>NW_021604565.1:18129119-18241645 GCF_004785775.1 Grammomys surdaster | reverse complement strand
TCTCTCTCTCTCTCTCTCTCTCTCTCTCTCTCTCTCTCTCTCTCTCTCTGAGTGTATGTGTGTGCTCATGCAGTTGTTGTTTCCTTCTGCCATGAGAGTCCTATGGGTCGATCTTAGGTCGCCAGGGTTGCAGCAAGAGCCTTACCCCAGTGAACCATCACTTAGGCCCCTGTAAGTTTCAGACCTAATCAAAGGTAGAAAACAAACGTCCACAAACTCTTGCCTTTTGTACAGAAAAGCTTTCTAGATCAGATGATGAGAAGCGGCTAACTGATCGCAGTGAGACAATGAAAAGGGAAGCAGTAAGAAAACCATTTGGTGTACTCATATGCGTAAAGTAACTAAATCTTTTTAAAAAAGAAAAACTCTCATATTCCATTTCTTCTCACTATATGTTTTTGTCTTCTTCCAAGACCAGTATAAATCATCACCCTGAAATTCCCAAATCATCTGATTTTAAGTTTTATTGTTCTTGTCTGTAATACAAAATTTGACACAATTAATCATGTACTTATAACCTTTGTTTGATAACATATTCCTCAGCAGGTGATAAAAATTATATACTAATATATGAATACTACATATCTATGCATATAACCATATTAACACATACCTTCATCTAGTCAGTCATTTAGTGAGACAAAACATCTGTAAATACTGTGTGCAGATAAATGGCTTTGGGCTCCAGCTGGATTCCATGGAATAGGCTGTATGCTAGGTACACAGTGATGACCAAGATTGAAGGTCTATATTCTCTTTGAACTCACATTTGATTGCAGGGTGTAGATAACAAACAAATAAATGCCAAAGAGTGCTACACTGAAATTGAAAGGGGTAACAGAACATCACTGTGTACCCCAAACTTTAATGTGTGCTACATTCATCTAAAATATAGACCCGGAGCTTGGCTGTCACTCCAGCTGACAGATGTCACTAAAGCAGCAGTCATGAGAAGGGCAGAGTTAAATGTGAAGTGTCTGGTCCCAGCCTAGATCTGCTGAACCAACTGGTAAGATGCTCTGTGATTTGTTTGTATTTTAAAGCTTGAGACAGGTTGCTACAGAATAGCAAGTAACAGGAGCTCAATAGTCACTCACTTATTCACAGCTAGTACGTGCAGGCTGACTGTACTTGATTGTATTTGAAGGCTGATGAAGTAAGACTGGTAAAAGCTACAGAGGGACAGAGGGTTCAGACGAACTTGGGTCATATATATCTACTAAGTGTAATGAAGTGTCATCAAGGATAGTTTTGTGGTTTTTTTGTTGTTGTTGTTTTGTGGGTTTTTTTTTTTGTTGTTGTTGTTTGTTTTTTGAAACAGGGTTTCTCTGTATAGCCCTGGCTGTCCTGAAACTCACTCTGTAGACCAGGCTGGTCTCGATCTCAGAAATCTGCCTGCCTCTGCCTCCCAAATGCTGAGATTAAAGGCATGTGCCACCACTGCCCGGCAAAGGATAGTTTTAAATGAAGGCACTGATTTTGTGAGAACACAAGCAATGTATTCAGTTTTAAGTTCTTTGCCTATTTCTACAAAAGAGCTAAATCTTTATTTATTTACATATTTTATTATCATTATTTTTTTTATAATTTATTCTTTCTCAAATCGTAATTCATTCACACAGGGGTTATAAACACAGAAAGGCAGGATGTGGGGAAGGGAATGACACTGGGGTGTGAGTGATCAGGGGGAAAACAGATATCATCAGAACCGGGTATCGGCTGGGTGAAGGTTCAGGGGACAAGTCACTATGACTCTGCCTATGACTCGCTTGTCCTTATCTAAGTTGGTATTGTCTGCCCAGGCTACCTATTTACAAGGTCTATGACTACTCAGGCTGGTAAATTTCCACAAAAGCTGCCTGTTTACAATAGCTTATAGCCATCTGTTTCAATGTTTTTCCACTGAGACCCAAGACTTGGTGTTAGTATACATGTATGACAGGTCTATTGCTGATTTAGGCCTATGGCTGATTTTAGGCCTTCAGTGTGTAAGCAGGGCTGCCCCTGACATCTCCTCCCTTCTCTAAGTATAGAAGGGCTGTGGCAATTCTAAACTTGCGAAGGCGGGGATAGAGGCCTGACCTCCAGTATTTGAAGGGGACCTTGTAATGGCTCCCGTCCCCCTGTCGTTGTCCAGTGAGGCATGAGGGCCATACCCGTCCTGATGTCTTTTTCCTGGAGAGGGGATACTTTTGACATCAACCCTTATGCAGTCAGGCTTGTCCCTCAGGGAATCCAGAGAGATATTTTTATCTTTTATTTATATTCCCTTGCAGTGCTTAGCCTCGCAGCCTAAGGAAGAATTCAGATCGCCTGTTAAAGGGGGTTCTGGGTGGCCCCTCTCTGCTTGGTCTAGGGGCAGAAGTCCCCCCTTTTAGGCTGGGTGGAGATGGGTTTTGGAGACACCCTGTATAAAGTAACAACCTCATCTTGAGTCTCGTGGTCCTCCATAGCTAAGTTATGATAATGTATCTGAGTAGGTTTTGCTACCAAATTATTTATCTGTTGTATCACAGAGTTAGTCTGCCTATTTGAGAGCCAGGGACCAGCAGAAAAAAGCAAAAAGAACCCAAATAATGGTCCCAAGATGGGAGGAGATAGGGTTGACAACCTTGGAGAGGCTGAAAACCAATTCTTGTACCAGCCTTCATCTGTCTCTTTTTCTCTCTAATTTTCTTAGGGCCTTCACTACCTGTTTCATGCTCTCTTTAACCCTCCTTGTCTTGTCTGTGTAAAGGCAACCTTCTTCTTTAAGGGCTGTACACAGTCAAGAGCTGTACACAGCCTTTTCTATTGTAATAGAGTAAATCAAGTCCAATAAGGATCTTTGCGATTTTAGGAGGTCTCTTCAGACAGCGAAAGGAGGGATTTCTTCAGATTAGTGATGTCAGTCTCTAGCTGTTTTGATGTTCTTGTCAATGGCCCTTCAAAGGTCTGAGTAGTGTAAATTCGGAGGCCAGCATCTGGATTAGAACTTCTGTGCCCTTCCCCCAGCCTTGAGCAGGCCTAAGAGATGAGACTTTGTTTACCACAATAGACCAAACAATAGGACTCTGGAGGTATGGCCTGGAGGCATTTCCTGCCCTTGGTGGAGGCAGTGCTTGCTTTGCCCTTGGCGCCTTTCTGGCTGCCTGTGGCCTGGTACAGGAGCTGAGAAGAATAGACTGCCTGCTGAGCTTGCTTTGAGACATCTCCAGCCCGCAATTACCTATGGATTCCTCTCACCTCCAGCAGGATGGTTTCCGCTCACCCCCAGCACTCACCCCCAGCACTCACCCCCAGCACTCACCCCCAGCCGGCTGAAGCAAGGCTCACCCCCAGCCGGCTGAAGCAAGAAGGAACTCTGAGGGTGGGGGTGGGCTATCCCCTTTAAATTGAAAGCTGAACATTAAAGCATTGAGCCTTGATCAGAAACCTTTGTCCTGGCTTCATCTCTTCCCGCCCTCCTCCTGTCCCTTCCCAGCCTCTCTTTCAGGTGAACCCGGTCAACTGTGGCCGATGGCTCTCAACAAACTTCTAACAGCAGACATCACAGGTGATTCATTTTTACCTGGGATGCTGCCTGAATTAAAGTTCCTGGGAGTCCCTCTTTCTCTTGATTTTCTGGGGTTGGGTGCTGAGCTGCCGCCTGTGACCTGCTCTATGCTCTGGGCCCCAGACCGGAAGTCCAGAGCTAAATCTTAATATTGAAAAGAGTCCAAATGTTTAAGAACTCCTAGCTTCTACAATATGTCAAACTTCATAGGAAAAAGGGACAGCTACAGAATAGATAGGTGAGGGTGGAGACATCTTATGGTCCTAGAATTTGCCAAGTAAGGATGATACATGCTTCCTTACCCTTTCAAAACCTTTTGAATGTTTCTACAATAGCCTTATTCTGAAGATGGAGTTCATAGTATGTCATAAGTGTTTATTATCCATACAGGCATAATCATATTCTCTGATGTAATTCTCTGAGTCATTAAGGTATGTGTTGTACCCTCTTTTCTAAAAAAAAGAACAAATAAAGGGTAGCCAATACCATGTAAACCTGTAGAGCTTCGTTTGATTACAGAAAAAAAATGAGTAGCTTTCATAGAAGCCCAGGAAGTCTCAGGGCTTTGTTGGTATACAGTAACATTACATTATCCTTCATTTTGTTCTTTCTTTCTCCTCTCCTTTAATGACCACAAACATTAGCAGACAATGTAAAGAAAAAAATAACTTTAGCATTTAATCACTTGATCCTGAACAACCAGTAGAAATGAACTGGGTAGGATGGTATTGACCTCTCAGGGAAAGAAGCACTATCACAGACAACATTCCCTAGGAGCACACAGCGATTTCACTGTTCCCCGGCCTGTTTCTTAGTGTCTTTTAGGACAAGTGTCACACCGATAGTTCATTAACATGGCTGATTCCTGACTTTACCCTCAGAGGTTTTGCTTTTGTGGGAATGTATTGTGAACAGGAATTCCAACGTGGATCTGGTTCAAATGACCCATGGACCATCCTGTTGAAGATAGTAGATAGGGGACAAACTGAAGAAAGGGGAGGAGGCGAGAGAAGGTGGAAGAGGCGTATTGGAAGCAATTAGGAGATGAAAGGAATCAACCCCAAGCATCACAGGGGTTAAGAATGTCACAAATCACACGTGAGTCTGACAGGGGCAGCCTCTTTGCTCTCTGGATAAGGCATTACTCTTTTTACTATTCCATAGATTGTAAAATGCCAACGTTGTTTAACCAAGAGGTCCCACAAACAATACCTGTATTTGTAGTCATAACCTTTTAGGGAACATGACAGTCTCTAATGTGCTTCAGAAAGAGAATTTTTCAATACTAATTCAGTATGAAAGTCATTTAGCCCAAAGGCCTACTACTCCAGAACCTTCTGTGTATATAATATTGTGAGGGTTTGAATGAGGAATGTTTCTTATAGGTTCATGTATTTGAACACTTGGTTCTCCTGCTGGTGGCACCATTCGGGAAGGTTATAGAACCCAAAAGAAGTAGAGCCTTGCTGGACAAAATAAGTAAGGCTTATAGAGGTTTTAGAGAATCTCTATGTTTGATTCACACTCTCCACTTTCTGCTCGTGGTTGAGAATATGAAGTCTAAGCCTTCAGCTCTGGCTGTCTTCTGCCATGCCGTCTCTAAGATTAGGTTCTCTCAGTCTGAGAAACATACAGCAAAAGAAACTCCTTCTTCTGTTAAGTTGTTTTGGCTCATGACACATGATCACAGCAACAAAAAAGGAAACTAACAAAAATATAAACTTTAACAATGTAGAAAATTATAACAAACCTTGGAAAAATATTTTAGTATCAATCCGTATATAAAGTCTGTTGTCCCTGCTAAGGGCTTCAGAAAGCCTGGCTACCCCATTTATAATTATGGACTGATGAACTTCATTAAAACATTAATGTCATCACCCTATAACATTGATATGTTATTTATTATACATAATATATAGTACCTTAGGGATCAATTATTCTGGAAATTCAAGGTCCTTGAAGAAGTGTGTCTTTTACAAAACAATTGGCTTTTTACACAGGATGAGAGAACTGTGGGCAATAGCTTAAAACATTGTGAAGCAGCTGAGACATTAGCTGACACTCTTGCTCACTGTCCCCAGCATGGAGGCAGGACAGTAAACAATGGGTAATTCTTTTACACTGAGCATCATTTAGGGGACCTGATGGTAAGGGTTCAGGGTGCACCTGCCTAAGAGCCTAAGCATGGACAGGAGGAGGTGTTGTGCTCACAGATAAGTACTAGAAAAACCAGGAATGAGAAACAGGCTGGATAATCTCCCCCAAAAAAGGAGATGTTTACCCTTACTCCATGGGGAAAGCAAGCAATGGATGTAGTTAATAGCTGGGTGATCTGTGCTGTTTATAGGATCAGGCCACACCTGAATCCCCTAGACTACCATGTTTGTTTATCCCAGACTCTTCCTCCCTAGACATTTATCTCAGTGAATAAAACCTCTCCTTGTGGGAGATATCATTTGTACTTTATAACAGCCTAGGTAACTTCTGTGCTATCCGTAGGGCCAGGCCTCTTGTGCTTCCCACAGACTTGTATATTTATCTGTCATTCTCCTTAGACCCTTATCTTGAGTACTGTTTCTGAACCAACATAACCGGCCTTTAAGGAAAAGCCACAGGTGCTTTGTAAAGAGTTTCAATGTAAACACTTGTTAAGGTTAATTAACACAGGATTGAGTCAATTATCACCAGGAGACTTTTTTTCCCCTCAAAATTGTGTTCTACTTAAATATGCCTAAAATAAAATGGCCAGGGTCAGACCCTAGAAGTTTATACCACCAGCTACTGAGTTGTGTTGAACTGGATTTCTTTCTTGCCTCTCACTGATTGTTACTCTGACAGCTCTGGTGTTTACAGAGACCCCCAACCCCCAACCCAAGATGGCCATAGAGTGCTGAGGGAAACAGCACTTGATGCTGGGACACCTCACAGTGCCCTGGCACTTACTTTCTTCACATTTGCCTTCAGATGTCTGGAGGCCGCTATGCTAGAAGCCTGGATTTCTATTTAAAGTTTTCCTCTGATATCTTTATGAGTTGACACCATGTAAGGAGACCAGGAAACTGTGATGAGGGCAAGCATATCACTTGCTAACTCTCACCAGAAACTTATAATGTAAATGTGACACCAGAAAGTCTGAGAAACGGTCGTGAGCCTCGTAATATAGGCAGATAGAACTTATGTAGCTTGTCACTAGGTTTTGCTGGTGCTGGTATCATTTTGCATGCACCCGTCATTTTCAGCCCTGAAAGTGGAAAGTGTTGTAGGAGAAACATTTTCACGGGGGCTTGCTGTGGAGGTTGAAAAGAAATATACATGGTTCTATTAATTGTGTGGATCATTTAATATTTTAGATAAGTAAAAGTGCAGGGGAAAGTACCTGGGAGTCTATGACAGTAAATAGCAGATTGTGTAAAATATTAACTGAAAAACTGAGCTAAAGTCAGTAAAGAAAAATTGGGAGTGGGAAGGAGGTATAAAGAGAAGAAAACCTTGCCAGTAATCAGAGTGAGACAGCTAAGGGAGGACTCCCAGGCAGGAGCACTGCACAGGGAAACTCTGTTGCTACTGAAATTACAAAAGGAGAAATTGGGATGCTCACATATGGAGCTCACCATCAGAGAAATATGTCGGGAAGGAATGGAGAGAAATGAGTGATAGCCCAGAGTCAGAGAGAGCAGTCACAAGCACCAGGCCAGACTCCAGAACCAGCAACAGAGACTACTGGAGTTTCCATGATAAATATGTCCTCTATGTGCAGTTTCCTCAGGGCACATAAGGCCATCCACATCGCCACATGACATCAGCTCCTCCAGCTTCCCCACACACAGGCTAAACAAGCCAAGCTGAAGTCATCATTCTTGTGTACTATCACAAGACTAAGGTGACAGCATATACACCCTCTGAGAGTAGGCCAGAGCCCCGGAGTAATGCCTGCTCACATTGGGCCTTTACTTCCCAATGGCTCATGTTACAGTGTGGCTCTGTGTCCTCCCCACACCCTATTGTCCATCAGATACTAATCCCCCTTTTTTTGCAGCTGCTACAGGTCCTAGGACTTGACATCAACACAGTGACCACAACCTTGTACTATAATCCGACTGAAAGTTTTCAGATATTTAAACAGGGAATACTGTGTGTGTTTGTGTATGTGTATGTTTGTGTGTGTGCATGTATGTGAGCATTCAAAACAAACAAAATACACGAGTCCAAAACATGCCTTTTTGTGGTACAAGATATGTTTAGGGAAGAAAAACACATTCTCATTTATATATTTGTGGTTCAAAGTAATATGCCTCCCAATGTTACTACTCAGAGAATGGTATTCTACTTAACAAAAACAGTTCCTATGGTGGAGTAATCTTACATCTCAATTTGTCCCAAATAATCTCATTTGAACAATACTTTTTATTATCTTTCAAATATTTCAGTTGGGATACAAATACGACTACTTTAGTTATAGAAGGGAAAATTATATGGTTGGTAAGAAAATTGTATTCTGGAAAAAAATCAAAGTACTCTTGAAAGCCAGTGACCATAGAGAACAAGAACTTTCTACCTGAGGAAGCACATAAGTCCAAGTCAACAGAAGTTGAGAACATTCCAGAAAATGAAGTATCATAAGCGATCTGAGTTGAGTCTCCGTGGTGGGTGTGATGTTAGAGTCCGTCAGACGCTCAGCACACTGAGTCCTCTCCTTTCCTTAATTATTTTTCCATCCCATCTCAACTGCTTGTCATGTATAGCTTAAAGATTAACAACAATAACCAGTTCTTAGGGACTCCTGTGTAGGAAAGGAGTATTCTAAAGAATGTGAGGCATTGCTACTACAGCTGTTAAATATCGATACGTCAAGGAGTGCTGAAATGCTTGTCATATACTGAACAATGCTACTCCTACAGCTTCAGTTACATAACCAGACAATTTCACAACTGAAATCTGCTGTGTACTGTAAACATGCCAAGTCCGTTTTCATTTCAGCACCATGGCTTAGCTTCACTTCCTAAATTAAGAGTTCTAATCTTCTGGTGAAGATGCTAAGTTGACATATTTCTATTCCAAAAATGTGGCTTCCAGTTTGGACAGGTATGAACACTAATTAGATGTGCAGTGTCAGAGGCATTTTATACAACAGGATAATTCATGTAAACTCTATGATAATTTATTGGCCATCTCTATTCTGTAAACATAAATACCACATCTTTCATTCCTTTGTATTTGTGCAGAGAAGATAAAAATCAAGACACTCTTATACTAGCCAGAGGTGGTTAATCACAGAACTTGGGAAACACAGGCAGGCAGATCTCTGAGTTCCAGGTCAGCCTGGTCAACAGAGTGAGTTTCAAGACAACTGGGGCTACACAGAGAGATCCTGTCTCACCAAGACTCCACCCCCTACAAAAGAAAGTCATACACTATACAATATGGGGAGATTGATACCTTCCTGAATTATGTAACACAAACAGCTTTGTAAATAAAGTTAGCGAAAGTAATTGTTTCCTGTTACTAGTGGAGAAGATTTCATGAGAGAAGCTGAAGTAATACATGGAAAGCAATCCAGACTGATTAATTAGATGAGTCTGTCCATGGAATATGCCAGTGGCAGCTGGGTGTATTATGTATAGGAATTCACAGCATACATACCAGCAGTATATAAAACTGGGGCTAAAGTCCAAAAGTAATTTAAATAGGTGTCATAGCTATATCTGGGTTGATATCAATATATGTATTTATATCTACATCTGTATGTATACGTATATCTAAGAGAGAAAAAATACAGCATTGTTCCTTGACATTAATGAACTATTCACACCAAAGGCTAACTATTGATATTAAATATCTATTAACATAATATCAGTTAAGAGTTATAAAAGCGACAAACCTACTGAAAATCACTTGTTGTTATAATCATCTGAGAAGGTAAGTATTTGATTGCTGTAGCAGTCAATAAAAAAACAGATCCATCCATTTGCTTGAAAATTTCATGAAGTCATTGTTTTTAATAGCTGAGTAGTACTCCATTGTATAAATGTACCACATTTTCTGTATCCATTCCTCTGTTGAGAGACATCTGGGTTGTTTCCAGCTTCTGGCTTTTATAAATAAGGCTGCTATGAACATAGAGGAACATGTGTTCTTATTACATGTTGGATCATCATCTGGGTATATGACCAGGGGTGGCATATCTGGGTCCTTAGTATGTCAAATTTTCTAAGGAACCACTAGGCTGATTTCCAGAGTGGTTGTACTAGCTTGCAATCCCACCAACAATGGAGGAGTATTCCTCTTTCTTCACATCCTTGTCAGCATCTCCTGTCACCTGAGTTTTTGATCTTACCCATTCTGATTGGTGTGATGCAGAATCTCAAGGTTGTTTTGATTTGCATTTCCCTGATGACTAAGGATGTTGAACATTTCTTTAGGTGCTTCTGGGCCATTCAAGATTCCTCAGTTGAGAATTCTCTGTTTAGCTCTGTTCCCCAATTTTAATATGGTTATTTGGTTCTCTGGAGTCTAACTTCTTGAGTTCTTTGTATATATTGGATATTAGCCCTCTATTGTACGTAGGATTGGTAAATATCTTTCCCCAATCTGTTGGTTGCCGTTTTCTCCTGTTGACAGGGTCCTTTGACTTGAAGCTTTGCAATTTTATGAGGTCCCATTTGCCAATTCTTGATCTTAGAGCATAAGCCATTGGTGTTCTGTTCAGGAAATTTTCCCCTGTGCCCATGTGTTCAAGGCTCTTCCCCACTTTCTCCTCTTTTAGTTTCTGTATATCTGGTTTTATGTAGAGATCCTTGATCCACTTGGACTTGAGCTTTGTACAAGGAGAAGAGAATGGATCAATTTTCATTCTTCTACATGCTGACCTCCAGTTGAACCAGCACCACCTGCTAAAAATTCTGTCTTTTTTTCCACTGGATGGTTTTATCTCCTTTGTCAAAGATCAAGTGACCATGGGTGTGTGGGTTCATTTCTGGGTCTTCAATTTTATTCCATTGATCTTCCTGCCTGTCTTTGTACCAATACCATGCAGTTTTTATCACTATTGCTCTGTAGTATAGCTTGAGGTCAGGGATGGTGATTCCCCAAGGTGTTCTTTTATTGTTAGAATTGCTCCTGTCTAAAAAAAAAAATGCAGGGACAAAGAGTGGAGCAGAGACTGAAGGAAAGGCCATCCAGATACTGCCCCACCTAGCGAACCATCCCACATGCAGATATGAAACCCAGACATTATTATGGATGCCAGGAAGTGCTTGCTGACAGAAGCCTGATAAAACTGTCTCCTATACAGATGTGGATGGTTGCAGCCAACCATTGGACTGAGCACAGGGACCCCAATGTAAGGGGAAGGACTGAAGGGGCCTTAGCTGTCATCAATGGAAGGTGAGGCCCTTGGTCCTATGAAGGCTCAATGCCCCAATGTAGAGGAATGCTCGGGCGGTGAGATGGGAGTGGGAGGATGGGTGGAGGAGCACCCTCATAGAAGCAGGGTAAGAGGAGATGGGATGGGGGTTTGCAGAGGGAAAACCAGGAAAGGGGATAACATTTGAAATGTAAATAAATAAAATATCCAATGTAAAAAACCTGATAGAAACTTTCAAAAGTATTTATCCTGATCCAGAAACAAAACTGTTGAAAGGAACATAAACTGCCATAGATGCATGCATATAAGTGCATAAATATCATTCTACATTCTACAGCTTTTTCTTAAAATATTTTAATCCAACTAATTTGAATAAAAATTTCTTACTGCTAAGTTATAATGAATTTGTTATTTAAAAAAATCCCAGAAAATTAGGAGAAGTTATATGACATTTCTTTCATGTGATGCAATAATTCTTAGAATGATTAGTATGAGTGTATTAAATTTAAACACTAACTTCCTAAAGGGCAAGGGTTTTTCCACCAATGACTCACTTTAATTTATCTATTTACCACAGTAAAAACGCTCTTTTCTGGGTGTGGCCAAGTCTAGTGTGACCAATGAGAAAACTGTCTTTCTGCGCAGTTACTGCACTTCATATTCCTTAGGACAAGCAGAGTTTTGTTTCTTTCCCAGACATAAATGAATTCAACTACGTGATGCTTTTGCCCTTTTATTCTGCTCTTCTACATGAATCAAAATGTTACCTTGACAAATGTCAGAATATAAGGAACAGTAAATAATTTTGAATCCATTGCTTTGTTGGCTAGAAATTACCTGCTTTTAAAAAAGCATTAAAAAGTGGCATGCTTCAGGAAATGATATAAAGCAAAGCTACACTCAGTCTTTACAGAACTGTCACTGACAGAAAACATGTTGATGGTCACCTCTCACCTATAAACAGCCCTCCCTAAGGTCATAAGTCCTAGTTAATCACTACTTTGTCAGGTTTCAGTTGGAATCACCACTGATTTTTGTGGATGGTATCATAAAGGTGTCAGTCCCCAAATGCCTAACACTTTATTTGTTTCTATTCTGACAGTCTTCTGCCCTGTGGCCAACATCACAGCAGAACATAGGCATGGTAAAGCCCCACTATTTAACAATAGCAGCTGATGTTGACGGAAATGCACTAAGCCTCACTTCAATTTCCCATTTAATTCTTACAAAAATCCCAAGTAGATACAGAAAGCTGCAAGGCTATCACAGGCACTAATGAAGTTACACTGGCTGTGCCAGGCATCTGTCTCCATCCCTGCTTTTATATATGTTCAAATGTTGCTTTACTGAGTCTAGAATTTATAGTTTTTCATCATAAATGAAGAAACTGAGGCTTGCTAACAGAGGTTAGCACACTTCCACCCTGCGGAATCCTACACAGCCTTCCCTAGTGACGTGCTGAAAAGCTTGCAACCCCTAAGTGGGGTCAGAAGAACATGTATCATGGTGCATAGGATTTCTATTTATCCTGTAAGTGTCTGTGTGGGGCATTCTGTACAATCCTTATGTTGTAGTCCTCAGGGAACATCAGACGGATACTCACATGAAACGTAAATAGTAAGTATACTTCTTGATAGATTTATGATCACATAGTACAATTAAGAAATCAGTCTTTAGCTCTGACGTTAGATGCTTGTTTACCATCCACCGAACATTTTTAGGGCAGAGAAAGACACAGGTAGAAAGCGGAAGAAAGCAAGGGTTCCTGACTGGATTTCTTCCAGAGATATTGAACAGGTGTGGCTGAATCCTCTCTAATTGAACCTTCTCTGATTGAACTCTATGCATCCAATGCACAGAAACAAATCAATCAGTGGTTGTATTAAGAACACTGAAATACTTTGTGTACCATGTTAGTATAGCTCCTAATAACTCTGCTCAGAAATCTCTGCACTCTGTACTAAAATTGCATTCTATTGAATTCTACTTTATCAAAATGTCCTCTCGCCCTCTCTCTTAAGCAACACATTGCAGGATAGATCACACGGCTCCTTTTTGCAGCCTTCGAGAAAACGAAGAGACATATACTTTGTGTTACAAGAGAGCCTTTCTGGTTATCTTCAAGTTTATTGTTTTATATAACAAAGGGTTGCACTTAGTTTTCCTTTAAACCTACAATCGAGTGCTCAGAACCCTAGCATTTGTTTTATTTTTCTGCAGAAACCCTGAGATGCTTAATGAGAGCAGATGCTGCTGAAACAAAACACATTTCGCATAGTCTTTTCAAAGGCAGCCTGAGAAACGCTCAGGCTGTGTGATGCCTGCTATTAGGGAGCAGTGATAGTCTTTGACCTTTATGTAATCACCATCATCAGCAGCCTTAGCAGGTGTCCAGTGCTGGCAGTAGCCTATTTGTGCTCTGGCATTACATTTCTTCCCGCCTTATGGTGGGAGACGGCTGGTATGTTCGATATGAATTTCCAAACAGGAATCTATTTAATCCACGGAGAGAATGTTCTCTCTGTGTCCTGATAGGCCAATCAAACTTCACTGTCAAACATTTCAAACTTTACAGAAAGTTAATGAAAAGCAGATTTTGTAGGATAGGGTATATATATATATATATATATATATATATATATGATCAAATGTGCCAGGTACTTTCCTATAGAGGTTTTTTTTTAATATAAAATAAACAAAAAAAATACCTCACAGTCTAAGATGAACAAGGACAGTTGAAAAAGCATAGCCATCTGGTAGCTCATATTACCCGGAGACTACTGACATTTCTGTGTAAACAGCTACATTAAAAAAAAAATCAAATATATATTTAGATGAAGGAATAATATGAGTTTACCTCTAAAAAGAAGCAATATTGAAGTAACATAAAGGATCAATTAATACAATTAAATTAAATATGTTTCTCCCATGACTTAAGGACTAGGGCATATATTTGTTTCACCCTATTTCTCAAAACACGGAACTATACAATTTTTTTGTTTAGTTTACTAACTCATCTTTTATTTGTAAATAAAAAATCTCAATAAATTCGTTTGGAGAAAATGGCAACTCAATATTGCTCAGAACATATTTAAAACAAATATGTATATCTATATATCTAAAATGTATATAACTATATAATATTATAACTATGAATGCACATAAGCATATACTTATGGCATATTACTAATGTTTCAACAAATGCATACTAGTGGATATATTACTGACTTTCAAATCCAATCATAAAGAAGCATTTAAAAGTCTATAAAATAACTAACCACTGCTTGTTAAAGGTAGCAAGTCATTAAAAATGGAGAGGAAAATGGCACAGTTGGAGAATTACTAAGAAAGCATTTGATAATGCAGTGTAGGATTCCTAGCTGGATCAGAAACAGGAAAAGGGAAACTGGATAAAATGCTAAAATTCCAATAGTCAAGAGAATTCCAAATGAACAGAATCCCACTTGTGCCTATTCCCACGTCTCGGTAATCTAACTATAGCCACAAAAGATATTAATGATAGAAGAAGCTGAGTCAAAGGGAGTATGATATTTTTGTAACATTCCTCTAAGTCTAAAATTATTTCAAAATATGTGGCAAAGACAAGACTATCTTTCTCTTCAATGTTAATTATATGCCAGTCATTTAAATTCAATAATCAGAATCTTACTGAACTTTTTTGAGTGCAAAGTTTAGAAAATAACAAAATAATTTCTTAGTATATGAAAATCAGAATCATTACCTTGGTTTTTTGTCATGTGCTGAAGACCATTCAACAATAAAGAACCTTCAGCACTGAAAAAAATGCTAGGCTATGATCCTTGAAACATATATTGTCTCTGAATTAGCAGGTCCATAGTTAATGAAAGATCTTGTATACTGTGCATAGAGATTCATTCTTCTACAAGCAGATGTTCTTGTTTTTTGGATGTTTGTTTCATTATTTGTTGAAGAATATAGGTTTTATGTTTCGACTTTCTGAAGATTATGGGGCTTCAGCTGTGTAGGTTTATTTCCACCTCTTTTACTCCAGTGGGCTTCATGTCTGTTTTTGTGCCACATCAGGCTGGCTTTTGTGCTAGGGCTTCGTAGTGTAGTTTGAGATGAAGTATCATGATATCTCTACTATTGAGGTTTTTCTTCTTATGTTTTCTTTAATTTCTTTCTTATTTTTAGTGGATTGCAATATAACTACTAATTTGTTGATTTACTATTTTGTTACTTTGCTGAAAGTAAAGCCACGTCAGACATAAGAATTATTAGCTGGGGTCTCTAGGATCATTCAATATCATGTTGTCGGGAAATTGAGATACGTTGACTTTATCTTTTCAAACCTGAATCATTTTATTTTTCTATCTTATCTCACTGCCCCAGCTATCCATAGAGCAGTGAGTGGGCACCTTTGTCTCTTCTCTATCAAAGCCTATTGCCTTAAGCCCTGGCTATAAGTACTACTTACATGTTGGCAACTAAAAACTTTGTCTCTAAACCTGACCATTCCTAAAGCCTCAAAAACTCACTGACATTTCCGTTTGACTACTTAATGGTCATCATAAACATGCATAATGTGCCCAGAATAAGCTTTCTTTCCTTCAAACTTTTCCATCCCCAATCTTTCCCATCTCAGCTGATGGCAACTCCATCCTTGCAGCTGCTCAGGCAAAAATACTTGGACACATCATTGAGTCCTCTCTTTCACTCACACCCACACCCAATCTGCCATGCAAACTTAGCTTTATGTCCAGAAGAAAAAGGAGAGCTACAGGAACATTTGATTACATCATTATTGGTCTGCAGTGCTGGAACCAAACACATCTATGAGGTTTCCTTAGTTCTAAAGAATACATCGCTGTTGAGTTGCCCATTATTCCAGCATTTAGGAGAAAATCATCAGAAGATTAAGTCCATCCTAGGTTACATAGGAAATTCCAGACCAACCTTAGCTATCTAATAAAGCTCTGTTTCCAAGGGAAAAGCTATTGAGAAATATAGACTTTAACTGATGGCTAAGTTAACTAAGAAAACACAAACATTTGTAGGGTGGATTAAATTGAAAATAGGTTAAAAAAAATCCACGTTCTGTTAAATCTCTTCTCAATACCAGTTAGGGACTATTGTTATTGAAAATCATATAGAAGAGTCATTTAACTAAGGAGAGGATGTAACGGATTTAAAGTTGCCATTCAGCTTCTCTCCATATATTTTCCTCTCTGTGGATTTTTGTTTCTCTAAATTAAATAAAATATTGGTATAAAGAAATAAGTACCTTGGGCTGGAGAGATGGCTCAGTGGTTAAGAGCACTGACTGCTCTTCCAGAAGTCCTGAGTTCAATTCCCAGCAACTACATGATGGTTCACAACCATCTGTAATGGGATCTAATGCCCTCTTCTTGTGTGTGTCTAAAGACAGCTACAGTGTACTCATATACATTAAATAAATAAATACATACATAAATAAATAAATAGAGTTTAAAAAAAGAAGTACCTTAAAAAAATGTACATGACTTCTCCCACAACATTCTAGTATAGCCTTGAATCTTCTGCAACAGAGAGCTCTTATCCACAAAATAGAAATGATAAATGCCAACAACAAGAAGAAAAATAAATAGATATAAAAATATCATGCATTCAAGGAAGGAATGTAGGTTGTTTAACCAACCATTGCAGAATTATGGTAAACATTCACATGGACTCTGATATGTTATCATTTTGACCCTGTGGATGAAAATCACTGGGTGTAATGCAATTAGACCAAACTCAAGGTTACAAAGCAGCAAGAATCAGAACCGACTGATCTAATTCCAGATGTAGTGCTCTTCGTAATAAATCTAACCATGCAGAGGACCTACCAGGATGAGTTTTGTTGGCTTCTTAATATATCGAGTGATTTTTAGGATCACATAAATGTTGTTCCTGCTACTGATGCTGAGAACTGTTCTCACTAGGATGATGATTTCCTGGCATGGACCCTCATTAGACTTTCAGAGACCACAATCAAAGCACTGCCTTTGATATTCATTCAGGGAAGCCACAATGTTTTCCCAAGTTTTACACATACAATACTGTGTCTTATTTATACCTTTGTATCTTGTTTAAAGCATATCCACTAGGAAGCCTGTGACCTTACCTACATACCAAATTCAGTCTATAAGTATATGGATGACTTTACATGTATTACAGTAGTAACACACTGTCACCAACATAAAAAGATAGGTAAATCAATACAAAAGGAAACGATTTCATCAGGAAACCCATTTTATAAAGTGAGTCAGTGCCCTTTGCTCTAAACAAAAGGCTTCTGCAATATCTTTATGTGTTTTAATTTGGATGTTCCTTATAGATGCTAATGAATAACTGTGGTATTAGTCAGGTCTTATTCACTCTCATTAATTATTAACTTCCTTTCATGCAACAGAAATACTCATTCTCTATATTTTTGGGGACACTTAGTGTGCAGCAGCTATTCTGCCAGGCATAACAACCCATGAAACGTAAGACAGGCATTATTATTGTCAAGGTACAAATAAAGAAACTCATAATCAACATGAATCCAGTATTTTTAGGTATAAAATAACCTCAAAAGGTCATCTATTTAAACTGCAAGCTCAATGTTTCACCCTCCTTCAAACTTCCCATATTTAAATGTATCTAGAGAAAAGGAACTTATCATTTCCCAAGACATATACCCTGGCCTTATCTGAATTGGAGAAAGCATTTCCTCATTGTTAGTTAAAAATCTCTCCACTCAATTGCAAGGAAGTGGCCTTAACTTAAGTTGGGAGAACAAAGGGCAAATTTAACTGCTCTTAAATGAACACATTGTAAGATACATGCACTCAGCCCTATGTCCGCTCAGTTTTCTTTCCTTGGGGTAGACATTGACTTCCATCTCTTATCTAAGCACATAAGATGCATAATTAAAACATAGGTACTTGTATATTAATTTACTGTGCTATTTATATATGATAAATACATAATATATGATACAATGTTATAAATATTTAAACTAAATATATGAAACTGTCCGTTTTTGATCTTCATGGTTTTGTTTTATCTGCTAGTCACTCTTTTAGATAGCGCATGGCTGGTACTTTCTGAGCAAAAGGAAGAATTCTGTCTTTCTTCAATTCTTTTTCTTAAATGAACACATTAAGAATAGTAATGATTGAAAAATTCATGCTTTGTAACATTTTATAAAATTAATTTGTTTTTCTAAAATGATAATATCTATAGAGATTGTGTCATCATCAGTAGTCCTGATTTTGCACAGGAACAATAAAGACATGCTGGCCACGTTTATATTCTGCCTCCAAACTCAGAGGTCATCATTATTAATGTTGCTCTTGAAACCAGGGCTTTGTTTAGATGGGACTGTCTTAGAATGACAGGTATTGGCAACTGGGAAATGGATCTTTGTGTCTCACTAGAATTCATGGATTGTTTGTTCTTCACCAATGTTCCCAGACAAATGGAAAGAGAACATAATGTATTGGGAGTCTTGTTTCTTGACTGCGGGAAACTGATCGCAGCAGCTTTTGAAGGCATAGGCAATTTCAGCAGGATAATGAAAGCCTGCAGCTATTTCCGGGTATAAAAGAGCTTCTTTATGGCTTAGTCCATTGTCAGTGTCAAACAAATGGAAAGACATGGTGTTGAAACTATCTTCAGGGTGAAGAGTAAGGAGTACACTGGAAACCATACTACTAAGGCCATGTCTGCCTCATCAACCATGGCTCTAGAATCCTGTGCTTACATAACACAAGCACCAAATAGGAAATTCTTTTTGTTTTAAATAGATAGATTGAGTGTACAAGTCAGTCAAGAGTCAATAATCTATGCTTTTACTAAAGAAAATGGGACAGGGGCCGGAGAGATGACTCCACAGTTAAGAGCACTGGCTACTCTTCCAGAGAACATCGATTCAATTTCCAGCATCCACAGGGCACTTCATAACTTTCTGTAACTCCAGTGCCAGGGAATCCAACATCCTCACACAGACATATATGCAAGCAAAACACCAGGACACATAAAATAAAAGTAAATAAAATATGTAAAAGAAACTAGAACACCTGTGAATGAATCTTGCCTGGCTGCAGCTTGTTCCTGCCATCTGTTGAAAGTTAGTGACAATGATACATTTTTGACAGACTTTGTGATAAAATGATAATAAAATGCCAATACCCCAAGCAATATATTTATTACATTTGTGAAGGGAGAAATAAGCGAAAGAATAACTGATAGAGTAGGAAACACCTGGTATGTACAAGAGAGGCATAGATGTGACCTAAACATTAAGAAAAATAAGCACCATAAGACTGAGATGTCTATGTTTTTCCATAGGGAAAGATGGCTACATAGGAATCAGAAGACATTCCACCTATTTAGGCAAACATAGGAAGAGAGAAGTTTCTGGAAGTAAGGAAGAAGGAAGTGATTATTTTGGTCAGCAGTTAGCCCCAATGCTGAGCACAGTCACTGCTGTGGTGAAGGACTTAGTAAATTAATAGATAAAACTTAATCTTAAGTGAGTGCATCCTAGCTTACGAGAAGTGGGATATGACTAAAATATTGGATGAAATTGTTTCAAAATTCTGCCAGTCAAGATGTCTGAGGTACTTAGTGGTCTATTTGATACTGTGAAGCTGCAGTTTATAGGGTACATGTATACACCAGTGCACTTGAAGATTTATGTCTATTTATTTGTCAGATATCTGAGCCTTTTTCATCTGTCATTCCTCCACAGATGAGTCTCTAGAAAGAGTCACATTAGTGTCTGGGCAGAGAGCTTAACAATCCTCAGAAGGTAGTCACAGCTGCCTAACATGTTTTGGCATGGTTTATTATATGTGGATTTTCTAAAAGCTAAAGAACTTACACAGATAAAATCATAATTCAGAGAAAAATAGCTCATCATTGATGATAGTTGCTCTTTTCTTTCGTCCAAATGACATTCAGGGTACTAAACAATTTGTGACACAACTGTTTTATCAGTGAGAGTAACATGAGACAATGGTCCTATATATACAAACAAATTCAATTGTTGTATTTGTTAGTTTCTTTGTTCACTGCATAAAAACTCAATGCCTCTTTAGTAAGTACTGCCTCTGCTTCTGCTGAATAAACTAGAACAAGCCAAAAAATCCTTAATGAAAAGCTGTTCAGGAAACAGCTGCACTACGTTCTGGTCCCATGACTCAACAGATCGATGTAAGTCGTCAGAGGAAGTAGGTGGGGAGAAAAGGCCAAGGTCTGTGTTCTATTTCCAGCTCTAGCCCCAGCCTCTGGGTGACCTGTGATGAGTCACAGCTGTCTTTCTGAGTGCTTGCAATGACTCAGGCTTGCTTTAAGAAGTTCCCTGTTCAGTTGCACATTATAGACCACTTCCTCTCAAAAAGCTTTTACAGTACAAAATGATCCTTTTCATTCTGGATCTGTTATGCAAAATAATTGGCAGCCCCTTATGTGAAGTGAAATGACATTTCATTTATATTCCCTGATAGCAATGCTGATGCTACCGAGCATTCTACAAAGTCTTGAATTATGGGACTCAACACACCTGCTTCCCACACAGAGTTAGAATTTTAATTTTCCAAGAATTACCTGGAAGCCATACTCTATAGTCAAAGTGTAGCACATTTTATCCCACTGTGCCAGGTGGCTGCATCAGAGGAGACCAGTTTTCAAGAGCACTGTCCAGAGGATCCTCTCCTGATTGTCTGTCAGTATCTCCCTGAGAATTACCGTATCACAATTCTATAAATAGTTATTGTTAACATGGGGCGTTCAGATACACTTGATTCTAATCTTAAAAAAATGCCTAAACCTCCATTTAATTTGTCTGATTAATTTTATTAGCAGAAAACTAGCTTGAGACTCCAGAATTATTATTATTTTTATTGGATATTTTATTTATTTACATTTCGAATGTTATCTTCTTTCCTAGTTTCCCCTCTGGAAACCCCATATCCCATTCCCCTTCCCCCTGCTCCTATGTGGGTCACTACATTTGTACTCTTTGGTTGGTACGTTAGTCCCTGGGAGCTCCAGGGGGTCTGGTTGGTTGATATTGTTCCTCCTATGGGGTTACAAACCCCTTCAGCTTAAAACTTTTAAACATCAAATTAATTATTGTTTCATAACTTGTATAACACTGATGAAAGGCACACCAATATTGGTTAGTGGGTTTTGTTGTTATTTGTTAGGGAAAACGTTGGTCTTATCCTATGCAGAACTCTGAGATTCTGATTATACCAAAATGATAAGACCTTGCCAGGCATAGCCTAAGCAAGGGCACCAGTCATATATAAGCATGCAGCCAGCTATCCATCCATCCACCCACCCATCTATCTATCTATCTATCTATCTATCTATCTATCTATCTATCTATCATTAGCTGTTACATATCTATCATCTATCAATCATCTGCCATCTATTTATCATCTATCACTTATCTATCTACCTATGAATCATCTATCATCTATCTATCACTATCTATCACCTATCTATTGTCTATCATCTAGTTACCTACCATCTATCTATGAATCATCTACTATCTATCTCTATCACCTATTACATATCTATCAATCATCTATCATCCATCACTTATCTATCATCTATCAATCATCTATCATTTATCTATCATCTATCTCTCATCTGTTTATCATCTATCTATCTATCTATCATCTATCTATCATCTATCTATCTATCTATCTATCTATCTATCTATCTATCTATCTCTACATGTATCTGTCATCCTCATCTATCTTTTTTCTTCCATTTCAACGCCTGTAAAATCAGGATGTTGAAGCACAGCTGGAAGCTTTGCTACTGGTTCCACTTCTGCATGCACATCAAAACTCCTGAAATATGAGACAGTAGCTTGCAATAAAATGAGTTTTTAGAAGTGCTTTTTTTGTCAAGCGAGGAATTATTCTGTGAAAAATATGAATGATAATAACTCTGATATTACCACATCAGAGATTCAGAAAAGTCTGATATTTATTTAAACATGAACTGATAAGAGTAACGTGACTCTTTATTTTGTATTTATTCTCCTTAGAATGCATATTCAAGAATGATATAAATAAATATACTTTGTTTTTCCCTGACAAAACTAAAAATGTTCTTCAAACTAGAAGGAAATAAATATTCAAAAGGTATAAGAAAGTTAAATTGGCAGATCTTTTTTAGTGCCACGCAGAATTAACAATAATTTGTTACTTATTAATTAAATAAGCTCAAGAACATCTGTATCTTATGTTTCTCAGCTATGCTAGACCCAATGCTAGATGCTGGAGACATAACGTTGGAAAAATAAGACATTACCCTAGATGTCAGCATGCCTATCAGCCAGAGTCTTTACCAGTGCCTTGAAAAGCTGGAATATGTGCATCATTATAAAAATAATATGCCATAAAAGTTTAAGAGGAGTGCATATTCATGTATACTTATCTATAGGATGTGAAGCAGAGAATGGACTGGTAATTGGAGCACTACTAAAAAAAGGTGTTGAAATGGTCTGGATGGGATACAACGAAGTCTTGAATGAAGACATTGGCATTGACAGAGAACAAAAAAGATTTAATGATGCTCAGGATGTTACTGCTCACAAGTCATAATTAAAGAGCCAACGTAGGCAATTTTCTCTCCCAGTACACTCATGAAATGCATAGTAGTACTTGTTAGGAATCAGGCACATCCACAGACAGCTAAAAGTGACTCTAAGACAATCAGGCATCTTTATAGACAGCTTTTGAGGTACCCAGCAAAGATATAAGTCATCTGCAGCTGCCCAAGAGGCGACAGTGTTGCTCTTGTCACACACATGTCCCTTTGCGCATGATCCTTAGCCTCAATAAAAGTCACGTTCTCCCTGCCCACATTCCCTCTTCTTTCCTCTCTCTCCCAGAGGTGGCCTCTATATCCTCTGTCCAATAAACACCCCACGTGAGTCAAGCCACATGGTGTGTTTTTTTGTCAGGACCCACTGCCAAGTCTCATCAGTCATTGACAGAAATTTAAACATGCTTCACTTTTCAGCTTGCATATACCTATAAGGCCTAACTTAGCCAATACTACGACAACTGCTTACAAAAACCTGACTGTTCTTTAGTGAAGGGCTGGGTAGTAATAGAGGTAAGGCAGGTGTCAGGCCAGCTTAGGGTACACAGCACTTCCTGGCAATGTAAACTGTCCCCAAAGGGTAATAACGTTTGACCAGGCACCCAGAAAATAGCAGGAAGAAGCAATAGATTTAGTATTATAAGAAAGGACATCCCGGGCTATCTTAAGTGAATATAAAAATACAGTGGTTAAAGCACAGAGGGCATAGGAGGCAATTTCCAACTTGTAGGCATGGCGAATAAGGCCTGCCTTTCAGCAGCAGGGAGGGAGGGAGAAGAAAGCAGTTGATCCCAAAGCCTTATTAAATTCCACTAAACTTGGAAGATGACAGATCTGCTAAAGAATTATCATGTTTTAGTTTCTGTTTATTCCAACAGGTCTTCCAAATGTTTAATCCTTTAAATTGGCTTTCAGGAAAAATAATCTTAAAAAGTGTTTTCAATGCTTACAAAATAACAGCGGAGAGAATGTTGACTTTGACTTTCATTAAATTAAGTGATCGACTTAAAACCTATCATAAATTAAAATGCTAGGAACAGCAAAGCGTTGATTTGTTTTTTTAAACTTTTGTTCTTCCAAAATACATTAAGTAGAGGTGGTGATCCTAAATTTAGAATTATTCTAAAATAAAATAAAATAAAAATAAAATAGACATAGACATAGACATAGACACAGAATTATTTAAAAATCTTCTGTTTGGTTTTGGTAAAGATACAAATTATGTAGTAGTTATTCTAGTTAATTCTGAGCATGTTTATGTACGTGCACATGTACTATTATATCTAAAAGGATACACATACACACCATATATAAAGTGTGTTCTTCATATAATACACACATATACATGGACACACACACACACATGCAGACGCACATGCACACACACATACATACACACACACACATACACATACATGCACACACACACACATGCAGATGCACACACACACATGTAGAAGCACACACACACACATGCACACACACATGCAGATGCACACACACACACATGCAGAAGCACACACACACACACATGCACACACACATACACACACATGCACACACACACATGCAGATGCACACGCACACACACACACTTGTTAATTCTACATTATTTCATTTACTATCATTTTTACAGAAGAAAGATAGATTTCAGTTTTATATTAATTTTATAGATTTACAAAAGTGTATAATATGAAAAACGGCTGTCACTCTTGCCCTTTGTGTATTTGTGAGGTTGTGCACCCATTCTGTATCATCTTTAACTTATCATTTAAGAATAAACTACTTTATTCTTCACCCTGAGTGAGCAATTACACACATGATCTGACTAACAGAACTTCAATGCTTGTGTCAGGAGTCAAACCACGGTCCGTGGATCCTACACACAAAACATTTTCTGGACCCTGAACTTCGCACACAGTGGACATTTAATCAAAGATGGCCCTGTCCCTGCGGCCATGTCCCACTCTTAGGTATTTCTGACTCCCACTTCTCTGAGCAGGAGACAGTCTTTGTTCTTACATCACATTTATTATTTAGAGATGTAACTCATGGCTTTACCCACTAACTTGTAAAACTGCAGAGTATGAATTGCTTATTCATTTTGAATTTTCTTATAACACCAACTTAAGAGATGTTCAGGAGGCAAACCCTTTAGAAATGTATATGAATTAAATTATAGATACAGTAGCTAAAGTTGTATTGCTAGTCACAAAAGTACTTTTAAAAATCCAATTAAAATATTATGTAATAATAATATAATAATATAATACCCCTGTTTCTGCTGAATCTTAAAATAACTATAATTTCTATTAACATCATTAAAATTACCAAATTAACATTTGAAAAGAAAAGTTTTTTATTTGAATTAAAAGAAATCAACATAAAATCATTCTGAAATTAAGCTGCTTTGAAATGAATGTGAATATAAAATTTATTAAAATACAACCCTTTAGAGTCAATGTAAACATGTGAGTATTTCTAATCACAGTTAAGTCAAACTGCTCAGAAGTATCATGCATTCATATGTAACCCTGTATTACAGATAATTCAAAATACAGTTTAGAATACTGATGTTAAAATTTGTATTCTCAGGTAATTGTCATTACATCATCATCATCCTATAACAAATCATTTTACAAGACTTTTTCAAAATGCTATTTTTAATGCTATTTATTTAATGTTATAATTAAACGCTATTTAACGATGCTATCACTTTCAGATATTACTTTCAATGCTATTACAATGAAGTTTTGAAAGGCATCAGGCTCAGTTGTTGCTTTATAGAAAACTGCTAAACTAGCATATTTTCTTTAGGTCTACAACGGTGGTTATCAACATGTGAGTCATGACCCCTTTGGGGTCACCTATCAGATATCCTGTATGTCAGATATTTACTCTATGATTCATAACAGCAGCAAAAGCAAAATGACAGTTATGAAGTAACAAGGAAAATAATTTTATGTTTAGGGTCAGCACAACAGGAGAACTGAATTAAAGGGTCTCAGCATTAGGAAGGTTGAGAACCTTGGCTGGAAGCAAAAAAGTCAGGATAATGGTTAAACGAGCTGTCCTTATCAAGAAATAAGAAAAGAGGACCAGAGACATTGATCTGAGGTTCAGACTGCTTACTGCTCTTCCTGATGACCTGAGTTTGGCTCCTAACACTCTTGCCGTACAACTTACAATCACTTGTAAGTCTAGCTCCAGAGAATTCAACACCTCTGGCCTCCATGAACACTTCACTGATACAAATACGTAATTAAATACAATAAAAATAAATCTTAGACATATAATGAAGTAAATGCTTTCACAAACACCGGGGCTAGAACTAATCATAGCTAATTAGTTGAAAGTTTGCTTTACTTTAAAGCAGAGAAAAACTCTTACTATGAGCAGTGAATGGAACTCCGGGCAATGTGGGATTTGCTTTTGTTCTGTACAGTGAGTTTCTGCCGTGTCATGGACAGCTCATTCTCCAGCAGGATAACCTTGGAGATGTGTTCGTGGTGTTCTTGGCCTTGCCCTGTATCTCTTTTTGTTTTGATAGCTTGTGGGTTTCCATTCTAGTCCGAATTCTGAACATCAATGATTCAGTGACCTTCCCTTTCTATGAGCAAAAAATTCACATTGTATGTGGATTTCTAAGCTTCCGTTTCCTGAGTATTTTTTTTTTCTGTGCCTCAAATAGAAGAAATTACGGAGAGACAGGGTATGAAGCCGCATTCTTTGAGGTGGTAGGGAACGACTTAAGAAATCGGCACTTGGGAGAATGTACCCAGGCACGATTTTGATCAATAGACCACAGAGCTACTGCACTGTGACAAGGAATGGCTTCAGAATCCGCCCGTGGTGCGGCGTTGGTAGAGCCCCTGGCTCATTTAACTCAGTCGGTCAGGTATCTATTTCAAACACCCAGGCAATTGATCGTCCACATGTCTGAGCACTCACCACACTATGAATAAATTATCATCCATTCATCACGTGAAATATACACCAAGGCAAAACTGAGCTCAGGTCCCCCACATCACTCCCCTCCAAGCAAGTGCTACATTACAGGCTTGCAAAAAAAATGTTTGTACTATTTTCATTTTTGTTTAAAAATATGAACCAACACATGTGATTGCAGTTTAAGGACAAAGAAAATTGGCCAAGGACACTCTACACTGCCAAAGAGAAAAAAACAAAAACAAAAACAAAAATAAACCTTGTGGGAGTGGTGGTGGTTTGCAGATCAATACA
Source organism: Grammomys surdaster (assembly GCF_004785775.1). Lineage (NCBI taxonomy): Eukaryota > Metazoa > Chordata > Mammalia > Rodentia > Muridae > Grammomys > Grammomys surdaster. Next base: position 18,214,883 of record NW_021604565.1, on the reverse strand, counting down.
CAAGGCAAAGGACCACTGAATAGTATGTAGCCTGTATTAAACAGTGGCAGCTTGCCACAGTCAGTGGACTCCTATCTGAAGCCTTTGCTAAAGAAACAATTTGATAAGGTTTCTCAGTAAGTGATAGAACTTTTAGAAGCTGAATTGTATTCTGCACAACCGCTTTTGGCTCAGTGCTTTGGGTTGTTTTCAGCCTTTAACTAGCCATGGAAAGAAGAGCTAAGAATTCTGATCTTTTTATGCAGTCACAGGGGAGTAGGATGAGGTCCACTACAGCAAGTTAGTACTTCTTGTGGCTCCTCCAACCTTTGGATTATCTACTATTTTTCAGGCGCAAAAAGAAATCTGTATTTTTAAAAATCAAGTTTCTAAATAACTGTGGTTTTTCTGGTTTTCAAATGCAAGTTCTCTGTCAAGTGCAATGTCAGGACAGGCAGCACCATGCTAATTAAGGAATCGTGTTAAATATTCAAGTTTCAAGAATTGTGTTTTTCCCACCTAGCCAGGTATAAACGTCGTATCAGAGAAAAAAAGCAGCATTAATTTTATTAGGCAATATAAAAATTGCTTACCTCAGGGCTCAGGGAACCCTGAGAAGAGGAGGTAGAGGATTTTAAGAGTCCAAAGCGATAGAGAGCACCAAGGAAACCAGGCCTGCCTAACATAGCATGGCAGACGCACACGAGAGCTCATAGAGACTGTGGTAGCATGCACAGCTCAGGACCCAATGGGGTCCCAGTGCTTCGAAGGGAAGAGACACAAGTCCCCATCCCCAACCTAGAAGCCATCTCCAGTTGATAACTTCTCAGAAATGAAAATGGAATTTTCTCAAAGGAATTCCACAGGCTATAAAAACTACTCTTAAGGCCAGGCTCCATGCACAGCAGTAGATGGCTAAGGCTAATACAAGCAAACTCAAAACCCTTTTGAGGCTCTTTGTCTTATAATGCCTTGTCATAGCTTTAAAAAAAAATCTTACGTTTCCTTTGTGTGTGTGTGTGTGTATAATGATTTCTAATTTTGTGTTTTTATCGGGATTTTGTGTATGAATTGTGTATATTTCTGTGAGTTTCTTGAGCTTTCTATTTCAATTCATTTTGTCCTACCCTAACTTGTTTGTTTTTATCTAATTGTATGATTATTACTATTTAGATACACATTTTTATCCTAAAGAAAAAAATAAAAGCTGTAGATTTGAGTGGATGGGGAAGAAGGAGGATCTGTGAGGAGTTGGAGAACGGAAAACCATACTCAGAATACATTGTATCAAAATATATTTTCAAATATATACTGTATAAATAATGATATTAAGCAAAGATGTTACTTTTCACAAACTTTGTCAAGGAAAATGCAAAGACAGTATGCACTCTTATAGTACCAAAAAGAGAGAGGGCGAGAGAGAGCGAATTGATCAGTAAAGAAACTTTGTGTGCAGGGATGGGAGGGGCAGGATTATCTCTGTAACTGAGCCCTTCCCTGCATGTCTGCTGATGCCAGTCAGACACCTGATTGTCAAGAAGAAGACTCCTGGGCCTAAGAGAGGTCTCAGTGGAAACAGTGCTTGCTGATGACCTAAGTTCAATCCCTAGATATCATAGCTGAAAGACCAATTCTCGTGGTTGTTATCTCAAGCTATGAGCTTGCAGCTAGTGTTCCAACACCATGCCTGCCTGCTGCTATAGTCCTTACCTAATAGTAATGAGCTCGCCCTCTGACACTGGAAAGTCCAATAAATGTTTTTATTAAGTTGCCTTGGTCATGGCGTCTTAGCACAGCAACAGAGAATAACTAAGACCCTGGCTGCACATGAGCTGAACAAACACAACAGAGATATGCTTCAATGGATGGGAAAGCCCAGGAGTCCTCAGCCCTGCAAACAACTACAGACAACTAAGAATTGCTGAGAGCCAGAGAAATAGCTTTCCTTGCAGAAGAGTACACACACTGGTTATCTAATACCAAATGGTCAGTACTGAAAACATGCATACAGTTGACATTATATGGACCAAGCAGGTTGCACTTTAGTATCTAGTAATACTGTAAACAATTAATGAAAAAAAGAGGGAATAGATTCGAAAAAGAGCAAGGGGGTATACGGAAGGGCTTGGAGAGTGGAAAGAATGGGGGAATATGATGTAATTATAACTTCTAAAACTAAAATACATGTTATTTTAAAGTTAGAATAAATTATAGTTGTGAAAAGAATCAGAGGCAATGGATACAGGAAACCAAACATGTTAGAAGGTCCAAGCCAAATACTTTTCTTTCATACCTATGCCTAAGACAGTATGTGTTGATCATGGTCTCATTTTTCAGCAACAAAACCAAAACAAAACAAAGTCTGCTTGACCATATAAACACAAAGATTTGATTTCCCATTTGCAGAGCAATCAGAGATGATCTCATACAGGAAACATCTTCCTATCCTAGGAAGTAACACAGATGGAGACAGGCAAGTGCCACCTACCCTGAGCTGCTTTTATCCCTGGTCATTTCTGTGCAGGCAGCAGGCGACATTACAGCCTCCAGAGAGCTCAGGTAGAGTCTACATCAGCCAGGCTAGAGTTCTGTTACCTGTGTGCTCTGATATCTCAGAAGCCCCACCCACCACCTTCACCAGGAGCCAGTTATTCAGATAAACAGCCAGTGCAAGATGAGATCCCATGCTCCACCCCGCACGCTCCTCTGCTGCCAAAATACAGGCTTTCACTGAGAGCCACCAAGGAGATGGCTCACTACAGCTGGATTTCAGATATGCCTAGGAGAAATATGATTCAAGAAGTATAATTTTTTTATTTTTCCAAGAAAATGCAGAAGTCATTTAGAGGTAGAAGTTATATTAGGCCCATGAAGTCATACAGAACCCAAGAGGTTAACACCATGGTATTCTTATCATGTGCTGGGCTCTGTGGTAAGCAGGTTAGTGCATTATTAGTTAAGTTCATGGTGGCTTATGAGAGAGATGCTTCTCATCTTCCCATTTAGCAGAATTAAAATAAAACAAACCGAACAAACAAAAAAATCCAGACAATTCACCAAGGCTGAGGAACCTGCAGGAAGTCATGTGACCTGTCACTGTAAAAAAAAAAAATGCAGTTGAACTCTTCCCCTGTAAAACATGACTCCTTGAACTTTTTATTTCATTTATTTATTTATTTATTTACTTATTTATTTATTTTTGTTTTCTGAATTTCCCTCATTTAATTGCAATTATCTCATCAGAAAGAATGCTCTTCCCATATGTTACCAGAGAATACAGCATAGATTTACAGGCTGTTTAGGGTTGGGGTTACTAGGGCAATATCTGGCTTTGGAGCCAAATCTGGCTATCAATTCACAATCCTCTTTGCCTTATTTAGCTGTCTGAGTGCTAGGAGTAAAGGTGTTACCACCATGCTCTGCCAAGCAATTTATAAACCACTCTATAGGAAATATCCCTCAGTTTCCAAGAGTCTAATTATTACCCTCAAAAAGTTTGGTACCCATATTCCACATGACATCCTTTAACTTTTAAAGTATTTTCAAAATGATGGAGGCTGAAGATGAAAATATACTAAAAATCAACAGCCACACCCTTCGAGCCAAAATTGCAACCCTGTTAACAAACCAGTGTAGCTTAAAGAGGAAAGCATGTGTTTAAAGGGCTGTTGAGTGAGGCCCAGTACAGTTTTGTATGTTCTCCTTGGCTACAGAGATCAATGTAAAACCCAACTTGTACATAGAAAAGCTTACCATGGACCTGCACCACCATTAGTTAAGATGGTGCCAGAATAAAATCACACAGGACCGATGATGGAAAGCCTGAGGGAAAGCAGTGTCCTCAGAGAACAAGACAACCGGCCTGAGAACCAACCACATTCCAATCCACAGCTGCAGGGTCCATTCTTCTGATTTCCAGAAAGTGACTTTGACTGGAAGGCCAGCCATTTCTCTTCATACTCAAAGTTCTACTCTCCTTTGTGTGTCTACAATAGAGAAAGCCCACCACAAGTCCAACCTCCATAGTGTAACCCATCAAGGGACCATATGTTTCCTTTTGCTGTCAGATCGAAGAGTCTGGGAAGACTCTGGCCTTGTCAATGTTTCTGTTAACCAACACTCCCACACTGGAAGAAGTTCATGTCAATCTGCTTCTGAAGCAGGACTTCACTTGGATCTGTAAATAAATTCATTTTTTGCAATATTTGTTTGGAAGAACTTCTTGAGATTTAAGAAAACGAGAAAGATATTTCTTGCCATGACAAGTAATTCTTCCTAAAGAATTCTTAAACTGGACTCATGCCAAAATGCAATCCAATCAGCACACATACCCTTTTATTCCTTTACATGGGATTTTATTCAAATCTGACTATGTGGACTTAGAATAAGTTAAAAAGCAGAACCAAATCTGTATGAGCTGTCAGTGGATACACAGGACCCCAGGAGTGGCCCTGCATTTCTGTTAGCTGGAAGTGATACCATCTGGCTCCAGGGAAGTCCTGAAACATAAGTCCCTTAATAACAAGCTGTTGCCAACTCTGGACACCAAAGTGCTTCCCTGGTATCGTGCAGATGTACTGCCTGCCACTGATGATGCTGAGGAGAAGAATAACAGAGCCCAGTGGTAATTTTCATCTCTGCATTTCGTATTGCATTTGATTCACAGTTCACCATTGAAGGGTGGTTTGTCCCTGAATAAGCCTCTTAAATCACGGCCAACTTTCCGGTCTATGAGCATCTGCTGAAAATAAAGTAGGTGAGAAGGGTGTGCTTTGTGAATACAATTCTTCAAGGTTCTTAAATTACAGGAAGTAGTTGGAGGCAATGAGAACCCAGTTTAGCAGCTTTCTTTTGATGTCGGGGAATTGGCTCGGTGAATAGGCCCAGTAGACGATGAACTGAGAAATATCAGAAAAGGTCTCCCGAAAGACCTAATATTTCTTGCTTGATCATATTTCAACCTGATTTTTAATCTTATTTTATATTTCCTCTTGAATATAAAAATTTATATTAAATTCTTCTAAACCTAACATCAGCGTGGTGTGCATATGTTATGTACATTTCTGTATATATCTATACACACATACATTTCTATAAAAGTTTTAGAATTAAAAATTTTAGATACTAAGAGGAGAGTGCAATGATATATATTTATGAAAATGTCATAGTGAAGTCCATTGTTTACCATGCAAATATTTTATGAAAGAAAGAAGAAATTAAAAACTGGCTGATAGTAATACTTTGGGTGAGAAGTTGCCACTATTTTAATCTCAGAATCACCAAATTGGGGAGAAAAAAACCCCTTATCTTAATCTGAGTTAACATGTTGCTTTAGTATTTTAAATGCAAATTGGTAATGCTATTTAATGGCTTTTCAAAGTCTAACAATGTGAGACTTCCATATTTAACAATTCCAACCTCCAAGATGTCTCTTCAATACTGTTTTAGTGATCTATTCAAAGACTTACAACTGCAAACCAAAGGCTATTCTGTGTAAAGTAGAAAATGAAAGCAGAGACATGGCAGTATCTGTTCATGGTGTCTTGACAATTTTACATGTGTGACTAGGTTTATACTATAAACTTTACAGGAAGATGAAACAATCAAATGCTAATGAATTTTAAGTTACTCTGTCTTGTACAGCTAAACTAAAGGAAAAAAAAAGACTCTTTTTACTACTAATAGTATATCTGCTAATTCACCAAAATCCAAACCCTCTACTGCAAGATTCCTCCACTACTGAGAACAGTAAGGCTTTTCGTGTGTTAAGGGAAGACATGGTTCTCCCATACAGCTATTATGAGAACCATCCTGCAACAGTTATTAGCATTGAGGACAAAATGTTTATTGGCCCACATGGCACATGTGAGTTCAACTGTCCAGGAGGTCCTGTTATGCATTATTCAAACAGAACCTATTCTACCATAACTTTTTGGTAACCTGAAGGTGTAAGAACAAGCCAGTAGTAAAACTATAATATCTAGCTAGTACACTAGAGTTTCTCAAATTGCTGTCTACTTTAAACATTATTAATGAAAGCCCACCAACAAGGAGCAGCACAACCAATCCCCACTAGGACAAATACCACATCTATCTATGTTTTATTGAACGTGAAATGGGAATCGATTAAGCAAAATTGTGTCCACGCCTTCAGGGATGATCAACTGCTGTAAAGCCCCTTTTATCCTGCACTTACTTTCCATCAGAGCATAATGAGTCAAGAGTTAGAAAGCTCTTGAAGATTTTATTCACAGTGGAAGCTAACATGCAGAATTTCATTATATGTACATATTAAACATCAATCACATTGAATGTGGCTACCTGTTTCTCATTTATTTAACAGCTTTATTGGAAACCTCCTAATGAGGTCATACTTCAACGCAGTATAGTATACCTATGTTTAATTATGTGACTTTAAAGCACACACACACACATACACACACACACACACACACACACACACACACACACACATTTATTGATATAACAGTGGCTTCAAACACTCCAGTATTCAATCAGTACTGCATCAGTAGCACGGCTATAGAGATATGGCACAGTATACAGATAGGCATTGTTTTGGCACCAGGATGCTGTTTTTTAAGTCTCAACTTGATGTTTATTGACCACATACATGTTACTTATTCTTCAAGGGCCTCCTTGTAAAGGAAAATTGTAAAACCTACTTTATATGGTGGCCCAGAAACATGGGTATATCTCATTCAGCTGTGACCAAACCCACTTTGAAATTAATGACCATGGTTAAGAACTATAAGAATCAAGTGCTTTCTCTTGGGTACGGTGCTCTAAAAATCCTAGTTTTTAGAAGGTGGAGGCAGGAGAAGCAAGTGAGGCCAGACTGGGCTGTGTAGTAAGTTACAGACTAGTGAGGAGTACATTTGGAGACCTGGTTTCAAGATAACAAGAGGTAATGTTGACTGAGAAACTATAGTTTCCATAAAACAAAACCTATATGTTATATTCTGTATTAGTTTGAAAGAAGAATATATTTACTATATTTGCTCATTTGAATGAATCTTTTAGGAGCTCTCTTATGTCAGCCATGATTTTAGACATAAAAAAGCAGGAAAGAAGATGGGTAAGGATCTAGGAAGAGTTGAAAGAGGAGAAAGAATATGATCAAAATATGTCATATGAAATTCTCAAGCTAAATAAAATAAAAATTATTTTAAAGACTATTCAATAACAGGGGGTCTTCCCCTATGAAAGTCTTTACTCTCATGAGGGAATAGATGGCAATCAGAAAATGTATCTGCACACACATAATATGTACATGTGCAGATTCTGCCAGAGAAGGGTAAGTTTTATGTTGAATATCAAAAAGGACTTTTTTATTGTATATTTTGTATTGTATTTTTTATTAGCAATGGTGAGAGGGAAATTTAACTTTTATATGAGAACTATACAATGACATTTGAAAAAGACCACAAGGAGAAGAAGCAATATTATATATTTATTTTTACATCATTAAGAGAACATTCCAAGGTCTTTCGTTCCCTTCCATGACCCTTTTGTCATTTCCGGGTCTCTAAATTCATTCCATACCACCAAATCTAAATACTAGAAACTGTGATACAAAGGCAAGAAAGAGCATGCAGCCTTTGCCTCTCTGGGTCTATGTAACTCACTCAATATAGTATTTTCCAGCTCCATAATTTTTCTGCTACCTTCATAAGGTCAATTCTTTTTTAGAGCTGAATAAAATTCCATTGTGTATATACCTTATTTTCCTTATTCATTTCTCAGTTAATGCACAGTACACGTAGTCTGAGTCAATTTCCTAGGAACAATGAACATGGTTGGGCACACAACTCTGTAGTTAGATGAAGTCATATACACACAACTCTGTAGTTAGATGAAGTCATATATATATATATGCATGCATGTATGTATCCCCAGGAGTGGTATATACATATCATATGGTATGTCTATTTCTAGGTTTTTGAGAAATTCGCAGACTGCTTTCCACACTGGTTGCACTATTTATATTTTTCCCAACAACATATACAGATTCCCTTTTCTCTATATCACCAACATATTTTAGTGTCATTTATAGTGTTGTTGGTGGACATTTTGAGTGGGATAAGGTTGAATCTAGAGTAGTTTTCATCTGCCTTTCTCTGATGGCTAACGGGTGTTGAACACTTTCTTTTTTTAAAATGCTTTAATCTATATTGTGAGGATTTTATACAATATATTTTGATCATATTCATTTCTATAGTCCATTGGTGGTACCTCTAAGCTACCTTAAAATTAATTTGTCCTTTCTGACTTACAGGGATAGAACATAATGACACTAAAACCATTTTCCTTTGAGTACACTTTGAAAGCAATTGGTAGTTGACAATGTTATTCACAAGACTTCATTTTCTCTATGATAGGAAGAGAGATGGCAATATTAACTCTAAGATACTCTGAGCTCTGCCTCTGCCCTACTTCTCAATTTTCTGATTCTACAAAATAGGTAACAGCTTTGTTTCTGTAGAGGTGGGGAAACATTTTACAAATGGCAGACACTGAGAAGTGGGGAAAGGGGAGAGAAGTGTTATCCTTAGTGTTACAAAGAGATCAATAAACTTTTCTTCCTAAAGCAGCTCTTAAAAAATAAAGTACTTGAAAACAATACTAAATGCCCCCTGCTCTTAGCTCTGAAATAAACTAGATATGGAATGAACAAAGTTTACACTGAAGGAAGCTAATATGACATCCATTCCCATCTGTGCTAGGTGCGACTGTATTTTTTAAATGCCAGTAACATTCATCCCATTATTTCCATTTTAAGATTAAGCAAACAAAACTAGCCCATTGGTTTACATAACATATAAAATTCTTTCAACACTTTGCAAATGTCCTTTGATGTTTTAAAAAACTAGTCATTCTGCAAGAGATTACAGCTTCAGGAAAAGCGCTTACAGAGAACAAAAGACGCCAGCTCATTATGTAAATAAAAGCACAAAAATTCTATCCACACACATAAACATAAAAAGGCTACAAAAATCCTTCTATTCTTACTTTCGACTTTACAGGGACATAAATTTCTACGGCCATCTATTCAAAGAAACAAGTTATTACAGAGATTACTGGAAAATGTTTATATTGAACACCCATAAGCTTTAAATATATTATAGAAATAACAGCAGACATAAAAAAAGTTCTAGGAGAATTTTTCAGTCATATTTCTTAGAAAAAAATGAGAAATCCAGAAGAAGACTGGTTAAAAACAGCCACACCCTTTGGAACTGGGCGAGGTAACACACACACACACACACACACACACACACACACACACACACACACACACACTATTATGGCTTAGAGTGAATTGTCTTCTAAGGTTCTGTGTGTGAACACTTGGTCTCCACGTGGGTGCTCTGATTGAGGACACCATGGTGGCTTTGTAACATGGGGCTATCAGGCTACCACTGGTCTAGCGCCCTCTACTGATCAGTGACATCTGAGAAGCTGCCACTGCACAATCTGCCACTACAGACTGAGCCACTCCTACGCTTCTTCCTTAGCTAGGATGAACTAAAATTCCCTAAAACCATAAGCCAGAAAATATTCTTTTCCTCTTCAGCTGCTTCTGTCAGATATTTGTCCAAGCAATGAGGAACATAATAATCTATATGTGTTTGTATGTGTTTGTGTGTGTATGTATATATGTATGTATATGTATACATATATACATTATATTGTTTAAAAAATAAAATTTAAATATTTATCATAAATCATTCAATAAAGTAATCATTTGTTATATGTGTTAGATTTCTTGCTGAGATCCATATCTGTTAGTAGAAACTATAAACTATTGATGAGTATAATATTCTGGTTAGGCATCTTTTTCCTCTGTGAGAGAGCATAGGTGAAGGACTAGGATGCTGGAACATATGCCCATGTATCTGCACAATGGGAACATATGAACAAAAGCATGCATCATGTGTGTGTATGCGCATGTATACAAACACACACACACACACACACCCACACCCCAATGAATGATGTATCGGCTAGTACAAAGTAATTCATTCATGTAGGAATTGACCTTGGGATGTATTAATGTGAATCTCATGAAACTGGATTAGTTCTTGAGAGAATAGGTTGGGAGCCCAATCTCTTTCCTATATGGCCATGTGCCTTTCTTCTGCATACAAACTTGTCATTTAGATGCCACTTGCAACGTGTCTTTTGCCAGCAACATGCAGATAACTGCTGTCATGCTTATGTATCTCTGAATCTAAAAGGTTCATAATTGCTTTTTTTTTTCGAAGCACCAGGCCTCAGGTAACTTGCTACAGAAACATAAAATAGACAACAAATACTTATCCAGTCATTACCTTTCCTTAACTACAGCACTCCTTAGTTCTCACTGAGTTCTCATCAGTCTAACACAATAGTCCAATAGTCTAGACTATTTAGCAGTTCGGAAACCTAAGTTTACTTTCTTCTATAATTTTTCACAAAGATCTTAGAATGAAGATACTGACAACTCCCAGATCCAGGATTATCATAATCAGTTAAATAAATGCTGCATCAATAAGTACAGAGGAGCAGACTCCCTGTCTCTTCCAAACCTTTCCTGCTCTTTTCTCCAAATAGAAGCTGGTGAGAAAATACTGAGTCTCTCAAAGGCAGCAGTGGCCTTGAGACAAACTCTGGCCAGGAAGAACAAATCAAAGAGCTCATTTTCCTTAATTATATCTCAGACATCTCCATGTCCCTCTACTACCGCATTCTAGACTGTTTATGTGAGAAAAAGCCCTAGTATTTGTTTAACTCATTATTTATTGATATACTGTCTAATACAGAAACCACTAGCCATCCCCTAAGTTGTACAAATTTTAATTTGTTAACCCTATATAAAGCAAAAAAAAGTTATTCAATATTAGATACTACAATTATAGTATATTTTCACTCTAGGAATTTCTACTTAACTGACAATGGGTACAACTGTTATAAATATTAGTGATTTTTAATCACACAAGACAGCAATAGCAAAATTTAAATCCCAGTCCCAATCCGAGCCCAGGTTATTCCCAGCCATCCAATATTTTACCAGTTAATGAAATACCAGGTGACTGGTTCACCATTGGTCTCTCATCGAAGATTTCTCAAGAGTGCTTTAGAGGAGAAGCTGTTAGAACTCAAGCCTTTCTGTCTCTTCTGGGAGGCTCACTTGACTCTACCACCATATTTACCCTCCTAACAACTCAATGAAGTGGCCAGCTAGTATCGTCTAAGGGATGAAGACAGGGAAGCATGCCTTAGGAGATACATAAATTTTACCATTTTCTTTTGCAGCTAGCTAAAAAATGTTGCTCAAAGCAAAACCCCATCCCAAAGCAAATATCATCCAGTTCAAAAGGCTAATTGTTCTTCTAAACAGTTTAAATAATGGAAAAATGCAGAGTCAATGACTGTATGGCTTGCTCTCTCGGCCTAACAGCAGCTAAAGAAAAGCAAGAACTCTTCAGAAGCATCATGAGACTAGCTCATTTACCTGCCAGAACATAGCCAATCATGTTTCTAATTTTTTTTTAGAGTATACTGTAGCTACAACTGCAGAATACAGAAATAGCTCCTTAAATAAAGCCCAGTCATTTAATTTAAATGACAGCTCTAAGAATTCCTGAGATCATGTCAACACTCACCACAGTATGAGGGCAAGGGCAACTGATGACTTTAATTAAGAATATGACTTGTACCTGAGGATATATATCATATGTGCTTCAAGGTGATAAACTCCGGGTTTATTGATAAGCTTTATGGTCCTTCTTGAAATGTTTTTCTTCATTAATTTTTTGTCTAACTAGGTGGTAATTTAATCTACTGTAATAAGGAATATGTTATGGAAATAACAATGAAAGGTGGACTAAGCTCTATCTCTCGCTTCTGGTAGTCTGTTTTAGGTTGAAGATGAAATGTGTCTGGGAAAGAGCTGGGACTGTAGCACTCAGCCCAGTGGCTGACTCTAGCCCAGCACAGGTCCAGAGGCCCTGTGAAAACCCCAGAATATCTATAAAGTGGGCTTAGACATTCTCAAGAGGAAGGTTTCAAGGCTGATGGGACTATAAATGCAGATGCTGGTAAACAGTTGGCTCTAGTATTTCAGTTTGGATTCCTAGATTAAACCGGATATTCATTTGGTAACAGAAATAAAGGATGAAATTCAAGAAGTACAAATATTTAACATTCAGGAGAGAACACCAGGTTGATACCAATCACATTTCCTGTCTGGACCTTCATGCTGTAAATCATGGTTGTATGAAAAATGACAGTTGCAGTGTCAATGATTGACCTGTAAAAGCAGAAGAAAAGCTAGGCATCTGATTTCCTCAAGAGTGAGTGCCCGGTGCTACCCAGCAGCCCGCCTCGTGCTACCCATCAGGCCTTGCAGGCACCACACATGCGCCCTGGCAGCTCGGCCATGGGAATTTTGTGTGTATAGTGGAAGGCCGACACCTTTATCTTGCCTTGCTGCAGGATTCTTTTGGAGATTCATCATGTCTTTGTGTGAAGACATGTTGCTTTGCAATTATCGGAAGTGTCGTATCAAGCTCTCTGGTTATGCTTGGGTCACTGCCTGCTCGCACATCTTCTGTGATCAGCATGGCAGTGGTGAGTTCAGTCGTTCACCGGCCATCTGTCCTGCTTGCAACAGTACCCGTTCTGGAAAGCTAGATATTGTCCGAACAGAACTCAGCCCATCATAGGAATATAAAGCTATGGTGTTGACAGGGCTTCGACGAGAGGTTGTTTTGGACATTAGCTCCCGAGCATTGGCCTTCTGGACATACCAGGTACACCAGGAACATCTCTATCAAGAATATAATTTCAGCAAGGCCGAGAACCACTTAAAACAGATGGAGAAGATACACACACAGCAAATACAGAGCAAGGATGTAGAGTTGACCTCTATGAAAGGGGGGTTACCTCCATGAAGAAAGTTCTAGAAGAATACAAGAAAAAGTTTAGTGATATCTCTGAAAAACTTATGGAGCACAACCGCCAGTACCAAAAGCTCCAAGGACTTTATGATAGCCTTAGGCTAAGAAATATCTCTGTTGCTAGCCAAGAAGGCTCCCTGGAACCAGCTATGATCCCACAGTCTGGAGTCTTTGGCTTCCCATCAGGGAACAATAACTCAAAGTTTTCTTTGGACCATACACCAGGTGGAAATCAAGGCGGTGGAGATGAAGATGTTCAGTTCAGACCATTTTCTGCGTGTTCTCCCACAGCACCTGAACCCATTAACAACTTCTTTAGTTTTGCATCTCAAAGCCATGAAGCAGAGCAGCAAGTCTGCAGCAGGACCCTTAAAGCAAAAAGAATTTAGCCGAGTTTTCATTTCTGCATCCCTGAGTTCTCTTCACATTTTGACCTTAGAAGAAGTTGGCTTGCAGTAGGGTGTGTGGCTCCTGTTTGGTTTCTTCTCTGTTTGCTTAGGGCATGCGCATTTCATGAATCTCAGTCTCTACGTTTGACATTGCTCTCACAGTCAGACTGTTGCACAGATCCCGTTTCAGACCAATCTGTGTTCATGCTCATGTAAGCACCAGTGTTATATTTACATGGAGCTTTGGATTCATTCTAGCACGTATATGTTAAGTGTGTGCATTGATTTTTCTCTGCTAGTATATTTCTGTAAAAACTATGGTCTTGGAAAATGATGGCCAAAATTGATGGTCTTGGAAAATGGTGGCTTGCTATTACCATGTATTTTACAGTCTTATATTTTCATTTGTGTTACTTTGTTTTGGAGATGTGCTTATGCCGGTAAATGAAAGTGCAATTTGATGTATATGTGTTGTTTCTATTTAAAAATAATTTACTGATAAAGTTATTTGTTGATTTCATTGGTATTCATTTTAAAATAAAACTGCTTCCTTACCTTTTTTTAAAAAAAAAGAAAAAGAAAAAAAAAAAAAACAGAAAGGTGGACTAAAAGTCCACAGTATGATCCAGGAGGCTAGTCAGACCAGAACCAATAGAATACACTTCTGAAGTCAGAGTCATCACCATACTCAAACACATTGGATATTTATTCTAACCAGCCAGGGTAGCATCTCTCCTGACTAACACCAAACAGCATTCTGACCTTCTTTATTCTAGGCAACATTGAAGTCAGTTGTCTGATAACAGATTTCTATAACACTAAGTGGCCATGTAAATAACTAAGTTGAGAAAAGTGAGTGGTTAAGAGTATTGGTTGGGAAGTCAATACATTCATCTACAAATAAATACATCTACTGCAGCAGAATCTTACTGCCAAGTCCCAGAATGCTTAGTTCTAAATGGGACATCTATATATCTGTATCACAACTCCTTTCCCACAAAGCTTAGAAGTTACTATAAAAGAGGGGTCAGAACTATTGCAAGATCCAGAGGAGGTAGCACAACAGTTTTCTGGACACACTTGGACAGTTGAGCGTATGAACTCACAATGACATGCATGTGATGCATCACAATGACATGATGTTGTGATGACATGCATGAGACCCATGCAAGCTTAGGCTAGACAAAATTCCATGACGGCAAGGAAGGTGGCATGGAGTCTTACCCCTAGCTTATGGGTGCTTGCCAAGTGACATCTGCTGGGAGAGGGAGACTCAGTGTTTTGCTTATTTTTGTTTGTTTGTTAAAGCTATGGTCCATTATAGATAGATTGTGCTCCAGTAGATAGCCACACACCCAAGGTTATTTGGTATATATATATGCATCACAAATTGTACTTGATGGGTTTTAAAAAAGGATATAGATACACAGTTGGATAGGTAGGGGAGAGGGTGGAGTACTGAAGTGGTAAATATGACCACAATGTCTTGTACAAAATTCTAAAAGAATTAGAATAAGAAAAATAAGGATTCAAGTGCTGCCTCCTATCAAGTCAGTGTGATCTTGCGTGTCTTCTCTATTAGGTCTCTCCTTGTAAAGCTGGAGACTGAGATAAGCAAAGAGATCTCAGGGACTTGTGAGCACTGAATTCATGCATTAAAATAGCTCTAGACTTGGAGCTATGATTAAAAATAAGTCTTGTTGACTAAGCATGTTAGTATAGACTATTATTTACAATATATTAGAAAGAAGTGACATATCTCTGTTAGGAAATTTGTGAAAAAGTATATGGTTATTAGTTCAGAAGTAAAAGTAGGGTTGGAGAGATGGCTCAGCGGTTAAGAGCAATGACTGCTCTTCCCGAGGTCCTGAGTTCACTTCCCAGCAACCACATGGTGGCTCACAACCATCTGTAATAGGATCCACATGTACTCATATACCTAAAATAAATAAATCTTAAAAAAATAAGTATAAACAAATGTAGGAGAACAAATATTCTACAAATTAAAACATATATGTGGGCTCCAATTCATAACCAATTTTTCTCTGTGTTGAATTTTGAAAGGAAAATAGTTTAAAACATTTGATTCCATCTGGCTTTCTCATGTAGGCAGTCTATATTATAAGCCTCTCTTACATATTTTGTCTCCTAATATTAGTCCACAAAACTCAATGTTCATATTTAAATGATTTGTTTTTACTTTATCACTTTCCCTTACTTTACACAAAAATAATTTATGTTTTCCTGCTATAGATTGGTAAGTTCTGGACTCCTCATCTTCTGATAGCTTAGCTTCAACACTGCGCTAGAAGTTCAAATCCCTATATTTGTCTTTGTCTAAGACTCAGTTGCCTTCTTTCTGAATAAAGGCTTATGTGTAAAGTCTAATTTATACATTAATAGCCAAAGTGCTTTGAGGTATAGCCACGTTATGAGATGAAATAAATACACGCATTCATACTACTGCAGTCAGATGGCAAAATGAAGTTCAGAGTACTGAAAAAGAAAATCTCTGAACTGCCTCACAGGAAAAAAAAAAGGGGGGGTGGAAGACAGGTGGGAGACCAGGAATCCAAAAACAAGAGGGCTAAGGAATGATATGACCCATGCATTTCTGGAGGGGTCAGCTGCTGCTGCCCCACAGGCATAGCGTATGGGCTCTGGATCCACAGCATTTCAGTTCACCATGCCTCCAGTCATGTAATCAGCTCGTCTATCTTCCGTTAGCTTTCCAGCCAACAGGCTATTGACTGGTTCCAGACTCCAGGGACGGAGATGTTCTTGCTAGATCTGCTGACAAGCCCATGCTGTGACCTTGAATGAGCCAGTGCACCTCAGTGCCTCGGGCCTTCTCTCTAAACAGAGGATAAGAAATAGCCTGCCACACATCGTCTGCTTCAGTAGCCTTTCAGGTCAATGTGAGCTCACAGGAAGATGCTTGCTCAGGGTAAGGTTTTTCTCAACTATTGTGCTAAAAGAGGCTGAAGCAACAGCTTTCCACTCCTCACAAGGACCCTGAGACTCCACTGCCCAAAATGTCACCTGCAAACTCATCATCAATATGGAACTGTGATCATTTCCACAGAACCAGTGGTATCATAGATGGCATGGAAGCTTCCGATTGTTACTGACAATCATCCTATATAACTGCTTTATTGTTTTGTTTTACATTTATTTTGAGTCAAGTCTCAGTTATGTAGCCCATGCTGGCTTCACAGTTCTAATCATTCTACTTCAGATTCCCAAGTGCTGGGGTTACAAGTGGGTAAAAATAATAAATATATTTTAATGTTTATATACTTTGGTTTTGAGCATGTTTATACTCTGAGGATGAATATAACATCCAATTGTTACTAAAACTTAACCATTGACAATATTCCAGAGATTTCATCACATCTCCATGGATACAGATTGACACACATGTTACATGTCTAGACATAGCATTAAATCGATAGCTGTTTACCTCTGGATCTCCTTATCAATGTACGTGTGGATTTTGGATTCACAACCTCTTCCTGCTTACATCACACATTTAAACAGACTGGGAAATTTAAAACATTTTCTGTGAACAGTGACAACTTTGGAGATACTATCTACCTTAAGAACAGAACTTCTGATAAGTGAGCTAAAGTGAAATAATTTGAAATTACTTAACTGTTCCTTTCTTAAGCATGCTTGAAATAAATGAATTCCTGTCAGTTTGAAGTCTAAACTGACAGGTAAATGATTTTGAAAAACACATGTAATAAACCCTAAATCTATTTGAGTGAGGTGTGAAAACCTTGCATTTTCTCAGGTAATGTTGTCATTTTTTTTCCAGATAAGGTCTTATAGCTAGTATAAGACAAACTTGAAACTTAATTCAGAGCACAGGTGTTAGCTTTAAGATACTGAAAAGATTCGATGCAAAGGCAGAAATCCATCTGACGTGCAATAGCCCTGTCTTTTTAGAACCCCTGTCCTTCTTATGCTTCCATAGTGCCTCTTTGTAATTTGACTTGCAATGTGGGTTGTTAATGTTAATTCTGTGAGAAAATTTGCTGATCCATGAATCAAAGCTCCAACTGAGTCTTGCTAGCCACAAAAGGCCAAGTCACTCAATGAAGTAAATTCTGGAGACTGACTCTTCGGGGTTACATTCAGAAACAACAAGCAGCCAAAGAAGAACTGAAATGGTTGCCACGCCTCTCCTCTCCTCTGCCATGTCTCCATGCTTTGGTGGGTGGCTCCACATCGACATTCTTCTGGACTCCATGGGTTATAAAAACAAAAGGAGGGGAGGTGGAAGTGAGAAGGACACATGGGAAGAACCTGGGGGGAGTTGAAGGGCAGTAATGAGTGTGGTGGTAGAAAAAAACTAAAATACATTATATGCATGTATTAAATTTTCAAACAATAAATAAAATTATATTAAAAAACATAGACTGGGATAGCTTTTAATGGATTGTTCGGAGATTTGGGCACTGCTGCCAGCTTCAACCTTCACACCTCAGTAGCCTCTTCCTCCAAGTGTGAGATGGGCACTCCCTATCACACAACAACAGAATAGTATGGGTTTTCTATTTGCTGGGTGTTTTGACAATACTTTGTTTTCATGATCTCATTGAACCTCACAGGTTTTAATTAGCTACTATTATTATCCTCCATGAATAAATCAAAGAACTTTACCTGGCTCCTTAAGCATTTTACAAATGTCATTTTTAGTTAAACGGATTTTTCTGCACCTTCAAAAAATATCAGTAGATAGCTACAGCGATTATGGATTCATCATAAATGCAGAGTCCTTACTTTAACATGTAATAGAGAAATCTTAATGATCCCTTATTTCATGTGTTAATAAAACCAACTTGGGTTTTGTTCCTTAATGGTGGCTCCTGTCAGCAATCTCAGGTCTGGGAAGTCAGAAGTGGAAGGCTGTGTTGGTCAAGGCCAGCCCAGGTTATGCAGTGAGATTGTTGTTTTGAAACAACACAATAAAGCACCATTAGGATGTGAGTCTTAACTGGTACTCACACCTAGCCTCCCTTCAGCCATACTAAATGAGCTACAGCCTGTTCTGCTCACTCTCCTTTAGACTCAGGACCATGAATATGGTACTATAACTCTCCATTTGCTTTTTTAAATTCTTCTACAATTAATTTAAGACATCATCACTAATTAGTCATTCTGTAAGGTAAAGGTTGCTTCAGTCTTGAAACTAACATCATCCCCTGTGTGTAAGCTGTGTAAGAAATATTCTACTCACTTGGCATAGTTTCCTTTTTTTTTTTTTTGCTTTTTTTATTAGATATTTTATTTATTTACATTTCAGATGCCATCCCCTTTCCCCATTTCCCCTTCCTAGAACCCTCTATCCCATTCTCCCTCTTCCTTTTTGCTTTTGTACCATTTGAATTACATGCTAGTATTCAGGTCAGTTCTAGGTTGAGGGACTAGCAATACAGTAGATGCAAATAGTCAGGGAACAAGCAAGACAATAAACACAAATAGTCAAAGAACAAGCAAGGCAATAAACAAAATTCCGTGAACACTCCCATGATCACTGTTTCTAAGGGCTTATCAGGATGACCAATACCTGAGCCAACTTCCCTGTCCTAGACCAAAGTCATTTTCATGTTTGAAGCCTACTTCCTTGTTCTAGCCTAAAATTTAGATTCCTGTCTGAAATTATTTCTTTGCTGTAGCCTAAGATTTAGATTCCTGCCTGATATTACATCTTTGTTCTAGCCTAAGATTTAGATTCCTGCCTGAAATTACTTATTTGATCTAGCGTAATGTCAGATTCCTACCTAAAGCCTATTTCCTTGTCCTTGGCCAATGTCATATTCCTGCTTGAACCTGAAAATGGACCCCCAGAGTTATTAAATTAACAGGCTGGCAAGCCAAGGATGGATAAGATTCTGCACAGAGCCTTACCAATCTAAGACAGAAGTGCATTGCTTTTGATAATGAATATTCCATGATGGGTAAGGAAGGCATTCTTGTCAGAACAACCTAAGACAGGCTCAGGCTTGTTAATGAATAAAAAAGGGTGAGAGGCTTAGAGCCTTTGGGACTGCTTGGCAAGAATCTGACATGGGCCAAGGACAAGGAAATGGGCTGCTTGACAGGAATATGACATTGGCATAATACTCAAGAGGTATTCAAAACCTGGTTACAAACAAATAAAAACAATAAAACATTGTTCAAGGAAAACAAAACTTCAAAGTCACTGAACAATGGTTTGAAGATATGCCCTTTGCAAGATACAAAGATATGAATCAAGTACATGAACACATCTTACAGAGTTAAACTCTTGAGACTTACATCACTTAAAAATGGTACTGGCATACACAGTAGAGGAGAATGTTCTCACTACAGGGATGGAAAGAATGAGGCTAGGTTATGGAGCCATAATATAATAAAGACTTACTGTAGGAAACCTTTGTCTGCTTGGAGCTGATCACCAGATAGCAACAGGACAAACATCTAGCTTGTTTTCAACATACACAAATTCAGTTTCTCCCTTATTCCTGTTCTCCTACACTGGCATCCGTTTCTGTCTGCCTCTTTTTCCCACCCTCCAAACTGCCTTAAAATTAAAATTGTACAGGGGCTGGAGAGATGGCTCACCACTTATAACCATAAACTGTTCTTGGTGATGACATCAGTTTGGTTACCAGTACTGACTCTGGGGTGCTCACAGCTTCCTGACTAAGAATAAAACATTTAAATAGGCACATCATTTATCCATTCAAGCATTTTTAATATATGTGGGGATGGAGCTAAAATCACAATTTCATCTTGTTGTCAACATTAGCTGCTAAATCAAACTGTGGATGCTATGATGATATCTTCTGGTTTGGCAGACAACTTAATACCAAGAAAAGATGGCATAACACCATTGCAAGTCATAAGGCAGATGGTGATTGATTTTTGGCCTAAGAAAAGTCACTAAGAACATTGCATATTTACAAAAGAAAAGGAGGTTTTCTAAAATGGTGTAAAGTAAATTGTGGTACTACTCAAGCCAAAGGTGCCACTGTCCACTGTCGAGAAGTCAGCTCTGAAAAGACATGTCACCTGTCACTGCAGATGTTTGTTTGTGTATCCTGGAGTTTCCACTCCAGTGCAAAGGAAGACTGGGATTCAATCCAGACATCAACCTTCACAGTAATCAGCTTGCTAAGTTTGCAGCACAGCCTTTGGCTTTGGCTCAGCAGTTGGCCTTGGGTTATAAACTGTACTATTTATTAAGTCTTATTAAGACTGCTGTCAGCTGTAATCATATTGCTCCTCCACAGAAAACCCCGAGTGGCTCCCTGCTGCCTCTCTAATTAGGTCTAAACTCCTTCTCTTGGCGTTCAAAAGTCCTTTACAATTTGTCAATAGCCCTCCCTTTCCAGTTTATATTCTGACCACTCCTCCAAAGGTGGTTCTGGCTTACTCAAACCTAATTGCTACTTGCTTCAAACAGCCTTTCTGATATTCTCCACCTGGGTTGGGACAGTCACAGTGTTCTGTGCTCCTTTGCTGCCGGTCCATGCACACTCTTCTGTCTACATAAGCAATGGTTCATAAAATGTCCAGATGTATCTCAAAAGTTTGTTGCACACTTAAGAATTTAAGTGATATGATTGGGAGAGATATATTGGCTTTAGGTTTAAAAAAAGTTCTTATTTTTCCCTTGTGAGGTGCCCTGGGATACACTATAGTGATCCTATATCTAATCCCTCTGTGGAAATGTCTAGTGAAGTATGGAATAACTATGTAGCTGGCTTTCTTTTTCATGATCTCTCCAACTCAACATGATCTCTTTTCTCTTGAGATTACTTGTGATAGAAGCCATTCTTTCTCTGTCAGCTGGGAGATACATATGGTATCTTGATGTAGACCACACTGAACTACCCCTCCTGTCAGTAATACATTGTCAATGATACCTTTACACACTAAACAGGAACAATCCAGGAATCCCACAAAATACAATCCTGAGTATAACAAGTAATATCATATTGTACTCCAAGATTTAACAACTCAGTCCTTATTTTCACTAAATTATTATCAGTGGTTGAGAAAAAGAAGCACAGTACAGTAGTAACAACAAAATTATAAGATACAAAATAAATGTAAAGTAGATAAACCACTAGATTATTTTAATATTATTTTGACATTTACTATAGTAAGTGCATTCTATTTTGGGAAACTAGAAAATACACAATCATGAATGTCTTCTAGAATTTATGGAGCTTAAAAAAACCCTAATTATTATCTTTTACTCCATCTACTTAATCTTTTCTATAGTGCTGAAAATTTGCCTTAATTGGCTTTCATGTAATTTAACATATTTAGTGATCACTAAGTCTGTCTGGAGTATTTCACATCATTAAGGATTTTTGGAGTCTTAACAAGAAGTTCAATAGCCAGGTCATCAAACACAATTTAAGAATCCTGGTAAGTCCTGTAAGGTATTACTACAGTGAGAAGGGTCCATGGAGAAATACAATAGGACATCAAGGTCAGGTCTGAACTTGCACTGAATCCATAATTTTAGCCTAATAACAACTAACTGAGTGCTCAGAAGCACTATTAGGTCAAGGGAAAACCCTCAAATCATCAAAACACAAGTAAGTATTCAAAAAATATTTGACAGATAAACACACACTGCTCACAGGTATCTGAACCACACTGAGCATCAGTATTCATTTCACAGGGCAGTGAAAATAAATAAGACCACAGAAATAATAGGCAGACATAACACTATGCTGCAGTGTTATATAGTTAGATTGATAAATAGATGTGCAAATCATTTTTCTTATTTAAACAACACTTATCTATTTTACTATTCAGAGGAAATCAACAGAAGAATGGAGAGAACCACTACAGTTACTCATAGAAATTTAAGTTCAGTTAGTTCTCTTAACTAATAGCAACACTGGCTCAGTATGTCTAACATGAATCTGATGTTATTTCAGGGAAGAGAGCTATGTGTAAAAACTCTTGACATTCAGTGTACTTCACCTTAAAAAATGATAATGTTTGTTTAGGAGCTTTCTGTGACAAAGTAAATTAAGTTATGAAAAATTATAATAACATTGACAGAGTCTGTTGGATTCTAATTCGCTAATCTGGTACACTGTTATATCTGATGACAATTTGACAACGTTCTGGAAATTGCTTCCAAGGCTAGGTCTCAAACAGCCTTCATATTTACAACTCACCTGGAGAGATACATGTATCTCATAGTCAGTAATGACTTTTACTGTTTCATGTTACTAAATATTGGGCATGTTCTAAGAGTTGTATAAATCTTTTCATTTCCAATCCACTCTCTAATCATGCAAGGTTTACTCAGATTTTTTTGCTGAGAAACTGAGAAGATTGAAATTATAACGTCATGCTGCTACTTTCTTAGGCTGATGAGCAGTCCATAGAACTAATTTTCTATTTTTTGAGCACATCTTGTGTTAGCTCAACCACACCTTAGTTTTAGCTCAGCCACACCTTAGTTTTTTAAATCACAGAACTCCGTCTCTCTCTTTGCTGTGTTTATAAACACTTGGTTTCCCACCTGGACTAGCACCCAAAGGCGAGAAGCACCTGAGAGCTGGCCCAATGCCCTTACAGCCCAGCTCTCATGACTTTCTAAAAGTTTAGGGCTCCTTTTCAAAAAAGAAGCTCCAGTTTGGCCTTTACTCATGAATTGATTTAGGAAACAATGAAGCAACTTCTTCAAAGGGTCATTCCCTAACTGTTTCCTATCATAGGACAAAGACACTGATTATTGTTGTGGTTGATTAGGGAAGCAAGAGATAGCATCTTGATTTTCCAGGGTGTCAATGACATTCTTGTCTTTTCTTTGACAAATCTGCTCTATTGAACTGGAATGTCACAGCCATCCAAATGGTCACAGAGATACCAGGACTCTAGTTCTGTCTACAGAAGGAGCAGCACATATTCTTTTTCTGCCTCTCACAGATACCAGGACTGTAGCTCTATCTACAGAAGGATAGGCACACATCCCCTTTCTGCCACTCACAGATACCTGGACTGCTAGCTCGGTCTAGAGAAGGACAGGAACGCATTCTTTTTGTGCCTCTTAGAAGGAATGAAGCTAAATGGGGGACAAAAGCAAAAGCAAATGTTCTTATCCCCAACCCTCAATTCCATTTGAATAACTAGAAATTACACAATCACCATCATTCCAAAATTCTCATTCATTAGAAACCTTTGAAAAGTTCATGCCAGGGTATGTGCATGTGTTTGTGTGCTCTTGTATGCTAGCTTCTAACAAAGGCTGGGCACAGGCTTCATAACTGGGCTATATCCCTGGCCCTCTTGTAGATATTTAACAACCAGAGGGAAGAATTAGGGGTAAATATAATCAAAATGCATTATATGAAATTTTCAAAGAATCAATAAAAACATTTTTAAATCAATTTAAAATAGCAAAGAAGGAATTATCATCTTGTATTTTTTAATGGTAGAAGACCTTATCCTACATGTTTAAAGGTCATTCCCAAGATAATTCTCTAATGAGAGAGAAAAATAAGAAAACATGAAAAGTAAATAATTTACTGAGCTCCAAAGACCATATGTTGTTATTCTATGCATTCCAAGAAAAGAAAGCCAACCTAATTCTCTTTCTATAATTATGCCAAGGCTTATTATGAGCAAGACTTTCATACCTCTCAATTATATCATTCTCTTATGTCACATTAGGGGACAAGTCACAATATAGATGCAGCACAGTCTAGGCATTGTTAGTTCACTTTCATGGACGTCACTTCCAAAAGTCTCAGTAAACTTGCCCCAAATGTCGCACACTGTAAGTACATTACCTTCACACTGCCATTGGTTTTGCATACTAAATACGCTTACAAATTTGTTGCTTCTCATATAAATAAAATAATCTGATATCTTTGGTAAGAAAATGTTTTTTTGATTTTAGTTAGACTTTCCAAGGCCAAACTACAATTCTAAAGAGTGAGATAGTGGTGGTTAAGAAAAACTTCCTGTGTCAAAAAGAAAAAAAAAAACATGATTTTCCTTGTGTTTGAAAGTGATACTCTTCATTTTCTCTGTTTGCACAAAAATAATGGCCACCAATAACTTTGGGAAAGGATATAATCATAAATAAATGTGGTGTGTGGTTCTTAGCTCCATGTGTCACCACAGTAAACAGAAAGGAGAGGAAACCCTGAGAGGGGCAACGGATAAGGAATGAAAAAAATTACATATCTACTTTCTTCAAAATGGTAGACCTTTGCCTGGGAGTTCAACTGGTAAGTCTTCACTAATAAAACAAGTGCCTTCTGCCTATCCCTTCTCTGACTCCCATAAGACCAGTATCTTAGCATGAATGATGTTTTGTGTTGGCTGATGGTTAGAATTATCCAATCATGACTAAGGTTTCCCTCAGTTACAGCACATTAACACCTATGTGCACCTTGTGTAGTGATCATTAAAAACAAAGCAAAACAAAACAAAAACCCTAAGAATATGTGTAAAGCTAAATTACTAATAGAAACTTCCCCATGAGAGAACACAGGTACCTATTCTCTGACCTTACCATAAGGATAATATTAATTTATTTTAACCAACCAACAAAAATATTTTCTTTAGAAGGAAAAGAATGGAAGCCTATATTCCCTCTCCTTAAAATAGCAAGTTAAAAACTATATGTCTAAAACCTTCTAAAATAGGCCCAGAACTCAAGAAAGAGGAAAAGGAGACTGAGAAGTCTCACCAATAATAATTTGGTGATTGATAGATAGATAGATGATAGATGGATGGATAGATAGATAGATAGATAGATAGACAGATGGGTTGTCATATATTTCTTAGTGCCCTCAAATGTCCATCTCACTATAGGGAGATTCCTGATTTGAAATGGGTGTATTCCTGATCACAACAAGAAGGTTCAGGACAATGCTGTTTTCAAAATATCCCTATATCATCACTCTTGATATTTGTGGCTGGAGAAATTTTTATTTTGTGGGAAAGATGGGGTGACTGTGTACTGTAAAGTGTTCAGCAGCTTGCTTGGCAATTAAAATTATTTTGAGGCATAGCGAGTTCTTATAGGCAGAAAAACCTCTGCTTGGTTCAACTACAGGCATAACTAAGGGGTAGGATAAAGTATGGTGGGAATTCTGTGGTCCATAACTAGAGAAGATACTGAACATATCTCAAACATAATGGGTTTTCAGTTGTGCTTTCTGCTGCAGTGGGCAAGAAATGAACTAAAAAAAAAAAAGAAAGCTGATCTTTATTCCTTCCTTATTAATATATTTAATGGGAAAGCTCACAAATGAACTATACTTGAGATCAATGCTAGAATTTTATAGCCAAAATATTATCTGCTTAAAAAGAGTCCTGCTGTCCTTCTGTCTGTCTATCACAACATATTCCAGACAATTGACACTGATGAGAGGCAATATGATGTCCTGTCTAGTTTGGTCATTAGCTAGCTGTGTAATTTTAGGAACGTTGGCTTGCTTTTCAGTTTCACTGCCCTAGTCTAATAAAATGAAGGTGGAAGTAAGTAACAAGGCGATAGCCTCCAGGGCCTCTTAAGATTACGGATTCTTTGATAAATCTTTTTTTGTTTCTTATAATAGTCTCTCTGCTCATTAAGATGGACACCTTCATGTTATATTGATTTGCAGTGAGCACTAATCAAACAACACTTCTAACATATTTGGTACTGAAGCTGATTAGAAATGCAGTCTTGGTTTTCAAGCCCCTCTGGGGAAAATCACTGAGATTCAAAGGAGAGCTTGCTCACCCTTTCCATACACCCCAGCATTAGTACACTGGCAGTGATTTAAATTGCTCAGGATTGCATCAATTTCAAAGAGTTACATCCTTGTCATTGCTAGCCTGTCACAGATATGCACATGCAATATATTAAAAGACATCAAAACTCCTGAAATATTCCACAGCAGTAGACAAAAATCGAGTTCTAGCAATACTTCAGATACTTTTAAAAAGAAATATTTGGATTTTTTTGGAGGAGTTTAGGGTAGCAATCAAAATAAACAGAGACTACCGAGTCTCAGTACCACCTGCTAACGTGTGTGTGTAAGATATTTGTAAATACACACACACACACACACACACACACACACACACACACACACACTATGTCAATCTGAGATAGACATGACTTCTTATACTCCTGACTCAAAAATAAATCAGCTTTTAATTAAGTAATCACTTACTGCATAAGTTTCTTTCTGTTGCTTGTGTTTTGTCTTTTGTTTTGTGTTCTGAGACAAGATCTCATGTAGCCAGACTGGGCAAGAACTCCTGATCCTCTTCCCAACACCTCCCACCTTCCTAGAGCTGGTCTTATAGGTGTGTGAGTTCATGACATGTTATATACACCTTATAGGTTTCTGAAGTCAAATAATCTAAAAGACGGAAGGGTGTGAGAGCTTTTGCAAGCATGACTCTAAACACGTACAGTGTCCCTTCTGATGATACGCTGATGTCATGAAGCTTTCCTGGGTTCAAAGAAAGAAGAAATATTTCATTTTTGGATAAAATGGGCTGCAAAGTCACTGTCTTAATTGGGGGTTAATATTGCTGTGATGAAACACCATGACCAAAAGCAACATGGGGAGGAAAGGGTTCATTTCACATCCAGTTACATCATCTGATTGGCTCATCTTCAAAAGCAATAAGGACAGGAACTCATGCAGGGCAGGAATCTAGAAGCAGAAGCTGATGCAGAGGCCACAGACAGGTGCTGCTGACAGACTTGCACTCATGGATTGCTTAGTCTTCTTTCTTACAGAATGCAGACCATTTGTCCAGAGATGGAATCATTTCCACAGAGGCTGTCCCTCCCCCTTCAATCACTAATTAAGAAAATACAGACTTGCCTGCCGCCTGATCTCAAGTGAGGTTCCCTGCTACTTGACAACTCTAGCCTGTGTCAAGTTGACATAAAATTCTCCAGCACAGTCACCCTGCATAGATAATGGCCGAAGGATGGAGTGAGCATTGTGGCAATTTTTACAATTTTCATCTGGATTATTAGAGAACATTGTGGTTTAAGTTTTGAGCTTGAAGAATTAGTCATCAAAGGTCAAACTCTGCTTTTCCACACACTAGCTACGCTGTACTTACCTCACTGAACTTAAATCGCTTCATATGCAAATGAGAATAGAAATAATAATCACCCTGTGGTATTACCATACATGGCTCACACTTCCTGACATGTAAAAGAATTTACTATTTTTGTTGCTGCTCTTCCACCACTATTGCTACAATGTAATTTTACCATGCTGTAAGAACCAAATTACGTGGTTCAGTTAAACTACTCTCTTCCCCTCGAATTGCTCATCTTTAGCTCATTTATTTCCAAATATATAGCAAAATCATAGAATTTGCTTAGATAATTTTTGTTACTTTTTATTTTTATAATAATTAATAATTTTGCATGTTTGTATATGAACCTAGAGATTCTTGAATGGCTCTCGATCACTCTGGTCCTAAACTATTCTCTACTGGTGAACTTCTAATTTTTTAATGAATGACAAGACCAGAGGCAGTTACAGTATACCTTATAATGTTATATGGTTTCCTTCTTTGAGAAAATGAACACATTGCCTATGAAACTAGGCAGCTCCCAGTTTCACACAAACACATTTTTCCATTCATCAATAAGCCACCCTACCTACAAGCGCTTTATCGGTTGTAGAAAGGACAACAATACACTGCTGTAGCTCTATTAAATATCAACTTCCCAACCCTCTATTAGTGACCATGTTAATTTTATGTTGTTCTGATAAAACACCATTACCAGAATAACTGATTGAAGGTAAATTTTATCTTGGCTTCTGGTTCCAGAGAGGTAAGAGTCTATTGTGGTGTAAAGACAGGCATGGCAGCAGGAGCAGAAAGCTGAGAGATCTCACATCATCAACTGCAAGCATGAAGCAGAGACAGCAAACTGGAAGTAGGGCGAGGCAATATACTCTCTAAGCCCACATCCAGTGACATAATTCCTCCAGAATTGCTGCACCCCCTAAACCTCCACAAACAATGCCGCTGTGCACTAAGTATTCAAACATCCAAGCATATGGGGGATACTTCTCATGCAAACCATCCTATGCAATGATTTATTTTTCGGTGACATTGATCACCTTTCAGTTCAGAAGATAATGTACTAGTCTTGAAT
The DNA here is from genome assembly GCF_004785775.1 of Grammomys surdaster. NCBI lineage: Eukaryota > Metazoa > Chordata > Mammalia > Rodentia > Muridae > Grammomys > Grammomys surdaster. The sequence goes on along the minus strand of NW_021604565.1, from coordinate 18,186,384 downwards.
TAAGAGTCTTAATCTGCGAATGTGTACATTATGGGCCATTAAAAAAAGTTATGATCTTAGTAACATCATTAGCATCGGGCCCCCAGTTAAGACAGCGGGGTTTATCAAGAGTGGTATGTGGACGATTTTCTAATCACATTTGTTCTTTAATCACAGGAGCCCTTCTGTGAGAAGGAGCTCACTGCAGGCCAATATCATCTTCTATGACTTTGAAGCCTCTGTAAATGTAACCCAAGTAAGGTCACATTGCTTGTAAATGAACAAGTGTGTTATGGCATTGGAGAATAAGCTAGCACTATAGAACTGCAACAAACTCAGAAGGAACAAGGAATTTGGTGGGAGAAGTGGTCTAAATTCCCATGGTGTCTCCTTCATTGCCTTTGTGAGGTCACAAAGAAACAGGCCTCCAAATGTCAATGATTCGACCACCACTTCACTTGTTTAGAAAAGTAAACTTAAGCATTTCTCAGAAGCCTTTAACAGCTTATTGAAAGCTCCTGATTGCAGCTGTCAGCACCTGAATGATTCTCCTCAGTGACCAACATGTGCTCTGCCTTACAGAGCCCCCATGCTAACCATCTAGCTTTTCTAGCTCTGCAGCATCCTCCCCCATCACTGACTCATATAAAACCCAAGAAGCTTTTGCTGTTGTCCTCTACTTTCGGAGGAAGCACAGGATTTCTGTTTATTTTTTTTTTTAATTAAATTGTTCCTTCTCCCATGGAGAATGATGTGTTAGATGGTTTCTGCCTTCTCTCTGGGAGCCTACACCCATGAATATATAAGAAATAAATTATCTCACATTAGCAAAACCAGAAGATGGAAGCTCTATATCTCTTTTCCTTCTACTTACTCCACATCACCATCAACACTACCACCACCAGCAGCCAACAAACAACCATAAAATAGGAATTAACAACAATTTGGCATTGATACCTACCAACATCAATGGTCTCAATTCTCCAATAAAAACACCCAGATTAACAGAATGGATGCAAAACCAAAATTCATCCTTCTGCTGCAACCAAAAAACACACTACAACATCAAGGACAGAAATCACCTAACAGTAAAAGGTTGGAAAAATATATTCCAAGCAAATGGATCTAAGAAACAAGCTGCTGTAGCCATTTTAATGTCTAAAAAAGAATAAACTTCAAACTAAAACCAATCAAAAGAGACGGGTAAGGGAACCACATAACCATCAAAGGGAAAAAAATCCCACAGGACATTTCAGTTTTTAACATCTATGCCTCACACAAAGGCATCCACCTTGATAAAAGAAACATAACTACAGCATAAATCATATAGTAACCCTCACACACGGATAGTGAGAGACTTCAACACCCAGCTCTCAACAATGGATAGGACGTCCAGACCAAACTTAAACAAAGAAATACTGGCGATAACAGACATTATAAAGGAAGTGGAACTAAGAGATGCTCACAGACCATTTCACTCAAACACAAAAGAATTTTCTAAAGGAATCTTCTTTTCAGCACCTCATGGAGCTTTCTCCAAAATTGAAAACATACATGGACATAAAACAAGTCTCAGTAGATAGAAGAAAATGGAAATAATCCTCTGTATCTTATCTGACCATCATGGATAAAAGCTGGATCTCAACAACAGAGACAACAGACAAACTCATGAAAACTGAATGCCTCACTACTGAATGAAAAATGGGTCAAGACATAAATTTTACAATGAAATTAAATATATCCTAGAACTGAATGAAAATAAATAAACAACATACCCGAACTTAGGAGCCACAGAGGAGGGGGTTCTATGAGGCACGTTCACAGTGCTCAGTGCCTATGAAAACCATTGGAGTGATATCATACTAGTAAGTTAAACAGAACACACTTAGCCAGTATAGCACACCTAACTCTAGAACAAAAAGAAGAAATCGCACAGAAAAGTAGTAGATGGCAATACATCATTAAATTCAAGGCTGAAATCAATAATAGAAACAAACTAAAGACAATACAGAGAGTCAGCAAAACAGACTTGGTTCTTTGAGAATATCAATTACTAAAAGGCAAAGAAAGGATTTTCAAATTAACAAAATTAAAAATAGAAAAAGAGGCCATTACAACAGACACTGAAGTTATCCAGAAAAATTATACAGACATATTTTAACATCCTGTAATATACCAAATTATAAAATATAAAATAGATAATTTTCTCAATACATATCATCTACTAAAGTTAAATCAAGATCAGATTAAGCTATTTAAACAATCATTCTATATCTGTAATGAAATTATTCAATAGATCCATGACCTCAACATAAAACGAGGTACACAAAATCCACTTTCTTTTTTCTGATAGAGAAAATGTGGAACAGCCTTGAACTCATTAGCACAGGAGAGGACTTTCTGAACAAAATATCAATAGTACAAGCATTAAGATTAATAATAAATAAATGGGACCTCATGAAACTAAAATGCTTCTGTAAGCCAAAGAACACCTGCAATACCACAAAGTGGCAACCTATAGAATGGGGACAGATTTTATACCTTCTCCCTCATTTGATAGATGGTTGATATGTACAATATATAAAGAATTCAACTAACTGTATAGTAAAAAAATCAAATAACCCAATGAAAAATAGGTATAATAAATCTAACAGAAACTTCTCATTAAAAGAACTTCAAATGACTGAGCAACGCTTAGAGAAATGTTCAACATCTTTAGTCATCAGGGAAATGCAAATCAAAGCTACTTTGAGATTCTATCTTTCACCTGTCAGAATGCCTGAGATCCATAACAAAAGTGACAGCTCATGCTGGCAAGGATGTGGAATAAGGGGAAAACTCCTCTCTTGTTGGACTGAGTCCAAACTTGTACAACCCCCATTGAAATCAGTGTGGCAGTTTGTCAGAAAATGGGAATTGATCTACCTCAAAACCCAGTTATACCACTCTTGGGCATACACCCAAAGGGTACTACTACAACCCCACTTCCTTGACTATGTTCATTGTAACTTTATTCATAATAGCCAAAAACTGAGAACAACCTAGATGTCCCTCCATAAAAGAATGGATAAAGAAAAGTGGTATATTTCTAGTGAACCATTACTCTGCTGTTCAAAAATGGCATCATGAAATTTGCAGGCAAATGAATGGAAGTTGAAAATATTGTGACTGAGGTAACCCAGACCCAGACATATAAATATGGTACTTTTATTCACTTATGAATAGACATCAGCCATTATGTAAATGATAGCCAAAGTACAATCCATAGTCTCAGTAAGGTATGGTAAAGAGTAGGACTCTAGTGAGGACATGCTCATCTCCCTGGGAAAGGGGAATATTACAAGTTTCTGGGGGTGAATTGGGGGTGTGTGGGGAGAAGAGCAAGAAGAATCAGGTGGGGAAGGAGATAGGATGGGAGGAGAGAATGTGGGGAGAGATGGCTAGAACTAAAGGCATCTGGGGGCAAGGGTGAGAACCTAGTGCAGTGGAAACTTCCTGGAATCTATATGGGTGTTCCTAGTGAACACTCCTAGTATTGTGGGAAATAGAGTCTGAACTGGCCATCTTTTATACCAGGCAAGGGTCACAGTAGCAGTACTGGGTTCCATTCAGTTGTGGTCAGTGGGCAAGACTGTCCATCTCCCATAGAGGTCCTCCAACAACCCCGGCTGACGCTAGGAGAGAGAGTTGCTCTCTGCAAACTGACAGCTGGGATCCCATTACCAAGGATAATATCCATGCAGCTCACTGTACATGAAGATGTCAAGTTGGTGCCTACATGGAACATTCTCTCTCTCTCTCTCTCTCTCTCTCTCTCTCTCTCTCTCTCTCTCTCTGATGATGTTTGAGTGTTGTCTTGCCTCAGTCCCACCCCAGAGGGGTTTCAAAACCTAAAGGAGGATGGGAGGATGCATGGAATAGGGGAAAGAAGACTTTGACCAAGAAGCACAGCTCACAAACTGTGGCACTGAGATGACTCAGGCCACCTTTACTTCTACATCTATTTTCATGTTTTTTACATTGATTTTCTCATGTACAATCTAAGAGCTCCCTATGTTTACCAATAAGTACACACCATACTTTTCTCTTCCTTCTTCCTCTCAATCCCTGCAGCTTCCTGTTAACCCATGAACTGTACCGTGAAAGAAGACACATCTATCAGTAAGCAGTTAGCATCTAACCTAGGACACTGGTACATAACCAAGTGCCTGTGTTTGGCAGCAATTGCAGTTACAGTATAGAGCAGTGGTAAGCTACATATCCAGGAAATTCTGATTTAATTATTGACACCCAGCATCCCCCTATATCTTAATCAAGCTATCTAATTCCTTTAATGCCCAGAGTCCTCAGCAAATTGGTAACCTGAGATAGTTCCTCATCCTCGCTTGGTTTACAATGTTTCCATTGAGTCTTGGAAAGAAAGATGTAGCAAGACCTTTCCAACTTTTTGATAATCAACTAACTGTAGTTTTGAAAAGGCTGGTGGGCGAATTTTCAGAACAAAGTTTCCACTGGAAGAAAACATCAGGATGTTAGCTGACGTACCCAGACCAGGGCCTGTGTTCACTCAATGGCATCACCATTATTAACAGAGGAGTAGTGATCTGTCCTCTTTTTCCAGGATCTCAGAGTCGAACAAGAATGGATCAGTCTGAGCTTTCTTTTTCTGGTTCTGGCGAAATGTCTGTCACAGCCAAAGTAAAACTGAAGACTTCCAACAGCAAAGCCAAAAATGCAAACTCAAGGCAAAAGTGAACCAAGCATTCCCTCAGGAAAGGACAGGAGATTCTGCCTGAATATCCCCACAGGTCCTTGCCATGGGCAGACCCAGCTCCTCAGGCATTGCCATGTGTCTCCATTACACGTCTGCACCTTTCCCAGCAGAGGCTTGGCTATCTCCATTGGCTTTGGGAAGTCTGTTCTTTTCTGAAGAGAGATAGATGGGGTGTGGGCCCTGAGGAGACAGAATGTCTATGTTTCAGGAGTTGGGGGGACAGTGGAGGGGAACTATGAACTGTGGTCAGGATGTGTTGTATGAGAGAAGAGTGTATTTTAAATAATAAAGGAAAAATATTTAATTTTGTAAAACTACAAATTTAAGTTATGTTTATTTTCCACATTAAAATAGGCTGCTAAAATTTGGTATTTCACCCACTAAAGTAAATTGCCACATCTGACTACAAAACCATAATACAAATAAGGATTTATAATACTATGAGCATTTTAGCACTGTAGTTTTTAAAAAGGTCACATTTCAAATTAAATTAAATAAAATAATTAAATTAGTAATTTTAAAAAGAATATTTTTGCTAGTGTTAAAAGTACTGAGGTTCTTCCAATTCAAAGATATTCTATATTTTGCTTTTTTAGGAGCCATTTTGGAGCATAGCCATAAAACCATAATAATAAAGCATGATGATTTTCAAAATGAGTGTTTATAACATATATGTTTTATAACATACATATATAGAAAGAATGTTATATATATTGTTTCATAATACACATGTGTAACTTTATTGAACACAACCACGATTTCTAGTCTTTTAAGTGACACTTTATTCAGCACAAGAAGGGACCCTTCAGCATGTATGCTACACACTGGAGGGGCTATGACAAGTATGTGCACATTCCTGACTGAAGGATGCTGCAGGATGTTCAGGATCATGGAGCCTACAAGACTGTAAGGATTCGAGAAAACATTCAGAGGCCATGAGCGCAGATGCTCGTTAGAGTGCGGCAATATATGCAGCTGCTAAGGGATCAACACACAACTGTGGTAAAAAGAGTTGGACGGATGACAGCAGCTGAGAAAAGGTAAGTTCTGAAAGGGCAAAACATTATGTATGAGATAAACCAAAACCAATTAGGAGCACTGACAAAATGAAAAAGAACGAACAGAAAGTGCAAGTGCATCATGCTATACAGAACTGTTTGGTGATGAATTTTCTTTAATTAACCAGAAACAAGGAAACTTAAGGCAAGAATAAAACTCACTGGGGATAAGTTTTTAAAGAAGAACTTAAAATGTTGACACTTTACATATGTACACAATGTACTTTGATCCTCTCCATCCATATCCTTCTTATCCGACCCCAACTCATGTTGCCACACATCTTACAAATGTGGTCACACATATTACAAATGTGGTCACTGAACTCACTTTTATTAAGAGAGCTAAGTACAGGAGCTCAAAGCTCTTGGCTTGGTTTCAAGGCATTTTGATTCATTTGGTTGTTTGCTTGAGATTTGAACTTTCAAAGAAGCTCCAGCTGTCCTTGACCTCTGGATCCTCCTGCCTCTGCTTCCCATGTGCTTGGACTACACGCAGGTACTAGCAAAAACAGCACTCAAAGGTTCTAGCTAGAATCAAAGACTAGTTTGCCACTGAGTAGCTATATGTCCTAAAGTGACCTGTCCCCTTTCTAATTCAACTCCTCCTTTGTAGAACACCGATAACAACAGTAAGGCCTGCGTATGTCACATATACAGTGTGGGAATTACATTTCCCAGAATTCCATTCCCTCTACAGTTCTGGATTACTTTTGTATTAAGATGACTCTAATCAGTCTTATATTTTGGAGACAACAACAAAAAACCCAAAATAATAATACAATAAAAAATAAAAGAGCCTCTTTGGATACAATAAAATATATTTCATATCATGCATATTAATTGTCACATCTGTCTATAACAACCTATTGAATCCATTTTTAAAAAAGATACGTGGGAGAGTTTAACACCATTGGATGGTAAGTTAGTCCATAATGCCTCCTTTTTTATTTCTTGTTGTCCCAGTAAGGTTGACTAACACTTGGGAGCCAGAGAAAATAGCGACGATGAAGTGTTAGAATTGTTGGCAGCTGCAGCTGTATCACTAAGTGTAATGCAAATGATTGTGAAAATATAATGTGAAGCTTTTCCAGGTCCTTTTGCAGAAAGCTTTTTCATATTTATTCATCTATCCTTGACAACAACAAAATAAAGCACACTACAGCAATGATGAAATCGTTATATCTCTGTCAGAGATGAATCAAGACGCTGTAATAGGCTCACTCTCGAAATGGTTACCTGTTTCTCTTTCAGTATTTTCAAGTGGCCTTTGAGCAAAATATTCTCAGATGTGAATGTGAAAGGAATATTTTTTTGAGAATATTAGCAGCTAGCGAATCAGGGGTTTACAAGCAGGGCAAAGAGGTGGCTAGCTAAGGTTGCATGGTAGCTATCAACAGTGCCCTAAGGGTGAGGATGGCCCTCTGAAGGGTTGCTGTGACTGTCCTGAGGAACAGTGGGCAGCAGGCACATGAAGTCTGCTCTCAAACTCTGTGTACCACAACTTCAAGTAAAAGAGAAGAGCTCTGAAAGACACCTTCCTGAGAAGAAGTATTATGGCCAACTGAATTTGAACAGTTATTTTGATTTAGCTTAATTATCCTGATCCTCCCTTTGTAAGTAATCAAAACTAAAAACAATGATCATCGTAGGCTCCTTTTCTTCTCCTTGCCCAAAGCAGAACAGTCTTCTACACCCTTATTCTCTATTCTAGGATAATGAATTCGTCCTGTAGCGGAGGTCAACCTTGAGAGAATCATTTGGAGAAGTGATTTCAGAAATACTCATGCTGTAATCTGTAATATCAAAATTGAAATCTCATGGGAATGAGAATTACGTACCTGCCTTTTCTCCCAGGTTTCCTAGGCAACTCTGCCATACATCTGGGGTTAAGAACAATCGAAACTTGAGTTTGGTGGCCCATGCTATAATCCTAGAACTGGAAGTACTAAGGTGGGAGAATCATTAGTTCAAGGTCGGCCTAGGCAACATAGAGAAATCTCATCTCGAAATGATGATGATGATGATGATGATAATGCAGATGACATATTTTAAAGCACATAACAAATAAAGAAAAATCTAACACCAGAGAGAATGTGGATTACTCCTAAACTGGACAGTTCAGCCAGAAACCAAGCATTTAGGTAAATGAAGTGAACTAGGAAGACAGTCTTTATGTGAAAATAAAATAGTTACAATGGAAAACAATAGAAACAAAATCATTAAGGTGGGCCCTAATCCTATAGGGCAGGATTCGTACAGAAATAGGAGATCTAAAGAGACAACCAGTGTGTGAGGAAGACTGAGTCACAAACCACAACATACTAGACAATCAGCAAATCACTAGATGCTAGGGGAGAGGATCAGAGCAGACCCCTCCTCTGCCTTAGCAGGATGAAGAAGTTCTACTGACTTCTTAATCCTGGCCTTCTTGCCTTCTGGCCATATGTCAATAAATCCCTACTGCTTGGGTCACCTCATTGCTGGACACTGTCACAGCAGTCTCAGCAAACAAGTACAGTGCTCACATAGATATCTAATTTATAAAGACGTGGAAGCACATTAAAGATATGTTTCCTAATGGGATAATGTTAACTACTCAAAGGTAACTGTTGACATTGGTGTAAGGTTAAAAAAAAAACCTACTCAATATTTTTCCCCCTTAGACAGGCAGTAGTGATACATGCCTTTCATCCCAGCAGGAGAGAGAGGCAGACATATCTCAGAGTTTGAAGTCAGCCTGGTCTACAGAGTGAGTTCCAGGATAGCCAGAGTTATACAGAGTCAGATTTTCCTGAAAAAAAAACAAAAAAAAATCAAAAACAAAAACAAAACAAGAAGCTATAAGTAAAAAACAACAAAGGCAAACAAACAAACAAAAATTCCCCTCATTGATGAGGATCGGGATGTGGAGAATAAATCTACACTAAACACAGTCTTCCAATACTAATTCTAAAAAATTCTCATGTAGACTACAATTTGTAATGACTTAGAAACTAAGACAATAATAAAAATGTCTTCAAAGCAACATGTCTGTCAAATCCTAACAGCTTTTAAAGTGCTTTGTAGCACAAAAATTATCGTGACAAAGACTGGCTAATAAAGCCTCTACCACCCTGGAAAGCTAAGCTCTTACTACTTTTCTGATTTATTTTTGTTATTTGTAAATATGTCTATGTGAAAAGGTGTCGAATTTCACTGGAGCTGAGTGGTGGCTGTGAGCCAGCCATGGGTGCTGGGAAACAAACTTAGGTCCTTGTGAGGACAGTACTCACTCTTAGCTGCTGAGACATCTCTCCAGCCCGACTCTTGACATTTTATTAAAAGCATGAAGAGATGAAGAGGTCTAAACTGAATTTACACTTTGTAGCTGTGACTAATGTTAAAGACGCGTACATAACCAGTCCCATCCATCAGCTATGAAGGAAATTTAGAAGTCAATTCTTAGACGTATGAGCTATGAGACTGTCCCAGGGAGAAATCCTTCTGAGTGAGGTGGATAAATGGATTTTACTGGAAAAGGAGGATGTTCTCCAAAGCCCAAACAATTTGACACTGCCAGCTTTCCACCCCAGCTCATCATGTCCTAAACTATCAAATCAGGAACAAGAAAGAAAGCTGCCAGAGGTTCCTAGGTACCAGGATATTACTGTTGACCATGGGCAGCACAAATCCCCAGGAAACACTACGAATAAGAGATGGCTTCTCTGCAGTACTAGACCAGGGCAAAGGCTATATGTCTTTGAAAGGCAGACCCTAATAGGCAGCCATAGAAAGGACAACACTGTCCTAGTACTTGTAAAAAGGTTACCCATGGGCTTTATTACATCTGGGCTGTTAAGTATTTTTTCCTACAGACTACAGAAATTAATATTATATTAATCTTTATCCACACTTAAGGAAGTAATGGTCTAAGTTTTAACTTCTTGACAAATTTACATCTCCCACTGTCACCCTTCCCTCCCTCTGGTTACTTGTCACTTGTAATTTGCTAATATCCGAGAAGCCACAGACTAAATGTTCTAATATTAGACTGACAATAAAAGTAATTGATCACCCAATTGGCTAACCCAAAAAAAGCACTTGAACTTCAGATGACAGGAACAATTATATCTATTTTGGGGTATATGAGAATTTAACCTTGATTTTTGGGCTAGCCAATGCTGCAGAATAAGCCACTTGGAGATCAATAAGGTGCTGTTTGAAATAAACTCACAACTCTTTCAGCCAGCAGCTTAGGACTGACCTGATGCACAGTATTCAAATACTGGAGCATAATGAAAATCTAAGCAACTTCATTACTCAGGAAATTGCATGCACTTGTAGGTGCACTTACAGGCCTGATCTATAGCATGTATCTTCAATAATCCACCTGAAATTGAATTCTAGTAGACACAATCCCAGACTTATTATTTTTTATCTTCTTATAATTTTCCATGAGCTAAAAAACAAATGGAAGTTATTTTGGACTGTGCTTATGACCTTCAGGTGTGCCATTAATAGCTAAGAATCTCAGTGCTTTAATAGTGTTACTTTTATAATGACTTATAAAAGTAAAAATGAAATGGAAGTTAAAAGTAGACTTTGAATCTTAGAGGAGTGGAAAATATTTTCAAAAGAATAGCTTCCTTTTTATTTTTATTAAAAATAGATTTTTTTTTCATACACTGTATCCAAACCACAGATTCCCCTCCATCCACTCTTCTCAACACCTCTTCATCTCTCCTCCCCACTGAATCCATTCAATTATTTTTCAAAAAAAAAAAAAAAGAGCAAAGAGCGGGCCTCCAAGAGACACAGGCCAAAGAGGCAACAAGACACAATAAGACAAAGCAAAAGCCTTCATAAACAAGCTGGACAAGGCAACTCAATAGGAAGGAAAGAGTCTCAAGAGCAGGAAAAAGTGTCGGGGGGAGGGGGAAACCTGGAACAAATTTATGCAAGCTCCGTGTTGGCCATTTCAGTCTCTATGACCCTGCTTAGTTGATGCAGTGGGATACATTTTACCGCCCTCCATTCCCTTATGACTTCTATAATCTTTCCCTCTTTTGTGGGACTCCCCAGTATCCAAGGGGAAGGACCCAATGGTGACATCCAATTTAAGCTTTCTGAATAATGTCTATCTGTGGGCCTCTGCACCTACTCCTATGTACTGCTGAAGGAAGTCTTTCTCATGAAGACTGGACAAGTTACTAATCTTTGAGTATAGTAAACTTGCACAGCCATTATGAAAATCAATATGGCTTTCCTCAGAATATTGGAAATTGATCTATGTCAACATCCAGCTATTCCATTTTGGGGCACATACCCAAAGGACACTCCATCCTACCACAAGGACACTTGCTCAACAATGTGCACTGTGTCTTTCTTCACAATAGCCCAAAACTGGAAATAAACTAGATGACCCTCAATTGAAAACTAGATATAGAAAATGTGGTACATTTACATATTGGAGTATTTCTCATATGTTTAAAAAAATGACACCATGACATTTTCAGACACATGAATGCAACTAGAAAAAAAAAATTAGCCAAAGTGAGTTAACTGCGACCCAGAAAGACAAATATAATACGTATTCCCTTATAAGTGAATATTAGCCTTTAAGTAAATGATAAACAAGCTACAAGTCACAGATCCAAAGAGGTTGTGTAAAGAGGAGGGCTCTCGGGGGAAAGCAAGGATCTGTCTGGGAGAGGGAAATAGAATAGATTCTTGGGTGTACTAATGGTAGGTGGGGCCTAGAGCAGAAGGGATAAGGGCATTAGCTGTAGCAGGCAAGGAGGGAGAGTGTGGGGAGAGATGACTGAAATTGGGAGACATCTCAGCGATGGTGTGGAAAGCTAGTGCAGTGGAAACTTCCTAAAATCTATGAGAGTGACTACTGAGGACTCCTAGTAATGGAGAATTTACAGTCTGAACTGGCCATCTTTTGTAGCCAGGCAAGGCTCCCAGTGTTGGGCCTGTGCTGCATTCAGTTGAGTTAGCCGAGGAGGTTTCATGGAGATCCCTAAACAACCCAGGCTGATGCTAGGAGAGAAGTTTCCTCACTGAAAACTGACAGTGGAGCCCCATTGCTGAAGACAACTTCCACACAGCTCACTGAACGCAGACAGTCAAGTCGCTGTGGGCTTGGAGCCTTCATCCCTATGGCCAAAAGAATATCTTCTTTTCCTAGAACCATGAGATGATTTCCATGAACCTCTACCTAATGTCATCTTATAGATGAAGTTCTGTCTAGATGGTAAGAGGGTTTCCTATGGAATCCCCAGAAGCGTTGGGACACTTAGTACTCAGTGTCTGCAAGTTTGCCTTAACCACACACTAGAAAGAACAGGCAGACTGCTAGCTTCATGCACTATTATGGCTATCTTCTTTAACACTGATTTTACAATGATGCTCCAAGGATTACTACCCAACTCTCACTGCAGCTTTGGAGCATCATTCTGAGCTATGCCTCTGAGGCATAGCACTGACACACCTTCTTGTATTTTTAAAGCTCCTCTTGACTAACTGTCATGTTGGAACTAGGGCCCATTCTCATTTACTAACTCTAGGCTTTCCATGGGAGCTGTGAATCTGATGTCCTTATTCCTCAATGCTTGGTAACTGAAGTAGAGTCATAGAGTCATAACTATTCCTCCTTTTCTGTTTTCATCTCCCAGCATCCAAATTTCATACCATTCTTTAAAATGTCTGTTTTCAAGTCTTCTTCAAAAGCAACACAATGAGAGACTGAGGTTATCCAAAGCTTCTCTCTCCAGCCATTTCTCTGTACTTCCATTCCCCGAGCTAAGCTTGAAAACTTGGTATCTCAAAAAGCACCCTGCCCTTCTCAGTGGCTGTGCCCTTCCATGGATGCCATTGTTATCCTACCTGCCTCCACCCAAGGCCATCTCCATCCTTTACTCAGGGATGTGGTGGGAGGGTAACAGAGCAAGGAAACAAAGAGTTAGAGAAAGATGACAGAAACACTAATTCTATTACCACTTATCTAGAATTAACCATGTCGACACAATAGTAATACCAATTTGGACAATCTTTAACTGTTTAAACTTTACTGTTCTTGAAAATGATGAGGTTTGGGGGTTGTTTGTATCTATCTTTCTTTGTTTCTTTCTGTTTCTTTCTTCTTTCTTTTTCAAGTAACACAATATTTTGCAGGAATGCATTTCCTATTGTGAGCTGTCTAACTTGGTGATGAGAGAGATGATGTCTAGGTAAAACTGGCTTATTAAACTAATGTATGTAAGACCTCATTACTGCTCCATCAAGTTTTCTGTCTTATAGAAAAACAGAGAAATTTACATTGAAAGCAAGCCCCTAGTCCAACTTCCAAGTACTAGAGGAACCTCTAAATGAACATTCTTTTGTAAGTGTGGAGTACTCTGTCTTGAACAGAGACCCTGCTTGCAATGTAATCTTAAATAGACATAGAAGCATGTCACAGAATGTTCTAGATACCAATTTTCCTCCTGCCATTCCTTGCTTAGCAGATGTAAGGCTAAAGGCCAGACCTGCAAGCTGCAGCCTTTTCTCTCAGATCTGTGCTTACTTCAGCACACTCTGGGTCTAGGGTAACTGAGTGTGCTTGGCAAAGACTAGTACACTGACAAGGTCTAGCAGAAAAGAAGTCTTTAAAAATGCACTTTGTGTGTTCCAAGGTTCTAAAATGCCAGAAGGTAGTTTTGAAGGAGAATACAATGATGTTATCTGACCTGGCCTGCATTACACTGTGTGTACACTATACAGAGAAACCAGTTGCTTCTCCTCAGTGTAACAGACTGTGTAATAAGAAGCCAACAGAAGCCATACTATCCCTGCAAACCACAGAGTAAAAAGTTAAGGGACAAGATGTGCATCATACATCCTTCCCTATGACCTAAGCAGCTTCTCATCCTATGCACTTCTTCTATTTTTAAAGAGAAAATCCTCACAATTATTCACTCCCCAGATTGGCATGTGAATGAAGATATAAATGTTAGATGTAAAATGCTTGAAGCACTGCTCACCATATAGGCACATTTTATAAATACTAGTTACGCTTATAGATACAGTTTTAAATTTATGTAAGGTGAACATCTTCACCAAAAGGCAGTTTTTACAACCCAGACTAAATGAAGTATCCATGACATTTGCCAATTTTCAAAGAACTATTACTGCCAGATCACTTTTACAATATTATTATTAAAGAACTAAGAAATCTGCCATTAATTGGCTTCAAATTAGAAAATGGTCACAGGTTACAACTGTCATTAGAAAAAGTATCACAAGAATTAAATACCAGTCTTGGCCTGGGAGATTTAATCTGAGTTTTAAAACAAACCTCATTTATTTCTTCTGTCTCTGGCAAAGTTACATGAGTCTGGCCTGGAACTAACAGAAGGAAATACTACAGCATTCTGTAACACTGCCTTGAGAGTCAAGCGTGTGTGTGTGTGTGTGTGTGTGTGTGTGTGTGTGTGTGTGTGTGAATGTGTGTGTGTTCCTCTGTATAAAGGTGGTTCAGCATAATCTACTGTATATACATGGAAGCTGACAGAGGTTAAAGGACAATGACTGGTGTTGATAATAGTACAGGGTCCCTCTCTCGCTTTTCTATGGCAAATGCAACACTAGCCTGCTCTGAGCTCCTGAGGCTTCTGCTATCTCTGTCCTCTATGACCCCCATGGGAGTGCAAGGATTACAAATCTCATGCTATGTGCCAAGATTTAATGGACTTTCTAGAGATCTGATTTCTGGTCTCAACACATCACCAGCAGCTACTGTACCCACTAGCCATCTATTAAACCTAAATCAAAAACTAAGAATAGTAAAATAACAAACACTTTTGACAATTCTTAATGCTCATACAACTGGAAGGTCTTCATTTCTATAGTAAAGGGAACTGGAGCCCACCAGAATAAGGGCCTCCCCTGGGTTAGAATGCACTGCATACAGATCCTCCTGCTGCCTTTTGAGCTGATTAGGCAATTCTTTCCCATATGTCTTGACAATGTCTGCAGAATTTAACCTACTTGCTGGTCTGCATCCTGATGTCTCTGATACTACTCTCTGTCCTCTTACAAAGTGCTGCATCCTAGGACATGACAAGGGCTTTATCATTAAGGCCAAAAACTTGGTCTCATCATCTTCCTGATGATGTCACCCCTGGAAAGTGAAATAACCTTTGTGCACCTGTTTTTAATATCTGTAACATGGAAGGTAAGTGGAGACCGTTGACATGATGCTGGATGTATTCAATATTATTATTACTTTTTCCCAGGTTCCAGTGTTCACAGTACCAACACTTTAATTAAAACAAACACTTGAGGTGTGATTCTATTTATATGTATTTCTTATTGACAGATTTCATCATTCTCTTCAATAATCTTACAATAAAGTTAGATATGAGTGTCATCCTGTCAATATGAGTTCACTATGGCAGCTGGAAATTGACGTCTTCTCCTTACTCTTGTTCAAAGGCTATACTAAAAGGACCTGTCTAACAGGTTTAAGAGCTCAGTCCACTTTAGATTTTGTATTGACTTTAACAGTAAATGAAATTTTGCCACTGCCATATTCCCATTCTCTCTCACTTGGCAGTTTTATGAGTGATGGGGACGTTATCCTAACTGCCTCATGATAAAAGAGTTCTGCTTATAGACAGCATAACTTGATATCTCTGATTAAAGTGTTTAGACCCTGTAGGTGGATTGCAGAAACAACATACAATTTGTATGTATTGGTATTGAAAACCCAATTACATTATTTTGTCTCTCCTATAAAGTATGAGGCTGAATTTTAGCCTTGACTACCTTTTCTTTTGGCCCAAAGTCCATACTCAATAAATACTGAACTTCTAGCCTTTAAGCAGAGAAATACTGGCTTGCTCCTTTTATTTGGTCAAGCACAGCACATATAAGATAATACAGGTAGAGTGTGTGTGTGTGTGTGTGTGTATGTGTGTGTGTGTGTGTCTGTGTACGCGCGTTCGTGCATGCATGTGTGAGTGTGTGTATGTGTTGCATCAATTTCTTCATGAAGCAGTGCTTCACGTGATGCAATGGCAGAGGCACACATCTGGTTTATAAGCCATGCTTCATTGTAATGTAATTTTGTAGCTGCCTAAAGGATGTAACACATGTCATCAATAACACACTTCCAGCTTAATTCAGCACGGCTTATTAAAGGTGCTGGATACAAATTTACATGTACAGAAATGAATGATGTTGACTGTGTAAAATTCATGGAAATTTTACATGGAGAAATTTGGGAATGCCTATCATGCTATAACCTAATTATAGCGCTGATCAACAGTTCGCTTGCCTCATCACACGAACAACTCAAGGGACAGCAACTGGCTTTATAACCATTTGCCATTAACAACGTGAAAACATGATTTCCATCAAGGGAGACACCTTAAAATGAAATGAACAAGCTCTCCAAAATTATGGGTAGCAGTCTCTCTCCATAGTCACATTTTTAAGGCATTATTACATCTTCTCCCATTAAGCCTGGTGCTTTCTCTCTACAGTTGCCATGGATAAACACAAACAAAGAGAGGGACATCAGCTGGCAGATGTTCAGAATATTTTCTGCAACATACTTAAGGGAGATACTTATCCTGTGTTACCCTCAGTTTTCTCTCAAACAAGGCAGCGATAATCCAATTTCCAGGGTAGTACTATGTTACCATATACCTAACAGTAAACAGCACAGAAAACACTTTCCTAGTCATCCTAAGTTTCCATCCTCCAAAAACCCTTAAAAATGGCCATAGTTCATATTCTTGAATAGGAAAATTCAGAAGATGCTGGATGCCTGTGAACCTCAGGTAGAGTTGGGTGATGAGGTCAGAATGTAACACTCATGATGGCTCACAGGATGACACTCAGGTGGCTTACAAGAAGATTGGGGACAAAATCTTAACAAGAGAAAGCATAGAGCTTCTGAGATCTGGGACTCAGACCACCCACCTTGTAGTTCTAGATTAGAAGTATAGTGGTACATGAAGGACTCCATGTTCCAGAAGAAAAAAATGACTAGAAATTCTGTTTGAGGGATGTATGCGTGATTGAGGAAATTAGCAATGAGAAAATATGACATTATCGAATTAAAGATACTTCAAAACTCAGAACACTATAACCTTTAAAAAATATCCTTGGACATGATTAGTAGGCAAAGGAAATTCATCTTCAACTACTCTAAAAATCTATAAGAAAAAAAGCTGGAGGGAACCTCATATTTTTAATTGTGGTTTTAAAATAAGGAAAAGGTATCTAAGAGAAGTGAGTTGACCAAAAACACAGCCAGTTACCAATAAGGTCAGGCTCCGTATGAGGTCTATGGATTCAGTGTGTGAGCAAAAAGCCTGATTTCCATTGATACACTGAAATCATTTCAAAAGTAAAGTGTCATCCATGAGCCACAGATGTAAAGAGAGAAGCATTTGAGAGTAGTCCACCGTGTAGAAAGAGATGCTTGCACTGATTATTAAATTTGTTTCATTTAAAGGTGAAAACTGTTACTTACTTTCTATACCTATATGCCATGTTCTATTGTAGCAGAACTGCAGGGATATGCAATAGAGATACTGCATTGCAACTCGTATTTGGTGAAAATTAGTTAAAATCTTTCCTCAAACTATGGGATGTCATTTAAAAATACAATAATGCAGTGTATTCTACAATAAGGAAGATTTTTTTCTTTGTCTTTTCCTTTCTTAAATTTTTCCTGACACAGGGTTTCTCTATGCTGCTCTGGCTGTCCTGGAACTTACACTGTAGACCAGGATGGTTTCTAGCGCCCAGAGATCTGCCTGCTTCTGCCCCCTGAGTGCTGGAGTTAAAGGTGTGTGCTACCTCCATCGGGCTAAGGAAGATTTCTCATCAATGAAATCCGTGTGGATTTGATGGAAGCTTCAGGCAAGAGAATTATAAAAAGGCACATGATAAGATCAGAAACCTCATTCCAATCAACAGATCCATACGATCAATAATAATAATAAATAAATAACTTTTTGTGACTATCTAAATGACGGTTGAGGATCATCAATAGATGAGCTGTGAGTCGCTTTGGGGCTGTGACTTTGAATTTTGTCCCTGGAGACTCATTGCTCCTTTATGGTAAGTTCCAGTTCCACATACGACGTGTCCACTGCCTCAAGCATGTTTCATTCCCACCCACTTCAGTCTTCCCTCCTGCTCATTCCAACCAATGGAGACCAGCCTGTAGGGCGTGTTCCTGACTGCTAAGCTTCTCAAGGAGGACACTACACTTCTAGCACTCTCATTCTAGAGCAAACATCCTCCGGTGTCATCAGTAGCCGATTCCTAACCTAGACGTTTAATCATTAACACTTAGTTTTTGGCTTGTTTGGGACCTCTTAGCATTTCATTACCCACTATTTCTTTTAAAACTTTACAATGACTTTCTAGAACACGTTCAGGAAAAAAAAAACTTCCAAATTAAATATTCCACATATATAATTGGTGTTGGGTTGAGTTGAAAATGACCATTGTTACACCATCTGCTTCCAGAAAAAAAAAAATCTTAATTTTTAGCCTGTACTTAGTTTCTGCATTTTCAAGAATAATATTAAATACTTCAAAACTTTAGCCAAAAGCATTACTAGGAAAACACATTTCTGATGCATATCGACATCTAAAATGTACAAATGACCTTTTAAAAAATCTACCTGAAACATACAAAAGTCAACAGCAGGTCTTGACATTCACCACCAAGTGAACAAAAGATACTCAGCACCATTAATGATTGCGGTGCATAAAATGAGGCTAAAGTAAGATACTGCTCAGATGCTCTAGGATTAACATTGTAAAGAAACAAAGGGACTATGTTAATCCAAAAGAAGAAGAAATAAATCCATATAACAAGAGCTACCAGTGAAGTAAATAAAAGAAGCACCAATGCACTCCAGGGAAGAATTCACAATAATGCAACTGTTTTGAAAAAAAAATAAGAAAATTAAGTTCCTTGAAAACTAAACACCGAGTTATGGTGTTACCTAGCAATTCCCACTGCAAGTCCAAGAGAAAGGAAAAGATTGCTCAGGGGGTTGGGGGGAAACCTGCATGAGGGTTTATAGAAGTGTTATTCATTTTATCCCAAATGTGGAAACCACTCAATCCCCACCAATTGATGAGCAGATAAAGAAAACACCATGCCTATTCAATGGAAGGTTGTCTTTGAAAGAATGGACTTCTTATATGTGACACAACATGGATTAATCATAAAAGTTTATGCTAAAAGAAAGAATCTAGGAATAAAACATCATCTATTATATGATTTAATTTAATGGGAAATGTCCAGAATAAGTAAATCCAGAGATATAGGTTAGAGCAAAGGCTCAGATTAGTTATTTAAGACAGTGTGAAAAATTGAAAAAATGTAACATGGCTAAAAACTGGGTAGTGGGGCAAGAATGGTTAGGGAGTGCCAGCTGTGCTTGTGTCAGATCTGAGCTCCATCCCCAGTTCCCAACAGCAGCTCACAACCAGCTGCAACTCCAGTTCCAGGAGATCATATGACCTCTTATGGCCTCCTGCCAGCACTAAAACTGCATGTGGTACACAGATATGCATGCGCTCTAAACCAGTCACACATAAATAATAACTATTTAATAGGGGATTAAAAACAGAAAATCGACTAATATAAGGAAGGGAATTTCTTTTGATGATAACAGAAATATTTTACAATTGAGTCTGGTTCTGGATGAAAAATGTGAATATACTGAAAACTTACACTCTCATAGTTTAAACAAGCGAGATTCACGGCCTGTGAGCCGCAGTTCAACAAAACTGTTATTTTAAAATTTACATGAGAACAAGAGTGGGCAGAAATATCCTCTAGTGGAACACATTTCCCAGTTATAGCTTTAAATACCAAAAAAAAACCCCACTCATTTTTAAAACAAATTTTCTGCAAAAGTTGGTCCAATGTTTTCAGAGATTAGGTGCCAAAATTAACAGGAGAAAAGAAGATGGTCTTCTGCACCACCAGCACTCTCTTCCTGTCAAAATCTTAGAAAATCGGCTTGAAACTGTTAGTTAATATTATTGCAAGGATCTTCTGCATATCAATTATGCCCGAAGTCATTATTTTTGGCAGTTGTGCTATAAATCCTGACTCAAGAGAGATAATTTGGTACCATCTGTTCTCAAACTTGAACATTCATCAGAATCACCTGGAGGCTTGACAGAATACAGATTGCAGGATGCCTCTTTCAGAATTCCCGAGGCAAGCAGGATTGCAAGGCTGACATTAATTCAGCTGGCCCAAGGACTGAACTTCCTAGTACTTCTCATGGGTGTTTACTAGTCTACTTAGTTTTCTCACGAACTTATTTATGGGCAATCTACCTCAATTGGTTCAAACATAATTGTAAAAAAATAAGCCAAGCCTGTACAGTGATCCCTATGGCACCGTTGATTTTCTAATCAATCACTTGATAGGAAAGAAACTATTGTTTAAGACAGAATGAGTAGTCTATTCTGTATACCAACTCTTGTTTAAAAGATACAAGATTTAGGCTACTGTAGAAGGATAGTTGGAAGGTCACAAAAAAGAGAAGTAGTAGTGAATTAGAATATCAGAGAACTAGAAAAGATCAATAGACTAGCTCCTTCACTGTAGAGGGGGGCAATGATGTTAGAACCCCTGGTGTATTTTCACATACTACCTACCATCCAGGTCTGTTCTGTACATCCCAGTGATAAGGCAGCTAAGAATACAGGGGCCCTAACAGGTCCATGGTGTGGTTTCCAAAGTCCTAAGAGCTTCAATGTGTGGGCAAGATGTCTTTGTGTTTTCCAGCTATCTCCTGTAATAACCTGTTGTATTTGAGACAGCTTGAGTGTATACATTTCCTTTCAGTTCTGATTGACTACTTTATAAGAAAATCTTTTTATGATAGAAGGATGCTCAGCTCTAATGAGACAATTGATTGTGACGAGCTGATTGTGGATTCCTAGCTGAGGATTCATAACCAGATGCTATAACTGAAGGAAAGCACGAACCAAAAAGTGAATATAGCAGTCAGCTGATGTTTGAGTTCCCCTATTATCATATTTTACAAGCATAAACAAGATAAGGACATTTGTTGGAAGAGTAAGGATATCTTTAAGCATATAACTGAAAAGGAAGTAAAGGAAATGTATTAAACAATGTGAAAAAATGCGAAATAGACAGTTTTGGTCTAATGGGTTTAGCTAGTAAATGAGCACCATTAAAACATAAAAGAAAAACATAACAATATAATTTGGAAACCAGATCACTATAACTCTCTCTCAAATATTTATAGTTGAGATTAGTATATGCATAGTAGCCACCTGATAAATGTCTTGCACATGAATTGTTACACTAAAAGTGCTTTAAGTACTAAAGCTAGGCAATACATTGTTTAACGACTGCTTCTCAAACTTGTGGCAGTATTTCCCTTTTCTATGTAATATATTCTACCAAATTCATCTTCTGTGCAAAGTCATTTGGAACTCACTTCCTTGGACGTAGCGTATACAATTGTAGGTAATATTAAAAAGAAGTGATTGGAGTTACAGACGTGGAGCTAGGACAGCCGTGAACACAGCGATCCTGAGAGAAGCTCAGAAGCAGAAAGCATGGCCTATGGTGTTCAAGGTACAAAGGAAGGCTTTTCAGAAATGGCGGAGTTACCATCATTATGGTTTGTGGATGAGGCATATGACTTGAGGAATTAATTCAACTATGTCAGTGTTTTCCACTGACCACTGATAGGAAAACATAAAACTGGATGGGCTAATTACTTTTGCTTTTATTTGTTAGACACAATAATACTAATAAATCAGTTCATAAAATCATGCTTTTAATATCAAAAGACAGAAAGGACATCACTGTAGAAAAAAGAAGAATTAGCAACACGAGCCTACTATTACCTTTATTTTCCAATTTTGGAATAGGACCAGTCAATGGTCCATTAGCTCAGACTTGGCCGCTAACATCACACATGGACATTGGAAACAGACAGCATTCATATCTTCAAAATGTTCCACGATGTTAGGGAAATGCCTTGTCCACCTCAAGCAATAATTTATACACATTTGTCTTATTTTTCTTGACCAACTCAAATAATCCACAGCTTTAGCTCACCCTGGAGAATCATATCCACAAACTTCCTACTTGAGCAGTGTCAAATGCTTGATACAGCACACAGACCAAGCTTCTAGCAGCCAAATCATCTCACCTTCTGCTAAATGTGTTTTCATGCCAAGAATCTTCAGCCCATTCTATGTATTCATGCTGTGTTCCAGTGGCTGCCTGGGAATCAGACCCAGGGCTCTGGCCATTTGTTAATATAGAACACCTGTTGAACTTGTTTGCCAGGATTAAATAGGATGAACCCATCTGTCTTAAAGTGATCTGATTTCTAGTATATTTTAAAAGAGACAGTAAGTATTATATTTCTCCTCACATATATGTTGGTAGTAGCTATTGCTCAATGCTGGACTTCAATTGATAACATTTATAACTTGTCAAACACGGTGACTACCTCCTATGCCTGCATTTTCTCCAAATGTTTAATAACTGGATTGCGGGAGTTACAGAAGTATGTCAACAAAATTCTTCCTTCAGAATTACTTTCTATTATTCATGACATGAGCACCTAGAAGGAACAAATATAATGAAAGTTTTTACAAAGCAATTGAATAAATGGATGAATTTTAAATTTTACATAGTAACATCATTACAATTGCTTTGAGTATATAACTAGCTTTGAATAAAATCATTAAAAGGCACATTATGAGTTGGAAAATATCATCACCATTTCTATGAACCTGATTCTATACAAATTCTGTTTCTGAATATAATTTTAAGATACTATAAAAAAAACCCTCGGGGGGGGGAACATCTAAATGAAAAGGAACTCAGGGAGATTATTTAATTGGAATTCGAGCTTCTTTTGTCAAATTCATGAAAGCACTTTGTATCAGTAATCTAAAACCAAAGGGGGAGTTAACTTAAACTAATTTTTAAAGTCTATGCTGCAGAACTGACTTGATTACAGCAAGGGTCTGCCAAAGGAGAAGGCACAAGGCTGAAAACTCATCTGGAACAAGTGGTGTTTACCCTTCATGGAATCTGCCAACCAAAAGATATGTCAGGAGTTTGGCTTTCAGCTCATAGAAATAACAGGGAGGCCTAGTGTGCCTTGCCAATAGGAACTCAGGGCTCAGTGGAGATTATTCCGTTGTTTGGAGCTGCTGCTTAGTTGCTCTGAGCAAGTTCTGAGCTACCATCAGCACCAATGTAGCTAAGTCATACATTTCATCTAAAAGTCCTATAGTAAAGGGAAGAAACTTGTAATAGTTTCAATTCACCCAGCAAAATTTATGCATCCTAAGTATCAATATCAACATTTAACTTTCCAAATTCTGGAAAATTAAGACACATTCAATGCTTCAAACCTAGTTTAAAAAATGATGTTTCTTAATGCATAGAACTCACATTGACAAACTGAGTGGTATGGTAATCTTGACTCTAAAAAGGGAGTCTGTCTAAACTACTATTAGAAGAACATTAATGCTCTCCAGTAAAGAAAATTCATAAATGTTAATTATGACTACAAAGCAGAAACAGGAAAGAAGCAGCTATGGTTGCCTGGAGATGCTCACTAGATATCAAATGAAAAGGTACAAAAAAACTGGTCCAAGTATCAGTCCCTCCCTCTATACACAGTTTTAGACACATGACAAATAAAAAAGGACTTAAGTAGGCTGGATGTGTCTGGTCTTATACTATCACTTTACCCAACTAAGTTCTGTTGAAGAATTTTTTTTTCAATGCACTGTCTCTAGTGAGACCCTTTGGCAGACCTATTGCAGGTACCCATGAGATGTTTCTTCTATAATCATCAGAGATCCCAGACCTTTTGATTTTATGTTCTAAAAGAAAGACATGCATTCACATAGTAAACATCTAGATGGAGGAGAGGTGAATGTCAAGACTGTTTCCAACTTTGGTTTTGTTACATAAGGATGCTCATAAATCCAAATTCCACCTTTAAGTGCCATAAGCTAACCATATTTAGCAAAAAAAATGTATAGAATAGTTATAATCTTAGAAGAAAGATGACTTATTTCCCCTTAAGAAATGGCATCTAGTGCTTTTTTGCCATCATTTTCTCTAGAACACGGTAGCCCTGGATGTAGACTGTATTATATATCGTCAATAAATCCACACCCACATTAACCAAACAGTGGATATAACATAATACACTATTTCAACATTTCTGTTTATATATTGGAATTAACATTAGAGTTCTTTGGGAGAAGGGATTGTAATAAGCCTCGAATGCAAGTTGAACAGCAAAATCAGTCTCGACTTCTACAATGTACATTTACATGTCTACTATAAAAGTCTTTAATAAAAGCAATATAGTTTATAGATGAAATATGCTTTATTTTATGCCTCTAATTATTCAGATGGGTATAGATATATTGTTAAGTGTTTTTAAATTGACAATAATGAAAAACAAGCTATATCCATACAAGGGATTTTCATCATTTCATGATTTCTTTGTCATTTTTATAGCTCCTTAAGTGTATTTTCTGAGTGTTTATGTTGAAGGCACAATACAATTATCTTCACAAGCTTCAGGCATGAGGCAAGTCCTTTAGATTTGTACGTCACATCATGTCACAGCTGCTGTAGACTCTTACCAATACTAGCTTTCCCTGAACCTGCATTCTGTGTGACATTTCACTAGGTCAAGTGAGTGACAGCAGTGTCCAATCACAATGAGAATATTACCCAGTCACCTGTTCTCTACACATGCTTGACTCCAAGTCACCTTGATGAGCTAACCTCTCAGTACTGCTCTCTTTCCTGGCTGCAGGCCACATGCCTCCTTCATAATCCCTGAGACACACCATGGGCTTGTCATCATCCAGGCCTTTCCAATTCATCACATAATGGCATTTTCCATTTATACTGAATGCGGCCTGAGAGTCCATGAGGGGACATTTAGTAATAAAGCTACAATGCACCTTGGATAGCTACAATATAGTCTGTAGCTGGAACAGCCCTTCTCTACATACAGATGTGAAAGGTCACAGCTTCCTACCTCAATATTATCTCCTCCCAAAGGTCTTCCCTGCCAAAGCTCATCCTCCAGGAATGACTACAAATTGTCGTATCAGTCTCCTTGACTATCCTCAGAGGATATATATCATTGTCTGTCTTGATAGTGCTCGTCTGCATATTCCTATTCATCCTCAGCACTAGCTGAGATTAGAGATTTCCCTTTTATTCATCATTCTAACCACAGCATTAAAAACTATACATTGAAACAATCTAGAATAACCTATTGAAATAAGTATCCAATAATCATGAGAAATAATATTTACATTAAAATAATATAGTTTCAGTCTATATATCACTGAACTCTATTAGTCCATCCCTTAAGTTATGCAAGAATTATTTTTAAGTTCCTATTTAGTTATAAACTAAATTATCCTCAAGGCTCATTACAACTTAAAAGTGGAACATCAAACAAAAGATAAATGAATGGACAGAGTGGATGCTTTCAGTGAATAGCCAATGTTGTTGGAAAGTACTGGTTTCATTTCTTTCGTTGATTAAGCTGAAATTGATATAAAACCAAGTGAAGTATCTTTACAATAAAACTAATAACACAACACACAAACATGAGACCCAGGAAAGGAACAAAAAGACAGATGACAGTGTACTTTCTAAGAGGCATGATAACTTTACTTCACACATTGATATAAAAACAATTTTAAAGACTTGACTATCAAATGTCTTTGATCATGCTGAAAAGAACATACCTCAGATGACATAACCATTTTAATGACTGAAAAATACATCATAAATCATTTATTACTTTTTAAATTATGTTTTTCATTGCTCAAGTTCCAAAGGCAACACTTTGCCTTGAGTGTTGGAATGGCCTGCCTGTCCTCATGTTAAAGCTTCCACAGTCTAAGAAATATTGGCATTATTAGTCCTTAAACTTTTTTTCTACAATAGAATAAAGTATAATTGCTCTGAAATAAAGAGAAAACGTATTTCAGCACACTGTGTTATATTCTTTGGACTAGACAGTATTCAAAAGCGAGACGATCCTTGGGATCTACCATCAATCACTAGAGGGTACTTGGCTCAAATGCCTATGCATTTTCCTCCATATTAGTTGTGAATTGGTGATAATCAATCTCCTGCTCAGAATGACAGTGACCAACTGCAAGTCTGTGATGGAAGGCTAGGCAGGCCCACAGGACTAGGCTGTAAAAGCAAACAGACCTAATTAGTGCCTGTGAAGATGGAACCTTTAGCCCCAGACTCCTCCCAAGGACACAAAACCTCTAAGAATTCCATGACTTGCAAACAATTCTCTTCCTTGAAATATTCCAAGTCTAGCTGGTATTACTATCAGTAATAAAGTAATAACTTTTTCTAGTAGGCGTATATCAATTTCAAGTACAGTTACATAGAGTGTAAAAGTCCCCAAATTAGATCCATGGTGTCACAAAAATATTATTTTTCATTTATTGAGTTTTTCCTTTCATAAAAAATTAGATTAGAGTAGAAGTTTATTAGAGGAAATTCATACAGGGACCAAATTATAAACAGCCTTGGATCTTCTTTGAAAGTTGGCCTAGAAACAACGGGAAAGATTGGAATAGAATAAAATTTAAAAATATATTTAGCAAGTTAACTTTACATGAAGTGTAATCTGGGAGCAAAAAAATAGTAATAGGGACAATTCCTATCAGTTCTGATAGGCATCAAGAGTCTAGACTAGGGTGAAGACAATGAAATCTAGGGAAAATTCTAAGAAGAAACAACAGAATTAAATTGCTGTATAATAAAAATTTTAAAATACTAGAGGGATGGGCCATGTCTGCCATTTCTATCACTACTGTCTTTTCCAGGGTATGGCTTAATAGCCAATATACACAGTAAAAATAATGAAGCAAAATGTAAGGAATGACTCTAAAGATAACTCTGGGTCACAGTAGTGCCAGAATTAGAAATACATGCCCAATGGTTAATTTAATTTTATCTGTGTTGGATGTTGGGTGTAGAAAACATTTAAATATATCCAGTTAGTGTACATCCAGTCACTGACTAAAAACACAGTCTAAGTCACAAGAGGAAGTATAACACACGAGAGAGATATCTGGAAATTACAGGCTAATACCAATACTGTGTAGTCTGTAAGGATCTTTTGTTGGTAGCTATATGTTGTATTGTTATAACAAAAGAAATAAAGTGAACTGTTTGTCAAAGAGATTTATTTATAGTTTTAGAGGTTAGAATTCCAAGATCGGGCAGCCAAATCAGGCTCACCTCTTGTAAGGGAGGAATTTGTTATGTAACAATTGTGCCAAAAGTCAAGAGAGAAATGGCTTGGTTCAAAGGAGACCCAGCAAACATTTTGGAGTGGTTTAGCTTTATAAGAGCCTGTTCCTGAGAAAGAAAAATCATTTATGGTAGATATGAAAAAATATTCAAGAGGCTTCGTATAAATGTTTAAGTGTCAAAAGCTATTTCTAAAAGCTCATCACTGAAGTTAAAAACAGTGAAGGATTCTAAAAATATAGTGTATTCATTTGAAGAGCCAATTGAAAACCAAATTGGTATTAATCATTTCAATAATGAAGACATTTCAACTTGAAAAGGCATGTTATGAATGGAAAGACATATGGAAATTTTACAGAAATCAAAATTGTGACTTTACTCCAAATCATGGGGTTTTACCTCAAAGTGTTACAGAATCTGGGAGGACTTGTTTTGAGCTCTTGCTTTGTCTGTTCCATTGTTTCCCATTTTCTTCTTGTAGGATGGTTTCTGCTAGTTTAGTTTCCCCTAAACCTCATATACTCTTCTTGTGCTCAGCTTAATTCCCCACGTGTACGGTCTCCACTTTTCACCATCATTACCCTTAGCACGGGGGTCTCTGAGTTTAGTCTAAAAGCAAGTTCACTTACCCAGTATCTTAATTACCCAACATGCACTTGGAATGCTGGGAAATACGGGTGCTGTCTGACCAAGGAAACTTTCTTCAATACAGAATTCTCATTTTTTTCTGGTGAAAAATAATGGCTTTATGTTTATGTAAATCATTCTCCTTTTTGTCTTCTATAACAGACTGTAGGCAACTCTGATGTTACTCTTTACCATAAAGCTGGGTTTAAAGTTCAATCCTGAAATCTTAGCTTCATTCTCCACCTTTGGCTCTAAACCTTCTTTCCAAAGACAACTCAAGCTTCAACCTCTTCGCCACTGTAAATACAAGTATTGCTTCTGAGAGGTAAGGAAAGTCGATATAAACAAAACATAGAATGGACAATTTATAGTATGTGTAATAATTACATTAGAGATACATAATTCATATCACACATGTATATAATGCAAATTAATCCAAAGTTGTTTTTATGTTCTATTAGAGCAAAATTAAATTTGTCCATATGCATAATAACATTTTAAACTATGACTACTTAGGAAATAGAATTCATTTCTCATAAATGTAGTCAATACATTAATTACTTCAATAATTCAAGCATTGCTATATCTCCAGATACATATAACAGAATTGTATTAGCTCAGATCAATTTCTCTTGGCCAACTAGATATAAATGATATCTTAGACAAATAACAGCATGATGCTAAGTGTTTATAGGAATTAAATCAGAAGAAAGCATTAGTTCACACAGGAGAGCAAACCACGCTGAATGACTTACTGACTCTTGAGACAATGATATTTGAACACTTGTCCCTCACAGCATCAGAATCATTTGACAACAGTAGCAACTTTTTAAAGAATAAAACCAGAAGACAACTGAAAAGCCAGCCTAGCTAGATGAAATAAATGGCAGTACTGTCACAAAGTGTCAATGCACTGCCCCATGATGTCACTTCCCACTCATCAAATAAAGCAGCGAGCGTAAACCGTTGATGACAACAGAAGATGTCAACTATCATGCATGGGATGAGTATTTCACAAGAACAACGGGAATATAGGTACAAAATAATATACCTCAGCATTTTCAAAAGTGTTTTCTGTCACTCGAGTCATTTTTAATTTCTGCCTTATAACTGCAGTGTGATATTAGGTATTTTAATCACTATACTTCTTTATATTTAGGAAACATGCAAGAGCTAAGCTAGTGTTTCTGAAAGTGAGGTCTTTCCTCTCTAGTGGGAAGAACAAGCACCTATTTTTTTTTTCAAAAATATTCTGGAAGTACCTGTTTAGAGAATGCATCATGCTAAACCGGAGTTACTTGATTAAGTTTCCGTCCTCTGGCTGACACATAGCACTATGAAGAGAAGTCTTTGCCTCTATCAGCACACCACCACTGTGTTTGGCATAAGACACTGTACATAAAGGTTGTTCGGTGCATCTGGCTATTTGGTTTCTAAAAATTTGTATCCAGTGATTTCTTGATCCCCATCTAACTGCCTGAAGCCAAGCAAATGTTAATTATTCTTTAGTTTTCAAGGTCTCACAATCAAGGCCAGACTTGCTTCAAACTTGGAATCTTCCTGCTTAAGTCTCCTGAATGCAATTTTGCAAATGGAGACCATCATTCACAGAGGGAAAAGAAATACTTCCCTTACAAATACTAATCCACATAGATCAATATAGCTACCATAATATGAAAACGGGAGGATTTAGGGAGCTAAAGTCACAGAGCCTGTGGAAGTAAAAGGACTGTACATATTAGTGGAGGATCTCGGAGAAAAAGGGACTGAACAGGCATCCTAATCGAATCAGAGCAAGTTCTTCCTACACTTATACTCTGCTTTGTTAGTTTGTATGAGGAAATTCTTCTAGAAACAAGTCAAAGTCAGTACAATGAGCCCTGTGAGTGCCTGTGATCACAGCAGAGTAGAGGCAGGAAGATGAGACGTTCAAGGTAATCCTCAGCTGCCTAGGGAATTCTAAAACAGATTGAGTTATCTGAGACACTTTCTTTAAGAATGTAATCATGATAAAATGCTGCTCTCTGTACATCTTGTAATTTAAGGAGCTCACTTTACATAAGTTTATAAAACTCAGCTAAATGTCTGATATTACCAACCACATTGCTTTCTCCAGGAAATTGGTGGGGATATCACCAGCCTCCTCACTCCCAACATTATCTACTACCTCGGTACTGTTATTTGAAAAATGAGTGACAGTATGGAGATTGAAGAAGGTGAAGAGAACCATTCTGATGGAAAATGGAAGCTGGAAGTGGTAGACTTGGCTTGAGGCTGAGGCACACAAACAAAATAGCGGTATAGATATTTTTGTGCTTGAAAATAGTTTTGGAATGGGTAGCAACCAGAACTAAGCAATTAGTACCCCATTTCTAAGTAGCTTTATCATGTTGGGCATGTTACTTAGGATCCTGTGCCTCACTGCTCCTATTCACATAAATACACGTGACATACCTAAGAAAGTGGCAATTCTAAGTTAATAGTTGGAAATTCTCCAGCAGTACCGTGTGCATAGTAAAGGCAAGGCAAACATTCACTCTTGATAATGTTCACTAAACTTGACAAAAGTCACACAGTTTAACTGCAGGGTGGATATAAATATCCAAGTTATAAAATGCAAACCATGGGAACTGATGAGAATTAAGAAGGCTGTTTAGTCCTGGGAAGCACTCACTGGCTTCACACCACCTCCTTTGTGTTGCAGGCATGAGTCTCCTTTTTGCTGATTTAGAGCTTCCTGTGTCTCCTGTTAATTATGTCTGCTACCAAAGATATTTCTTTTCTACAGATCTTTTCTTTTATTGGATATTTTATTTATTTACATTTCGGATACCATCCCCTTCCCTCATTTCCCCTCCCTAGAACTCCCTCTCCCATTCCCCCTCCTCCTTTTTGCTTTTATACCATTTTAATTACATATAAGTATTCAGGTCAGTTCTAGGTTGAGGGAGTAGCAATACAATAGATGCAAATAGTCAAGGAACAAGCAAGACAATAAACACAAACAGTCAAAGAATAAGCAAGGCAATAAACAGAATTCATGAACACTCCCATGATCACTGTTTTTAAGGGCTTATCAGAATGACCAAAATATCTAAGCCAACTTCCCTGTCCAAGCCCAAAGTCATTTTCATGTCTGAAGCCTACTTCTTTGTTCTAGCCTAAAATTTAGATTCCTGTCTGAAATTACTTCCCTGTTCTAGCCTAGGATTTAGATTCCTGCCTGAAGCCCACTCCGTTTTCCTTGGCCCATGTCATATTGCTGAAGTTGCCACCTACTCGTGAAAATCTGCAAGTTATCCTGAGCATCTCTTCATTTTCTCCTGAGCAGCATCACCTCAGCCATTGTCTCCATCTGATAAATACGAGCTAAACAGAAAGGCTCTTGAAATTATTGTTTTTATCTCTACAGAAATCTTATAATCAATTCCCATTGCTCTCCTCGATGACTGAAACCAGAGTTTCCTGAAAATCTAGAAGCATTATAATGCCTCATGCTTTTTAGAGGTGTGTGTATGTGTGTGTCTGGGTGTGTGTGTCTGTGTGTGTGTGTGTATGTGTGTGTTAAACAAGTGTCATACATGTATATAACTACTAGAAAAGAAAGGCTTTTTTGAATCTATGTGAATAAAAAGTTTTCTTATACTGGATATTTAAAAGTTAAGATTATTGTTTGGATAGTTGTAGAAATGAGTTTAAATGTCTTAGCTTACATTTTCTTCATTCCTATTTTAGTGTGGGAACTGGGGTCAAGGTTCCACACATAAACATGCATTACATAAGTGTTTACTGTTAAAATCAGGAAATGGTTATTAAGGTTGAATATAATATTATAGTAGGCAGGCAATGACAGAATGGCATGTGCTTTTAAAATTTATTTATTTACTTATTTTGTTATGTGCATATGCTAATTTAGTACGTGTGTACATATGTTAAAACACACACCCTACCTCATACAGGTAGATGCAACAGGACAACGTGCAGGATTCTCCCTTCTTCTATATGCATTCTGGGGACCAAACACTGGTCATCAGATAGCAGATACCGGTGACATCGCACCAACCCTGTCATGAGATTTCACTGTGAACTCAGTACTAAAATTAACAAGAAGAACAGGCATAAGAAAGGCTTTCAAAAGTACTACTTGGAAGAACCATAAAGCACAATAGGATTGCTATTCACATCCAAGCAGAAGCTGTTTTGAGAATCAACCTTGTTACAGGAGTAACAAGGAGTCCTCTCCTTGTGGCTTTGAATCTTGGAAACACAGGTCTCCCTTTGCTACAGTTACTATCATCAGCACACTGAAGACTTAGTTTCCCCTGCAGGTTTCTTCTCCACAACAGGGAACACACTTGTTAAAACAACTCAGGTATCCACGCACTCAAATAGTACATGCCCATTAAAAATCGGACAATACCACTTATTTCCAGAGTGAGGCAGTTTTTGTTTCTGGACTTCAAAACAGAGCCATATCATCAAACAACAAAAATTCCATTAAATTCATGGAACTGTATGGACAGTTTTCACTGAAACTTGGTAAGCTGCTCTACATCCCTAAGTAAATATTTACAGGATCGTGTTCCCTCAAAATACAGAGTACAGTTGTTAGGGGATATGAAAATTTACAGGAATTAATATGGAAAGGGTTAGTCACTTCTTACAAGAGTAAGAATCATGACTTGTGGCTTAACTTGAATGAATACCCAGGACTCATTACCTGGTCCATGTTACCAGAAAGAGGCAGCTCAGATGCTAAGAGGGAGGACGCCATAGCTGCATGGTGGTGATATTGATGAAACAGCTGAAGCTCTCTCTCTATAGGAACCTAAGGTGGACAGACTTGAATTACTGCATCCTGGCATCATTCCTCCCACCTTCAGACCGACAGCATGCACATCTTTGACTATTTCAGACGTGTTGGACTCTAGCAGTGTGCTCTAAATTTAGATTTCTCCTTTAGAATGAAGGGATGGGTTTTCATTAAATTGCCTGTTTTGCATTTCTTTCACTCATCACCACAGCATCTATTTGCAGAACACCTACCAACTTGTGAGAGCCTTGACAGACAATTAGCCTGCAATGATGGACTATCTCTCTTGCTGAAGCTCACCTTGTTTCAGGTGACCTTAAATCAAATCAGCCCACCACAGCAGGATGAAGTGAGGCTCCCTAAGACAGGTGCCTGTGTCAGCCCTGCTTTGCGTCTGTGTACTGGGTCACACTCACCAGATCCTGAGATTTGACAGTCACATCTGCTTTAATCTCTTCATCCTCCTAATGCCACTGCTACCAGTCTCTTTCCTCCTCCATTTCTTTATATTCCTCCATATTTTCAGCTTTCTTTTTTTATTGGATGTTTCATTTATATTTCATATGTTCTCCCCTTACCCCATTCCCCCACCACCACCTAGGAACCCCCTATCCAATTACCCCTCCTCCTGCTTCTCTGCGGATGTGCCCCTACATAACCCCCCTCTGCTCCCACCTCCCGACCCTCAAATTCCCACCCACTGGGGCATCCAGCTTTCATGAGACCAAGGATCTCTTCCTTAATCCCTCCTCTGCCTCCTCTCCCGTCTCTGCCCCCCGATCACCCACCTTCCTTGATGCAGTATTTGTTTTCCGTTTATTTTATTTAATCTTCTGTTCCTATGTGTGAGTGTACATGTGTATCTGTACACATACATATGGAAGTCAGAAGTTGACACTGGTTGTCTTCTTCAGTTGCTCTGCACCTAAGTTTTTGAGATCATCAGTTCAGGTAGAGTGACCATACGCCCCACACATTGTCCTGTTTCCATCTCCTAGGCCAGAAATTATAGGAATGCACAACCAAGCTCAATATTCCACACATGGGCGCTGAGGATTTGAACTGAGGTCATTTTGCTTGAGTGGCAAATACTTTCCTTTCTTTAGAATGTGTATGGTCTTTGAAGATTGATTTCCCACACTGTTGCCAGGGTAAAATTCTTTCTTTTTTAAATAATGGGTCAGCATTTTTTACAGGCTTGAAAAGATTCTCAAGTCTTGGAGAAATTAAAATTTCTTTTAAAATCGATAATTTTATTTTAATAAAAGTAAATTACATTCTATACTGATAATCTCCCATTTAAGTGTTTCATTAGTGGTGTACAGAATATATTTTACACCTCCTAATTCTATTTCTTTATCTATTTATCCATCCAAATGAGGCACTCAGCACTCAGGCCTAATAATCCAAGGACACATTCTATGGAAGCTATTAAGAATTAAGTTCTTCAGAACACTGCACTAAATTTAAACAAATAATTATACCCTTTCCCCTAAATAAATCCCTTACTTATCTAAAAATGAATTCAGAGAGCTATAACAAATCAGCAAGGAAATCCTGGCTCTGATTCCATTTCTGTTTGCCGAAAAATGTGGAATGAGTTCTTAAAGAACTTGGGAGTTAACAGACTTTTCTTATAGTCTTGTAATAAATACTGACAGTTTTCTTTCTTTATATTTAAATATTTTACAGTTTCATTTCTTTACATTGAAAAGAATCCTGGTATTCAGAGTCATCCCTGGATACTACTATTCCTCACTGGTATACAGAAGTTGCTGAGTCACAGATAATTATCTTCTAATTTCTTATTTTTATTGACACCGTCAGGATTAAGCAGGAACAAAATGCCAAAGGTGAGGTACAATGGAGCTATTTGGAAATATGGATCTACAATGGCATTTTGAGTTCTTTTTAGTTTCCTTTTAGGTAGTTCTTTTTTTTGTTTTGTTTTGTTTTTTTGAGACATGAAGCCTAAAGAAAAGAGAAACTGATGAGAAAACTTCTAGAGTCCCCAGATGTCATATTACTGAAAGAGTTAAATGTGGATGGTAGAAACCTCACAGGACCCCACCCCTAGACGAAGTGCTACAGGTAAGCAATAGCTACCGAAATAGAGAAAGAATCCAAAGATGAACCCCTAGTAGATTATCTAATCCCATTTGGTCAGTCCTAAACACAGATATGAATATGAGCAACACTAAATAACCCAGCAAGTGCTATCAATGTATATATGTAACAATAATAAAGAATATGCAGTCATTAATTTGAGGAGTGATCAACACAAAGACCTGAGGGGAGGAGAAAGGGACAGGATGATTAAAGTAACTATATACAAAATTACTTAAAAGTAAATTAAGAAGAAAAAAGATCTCTTCTCACTCTTACATAAGACAATCTGAAAAAGACCATTTTTAGAGTTCTATGCCCAGGTTTCGATAGGGGAACTATCACAAAATCCTGCTTCCTGCATACATGTATTTGTTCTTGAGATTAGAATGTAACTCACTCACCATGATAGATTGGATACCGACATTGCAGCGATCTCTGATGGAGTCTTCTCTAGGTGTCAGAATAGGAAATCAGTACATCCACCTGACAGGACCACTGCTGGGTTCTGCTCTGCCGTTGGAACAGGCACAAACCACTTATTTACTCAGGACTTGAGAGGACCTGTCGAGAAAACAAAAATATTGATGTTTCTAGAGCATATTCTTAGGAACAGCAATAGATTCCTTTCAACCAGACTGGAAGCTGCACTATAAAGAAAGACACACCAGAGCACGATATTATTTTTTCTTAAGGCAAACAAGATGCCATACTTCAGTGATAAAATTAAAATGGCCATATGAGTTGCTGAATTCCCTCACCTATAAAACCCACTGGATGGTTACCAAGATAATCTTTCTCTGAAGTAGGGAATACAGAGAAGAACACAAAGTACACTTAGAAAAATCAAAGATTCTTCTACTTTTTAAGTTATTTTTACACATTTGTGATAGAAATGATCAAAGATCCTGATTTTCTTAGAGCAGAAACACTAAAAGACAAAAATAAGTAAGTGGAAACACAAATACAGACAAACACAAAGACCTTGGCATAAAGCATGATCATTACTCATCTAAGAGTAATGGAAATCCACTCACTGCTGCTCTGTGAAGACAGCAATAGTAAATAGCATGGAGGACAGATGCACAGGGTTTTTACATGACAAATATCACTGTATACAATTTTTGAGTATCTATTGTATATATTGTCCTATAATTTTAAACTGAAATTTTCGCAGAGACCAACTAATTCTAGAATTCTATTATCACTTTTAATAGCTCAGGGTATTTTCTATTATTCTAATAATAATACTTATTGACACAATTCTTCGTGCCCTGAGCAGACCCAGGGATTAGGCTCCCCACCCACTCCTACAACACCCAGAGGAAGCTTGGCTCCCAGGAGCTCTGCCAAACCAAGATCTCATATGAAAGCACAACACTCAGCATAACTGTGAGCCCCTCCCCCATACCCAGGGACCTAGGAACCCCTGGCCAGCCAGAGGCACACATTCATTCCTTTTTGCACTTGTGCCTAGAGAGGATTAAGGGCTATGATCCCCCATCCATTCCTATAACACCTAGAGGAAACTTGAAACTCAGAAACACCAGGGTCTCAGGATTTCAGAGGCAGCTAGACTCTTAGGAGCTTTGCCACACCCAGGTTCTCAGAATCACAGGATCCCAGAATCACAGGGTCACAGAGACAGCTAGACTCCCAGGAGTTCTGATACAACCAAGCTCACAGGAAGGACAGGCTCCAGTCAGAGACAGCAAAGCCAGTTAGCACTAGAGATAACCAAATGATGAGAGGGAAGGTCAAGAACTTAAGAAACAGAAACCAATGCTACTAAACAACATAAGAACCCAGTTATCCCACCACACCAAGCCCTGGATAGCCCAACACACCTGAAAAGCAAGATTCAGATCTAAAAATCCCATCTCATGAATATGACGGAGGACTTTAAGAAGGACATAAATAACTCTCTTAATGAAATACAGGAGAACACAGGTAAACATGTAAAAGCTCTTAAAGAGGAAACACATAAATTGTTCAAAGAAAAACAAGAAAACACAATCAAACTGGTGAAGAATTGAACAAAATCATCCAGGATCTAATAATGGAAATAGAAACATTACAGAAAACACAAAGGGAGACCCTGGAGATGGAAAACCTACAAAAGAGATCAGGAGTCAGAGATGTAAGCATCACCAGCAGAATACAAGAGATAGAAGGGAGAATCTTAGGCATAGAAGATACTATAGAAGGCATTGACACAACAGTCAAAGAAAATACAAAAAGCAAAAAGCTCCTAACTCAAAACACTCAAGGAATCCAGAACACAATGAAAAGACCAAACCTAAGAATACTAGATATAGAAGCGATCAAAGTCTTCCAACTCAAGGGGCCAGTAAACATCTTCAACAAAATTATAGAAGAAAATGTCCCTAACCTAAAGAAAGAGATGCCCATAAACATACGAGAAGGTTACAGAACACCAAACAGATTGGACCAGAAGAGAAATTCCTCCTGTCACATAATAATCAAAACACCAAATGCACAACACAAAGAAAGGATACTAAAAACTGTAAGGGAAAAAGGTCAAGAAACATATAAAGGCAGGCCTATCAGAATTGTACAAGATTTCTCAACATAGAGTGTAAAAGCCGGAAGATCTCGGGCAGATATCATACAGATTCTAAGAGAACAAAAATACCACCCCCTGGCAACTATACTCAGCAAAACTCTCAATTACCACAGATGGAAAAACCAAGATATTCCATGACAAAACAAAATGTAAACAATATGTTTCCACCAATCCAGTCCTACAAAAGATAATAGAAGGGAAACTCCAACACAAGGAGGTTAACTACACCCAAGATTAAGCAAGAAATTAATCTCAAAACAAACCAAAAGAAGATAGCCATATAAATATAATTCCACCTCAAACAATAAAAATAACAGGAAGCAACAATCATTGGTCCTTAAGTTCTAGCCAGAGCAATTAGGCAACAAAAGGAGATCAAAGGGATATAAATTGGAAAGGAGGAAGTCAAGATACCACTATTTGCAGATGAAATGATAGTATACATAAGCAACCCCCAAAATATCTAAGAGATAACTCCTACAGCTGATAAACAACTTCAGCAAAGTGTCTGGATATAAAAATTAACTCAAACAAATCAGTAGCTTTCCTATTCTCAAGGGTTAAACAGGCTGAGAAAGAAATAAGGGAGATGAAACCCTTCACAATAGTCACAAATAATATAAAATATCTTGATGTAACTCTAACCAAGCAAGTGAAAGATCTGTATGACAAGAACTTCAAGACTCTGAAGAAAGAAATCGAAGAAGACACCAGAAGATGGAAAGATCTCACATGCTCATGGATCAGAAGGATTAACATAGTAAAAATGGCCATCTTACCAAAAGCAATCTACAGATTCAATGCAATCCCCATCAAAATCCCAACTTCACATATAAAAGAACGAAAATTGATGCATTTTTATCTACTTGTAAATAGCTCAAGTCCAAGTGGATCAAGGACCTCTATATAAAACCACATACACTAAATCTAAAAGAAGAGAAAGTAAAAAAGAACCTCAAACACATTTAGTATAGAGGAAAATCTCCTGATGTCAACACCAATGGCTTATGCTCTAAGATCAACAATTAACAAATGGGACCTCATAAAATTGAAAAGTTACTGAAAGGCAAATGACACTGTCAATACTGTCGTAAACGACAACCCAGAGACTTGGAAAAGATCTTTATGAACCATATATCTGATATAGGGCTAATATCCAAAGAATATAAAGAAATCAAGAAGTTAGACTCCAGAGAACCAAATAACCCTATTAAAAGATGTGGTACAGAGCAAAACAAAGAATTCTCAACTGAGGAATCCAGAATGGCTGAGAACACTAAAAGAAATGCTCATCATCCTTAGTCATCAGGGAAATGCAAATCAAAATGATCCCGAGATCCCATCTCACACCAATCAGAATAGCTAATATCAAAAAGTCAGATGACAGAAGACGCTGGTGAAGATGTGGAGAAAGAGAAATACTCCTACATTGTTGATGGAATTGCAAGCTGGTACAACCACACTGGAAATCAGTCTGGCAGTTCCTCCTGGAAATAGTTCTACCTGAGGCCCAAGCTATACCACTCCTGGGTATATACCCAAAAGATTCTCCAACATATAGCAAAGACACATGCTCCACTATATTCATAGCAGCCTTATTTATAATAGCCAGAGCTGGAAATCCCTCAACTCAGATATCCCTCAACAGAAGAATGGAACACAGAAAATGTGGTACATGTACACAATAGAGTACTACTCAGCTATTAAAAACAATGACTTCATGAAATTTACAGGCAAATGGATGGAACTTGAAAATATCATCCTGAATGAGGTAACACTGTCACAAAAGAATACACATAGTATGCACTCACTGATAAGTGGATTTTAGCTCAAAAGCTCACAATACTAAAGATATAACTCACAGACCATATGAAACCCAAGAAGAAGGAAGACAAAAGTATGGATGCTTCATTCCTACTCAGAAGGGGGAAGAAAATAATCTCAGGAGGTAAAGGGAAGGAGAGATCTGGGAGGGATGGGGGAAAGGTTGGGAAAAAGGGGGCAGGTTCAGATGGGGGAGGAAAAGTATAGAGTGTCAGGAATTTGAATGGAGGTGTGTAGCAGTGGGGGATGGGAACTGGGGGTAGCCACCAGAAAGTCCCAGATGCCAGGGACTCAGGAGATTCCCAGGACCCAACAGGGATGACATTAGCTGAAATGTCCAACAAAGGGGAGATAAAACCTGTAGATACCGTAACCAGTGGATAGGCATGGCCCCCTCTGAGAGATGAGGCCACCAGCCCATCTCATAAATATTAATCCAGAATCATTCCTGTCAAAAGGAAATGCACAGACAAAGAATGGGGCAGAGACTGAAGGAAAGGCCATCCAGAGACTGCCTCACCTAGGGATTCATCCCATCTGCAGACATCAAACCCAGACACTATTGGGGATGCCAAGAAGTGCTTGCTGACAGGAGCCTGGTATAGCTATCTCCTGAGAGGCTCTGCCAGAGCCTGACAAATACAGTTGTGGATGCTTGAAGCCAACCATTGGACTGAGCACGGGGACCCTAATGGAGCTAGAGTTAGGGGAAGGACTGAAGGATCTGAAGGGGTTTGCAACCTCATAGGAAAAGCAACAATATCAAACAGCCAGCACCAGCCCTCCCACCCAAGCCACCAGAGACTAAACCACAAACCAAAGAATACACATGGAGGGACTCACGGATCCAGCCACATACAAAGCAGACAATTGCCATATCTGGCAACACTGGGAGGAGAGCCCCTTGGTCCTGTGGAGGCTTGATGCCCAAGTGTAGGGAAATTCTAGGGCACTAAGCCAGGAGTGGGTAGGTGGGTGGGGGAGCACCCTCATAAAATCAGGAGGAGGGAGGAATAGGGAAGAGATGGGGGGGGTTGTGGAGAGGAACCTGAGAAGGAGGATAACATTTGAGATGTAAATAAATAAAATAACCCCCCAAAATTTATTGAGAATATACTGTATCCACTAACAATAGCATGGGTACATGTCTGGAATAAAGATTAATGACTCTTAAATAAGATACTGATCCTATTTTCAAGCAATATTTTATAAAAAAAAAAGGTCACTACTATAAAATGAAATAGATTTTCTACAAAAACCACTATGCTGTACATAGAGGCACAACAGGAGTCTTCCATCTCAGTCAGAGATTTGAAAAGAACTGCTAAAGAAGATACCCATAAATTGCCACCAGAAAACTTAGTTAACAGTTTTTAAAAATTCAATGTCCTAGTGTATTAGCAGACCAGTTTATTTATCTCTTACATAAAAGAACTTGAAGCACAGAAGTCCAAGGAAAATAGAATAATTTCACTGGATAAAGGATCGTTCTTTCAGCTGAAGAGGTTTGCAACCCATAGGAAGAACAACAATATCAACCAACCAGACTCCCCAGAGCCCCCAGGATGTAAACCACCAACCAAAGAGTACACATGGAGGGACCCATGACTCCAGCCACATATGTAGCATGGCATTGTCTGGCATCAATGGGAGGAGAGGCCTTTCCTTGGTCCTGTGGAGGCTTGATGTCCTAGCATAGGGGAATGCTGGGGGGGGGAGGTAGGAGTTGGTAGGTGAGGGAGCACCCTCATAATAGTAAGGATGAGGGGAGATGGAATAGTGGGTTTGTGGAGGGGAAATCGAGAAGGGGGATAACATTTGAAATGTAAATAAATAAGACAATTTTTTTAAAAGCTGGAAAAAAGGATCTTTCCTTCATGTCTCAATATATGTGTCCTCTTCATGACCTTATTTTGTGTGCTGAGCTCCAGTGTGTGTCTGCACTCCAGCCATCAGAAAAAAGAAAAGAAAAATTAAGAGATTATATGCCCTAACATTTACATATAACATTTCTACTTATATTCTATTGATCAAAGAGCTTAGTCATCTGGCCACTGTTAATCAAAAGGAGAAAATGTCACAAAATACATACTAATGGGTCTACCACGGGGGACGGTGGAGCAGCGAGTAAAAGAAAACCAGCAGGGTTTGCTCACACACTAAAGACACAAACTCCTTGACCCTGGACTATTTTATAAGTGGTGTGCCCTTCACAAAAGCATCAACATTCAGCAGAAGAGAGGTAGAGTCAACCAATGAATCGATAATAATTTTTCATGTATACTTTATAACAATATTAAAATTTATCTTGCCTAGATCAGTTAATGGTCACAAATATGTATTGTGTCCAACTTCTTAGCACTTAAAAATAAGTGCTGTGGATCATGGATCGTGTGATAGAAAAATCGTTGGGTGCCAGTTGATTGGATCAAGAAACACCAAATCAGTAAAACACGTGTCTAGATGTACTCTGTGGGGTGAGTTTGTAGAAGATTACATCATGTCAGCTCTACCTTAGTCCACTGATGGATTAAAAGTTTAAATCTGTGATTGGGTGGTCAAGGACATTGGAACATGGTTGGAGGACATGGGTCCTTTTGAGTT
Organism: Grammomys surdaster; assembly: GCF_004785775.1. Classification (NCBI taxonomy): domain Eukaryota; kingdom Metazoa; phylum Chordata; class Mammalia; order Rodentia; family Muridae; genus Grammomys; species Grammomys surdaster. Next base: position 18,144,657 of record NW_021604565.1, on the reverse strand, counting down.
TCTCCTTCAAGGCTACGTCTTGCCTTAACCCCCTTCTGTTGCTGATTCACTACTTCCTGTCTGCCATAAGATGAGGAGCCTCAGCCATATCTTTGGTTGTCATAGTGTCCTGCTTCACCTGGGGTCCAGATTTAATGGAGCCAAGGAATATGTACTAAAATTCTGAAATGATGGTGATCTAGAAATCCTTCTACATTTAAGTTTCATCTTACCACAGCAACTTAAAACTAGCAAAGAAAAATGCAAGATGAAGAAGACACAATCCATATAAAGAATTCACTAACATAAAAGCATCTGTAAGATAGAAAAAATAAACATGAAATGAAGATCAGTGGATTTCAATGAGTGCAGATGAGGCACTATGATATAACAGAGAAATAAGATTAATTTTAGCAGAATACAATTTTGACCAGAAACTGATTGCTGGGACAACTTTGATTCTCACCTAGAATAAGTAGTCATGAAAGCCTACACCCTAAACTTTCAGAGTACATTCATTCCAAAAGAAACAGTCAACTATACCTCTTCTTTGGTTAATTGTTAAGACGTGTAGCTGGAGGTTGCTAAGAATATAGAAAATCCACCTTGTGTCAAGCATAACAGCTATCCTCAATCTTTCTTAGCTTGATATTTCTCAAGAACTCAGTTACCAAGAACAATATGCGGAGGATATTTTCCAATGCTATACATCTTCTGGATATATTTAATTCTATCTTTAGAGAACTGTGCATCTGGACGTCATTATTTTAATGCATAATCAAATTTTCTTTACTGAATTATACTGGGCATTTTTACCCAGAGTTTCCACTGAAAGATATAATTAGAGAAAATAATAAGCAAAGACCACAACTATGAAATGAGCTATTGAGTTTATTTGAATATTTACCAACACAAAAATACTGTCTTTATGAGCATTCACAAGTTCTGTTAGCATTCAACATCAGAAAAAATATTCTTCTCAACTTGAGCATGAATTTATAGCTTTCAGCCAAAATATACCATAATTAAAAACTACTATCAGTCCCTTCGTTGTAGTGAAATATATCTTATTTTCATGTTAGATGAAACCTTTACAAACATCTGAAGTGGAATGAGATTCCTGAGTGTCCAGAAGGATTGGAGATTGTAAGTGTAGACACATCATCTCTTTTTGATCATTGTTTTAGTGTAATGTTAAAGAAAATTGCCTGTGAACTTAACAAAAAGGCCCTACCGTTAATATAGTTCTCAAAATCATGAGTGGCTCGTGAACATAATAATGGATTACTGGGAATGTGTTTTAATAAAATATTTAAACATATATTACTCTTAAGTAAGATCCTATGATTCTAATACAGTTGAAAGAAACACTATTATTTTAACAAGCTCAACTAGTTGAAATGATTTTGCAATACAGTAGAATGATATTCAAACCAACTCTGGTGAAGTGAGTTTATTCCCACAAAAGAAGCCATTTCAAAATCTAATCCTATAAGTATTTTGTACCCCTTAAATCTAAAAATTCCATGAATGGTTGTTGGAATCATTTAATGCAGAATAAATAAGTTTCATATATCCAATATCTGAGATAATAAAGCTATAAAACATTACTTGAAAAAAAGAATCACAATGTTTAAAGGTTTGGGCCATAAAAACACATATGCTAACTATATAAATAACTATTGCATTAAAAAATGCCAACTGTCATGAATGACAGTGCTTTCCTGGACCCCAAACGGATACCAAATACAGTATTCTAACTTCAAAGGAATGATCCGATCCATTCTGCTCTAAGTGATATGTTGTACTGGTGAGGAGGTGAAACATTCATTCAAATTCTACTCTAAATACTATAAGACACAACGGGCATAAATGAGTAAAATGCGTTGGTAGGGAAAGAATACATTTATACTGAAGATTCAAAACAGATGTCAGAAAAGCAAATCATCATGGAATATTAAATTCCTGATATGTACATAATTCAGATATCTTTAGTTATCATATGATACCAGCAGCCTCTTTTTTCTTGCTTTGCTCATAAACTAACTCTGTAGATCCATATTTTAAATCCTAGCCTTTCTGTTCTCCTGGAGCTTACTTGCTTACTTGCAATGCTCATTACAAATACCTTCAAATACCATAAGTACTGAATATTGTCAATTACCCAACAGACTAAATTCTGTCTACTCTCATTTATCTACATACCCTGGGAATATGTACAGGATCCACTGACCCTGTGAATCCTTGTATTGATCCTTCTTTATTTTTTGAAATAATTGGTATCAAATTTAGCAAATAAAATGTGTGGCATTTGCCCTTTCCCAAATAAACTCCTAGTTTAGAAAGAAACAGGCTTCTGTCTTTTGTAGCTAAATTCTTGTATATCCAGAGCTTTCCCAATACTACAAATAATACATTTAATAAATCTAGGGAGAGGCTTGAGAGTGTACCATGTTCAAACACAGAGAGACATGATCTAATTTACTGGACAATGATGAATTCGCAAGTTACATAAATTTTACTGACTAAAATTTGCCAAGGAATCCTGATTTCACTTAACATTGTAGTCAACTTACACAACAGCTTCAGAAGGGATAAAAAGGCTGCGAAGTTCAAAGAAGTTTTACTGAAGGCAGGGGCAGAGTTCTAACCCAGACTCACAGAGTCACTGTGGGTGGCTGAAAGTCATTTCTACAGACACAGTTTGATATCTGTTGCAGTCACAGAGAATGCAGCTACTTCAAGGTAGTGATGGTTCAGGGTAGAGCAGGCCCAGGGAAAGGAGAAGAGAGATAGATGTAGGACCAGGTAGAGACTCTGCAACTCAACTGGGTCATACTAAGCAACAGGCACAATTCATCAGGATAGTCAAGTGTTCGTCACATGTCTGTTATATGCTGTATACACAGAATGTTGGATGACAGGTCAGTAGTACTACTATGTGTCCTTGTTTTAGATGTCTATCCTTTTGTATTTGGACGAGGAGGTTATAGCTTTGTGTGGTCTGATATGTTTGAAAACCCCATGACCATATGCCTGTAGCATCTCAGGTAACCATAAGTTAATAGACTGCCCTTTCTTACCTGCAGGACAAACTTGTCATCCATGTCATACTATATAGAAAGTGGCTTCTTGCTCAAAAAAGGATGGGTTGAATCATTCTGGCCCATAGATGCAATCAGCATAGATAAAACTGCTGCATTGCAAAATTGTCGCTTAGAGCAAGAAATAGCCTGAAATCTATCATTTCATAACATATGGAACACTTATGAGGAAGATGATAGCCCAAAACAGGGCACAGGCTGATCTCTCAAAGTCAGGAGAGTCCTGCCAGCCCGTGGACACGCAGAGCACCTGCCTAGTCATGCAGGCTGCAATTAAAAAACAGAACTCACAGCATACTGAAAATCACTCTGAAAATTACCTCAAGCCAGACTTAGCTGTAAGAAAACAAATCTTGACTACAGAAGAACCCAGTGGAAGAACAGGTCTGTCATTAACCCTACAAGTCAGCCTGGTAATCTCATTCCTATGGGAAACAATTTTATCATCCAGTTTTAACTCCTCTCAACAATAGACACAAAAAGGCCTCTCTTTTAAGTGACCTGCGGGGAGATATTCCCACCTCTGCCTGCAGACATAGGCCTGAGGAGTGGAGTCTCAGCTGTAGACCAGTACTTAGCTGCAGAATGGGGTAGTCCAACCTACCCAAACCCCAAGTGGTGATTCGACAGCAAACGTAAAGTCACCATGCCAGTCAGAGCCAAAAAACTGACAAGGAATGTCTACAGCTATAAGAATAAACTGTTGCCACACTACCACTGCCATTATCTCTTCTTTCCTATTATCTTCTTTTGGAACTCTTATTATGAGGCAGGCAATATCAAATTCTTTAATGAATTAAAAAAAAATCTGACCATGACTGTTATAAATTCTAGTAACAGCAATGAAAAAATTTTCAAGATACTTACTAAAAGAATTGTCTTTTCTTAACAACTATAAAAATTTAATTTTATTGTTTTATTTTAAGGTCATGTTTAAACATTTGGGAATTCAAAAATGCTTATTTTAACTTTTAATTGTATGCATATTTGTTTGTTTGTTCTTTTGAGACTGTGTCTCATGTAGCCTAGGTTAGCCTGAAACTCACTACATAGCTACATAGTTGACAACTACCTTGAAATTCTGCAAAGGTAAACTTTTTGCTACCACTTCTGAGTCCTGCACTTACAGGCATGCAGCCACAGTGCCTGGTTTTATGTGGTGTTGGTGTGGGTTTGCCCAGGGATACATCTATGCTAGGCAAGCACTCTCCACACTCAGTTACATCTCTAGCTGAAACTACTTGTATTTTTAAGCCATTTTATCCTTACTTAGATATGTTTATCAACTATAAATTATGTTAACTCCAGAGCATAAGTCACTTTTCAAAACCATTTTGCCTCTTGATTCTATTGAAAACATAGGCTAGTAGTATAATATGTACATTAGTATGTTTTTGTTTGCAAAGTAGGGTCATGACATTCTAGCAATTTCTGTAATCAAAGTATTTTTACTGGGATACAGAAATGTATCCCTCCCTAACACCTGAGCGATTAAGGTCAGCATGGATATAACCTCTGGAAATGTTCAAGAACCTTCAAAACTGTTTTTATACCCACTGGTATCTACCCTGAAACTACTATCTTGGCACAGGTTGAAAAATTCCCACATTGAAACTTCAGATCAGCACAGATGGTAACCTTGGAGACAAGCTAATGCAAAGCTTCATGTGTCTTCTCTCTACAGAGCAGCTGTCATCATGGCTCTACTGAAGTCATTTTATGGACATTATTAGAATTCAATTGGATATGTCAATAACTGCTCTAAAACATTTATTCCTGAGACCCCGTTGTACAGAGAAGTGCCTGAAGCATGCTCTCCAGATACAGCTCCCACCTCCAAACTTAGGAAATCTTTGTCATACTCAATGAAATAATTGGCAATGGCCTTGGAGCAATTTTAAAATACATTATTAGCAGAAACAGAGATGACTGCAAAACCAGTTTGCTATTTTTTCCTTCATCTAGATGACTGATTGTATAATATACTGCTAAATTTTTTGAGACAACTTCATCTTATGCTGGTATGAACTACAAAGGCAACATTCTAGCTGCCCATTGAACCCATCTGTCCCTGTTTCTCTACTGTCTACATCTTTCAGTTCCTTGTCTTATTGGTTCTTTTCTTCCTATGACCCTGACTCCACAGTCTCTGCTTGCCTTAGCTATGACTTAAAAGCATGCCATTGGTCTTCTTTGCTCCCAGGACAAAGCCAACAAAGGACTGCCATAGACCTATCACTTTCTCCTTTCAGTACCGATGGGTGTTTCCTGATCTTCATCTCAATATTCCCTTCTCCAGCCCACATGCCAACCACATGCCAGGACTTCACCAAGATACCCACTGCCTTAGGTCAGAACCTGCCCCATTCCTGTGGACTTTCCTCCCTGGAGATGAGTATTTCTAACTTGACCTTTGCTCCAGTGATGAATCAATCACTCTGTCCCATGTGCAAATGCTTCAAAGTTCAACCTAGTGGGATGTTCCCTACATACTCACTAAGAGTAGTTGGCTCTTGCTCTTGTTGTTTTTTTTTTTTTTTTGCTTGCTTGTTTGTTTTGTTTTCCACCATGTATATCATGAAAGAAAGGAGTCTTCTATCTCTGCACAAGATCAAGTCTGCATGATTTTTAGACTGAGCCAATTTTTTTTCATGTTCATTAATCATGAACCATATAAAAAATTTTAAATGAACCGACACTGAAAATAGAATGGAATTTCTTTAAACAACTTGTTTGTGCAAATGCAAACCCTTAGTACTTAGTGGGGCTTCACTGTTGTCTGAGGAGAACTGGAACCCCAGTGTTTTCTGTTGCACACTTCACAGGTATCATGAGCTGGATTTCACTACATTTGCTGTGAAAACTTGGCCTTTAACACTACAAAAATATTCAAAAACCAATTTCTACAAGATAAAGATACATTCAAATTCCCTATTTTGAAGCCCCCCATGACAGCCCATCATTTAGATATTATGCTCTGGATCCTCTTGACCTCTGTCTATCCTATGGATCCTCTCCACTCACATTAAATGTCCACTTTTCTGTGAAATCATCTCCACCTTCCACTGAACGCTGGGTACAGCACTCTACACTTTGGAACAAGTCAGAAATCAACTAATCCTTGGCTCCAAACTCACGTCTTCCAGGTGCATATTACCAGACTCAAGAGCAGCACTAAAATATCAAGCATTTCAAAGAGTACAATCTGTCTAAGCCAGCCAGTGCTTTCAGATTTTACAATACACTTTGATGAGTCACTAAAGAGTCAATCCCGTGTGGATGAGCCAGTCAAAAAGACTGCCAAAAATCAGCTTAATTAAAAACAGAAAGAAACAAAGCAGCAGATTGAATTTGAAAAAAAAATATAATTCAAAAAAAGAATACTTAGACACATCAAATGACTCTTTCTGTACTCTCTGAACATATGCATTTCAACGTTCAGAATTAACTTTGGAGGAAAGAGGAAAACTTCCAGTAAACAATGTGTTTAGAAACATAACACGGGCTGAGATGGATTCCCATCCCAAAGCCTGAAGATTGCTTCAAGGTCTGGCACCATACAGCCCAGATTGATTAGCCAACCTTCATCTGAAAACGCCTCCACCCCTCCGGCCCTGTAAGTCCCTTCAGCATAAGCCTGGTTTCTCTGTGAATAAATGAATCAACTCCATGCCCATATGTTTCAGAACAGACAGAAAGACCATTGTGTTCCAGCTTCCAGGAATCTACCTCTCTCCTTGATTAAAAAATTATAAAGTCCAGCTTAAGTATCAATAATTTAAAACTCTGAGAAGTTTTATTCCCATTACATATTGTACATATTATATTTCTCAATTTTCCTTCATATTATGGTTTACCTTTCGTGGAAAAAGGAACACTGTCAGTAACAAATACTAGACTACTTAACTACATAAGCTATAGCAATATGTTTAAGATGTTTGAAGTCTGATGTTTTTTGGTTATGAGGATGGGAAGTATCATTTCCTAAAGTGAAAATAGGTTAACAAAGAAAGTGCAGTAATACTTATGTAGAATATAATTACCCATGAATATTTTTGAACATATACAAAAGCAAAAAAAATTCAATAGTTGTTGATTCATGTATTTTATCTGGGTCCAACTAATTCTTCAAAATTATTGACATTTCTTTGTTTTCAACAAAGGTATCTATCTACATGAAAAATTCAGATTAGAAAAAGCAAGACAAACAGGCAGACAGACAGAAAGAATCTTGGTCAAAAAGAAACTTGTTCAGCGCCAAATGGTCAGTCCTGAAATCATACATAGAAATAACATTATTTGAACTGAGCAGATTATATATAAGAATGTATATGTACGTTCAAACATGCATGGAAAACAATAAAAACAGAAGCCATGGACTTTGAAGGAGATTGGGCCTGGGTCGGGGTATATCGAAGGGTGTGGAGGGAGGAAGCAGGGGAGAGTGTTGCGATTTTATTATAACCTAAAGGAAACACTCTTTAAAGCATAGAAAAGAAGAAAAAAAAAGAAAGAAACCTTGCTTTGAAGAGAAGAAATGGCCATATCAGCTGGGTAGTCCCACAGGTAGGAAGAATTCAGAGAATGCCAGCTTCTCAGAGATACAGTTCCACAGGGAGGAATTGCCCACAGACACAAACTACAAGAAATATACTTGCAAATAACACTTTTGCTTCAGCAAATGTTTTTAGGATATTATTTTAAAATAACATGATGTGAATCAGTTTACATCTCTGACCCATCACTGAGTCTGGCAAAGAGCTGATTTGTCCCAGAGACTCTGATTTACAGTTCTCCAAAGGTATACTTTGCTGTTGAAAGGAAAAGAGCTTCCTTTAAGGAAAAAAAAAGAGTTCTTGTGTGTGTATGTGCATGGATGTTTATGTGTGCGTATGAATATATGTGAATGTATGTTTTTGTATGTATATGTATATATGTATGCATGTCCATGTGTGTTTGTATGTGTATATATTTGTATGCATGTTTTTATACGTATATATATGCATGTATATATGCATATACGTGTATGTGTGTGTTTGTATGTGTATGTATGTGTGTATATTGGTATGTGTATGTTAGCATACATACATTTCTGAAGTTGTCTCCTGATATTCTAAAGTTCTTCTAGAGAAGTAGGAGTAGATTACTTACTGTTTCTTCTTACACTCTAGAATGTTTAGTTGTATGTTAATTTTACTTGTTAATAGGTGTGAGTCTAGGGAGATTGTCTAATGAGGAAACTGCTTTATTACTTTTTATAAAAGAACACTATGTTATCTTAAATATCTTCTTTTATTCATCAATCTCATTCGAGGCTCATTAACCTTAATTTATAATGAATACTTGTTTAATTTGTTCTTCTTGACATACTAGAATATATATATATATACATATATATATATGTATATATATATATATATACATAAATTTTATATAGTAGTCTTACTCCAAAGATTTAACTTAATTAGTGCTGATGATTGTAAAAAAAAAACTATATCTAGAAATGGCATGGAAAAATATTGACATGCAACCCCCGTAAATGTAATATATAAAAAGAGAAAGATTAATAGCAGCCATCACAACATTTTCTACTCTTTTGAGTCAAAAAAGATGTCAAAGTTTGGAGTTTACTCAATACCTTCCCTGTTTCTGTTTGCTGATCTGTGTACTAAGAATGATGCTACTTTGTCTAATATGGCTTTAGGATTTACAAGATTTGCTGCAAAAGCTTTGCAAATATCTAGAAATGTCAAATAATACAGAAGGCTTAAGAGGAAAGGTTTGAGATGCTCATACTGTAGCAGGCAGCATAAAGTCAAGTCATGCTTTTCTTTTGGGATTCTTGGTGCGTTTGCATTCATTTATTCAACACATGTTCAAAAAACAGGAAGAGTTATATGTGTCAGAATTACAGTAGAGAAAAGTAAAGCACTGCTGTCACTATGTTATTTAAGTCTTATTAAAGATAAAAAGACCCAAAATATTAAACGGAAATATCCAAACCAAAAATAATGAATGTTGGAATAAAAAATAAGTCTCTCAAGGTACTATGATTTCAGATACAATCAGAGAGGGCCTAGCTCAACAGAGGGGAGAGTTTGGGAGAAAGTTCAAAAAGGAACAACTTCAAGTCCTTCTAATATATTTATGAACACTTTAGGGTTGAAAAATATATCAAAAATAAAGTCTGAGCATTGAAAGTGTATTAAAAAATGGAAATAGGATGTCTGCTATCTCAGGAACAGTTTTAAAGCACCTTTATCATGCACACCTGTGCTGTGTCAAAGAGGATAGCTCAGAGATAATTTCACTATTTCTCAGTGAGACCTTTGGCAGGTCACTATTATGACCTCTTTGAATCAGAGCACTTCCTTTCTTGTCTGTCATTGACAGCTGCTCTAATCACAGGCTATCTGCTGCCATCTGCTCCAATCACAGACTACCTCCTGACAGCTCCTCTAATCACAGGCTAGCTCCTGACAACTGCTCCAATCACAGGCTATATCCTGGCAGCAGCTCCAATCACAGGCTAGCTCCTGACAGCTCCTCTAATCACAGGCTAGCTCCTGACAACTGCTCCAATCACAGGCTGTATCCTGGCAGCTGCTCCAATCACAGGCTAGCTCCTGACAGCTCCTCTAATCACAGGCTAGCTCCTGACAACTGCTCCAATCACAGGCTATATCCTGGCAGCTGCTCCAATCACAGGCTAGCTCCTGATGCCTGCTCCAGTCTGAAGCTATATCCTGACAGCTGCTCCAATCACAGGCTATGTCACGACAGCTGCTCCAATCACAGGCTATCTCACGACAGCTGCTCCAATCACAGGCTATGTCATGACAGCTGCTACAATCACAGACTTTCTCTTAACAGCTGCTAAGCACTGCAACAGGAACATCAGGGCCATAGTGAAAGGGTTTAAAGAAAACAGGTTCTTTGAAAAAGTTTGAATGAATAATGAATCTAAGTCTTTCCTACAGAAGAACGTTTGAGTATAGTTTGTAAAATATTTTTATCATCTTAGAACGCTGTTTTGTAAAGTTGATATTGGGGAAAAAAATTTCACCATGGCCCTGATGTTCCTGTTGCAGTGCTTAGCAGCTGTCAAGAGAAAGCCTGTGATTGGAGGATCTGTCGATGACAGACAGGAAAGGGAATATTCTCATTCAAATAGGTCATAACAGGAAAGGGATTGTTCTCATTCAAATAGGTCACAATAGTTATTTTGGTACTGAGATGATATCGGTGAGTTCTACTCACTGCAGTAAGGGCGGGCAATATAAGTTTCTCTAAATAGCTGTTCAAAGTCATTGTTCAGGATGGTTTGTGCTTCCTTCCGTGTCTCACCTGTTTGCTTGAGATGGTTTGTTCTTATGTTTCACCTATTTGGTGCTTGTTTGTGCTTGTGTGCTTCATCTGTTGTTATGTTTATCAGTGCGCACAACTGAGTGTGTGCAATGGGGCAGCAACCCCCCAATTCTCATTTAAACCAGTTTCTGAGGAAACAGGAGAATCGACATTCATTGAGAAGAGAAAAGATGAAATCCCAACTACAGATCTCTCTGTAAGAACCAGAGAAGTAACAGTAAATGGAAGAAAACACCAAGATAGAAATCACTGCGTTCCCTTTTTCTTGCATGCCAACACCTGAGGCAGGTTTCAGCCCCCACCTCATCCCCACCCCCGATTCCCAGCCAAATAATCAGGGAAGCAATTTTTGACTGTCTTTCCTGTCCTCCGACCCATCCCTAGCTTGGGAACAGACCACTTGCTATGGCTACTCCTCTGTCTGTGTTCCCATTCAAATGAAATTAAACATATCCTACAGTCTTCCTTCCTCGCCCTATCCTGTTGTGGCACCCACCAATACCACAGACAGCCTCTCCTTGGAAGCCTTCTGTTCACATCTGCCATAGAATCCGATATTCAGATCTTCAGAGTAGACCCAGTTTTCTTCATTCCTGTGGAAAAGACCCCGTCCTTCTAGTCGAATCCCCATTCCTGCAGGTCAGCTCCCATTTCCTAGATCTACCCAGGATCCCCTATAGTCATACCTGGCAGACACTCTGAAAGACTCATTACCAGGCAGCATACAGATATCACATACTCTTAGGAGCCAGAGAAGGCAACAGGTGCCAAGAAAGAGAAAACGTATCTAAAAAAAAAAACAAAAAAACAAAAAAAACCAAGACCAAATATCAACCCCTAGATTTACAATCATCTGAAACCCAGATACCTAGACACCAGAAGAAAACCACAAGCATCTTCAGAATCTTGCACAGCAGGGAGATAGAACTGGAAGAAACTACCTCCAGTAGATAAACATGGCCCCCAGTTGAGGAATGGGGCCACTCACACATCTCAAAATTTTTAACCCAGAATTGTTCCTGTCTAAAGGAAATGCAGAGACTGAAAAAATGAAACAGAGACTGAAGAAAAGGCCATTCAGAGACCACCCCACTTTGGAATCTATCCCGTGCACTATTGCTGATACCAAGATGTGTTACAAGACAAGAGCCTGACATGGCTGTCCTCTGAGAGGCTCTGCCAGTACCTGACTGAGCCAGATGCAGACACTAATAGCCAACCATTAGACTGAGCCCAGGGAGCCCTATGAAGACTTAGGGAAGGACTGAAGGAGCTGAAGGGGATTGCAACTCCATAGGAAGAACGACAGTATCAACTAACTGGACCCCTCAGAGCTTCCAGGGACTAAGACACCAACCAAAGAGCATATATGGGCTAGTCCACATCCCCTGATACATATGTAACAGAGGACTGCCTTGTCTAGCCTCAGTGAGAAGGGATCCACTTGATCCTGTGGAGGCTTGATACCCCAGAGAAGGGGGATGCTAGAGGGGTGAAGTAGGAATGGGTGGGTGGGGGAGCACCTTCTTAGAGGTAAAGGAGAGGGGGCATTGCATAGAGGGGCTTGTGGATGGGAGACTAGGAAGAGGGAGACAACATTTTAAATATAAATAAAGAAACTAATTAATAAAAACAAATAACTGTAATAATTACTCAAAATTATAATACTGTTATTCATAATTATACCACTTAATAGGTATGCATGTTATAGTACACTTATATGTTTAATGCTACATAGCAAACATACTGGTCAGAATAAACACTTAAGATAGGAAAATATATTTTAAAAAATGCACAATCCATAACACCCAGGATAATATGTCTACAAAGAAAATTGTTAACTCTAAAAAACTCACGCAAAAGCATAATAATAGGAATAATAGGAATAGGTAAGAAGAAAATACAAACAAAAATTAAAAACCTAAATCAAATATTTTCAACAGAAGCATGAAAGAAAAATTTTCCAACATAATGAGGTGCCTATCAAGATACAAGAAGCATACAAGATACCAAATATACTAGACTAGAAATAAAATTCTCCATGATAAATAAATAATAATAAAACACTAAATGTACTAAACAAAGAAATACTATTAAAAGTTCAAGGTGGAAAAACCAAGTAACATATAAAGGGTATGTATTATAGCACTTTTAAATTTTAAAAGCCAGAAGGACCTATATGGATATTTTACAAACTCTAAGAAAACAAAGATGCCAGACCAGACTACTATACCCAGCAAAACTTTCCATCACAATAAACAAAGAATGAAACACATTCCTTGATAAAACAAATTTAAGCAGTATCTTTCTACAAATCTCATTCTACATAAAGTGCCAGAAGGAAAACTTCAACCTCTAGGAGTTAACTACACCCAAGAAAATATAAGGAAAAAATAATCTGAGACTAGCATATCAAATGAAAGGAGCAAATTCTACGCCACCACAAGGAAATAACAGGAATCAACAAACAGTGCTCACTGAGAATTCTGAACATCCATGGCTTCAATTTTCTAACAAATATACAAAGACTAACAGACTGGATACAAAGACAGAATCCATCCTTCTTCTACATCCAAAAACCATATCTCAACATCAAGTATAGATATCACATTAGAGTAAAAATATGAAAAAAATCCAAACAAATAGACCCAATAAGCAAGTGGTGTCGTCATTTTAACATTTTAACAAAACAGAATTTAACTTAATAGTTTTTTACTTAAAACGAAAATTAAATCCAAAGAGCTAGGGAAGGATACTATATACTCTGCAAAGGAAAATTCCACTAAAAGGATGTTGCAATTCTAAACATCTAGATATCAAACACAAGGGCACCCACTCACAAAAGAAACACTTTTAGAGGTAAAATCATATATTGCACCTCCCACATCGACAGTGAGTGATTTTGGTGCTCCACTATTGCCAAGAGACAGGTCATCCAGATAACAACTAAACAGAGAAAGGCTGGAGCTAACTGATGTCATAAAGCAAATGGACTAACAGATATTTACAGAACATTTCATCCGGACACAAAAGAACATAATACTTTATCAGCTGCTCATGAACTTTCTCAAAAATTGACCATACTTGTACACAAGGCAAATCTCAACAGATACAAGAAAACTGAAATGATACCCTGCATTCTATCTGACTTTGCAGTTTGGTTTTATGTCAACGTGGTACAGAATACAATCATCAGATAGGAGGGATCTTCATTTGAGAAAATGCTTCTATAACCTCAGGCTAAAGGCAGCCCTGTAGGGCATTTTTTAATTTAATGATTAATGGGAAAGGGCCCAGCTCACTGTACGTGGTGCCATCCCTTGGTTGGTGGTCCTAATTTCTTTACATAATCGGGGTGAGCAATCCATGAGCAAGCCAGTAAGAAGTACCCTCTCCATGGTCTCTGCTTCATCTCCTGCCTGCAGTTCCTACCCTGTTTGAATTTCTGTTCTGACTTCCTTCCATGATGAACAGGGATATAAAATGTAAACCAAACAAACCCTTTCCTTGCCTAGTTGCTTTGGTGATGGTGCTTTCAGTATAGCAATAGTGACATTCACTAAGACACTGACCACCACCGACGAAAGCTAGGTGTCAACAAGAAAAACAATGGAAAGTTTACAAAGTCAGGAAAAGTTAATTCAGTACTAGATGAAAAATGGGTCAAGAATGAAATTAAAAACTCTTCGTAATTAGACGAAAATGAAACCAAAATATACCCAAACATATGGGACACAAGTTCATAGTGCAAGGGCCTATGTTAAAAGAGGAAAAAAGGGAGATATCACATATTAGTAATTACTAGCACACATGAAAGCTCTATTGCAAAAAGAAGATACAATATCCAAAGGTAGTAGAAAGCAATAAATATCTAAACTGAGGGCTGAAATCAATAAACAGACTGAAAGACAAAAGCCACATGATCATCTCATTTGATGCAGAAAAGGCCTCTGACAAAATTCAACACTCCTTCGCGCTAAAAACACTGGAAAGAGTAGGCATACAAGCAATATACGTCAACATGATAAAGGCAATTTGGAGCAATCAGATGGCCAACATTAACCTAAGTGAACAGAAACTTGTAACATTTTCCACTAAAATGAGAAACAAGCCAGGGTTTTCCACTCTCTCCATAACTAATCAATATCATACTTGAAGTCTCAGCTACAGTAATAAGGCAACTAAAAGAGTTCAAGGGAACACAAATAATAAGAAGCTTCCTAAATTATATGCAGATATGAAGGTGGTCTAAATGGAATTGCCAAACAACAGAGAAAGCCAAGCCCCAGCTGAAGCCTCCAGATCCAGGAATGAGTTACATCAAACTAGTCATTGTCCAAAAAGTCCCTATAAAAACCACAAAACAATGCATTCAATTCCCAAGGCTATATAGATTGGTCTTCACAAACTGATAATAAGGTACCATTGCGGAAAACAACACATGCAACTCGCTGAATTCACATGGAGAAGTTGAGCTCATACCTACCTGGGAGCCTTCACTCCTACTTTGTGTTCAGTGTAGTAGAAAATATTCTGCATGCTATAAAAGGAGAAAGGTAACCACCAACCCAGCTCCAAGAATAAAGGTCATTAAGTATGGGGAATTTAAGGGATAACAACAGTCTATGATTGGCATGAACTCAGTAGATAGAGCTGTCAGTATAGTGCTTGCTGTAGAAGCATGAGTACCTGGGCTCCCTGAAAGTGACATCAAAAAGGTTGCCTTTTTGACATGCTTTGCAATTCCAGGGCTGAGGAGGTGGAGACCAAAAGATGCCTGGGACTCCTTGGCCAGCCAACCTATGCTATCCAGTGAGCTTCGGATCTTTAAGAAATCCTATTCCAGGATAGAAAGGTTCTGATCAGTTACAAGCACTGGCTGCTCTTGCAGAGGGCTTATGGTCAGTTCCTAGCATTACATCAGGTGGCTTCTAACTTTCTGCAACTTCAGTTCCAGGGGATAATGCTGTCCTTTGGCTTCAGAAGGCATGGGCACGCATGGATGTACATAGACTGTATGCATGCATGTGTATACATACACAGAGAGAAGGGGAGAGAAGGAGAGGGAGAGGGAGAGGGAGAGGGAG
>NW_021604565.1:18092032-18128719 GCF_004785775.1 Grammomys surdaster | reverse complement strand
GAGAGAGAGAGAGAGAGAGAGAGAGAGAGAGAGAGAGAGACTACACTTGTGCATTTCTTTAAGTACAACCAAACTTACTACATTTTGAGATTTCTACCTATATTTAAATATTTGTTTTCCTCAATGGGATGTTACTTTAGACTTTTAGAGAGCTATTCATAATTTTGTATTTTTCTTTGTATATTCTTATGTATTGAAATAAAATTCTTTTCAAAATCTTCTAATTCACAGAGAATAGGAAATTCTGTGCATACTTCCAGATAATTAAAAGTGACTGTCTAATTTTCCAGTGGAAACTTTGGCTTCTGCTTCTTCTTTAGGGAGACTACTTCATTTGTTTTTAAATCAAAACTCTAGTGTTTGGAGCTATAATATATTTAAACATTTAAATAACAATTCTGACAATGTTTCAAACTTTCTGGACCTAGATCACTAAGCATTGATATCTATAATAAGTGGAATAATAATAGAGAGATAAATGCTGAGGAAGCTGGCTACACCCTGGTATCCTGCTTATTACATGTAAGGTCACGGGCTTTATATCTAATAATGCCAAACTTGTTCTGGGGGACAAGGAAGCTGGACTAGGTTACTTGGTGTGTAGCACAGCAAAGTACTTTATAATCTCCCAAACATATCCTGGCTTCTCTTCCCTCTCTCGAGAAGTTTCCTTCAGCCTTATATTACATTAAGTCAACTTTCAATTTATTGGCATTAGTCATAATCCCAAGAGTGCAGAATAGATGTAGGCTATAAAACTCTACAGAATATCTTCACAGTTTTAAATTAATTAAATATACCACATATTAGAAATATTTGACTTTTAAAAACCACAATTAAAATCCCATCTGGAAAAAAGGCATATTCATGAATCATATTTGTACTGTCATGTTAATTACAAATCTAAATATTTTCATTCTTGCTTTATAGTTAACAAATTATTTACCAATTAGAAAACTGAGTAAGCATAACTGCTTAAATTTACATTCATAGAATGTAAATAAGTTGGCTTTATTAAAGGCATATTATACCCTAGCATCATATTATAGACATTTTCCCATCAGAATATGAATTAGCTTCAGTGACTCTTAGTAATGACATTGGTTTATGTAAACACTTCCAGGACATTATGCAGTTGTTATGACCAAGTGGTCAGGATAAGAAATACTGTAATGCTTTTCAATCTGCCACAGTACCAAAAACTCTCTCTCCTACTTGGTATTTATCTCCTGAGGTTGGCAGAGCAGTTCCCACAAAAAAACACACTTTCAGTAGAGGAAGTTGAAGACAATATCTTGAGGCTTGCCAATAACCCCTTCCTCACAGGAATGAAATCTGGGAGGTAAAGGAAAAGACAAAAACAAAACAAAACAAAACAAAACAAAACAAAACAAAACAAAAAACTTTGCTCAAAATTACAACCCAGTGTGTAGCAGGAGATAATTTAGAAATCAGCGCCTGGTCCAGCTTAATCCCGGGCAGCTGCCATGTTTCCCCTGCTCCTTTGCTGTGACCAGGGCTCTGGCTAGCTAGAAACACCAGCCCTGGCACCCACGAGACGCCAGTGTGGGGAATGGCTCTGCCAATCCACCATACCATGCTGTCTCCACAAAGCTCGGGTGAACCACAGACAATACCCGCCATCCTCGCAGTACCTGGTAGAAATGAGACTCTTATAGCTTAATAATTAACCAATGGATCTATATATTTGGAAATGCTCAAATAACAAGATGTCTACAAAATTATAATTGTTATTCAAAATCTAACCTTTTGATAAGTTGTTACCCAGGACTACTCTCGAACCATCGGTGGTTCTCCGTGCTGCTAGCTTCCTCTCTCACATCACTAGTCCCCCTTTCTCTCTTCCTGACTCCTCACTCCGCCTACCTTACATACAACCCAACTGCAGTCTTATTGCAAATGTAGTGGGGAAAATATACCACTACACCAGTGTTCCATGGAGATTGTGATGCATCAGTTTGAGCTTATGCAGCAACCTATATTGAAACGTGGATTGAGGCAGTGATACTCTACTCAGGAACTTGTCATTCAGGCCTAAGCAAGTCAATTTATGTACAACTACATTCCAACCCATTGCATCCATGGCAAGTGACCCCCAAATGAAAGACACTGATATTGAGAGTTCTGAATCCCCACAGGAGAATCGATGCTCTTCCCTACACTGACTAGTAGAAGAATTTCCAGCAAGCCATGTGGTACCCTTGTGTGTTCCTGTTCTGCTTTATCACTGTGCACCTTACCTGCCATGGAGGAACTGATTCTCACATGTCCTTTGTCCTTGAATCTTTTACTTTATTGCCATAGGGTCAAAGAAAAGTGATACAGGCACCGAAGTTATCATTTTAACTTTTATCGTTAGGGGCTAGATAGCCAGGTAAAAATTTACTTAGAAGCCAAATATAGTTCTTAGTGGGAAGAATTACCACTTAAAATAGGAATCAAATAACCAAGAAACCACTTAGATTGATGTGCCCTCTGAATTAATCATGTGAATTAGTTATTTAATGATTGTGTCACACATACAAAATGGGACAGCAGCACAACAGAATGGAAGGTACAAAGAATCATGTCCTCCTTTTAGAACGGCATGAGTAAGACTTAACCTTCAGTTCTGGACTATCAAGAGGGCAGTATAAGCATCAATGCTCATCAATACAATTATAATGTTCATGCAATCAAAGCTTGTGAGCATAGACTACACACCAGTGTTCACCTTGGAATATGCAGACACTAAACACAGTCATATCATTGCAAAACTCACAGGCTCAGTGAGTGGTACCGATGTAAATGAAATGCTAAAATGATAGATAGCTTTTCACCTGGGGTCTAGAAGTGACCACAGATGCAAAGCCAGTGTACATGTAATGTCTAAACAAACTTCCTAAGTAGGCATTGGGATTTTTGAAGGTCGAGAGTTTGTGGGTGAATGAGAAAGTATTTCAACAGGGAAATAATTTGTGCAAAGGCCACAGAGAGTCTGGTATTATGAAGGACCTAGAAAAAGGGATGTTTTAAAGATTGTGTGTGGTTGAGTGTGTGGGGCGTGTGTGTGTGTGTGTGTGTGTGTGTGTGTGTGTGTGTGTGTGTAGAGGAAAAAAGGAAGAAAGGAGAAAGCATGAAAGAGGGAGAGAAAAAAAGATACTGATACTGTGTACTAAGAAGTTTTGACCGAGGAACCTGTTCATTACTGAAGTCAGTGCAAGGTACTGAAGGATTCATGAGCAGAAAGAAGGCATAAGATGATACGATTAAATAGGCATTGTCTTTCCTAAAAATGGAGGGTGAATTGGAGGACAGGTACTAAGTTTAAGGAAAAGGATTGGCAGTAAATGTGACAAAAAAAATGGACCTTGACTAGAGAACCCAACATCAGCATGGCCTGGACCATGGCTGGAGTGCTTTCCCACAATGTGGCCTGGCAAATGGTTTGTTGTGTTCCTCTGGAGTTGTCTGCATAGTGGTTGGTGAGCTATTTTCTATAGTGTAACCTGGGTGAGAGCTGGTGAGTTGATTCCTGTTGTTAGCTCAGAGATTATTATCTATCTTATCTTATGAGAGTCTTCTTAACATTTATATCAACTTACTGTAGAAATTGTTGTTGTTGTTGCTGCTGCTGCTCCTGGTTATTTCCATGCTGGAGAACACAGCCAGAGTCTCACATGTAGGAAATGAGCCTTTTACCTCTAATCTACACACTTTGCCCTCTACTTACTTTATTATAATGGTACTCAAAATGAGTACTCAGTTAACATCACATTCATCATCAAACACAGAAAGGTTTCCCCTTTGCTTGGGAATAAGATTAGAACAATTACTTTTCTCACTTCTCTTTAGCACTGTGTTAGACGGATTGTAAGATTCAAGCCATGTTCTTTGACTGCCAACATGCTGATGTTATTAAAGACAAGCTTTAACATGATGGGCAGGAATAAAAGTATTCCCAGGACAAAAAGGGCTAGCAAGCTACACATGCCATTCTTGAAGCATGAACAAAATAGAAATACTGACCTCAAGCCATGGGTAATTTTATCATCAGTATCTGCTGCATTGACACTCAGTACAGCAGCATTCTTTTAAATTCATAAGCTCAGTATGTAAAGTTAAAACATCCAGAGAGGTGTTAGAATTACATCAAATACACTGCAAGTGTCTTTAAACTTTTTCCTAATTATAATGATTACCACTGTAAATTTTAGAACTAACATGAATCCAGTGGTATTTGACATGACACTCAAGATGGCTCTTTACTCTTAAACTCTGAACTTCCTTCCAGTAATTTGAATAGGATAAAGAATATCAATATGTTGTTCCAAATGCCTATCTAAATCCTCTTGTATATTCAACACATTAGTAACATTCTTTTGCTAAATGATTAACAAATGTAGCTGTCTTAACTTCTTATGTCAAAGAAATTGCAGAAGCAGTGGCACTAGCAATTAATTTAATTAAAGCTGTTATACCAGCAATAATCAAGCCCACTACCCTCTTGCTTCTGCTTAAAGACTAATTCACTTCTTCCAGTACTTGAAAGCTTTTTCAGAAGATCAAGGTTCTGTGATACTCAGGGCAATAAAACAAAAGCTGGTTGATAGACCTCCATAACTGACATGCAATTTCAACATACTAACACAATTAGAAAGTGCACAATCAATGCAACATATATTAAATACTATAGAAGAAACAAATGTATTTTTAACTTGACAATTAAAGAGCCTTAACAAATGTACTAACACTTGTTTGAAATCCAGATCCTACCCCAACTTTATCTCTTGCCAACATAACATCATAGAGAACTGCAGCTAACTTTCAAATATGTCTTAAAATGTCCAGAACCAGACACCCCAGACAGAGTTATTAAATTAACAGGCTGACAAGCCAAGGATGGGTAAGATTCTGCACAGTCTTACTAACCTACAACATAAGTGCATTGCTTTTGATAATGCATATTCCACGATGGGTAATGAAGCCATTCTTGGCAGAATGACCTAAGACAGGCTTAGTCTTGTTTATGAAATAAAAAAGGAGGAGAGATGGAGAGCTGTTGAGGCTGCTTGGCAAGAATCTGACATGGGCCAAGGCCAAGGAAATGGGCTGCTTGGCAGAAATATAAGATTGGCTAAAGACAAAGAAGTGGGCTTCAGGCAGGAATCTGACATTAGGCTAGAATAAAGAAGTAATTTCAGGAAGGAATGTTGTAGTAAATATTTAAAATCAGCCACTGGTCAAGCCGACTATCTAAGCTGTGGTGGCTCTGCCTAGCTCAGCCACCATGTTTCTTGGTCAGAGGCCATGTGCGCACGCAGCTAGAAATGGCCAGCCAGAAACACCAGCCATGCCACCCACCAGACGTCAGCGTGGGAGATGGCTCTGTCAATCTTCCATGCTATCCTCACAAGGCTGGGCATTGCCCAGACCAACCCCCCATCCACGCAGGCCCAGTAAGAAAATGAGACTCTAATGCTTAAAGATTAATCAAAGGCTTTATACATTTGGTAATGCTCAATAACAATATGCCCATACAAAGAGAGTTGTTTCCCAATTAGCTAACCTAAATAAAAGTTGTTACCTGTGACTGCTCTCCATACCTGCGTGGCTTTCCATCGATCCTACATCTCTGCTCTCCCTAACTCCTCCTCTCCCTTTTCCTCTTCCTCTCCCTACTCCTCCTCTTCCTCTCCTTACTCCTCTCACCTTAGCTTCTCCTACACAGGAATTTAAATTTTAGGCTAGAATGAGGAAGTAGGCTTCAGACATGAAAATGACTTTGGGCTAGGACAGGGAAGTTGGCTCAGATATTGGTCATCCTGATAAGCCCTTAGAAACAGTGATCATGGGAGTGTTCACAGAATTTTGTTTATTGCCTTGCTTGTTTTTTGACTATTTGTGTTTACTGTCTTGCTTGTTCCTTGACTATTTGCATCTACTGTATTACTAGTTCCTCAACCTAGAACTGACCTTAGTACTTGCATGTAATTAAAATGATATAAAGGTAAAAAGGAGGGAGGGATGGGATAGGAGGTTTCAAGGGAGGGGAAATGGGGAAAGGGGATGGCATCTGAAATGTAAATAAATAAAATATTCAATAAAAAAGAAAAAGTAGAGGGTTTGTAAGAGAGAAATGAAATTAATGATATAGATATAATGATAATGATATTCACTGCAAGGGACTATCAATAAAAGATAAAAATATCTAAATATCTATCTGGGTTCCCTGAGGGACAAGCCTGACTGCATAGAGGTTGATGTCAAAAGTATCCCCTCTCCAGGAAAAAGACATCAGGACAGGTACGGCCCTCATGCCTCACTGGACAACGACAGGGGGACTGAAGCCATTACAAGGTCCCCTTCAAATACTGGAGGTCAGGCCTCTATCCCCATCTTCGCAAGTTTAGAATTGCCACAGCCCTTCTATACTTAGAGAAGGGAGGAGATGTCAGGGGCAGCCCTGCTTACACACTGTAGGCCTAAAATCAGCCATAGGCCTAAAATCAGCAGTGGGCCTGTCATATATGTATACTAACACCAAGTCTTGGGTCTCAGTGGAAGAACATTGAAACAGATGGCTATAAGCTAATGTAAACAGGCAGCTTTTGTGGAAATTTATAAGCCTGAGTGGTCATGGACCTTGTAAATAGGTAGCCTTGGCAGATAATACCAGCTTAGATGGGGACAAGCGAGTCATAGGCAGAGTCATGGTGACTTGTCCCCTGAACCTTCATCCAGCCGATACCCGGTTCTGAAGATATATGTATCCCCCCTGAGCACCCACACTCCAGTGTCATTCCCTTCCCCATGTCCTGCCTTTCTGTGTTTATACCCCTGTGTGAATTAATTATGATTTGAGAAAAAATTTTAAAAAAAGAAAAAAAAAGAAACGAGGAAATAAAACTGCTTATATACAATAAGACCACATGTACATATTTATTACATGTAAAATTCTAAGAATTCTAAAAAAACAACAACAAAAACAAACAAACAAACAAAATAACCTAAATGAGTTGAGATGGCAGGCCATAAGATTAATATGTAAAATTCAGGGGTTTTTCTCTATACACAGAAGTGAACATTCTGAAAGGAAAACAAGAAAGTAATTTCACTAATAAACTAGAAAATTTTACTGTTTAATTCACTTAAAAGAAAAACTACACAGTGTGAAAACTAAAACAGTTAAGCCTTATTGGAAGAAATGAAAGACCAAATAAGCCCAGCTCTCTCAGGCTCTGCGCCAGAAGCTCAGGTTCTAATGTCTTCATTCCCATTGATATTCCCTGCACATTCCACGCAACTCCTGTAGAAAACTCCTGCCCATTTTTTCATTTGAGGAGGACTTACAGTCCCCACCTTACCATGAGGGAACAGTGACAACAGCAGCAAGGTGCTGCCATAAAGAAAAACACCAGGGCCCCCAGAACATAGCAGTGACCTACTTCAAAGCCCTCCTCTGTAGCCTAGTGATTCTCCAGAAAATCTAAGCATGGAGTCCTGAAGCACCTACTCCCTTGCATGCAAAACCTGATTTCAGATGCCAGCCTCACCATAATAAAAAGAATGTAAAACATTTCATGAATCTAAATCATACCATAAGTCTGCAAATAAAACACAGGTAAAGGTTTCTTGACTTAAATTGGGCATCATAAGAAGCCAAAACAAAAGGAGACAAACAGATTTCTTCAAAACTATACTTTTTCTCCCTCAAAGACACTTAAGTATTTCATGGAAGCAAATATTCTTTAAAAAGATGGGCAAGAGGTGGGGACCACCTCCACTACAGTCTCATGGCAGAACAGAGAGGGACCAGTGGTTAAAAGCATGCTTCAAAAAAGTAAAAAAACCCAAGTTGATTCTTAGTTTATCTGAACATCATTCAGTGTTGGTTCACATTAAAACATGTCATATAAGACATGAGTAGCTACAGTTAAATAGTGACACCCTTGAAGTCTAATGAAAATGTAGTGGTTATTTTCATTTAAATTTCTACCATTCTAACCATGTAGTCGCCCCAGGAAGCCCTAACAATGTTGGTTTCTTTAGAAGACACTTTTTATATTCTGTCCCCATATTTTGTTCCCAATTCTTATTTTTTTCTTCTTAAAGAAACATCTTTTAATATCTTTCTTTCTTTAAAGATATAGCTGTATTGATTTCTAATTTACATGCCAGAAAATCCAGCAATTTTAAACCTACACTTCAGTGAGTGCTAGTAACTTACAAAGTTGAGCGCCTCTCATCACAATATAATTCTGAACCATTTTTATAACCGCTAAAACATAACAAAACAGAAACAAAAACACAACAGTCATCCCTATTGTGAGTCCTATAGGAAACAGAACAAGGGAGAGAATTCTTTTATGTCTGCACAGAGAGTTAATGTCAAAACCATTGTCATCAGATCAAAAGCTAACCATGTACATAGAGTCCCACTATTCACAGGGATTAAAGATACCCCACAGGTAGGGCACTTACATCTGAGTCAAGCCCCTCAGATTTCAGCAGGTTTTAAAAGTAAATCTTGAAATTTGAGTCAATGCATTTTTTTTATTAGAGCTTGGGAGAAGGGAGAATAACCTGTTCCATGTTAGGTACTTGAACTCTTTAAGTGTATGCACAGATTAGCAGGCCAGAGCAGAAGCAGATTAACCCTAACAGATACTTGTAGGGAAGTGTGCAATGGAGGGTAGCACTTTCACAGGACCCTATGATTCCACTGCCCCAGAAACTTCGGAGTGTACTCAGGATAGATAAAACTGTGGCATGGCAGCTTCTGAAAGTGTGGAAAGTGCTTGGTCTGGAATTGTTACTTGCATTTGAATGTTTGATATTTTGCATCTTTAATCCAACATTGTTTTCTTGATATTCCAAACACCACTATCTTTGATTTTAAATTACATTCTATGTTGACCTTTGCTGTAGCCTGAAATAACTTTTTTTGCTTTCAAAAAAAAAAAAGACACTTAAGTATAGAACTATAACCCATGATGGGGTAGAATATTTCTAATCAATGTTCTGGTAAGCACATAGAATACAGAACATGTATATTTAAATTTTCTTAAAATTCAACATTAAAAGATTAATGACTTCATTAAATTTTAAATAAATTTAAAGTTGGACACAATGTTAACATGGTGAAACTTTCATTCATATATGGTGACATGGACAATGTCACCATTACTGTGGAAAACATTGAGAGACCCAGAATTTGAACACAGAATTACTGTCTGATCCCAAAAATGTACTGCTTGGTATGAGTATTGAAAAAATATGTTTATGCGAAAACTAACACTAGAATTTTCATAGAAAGACCTTTACAGCAGACAAAGAGTATATGTGATCTATCCGAGGAGTTGATAAATAAACAAACAGCAGTATGTCCATGCAATAGAACACCATTCAGACACGAAAAGTAACGAAGTATTAATAATATATGCTATGACATGGCTGAAACTTGAAAACATGCTGAACAAAGAAATCAGACACAAAGATCCTGTACTGCAGTGTTTTGTTTTTATCTAATGTCCAGAGTACAGACATCCATCCACACAGAAAGATGATTGGCCATGGTCACCAAGGACTGGGAAAAGGTTACATGGACACACATGGTGGGCCAGGTATCAGTCATATGGTACACCTATTCAAACCCAGTTTTCCCTCTCTTTCCCTACCAGTTTCCAGTTTCTGCCTAGGCACCTACAGCATCTTGACAACAAATTACTTTGGCACTGCCAAAAGTCAGATTCATAAACATAAAGAAGGAGCAGATACCAGGAAGTATAGCCAGTGTCTTAACACTCACACAAACAAACATCAGGTTTCTTCCATCAAATTTAAAACAGTGGAGAACAGACTGGAAAATTTCCAGATAAAAGACAAAATGTAGCAAATACAAATCCTTACGATACAGAACACCTGGCTCTAATCTCGGAGCTGCCAATTTATTAAGTTCCCCTTGACTATTTCTCCTACTTATTTTCCAGATTTGATTATAAAATCCAAGTCCCCACATGAGCTCCTATCTTATAGAAAATAAATTAGTACATATGGGTAAGAAGGAAGCTCTATGATGCTCTAAGAAACACATATACAAAGAATAAAAAAAATCTTAAAGATACTCCACTAAGTATTTCCTTTTGCAAAATTAAAAAAAATACCAGATAGTGGTTGTGATATTTCTTTCTGTGACCCAAAACAGCTAACTTCAAATCCATTGCATATTACATTTATACTATCAAACTAATATAAAATTCATTTGAAATAATTGTATGATTTATTTTACAGGTATATCTGAAGCATTGTCAAAACAATAAGTTTGCAGATAAATCAACTATAGCCATACAAGTATTCCTGTGACAAATTAATCCATGGCAAGAGTAACCTTGATTGTTAATACTTGAAGCTTTTCAAACATTTCATCTTAATCATGGGAAATTATTGGAATTATTAATGACAAAATGAATGGGAAATATCCAATATCACTTACATGAACTTAATTTTGAGTGTTTTATTGATCAGAATACATTTGTAGGGCCTTTTTGTTATTGGATATAATGTTGGTTTACTTGAGGGCAGGAGATAAAAGGTTCTTAATTTAAAAAAATAGGTAAAATAATATTGAAGGAATAGTCAATCACAAACAAGAACTAAGTGAGTCTTCAGCACGACTTGCTCACTGTACTGGAGTGAGTGATGGGCAGTGTGCCACATGAAGTCACTGCACTGTGTTCAGAATAGCTCCATCATCCCCACTCTGCTCAGTGAGAAGCAACCATTCCTTCCAGCATTTCATGCTTTTCATCTGTCAACTGTTATTTCTAAGAAGCCATTTGATCAGTGTTATAAAACCTGTCTTGTGGAGATTATAGACATTGACTATTTCTGAGTTCTTAGAAGTTTCTCAGAAGCCACCATGCATTTCTTTGTACAAAAAAACCCTCCTGATGGTTTATCGAGGTCAGACTATTGATTAAGCCTTCCATGGCTGATCAAGAAGCACCAGGTATTCATCCAGGGATGTTACAGCTGATCCCCTCAGCAACTTCAATTAGCACTGCTCTTTCTATTGCAGAAAAGTAGGTTCTTATGATGAGAACCCACAATCTGCATGTTCTTAATACCCATTAGACATGAACCCTAAGTACAAAGAAGCATGCCAAGGTCATTTCTGGAGAAATTGTTGGGGAGATAATGTTTGAATCTTACAAATAAACTTTGTAAAGCACTTAATTTGGAGGTAACATAAAATCTCCTAGTTACATCAAAGTATGAAGTCTCTCAAGAAGCTACCATACTCAACCCAAATAGCAGTCTCAGCACCGCATGGCTGCATGTATCCCTAGAGTGAGATATTCTCTATAATGAAACTTCTGTACTGTCCCACTGAGAGTCTGAGCTGAAGCAATTACATGAAGCCAATTCTACTTTGAAGGGTGAATAGCTATCTGAAGTAAACACATCCTCCACTGGAATCATAGTAAATACTTTAAACTAAAGTAAATATAACTATGAATTTTCAACTTTTTAGTATAGTGGAAGAAATAGACAGCTGAATATGGGTAGGCCGTTAACTAACATATTTGCTGTGGCTAAACCATAGGCATAGCTGATGGATGTCTAGGTGACTGGCCAGGAGAAGAAACACCCAGCATTAGGCTTAATGTCATGATGGGTAACATGGATATTTTTCTTTATCGACTCCTCATGAGACAAGTCTATGAGGCTGATATTATTTCAATTTGTCTGTCATTGATGAAGAAACTAAGACATAAGTTCACTTTTATGATTGCATGCAGGGAGAAGAGCTTTTTCACTACAATCAAGGTCTATTCCAAATAACCAGGGAAAGTCTACATTCTCTCCATGGCTGAGCACACTCCGTTGATGAGTACCTGCCATACTGAGATATAGTGAGAGTGGCTTTGCTTTCAGAACAGTGAAGCTGAACCTACAATGTAGCACGGATTGAAGAGGACACACGTCAGAGCAGACAAAGGAATTGCAGGGCCCAAATGGCCACCAAGGCCAGAGGAGAGAAGTCATTAACTCTGGAATCAGCAATGGCCAATCAAGAGTGCTGATTAAAGTGACAGTGTTCAGATTTCTAAACAATGACAAAGGGGTGAGACATGCTCTTGATAATCAGTAAGGCACATAAGATTTCCTGATCTAAAATGATAGCAGGTGACAAAGCATTTATTTTTTGGTTTTCTTCCTTCCCATAGGAATCTTCTTTATTCTTCTTTCTTCTTTCTTCTTCCTTTTTATTGTTTTATTCTTGATGCTGATGTAAACTTATCATCTCTATAATACACAAATACATGACTGATATTGCTGTTACTGTGGCCCAGTTTACCAGCTTCAAGTAAAGGTGCACTTTGTTTCACAGCCCATTTAGAGAGCTGCCCAAGAGTAAACCTTCATATCCTATGCTTAATGAAGTTATTTTTGTCTTTCAGAGTAGAATAATTTGATAGGAGACTTTACTATATGTCAAAGGCAAGAAAGAATAAACACAGCTTAATGTTCACTTCTATTGGGAAACAAATGTAGCTAAACTACACCATTAGTAGACCACACATCTTCAAAAGGTTCAAAGGGGCCCGGTACTAACAATGATATACTCTCAAATGATTCATTGAGCAGGCAAAATTTACTATCTTGATACTAATAGATTCCTGATTCTTGTATCTTAACACTTCAAAGAATGATGCTTGACTGAACAAAAATACACTTTTCTTCCTTTCTTACTCACCCCTAAGAACTATGAGCAGACCATATGATCAGCAGAGGAGGTTGCCCGTTGAGAGGTTCTGCTTTATGTCTATGGGTGTGGCTGAACTGTCCATGGTTCCAGGGAGTTTGAGCAGAATTCCTTGAAAGAAGTTCTCTTAAAATGCCATTGTCACCTGGCATCAGGAAGGGCTGACATTGTGGCTATCGCTCTGGCCTCTCAAATGGAACCTCACATAACGTCTCATGCCAGCTCACTTTGCCCTCCTCAGCTAAGCACCCCAACAATGTTCACGAAGATTATTATCCAGGTGCTTGTCTCACCAAAAATGGCTCAGCCTAGGAAAACTGTTAAACACTGCAGGGAGGAGACTCACAGCCTCATCACCCAGACACTCAACTATAAGGCTATGTTCTCTGGGGCCAATTCACTGATACTTGTTGCCACACACAAAAAAAAAGAGGCTTAAATTGAAAGTTATTTATGTGAGAGAGTCATTAGAACATCTAGAATACTGTATTGTCTCACTCCCTCCACTCCCCAGATTTGCTGGATTTAAATCAACTTCAATTCCTTCCCATCTCTTTTTCAATAAGCTGATTTGAATTGGGTTTTTGCCACTGGCTCTGGATGAATATTGTGGACAAATTCAAAGACAGCAAAATGTTCATTCATTTGAAACCTAAAATAATGCAATGTTGATTTTTAAAGGGTTTATTATGTAGTAAAACAAATTCATATTTTTCTAGTCAATAGATTAACTTTAATCATTAATTGTTACTCCTAATTCCTCTGGCATAAGACAAACAACTATTAGAGAATCTAGAGGTACAAAATCAAATGGGTACGTTCTAGAAGAAATATTTATAGAGAAAGCAAATAACAAAACAAACAAAAATGTTTTCTCTAAAGTATAAGGCCTCTAGGAAGGTGAACATTTCACCATCTCTACCAAAGTAGAGAGTGTTCAGCAAAGCACATCTCAATTAGAGATGATAGAACACAAGAGTGAATACATTTCATGAATTATACATTGTATCAGAATCTCATCTACTAAGCATTCTGACCTCTGGAGCTATTTCTGTGCTAGCGTCTGCTTCACTCACAATTAATCAGAAGAGAAATTAGCATGGTCGATAATAGATAACCCTGGATTTAAAGCTGAAAACTCTTATAGTAAATTAACATTTAAAAGCATGAAATTAGTTTTGAAATTAAAATAAAGTCAAAGAGCAAGAAGCAACCTCTTCTGGGCTCACACTGCACTTTGGGGGAGGACATGAAACTATTCACTACATTTTGATTTTCTACATCATTCATTTGCTTTTGAACTGTCTCATGGAGAATAATGAAAAAGAGAGCGGTGAGCTGATCAGTGCAGACTCTTCACTCAAACAGAATGTGCCGCCAGAAAATGCAACTCAGAGGTTAGACAGAGAAAAATTTTCAATGGGATATTTCTTTATTGACATCATAAGCAGAAAGTTCATCATAGTTGAAAACAAGCTATGTGTGTATTTTCTTACAATTTTGCTTTTCTTAAAATATAAAACACTCAAAATTACATTTTCATAAAGCATTAATATGCATTAATTACATTCTTATGCAATTAAATCACACATAATGTGTGTAATTTTTAATATAGAAAGGTCTTGGCATAGAAATTAGTAAAAGGCACTGCTACAGGTCCTCAGAGCCTTCATGGTGTCTCTCTGCAGCTCCCTCCTGTCCCAAGTCTCTCTTTCACACCACTTTCTTTTTCTTCCTCTGTTCTAATCACATCCCAGTAACACTCCTCCATGTTCCCAGAAAGCCCTCCAACTTCACAGCACTTGCACAGACTGTCCACTCTGCCTAAAATGTTCCTTCCAGAGTCACATGACTCACTCCCTTGTCCCCTTCAGGTTGTATCCAATGCCATTTCCTCAAAAATCCACCCCATCACTACCATATTTAAAGTTGCCCCATACTACTTCTCAGTTCTTCCTAGCAAGTTCACTTACCTTCAGCACCTGGTAGCAAACTATATACTTTAATGTTTATAATGTTGTTATAACATCCCCCCATGTCTTATTCATTAGTTTGTTTTTAAATTTTATTTATACTGCATTCTTGTTTTACAAAAGTAAGTACGAAGTCCTATCTTGAGTATTTACTTTTTATATTCCAGGTACTTAGAGAAGTCAATGTCAAGGCATCTAAAAGCATTTGTCAGATGGATAATGGAAAACTCAGTGTGACCACACTGAATGAACACAAATGTCATACAGATCCCTTAGTTTATAACTCTATCTGCAATCATCAAAAGAGCTGTCTACATGACAAACTTCACATTGGGTATAAGCAAAAACTTTTTCAAGTACTGTAATTTGGGCCTAAGTAGTATATCTATGCCAAAGAAGTAGAGGCATAAACAGTAGGGTTCTTTAGTTCGAAGCAACCAGAAGAAGGGGAAAGGGAAAGAGACAAATGGAGAAGAAAAGGAGGAGGAAGCAGAAGAGGAAGAAGAGTGGAAGGAAGAGGAAGGGAAATAGGAGGAATAGGGGAGAGAAGAGGAAAAAGCAGAAGGATAGGAAAGGAGGAGGAGGAAGCAACCTTATGTACCAAGTAGTCAAGATTCTCAAGTTCTTCCTATGGCACAACCTAAGAATAGCTTATGATTTGCAAATTAAAAACTAAAAGAAATAAAAACTAAAATTTATATAATCAATGAAGAATTTATATAAAGAAAAAAATCTTTAAGGAAAATCCCCGTCTCAACATAGTTAGTACCGATACCAGAACAATAGTACAAATGCTGTGGGAAGGGATCCAGAAGTTTCCATGGATCTTCTGAAGAAAAGTAAAATGAGTGAGCAGAGAAAAGGTGAACCATCTCTGGCTTAGAGAAATGAAAGTCTGCTAACAACAGGCAAGAACTAGTACTCTTTGTCTTTTTTTTTTTTTTAAACAGTCAGAGAAATAGCGAAAGTGACTTGTCAAGTTAGAATATACATTAGAAAATGAGGCATATTTTGTTCAATATTTCCTTCCTGCCTTTCCTTGTCTTATTAAAATGATAAGTCAAGCAATGTTAATATCCAGGTAAAGTGAGAAAAACATTTCCTAGCCAGGTCACCATGACAGCCTTCAGAGCTGTAGCCTTCCACTCTGAAACATAACAAAGACTACTCTTTAGTTAATATAGAGGATGCATCTTGGATGAGTGAAAGATAAAGGGATACATATTAAGAAAATGATCTTTGACTGACATAAGTCAGAGGCTATACCACATCCTGACATTATACTACCAGCTATCAGTCAAAAATAGCCACTCAAGCTTGTTATAATCCTGAAGATGTTAATCCAAGTTACTTTAGATACATTCCCAGAGTCTGAACAACTGATTAATACTGGTGGTTCTAAGAACACCTGTTACCTAATATAAGAAGCCAAAAAATGAATGGTACATAGACAGTATCATCCAAATTTATTCCTTTACAATTTCTCATATACAATGTTTCCATTTTTAAAGGAAGGTTTATCTTATAGCAAAATTGAATTAAAATGTAGTATTTATTTTTGAAAAGTAGATGAATCCAAGATAATCCATATATTTGCATAGAAGTATAAATGTAAAATATCATAGAAGTACTAATGTAAAATTTAGTCTGTAGTTTTCATTAACATCTTACTAATACATTCGGATAGAAATAGGATATTTTGATTGAGTAAAATAAATGTGACTGGCATATTCCAGGCTGACACAAGACTGAGAAGGCATGAGGATACCCACCACACATGCAATGAGAAGCCTCATGTATTCATCAGTATGTCCTTTACACAACCCTATGCCACAGACGAAACTACAGTTTGGGAGAAGAAACAAGGCAAAGAAGTTATTCTCTAAAGGTACACATCAAATCTGGTGCACAGCCAAGAAGTTTATTGCAGTCCTTAGTTCGTACTGTATCTCCAATGAGGTCAAGGAGATCCTCTATAAAACAGACACCAAGAAACAAATGCAGATTGTATTTAGAGAGAAGTTCCATAGGCATGGGTATTATTAGCAAAATCCAAGTTTTTATAAATATTTATTTTATTGTTTACTGTGTGCTTGTGTGTGCCAGTATAGTAGTGTGTGTGTGTGTGTGCGCGCACGTACGTGCATGTGTGTGTGTGTGTGTGTGTGTGTGTGTGTGCGCGCGCGTGCGCGCGCGCGCAAAATGCACCTGCCCACAGAAGCCACAAGTGGGTGGTACATCCGAGGAGCTGGAGTTATAAGAAGCTGTGTGATACCCAATGTAGGTGATGGGAACTGAACTTGGGTTCTCTGCAAACATAGCCCTTGCTCTGTACCTCTCAGCCACATCTAAAGTCACAAAGTCCAAGTCTCTTTACACTATCAGCAGAGAATGGCCCTTGAAAACACACTGAGAGCTAACCAAATGGGGCTGGAGATACATATGGCTCAGTGCTAAGGTGTTTGTCTGGCAAAAATAAGGCCTTAGGTTCTGTCCTCAGTAATAAATCTTTCTAACATGTTCTTCCTCTCTGTCTTCCTTATACTTAAGAAAACGTGGTACATGGTGAGCTCTCACCAGCTGTGTGGTTGATGTCTACAGAGGGCAGTTACCAAGATAGGGTGAGGTAGTGGTCGGTTGGTTCTATCATTGCCTGCACATATGGACAGGGATTTTTTTTAATCCCCCCTTTTGTAAACAACCTTCCTATCTAACCAAAAGTGTACACTGAAACACAAATGTCAAATAAAAGCAAGAATTTCCTTCTTTGCAATATAGATATTAAGATAGTTCTAGTCTTTGAGTCATTCAGTATTCTTTCATATAGTATGTTGTTATTCCTCAGCATTTATACAGTTGGCTTAATAGACTTATACAAAGAGATATGTAAAGTGGCCTTGCAACAAATCTGTCTTAGAAGTAAGAAAGTAGCATCCTCTTAGGAAAGGTCAATGTCAAGATTTTCCACCATGAACAATAAAATTTGGTATTTTCCAGTTAATGAGGGTAAAGGTTTACAGCATTTGCATAAAGCATCATTCCAGAGAATAACCCCTTGAGAATAGAAGTAAAATGTGTTTCTACTGTAAATTAAGGCCCATTCTTAATTCTTACAGGAGAACCTGGACTCATGCCTTTAGTTGGCAGGCAGTCATGTTTTCTCCTCTCTTCACTCTTAGTGGCTTTTCACTCCTTTTATGCTTCCAGTGGCTTTTCAAAACACCTTTAAAAAAGAGGTTTATCCTTTGTACCAAGTTATTCAGATGCACTGTGCCTCCCAACACTGCCAGCATTCCTCAGCAGTTCTACTTGGAAACTTCTGCTTCTCCCCTGCTTCTGGGGCACCTTAGGGTACCTGTGGCTGTCAGTCTCAGGCCCAATTCACCGAAGTCTGCTTTGTAAAGTAATCTTGGGTAGGAAAATAAATGTATACCCCAAGTCAAGCTATAGCACACATTATTTTGGTTGAAACATGACTTGTGAGCTTAAAACACTTTCAAGAAAATATACTTAATGTCTTTTGTTGCATCAGCTGAAAATGTCATTTGTTCATGAAGCTCTACTTTGTAAGTTGTGATTTCAAACCCATTTTAAATAGCAATTAATTGCTTTCAACGTATAATTTACAGAGTTAAGATGGATCCTAGATTTTGAAAAATGTGCTGTTGCCACATGAATTTCTATAGACTTGTAATATTACATCTTTTGCATGTTAATCAATATTTTCAGCTGTCAAATGCTGAGAGCAACCAATAATGAAAGAATTCATCAAGCATGAAATAAAAAAAAGTCAGGGTAAGAAGAAAGGTAGATTCAGAAAGGAGGAAGAATGAGCAATGAGAAGACAGTGGTTTCATTCTTATCCTTAAGAAATTGCTGGTACAGAGGACAAATACTGAGGAAACTCTTAGTTTATAATGCATGGTGCATTTGCCCTCTGAGTTCTAAAGGACAGGTTAACACTCGATTAGTGCTGTTACAGGCAGAGTGAGGTAACTGTAGGTTCCCAGGTCAGCTGCTAAAATGGTACAACATAAAGGCTGACAATTCCACCTCCCATAAGTTTGTTCTCATCTTGTCTTTGGTACATACAGAATACTTGGATAAAAACAAGTACTTAGGGGAGTATAAAATGGTAATGATGAGATGCCAAGGCAGAAGTAGGAAGTGATGGAGAAGAAAGTATCTGTGAAGCTTTGAAAAGAAGACAGTGAAGTCCACTAAAATGTCTAGAACATTACAAAAGGTAATTTGAGCACCCATATAGGTATATCCTCATTGGGGATTGTCTTAGGGTTTTACTGATATGAACAGATACCATGACTAAGGCAACTCTTATAAAAACAATATTTAATTGGGACTGGCTTACAGGTTCAGAGGTTCAGTCCATTATTATCAAGGTAGGAGCATGGCAGCATCCAGGCATATATAGGGCTGGAGGAGCTGAGGGTTTCACCTCTTGTACCTAAAGCAGCTAGAAGATTGGCTGCCAGGTAGCTAGGAGGATGAGGATTTTAAAGCCCAAGCCCACAGTAGCACACTTACTTCAACAAGAGCACACCTACTCCAAAAAGGTCATACTTTCAAATAGCACCACTCCCTAGGCTAGGCATATTCAAACCACCACAAGGACTGAGGAGGTCTCACCAGGTGATATTTGATGTGACTACTATTATTGAATATCTATAATCACTACTTCAGCGACAACACCCATAAGCACCAAGGTCCAAATGAAGAGGTACACTCCAGGACATCCTCAAATTCAGTTGCTTAGATTCGCACCAGACCACAAAAGATCACATCTCAAATTTTATGTAATGGAGGGGTGAGGGGAGGCTGACTCCTGATCTTGCTGCTAACTAAAATTGAGGTGCAGAGCTAATCTGAAGGTCCTGGTCATCACTCAGCAAACAGTTTTGCTGAGTTTTCACTTGGGCTAACTATTCACAGAAATGTCTTCAGTGTAACAAATAAAGGAACACCTTTTTTCCTTCTGCTGGAGGCTACCACAAAAACCATTTATCTTCAGGGAGTTATCCTCTCAAATATTCCCCTACAACATGGCCTGAGGGGAAACGGCTAGAGCTGCTGTTAATACAATTTTTGTCAGGAAGATAAGTTTCCTCATTGAAAGGGTAAATGGAAGCAGAAAAGTTTTCTGCAGACTGTCATATTTCACCAGGAAAGGACTTTTTAAAATTCCCTTGGAGTTGGAGTTTGACTTTCCTCTTTTAGAAAGAATGAGCTTTAATTGCTCTCCTTCGGGTGGGGAAGATGTGCTTTGGGTCTTCGATCCCAACAAAGACAAAAAGTTCTCTGAAAGGACTGTCTTTTTCCATGAAATTGCTTTCCTTCTGAACACAAAATAGGCCAGTCACCATTCTGAATGTGAGCTGCTTTAGAGGGATGTGAGTTTCCGTAGTCAAAGCAAGTCTCTCTCCAGCTTGCCCTTCCTGTCCCTTGAGGATGGAGGTCAATGTTTTGCCATCTTTTTCTCTGGGCACCATTCCATTTCAACATCACTGGCTCCTTTTCAACACCATCGCTACACAGAAGGGTTTTGGACCCACACCAACCCTAAATTATTTCTGTTGGAAACTCTCAAGGAAAGAAGAGCCTGCAAAGCAATTGGTTTCAAGAAAATGATCTGATGCCACTAAGTTTAACAAATTGTATAAAGAATCATTACAAAGCCCCTGCTAAAGACTATGGGTCGCACATGGGAGCAGTGTGAATGACCTTGGAAATATAGAAGCTCCTGGAAATATGAACTAGTTAAATATTCCACCTACTTAGGCAGTAAGATTAATATACTTATTCAAAAGAAGGAGTGATTTGAATCCCTCCTCCCTCATTTGATAAATGAGTGAGCCTTCCTCAATCATTAAATGATAGCTATAGATAGATTTGCTATTTGACTTCTTTATCTCTATACCATGTAAGGCTCTAGTCATGAAACATATATATATATATATAAAATTGTGCCTGCTGTCCAACCACATAGGAACAGAAATATATATACATGTATATATACATGTATATGTATATATATGCACATATATTAAAAGGTTTGCATATATATACTCTTTATATGAATAAGAGAATGTAGTAAGGAGGAGGAGGAGGAGAAGGAGGGAAGAAATATCTTGGCTACAGAAAAAAGAAAGATACTAGAAGCCTTGCCAGTAAGAGAAACAGGGCTCAGAGTGGGAGGTGCCACCCAATGAAATTCAAAACTTTCTCTGAGGCTTCAAGAGACTGCCAAAGAGATCTCAGCAAGGAAGACTGCCACTCATAGAGATGACATGACTCTGCCAACCAGTTAAAGTGAAAGCAAATAATCGTTACAGTATATATTACAAAGCACAGTTTTTAAAGCTTAGAGAAAACAACTCAGTGGCAGAGGACTTGCTTGTCATTGCCAAGGCCCTTGGTCTAAATTTTCTGTGTATGTTTTAAAGGCTATAGTATTTTCTTTTAATTAACAGGGCTGATTTCATTACATTTAAATCAGAATTCTTTGTAGGTATATAAGCAGTATAGATACTTAGGATATAATAAATTATATAAAAGGGACTTCTATGGATTAATACAGCCATGTTTATCTACTGTGGCCTTTTGGTATGTATTAATTTTATTGTTCTCAATTTAATTTTCTTATTTATATTGCCAGTTCATTTTCTTTGTTTTTTCTTGTATCTTCCTTTACAAGTGAAAGACTGGAATTTTGATATGCTTTGTTATAGCTGAATGTGAATCTATTTTCACCGTTTTAATATTTAAGCTAACAACAACACAAACTCTTGAGCTTTTAAAAGGTGCTTGTTAGAACAGATGGAAAATGGGCAACGGAGAGAGGGTAATGGCAGGTCTCTTACAGAAGAGTACAATGGACATGTCCTTCTATAGCAGCTATATTCCATAGCTGCTCAAAATAGGAATTCTCAGGAAGCATTGTGATGTGTACAGGAGAGTCTTTCCATTTTTCCTCTCTTCCTCCTCTGTCGTGCACATCTCTTTGTGCTCTGATGGCATCCTAGCTAGAAAGTCGTCTAGGTCAAGAACCAATGAGAAATCTGCACTATGCTTGATTGTCCTTTATGAAAAACTCATCAATACAACTCATCGATATTTTAAATCAGATCTTAAAAACTGAATGTCCACTGGCACCAAAATGGAGTATTGTATCTGTATGCTTAATCATGTTTGGGTTAACTTTCATTGAAAAAGAAAAAAAAATGTCTACAAAACTAAGGTTTCCAGATACTTTTATTAATCTGTATATGACTATATATAATATATAAAGCAAAAAGCTTTGGTTTATTGCCTGTTTGTTTGTTCGAGGCAGTGTTGAATATGAAGCAGAATGGACTCCGTCTTCTATGATCAAATTCCTGATGCCCTTGCCTCTGTCTTCCAGCTACTTAGATTGTAGCTATATAGTATCATGCCCACTTATGTAGTGTTGGGAATAAAATCCAGGGTGCCTTAGTTACTTTGCTATTGATATGATAAAATAGCATGGCCATTTATAAAAGAAAGTGCTTAATTTGGGGCTCACAGTTCCATCCAATCAGATGTTTATATTTCATTAGTGGTCAGAGTTTCTTTACACATTATGTTACCAATGTTGAGACACATGAGGGAAATAAGTGTATAGCTTTGTTATTTTTGAACATACTGGGTATTACACTTATGGTCTCCAACATTATGCAAGCACGCTGCCAAGAAACTTCACCCCTTAACGACTGGTTTTGCTTATATTTTGAGACAGGGCATTAGTAAATTGCCCTGATTGGCTTGTGCTCCCTCTATAGCTTAGGCAGGCCTTGAATTTTTGAACCTACTGCTTCAATTTTCAGATTAGCTGGGATTATCAATCCATGCCACAATGTACAGCATACTACCTTCAAAATTCATGTCAAAGTCTTAGTTATATACATCACAGTCTTGTAGCAGCTACTCTTTCTGCCTCTTGCTTCCAGTTAATCTCACCTAGATTCACTCTTTGTGGAATCCGAGCAAACATTCAATGTAGGTGAAGATGATGTTCTCTGATTTCATTTATTGCCACACAAAAGCTAAGTTAGAAGCAAGGGTCTAACACATGCAATACACAGATTTGGTCACTGAATTCTAAATGTAGATTCAGACCCATTACTCTCTGATTCTGCCATATCTCTTTGACTCTAAAAGGACTGTTTATTACGCCTTAGTTGTGAAGTAATGGGAGTGTTTATGAATATTACTAAACTAATATATGGGTAGAACTTAAAATCTGATATTAAAAATAATTTGATGTAAAATGTTAACTGAGGCTTTAAGGATGTTCAATAAACTTAAGAGAACATAATGCAATTAAAAAATCCTCAGCCATTTATCTTAATGTTGAAATATGCTACACCTACTTAACTTCAGTAACAAGCAGAAATTTAACATAGTACTAAAATAGACAGAATAGATACTATTTGTCCAATAATATGGTTTCTATATGCCCTTCCCTCTGCAATACCTCTCTATTAAATGTCAACAGGAGAGTTTACAGAGAGAAACAAACACACACACACACAAAATCCCACAACTCTGACAAAATACGTGTTTATATACTTTAAATACCTGCTCAGGGAAGCTGGAGAGTTGGCTTGGTGGGTAGGATCACTGGTGGCTCTTGCAGAGTACCTGGGTTCGATTCCCAGCACCTACATGGTGGTTCACAATTATCTGTAACTTAACTTCCAGTCAATTTGCTTCTGACATTCACAGTCACCATGCACTTCTGTGGTGCACAAGCATACATGTTGCCAAGACACCCATACACATACAAAATAATATCAATTTTAATTGCTCAGATGTATACCTTCTCTGTCCTTCATTCCAACCCAATCCTTCAAATATGATCACTAATGCTGAAACCCTCACAAAGAAGATAAAACTGTGAGATTCTACATGTTGTTCTGCTTTCACAATATCATTATCTTTTAAAAATCCAAGCAAGGCCTTAGGATTTTTCATCTAAGTCATCACAGTCTATCTCTGGTGAGCACATGGCTTACAACAGGTTGTTAGCATCCTATCTCTGTCTCTATTTACCAGGAGTGAGTGCTTATGTAAAGTCAAACCTGGGCAGGATCTGGGTTCCTCTTTCCATGTGTCATTGGCTGACTGTGGAGCCTTAGATCACTTACTTAACCCTCTTTAAGCCCCACTGTTAGCAGTTATTGATTCTTGACTACAAAGCTCCTCGCCTACATTCTGACAGAGAGGAAACTCAAATGACTCATTCTATACATGTTTTTGAACATCACTGAAGTTCACACCATAGAAAAGCCAAAGAATTCAAATTGACTATGCATCTAACTTCGGTTCAGGCAGTGGGTACACTGGGCAGAGTCTCTTGAACATAGTAGTAATTAAACCTAAATTTAGACTGGAACATATTATATTCAGTTTCATCACCAATTCACATATCAAATATTGCCTTCTCTTTAGAATTAGCTAAATACTGGTGAGATTGCCTATGGTCTACAACATCCATTTTGAGAGTCCATTCTTTATCAGGCATAATAATCACCAATGTGTATTTCATAGACACTGGCCTTGAGACCTCTTCCTACATAAACAAAAATGGCTCTCTGAAATAATGGATTTTCATAAAATAACCCATTTGGTGATACCTGGTCTATATATGCTCTTTGATGAGCTAAGAAATTCCATTTGTTTATATAACTCGAAATTTACCAAAAGTCGATGACAGTAAGATTCTTTTTTTTCTTCTTCTTAAGAACGATTAAAAGCATACCTAAGGCCACTGGGGAATTCAACAGTCCTCTTGGCAGTCTATACTGAAAAGTCCAAAACAACAACAACAAAAATTATAACAACATAAACAATTTGTTTTTAATCTCTAGTAGAAAGTAATAATACTGTAGTCTTCAGTGTTCAAAAAAATCCTCTGCCGGGGTATGAAGGTATATGCTGAGATGAAATCACAGCCACTGCAGCGTTGCGGACTGCTGGATGCGAAGAACATATGGCAGGGAGTCTTACACTTCCTACCTACATTCACTATTTTAGTTCCATAAAAATATTCATCACATTTTTTTGGCCATGGATCCCTGCCATAGAAATAATATATTTCTGTGCTATGATATAGTTGGAAGAACTCATTTTGTTTTAACAGTGGTAAAAAAAAAAAAATCTATATTGAATTAGGGTGGCTTCTTCTCATCACAAAATAGCATTGTGTACCCAGCAATTGATAACTGAAATTGCTGTCAAATCCTTCCACAGGAAAAGGCAGCTACCAAATCAACCCCTGGCTACCAAATTAGGAAAATCTCACTAAATTCCAAACAACTAAATGAAAATCAAATAACCATGGAAAATAGTGTGCCTCATTTACATGTTTCTAAAATTAGTTCAGGACAGAATATGCTGTACCCTAATTATATCAGTTTCTAGTGGACTTAAAACTGAAATGAAAATTTTCTCAAAAAAAAAAAAGTATGCACTTTGAATATTTTACACTTTAGAACCTTGACTCAAGACCATGAAGGAAGGTGACTATTTCTC
Source organism: Grammomys surdaster (assembly GCF_004785775.1). NCBI lineage: Eukaryota > Metazoa > Chordata > Mammalia > Rodentia > Muridae > Grammomys > Grammomys surdaster. Next base: position 18,103,402 of record NW_021604565.1, on the reverse strand, counting down.
AACAAGAGGAGGCCAGTAGTCAACCATCATAAAATAGTCTAACCTAGTACTGTGACTACTTCAATATTTAATAAAACTTTAGAAATACATAATGAAGTTAAAATAATCAAAACCTCTCCTGTCTTCCCTAAATCTGTCATTGCTAAGAGATTTCTGATGGTCTTTCTGTCCATGTCTCCAGTGACCACATTATTAATGAGGAAATTCCTCCAAAATATTCTCTATACAGGTCAAGAGAATTGGCCCTTCAGACAGAACTTCTATGTGAATGTGATCTGTTACTCATTTGAAAAGAGCAGCATATGTAGACTGTGAGGCCCTATAATTAACAATGGAAAAGCTAACTTTACATTGGACCCATATAAGATGGCCAAGTTAGCTACCTAGTTTATGGTGTTATGTTAGAGAGAAGCCCACATAGATGAAAATGGCATGTCAGAGTACTAGACATAGCTTGGTTTAGATGCTTTTATCCTCACAAATAGAGTTCATTTGCCAGTTGAGCCTGCAGTTGTACTAAGACTGGCAGTAATCATAATATATTGCAAAAGATATAGGTTGATGCATTGATTTAATGTTATGAATATGTTTCAAAAAACTAATATTTCGATTTTAACTTTTCCAGAACAACACTACAAGACTGAATTCACCTAAAAGTGACTGCCAACAGCCGTCAGACAAGCTGGGATAAGTGAGCAAGCCAATGAGTAAGGGAACCTGGATAAACTCCAGAGTGGCAGTAATTTACAGAATGACCTTCAGTGACTTATGTATCTGATGTTCATGTTACTGTGCTTCCTCTCCCAAAACGAATGGCTAACTATTTTCCAAGGAAATAAAGGATGTGACATCACAACCCAGGTTATAGATGACTTTGCAATCTGTCGCCTTTTATTGGATTGATCACACTTGTGAAAGCCAGGCTGACACATGGAGAGCTCCAGCAGGGAAAGAACCAAAATGCCTTGGGCCAACCCCCATCACCATGGAAATAAGTCATCTTAGATGACATCTCACTGCCAGTCTTGGTACAACTGCAGGCTTGACTGGCAAATGAACTCTATCTTGTGAGGATAAAAGCATCCAAACTAAGCTGCCTCTAGTATTCTGGTACACAGATCTACGTGACATGCCATCTTCACCTATGTGGGCTCCTCCTCTAACATAACACCATAAACTAGGTAGTTTGTGAATCAGAATTTTATTTCTCTTGGTCTTGAGATAAGATAAGGTAAGATACTAGTAGGTTTGATATCTGAAGAAGATCCACTTACTGGCTTGTAGAAAGGCACTGTCTTCTGCCCTCACAGGAGGGAAGACAAGTTCTCAGACTTGGTTCATCAGGGTATTAACCCCACTCACTAGAGCACAGTCCTTGTACCCAATAACTTCAATAAGAACCACCACCTAATTTCATCACTGTGAGATTTTCAACAGACACACTTGGAGAGGACACAAACATAGTAGATTGTTGCATATGAGAAACACATACCATGTTTTTAAGGTATTCAACTGTCTAAATGCATTGCCTAGCAATGTACAGCTAATACATCTCCAACCTATAATACTTTGGAGGCATTTATTTCTCAAAATGTTTTTTATAACGAGTAAGAAATATGCTATAATGATAGGTGAAAATAAATGCAGATTTTTCAAAGAATTGTCACTTCTCTTAAATGTGAAGATTTCACTGCACAAAGAACTACAGACAACTACTGATGGCTGAGAGAGAAATAGTTTATGCCTGGCATAACCCCCTTTCTTGATCAACCAATAAGAAACAATCAGCCTGAAATTAGATATATATAAACAATGAAAATGAATTCAACATATTTTATTTATATATTTTTGCATGTATATACATATATATGACAAATACATATACACACATACATATGTGTGTATGTCATATATATGTTTGTGTGTATGCAAAAATATATAAATGTGTGTGTGTGTGTGTGTGTATGTGTGTATGTGAGTACCAAAGAGAGGCCACCAACCTGAGAGGGGGTATGGGGAGAAATAGAAAGGGTTGAAGGGAGAAACGAGAAATGAGAAAGTGATAGAATTCTATTTTAATTAAAATAAGAACATTTAAAAATAAGTTAACTGTATGATGTTAAAGTAACAAATGCCAGTTTCACAGGGGCATTAATATTTTGGGGAGTGTTTCCATGTTGAGATAACATCATGTGCTTAAAATAACTAAATGAATTGACAATGTGTAGTTGGAAAGGAATTTCCATGTGACATTCATTGCACACAAATGTGCTTTCATTTGGATTAGTGTGCAGTAGGAAGCAATCCTGGATAGGAAAGGAATACTTGCTTGGCTGCGTCTGTCTGGAAGATATTCCTGCACGACAGCGACTGCTCTGCCATGCCCACTCCTATTTCCTCCTGCAAGTAATCCCTACTGAAAGGGAAGCCTGTTCCAGGCTGAGTTAAAACTGAGTTCAGCTCTTTATCCTGATTTAATCATGATGGTGTTTGGTAATACTGTCATCATGAACTACTGCTCAGGAAGTAAGAAAAACTACATTTTAAAATACCTGGTTGTCCAGCTAGATTTAGTTTGCAACCATATTAAAGTTACATGAAATCCACTCTTCACAACATCAGTGAGTCCAAGACTCCCAAGAAAAGCAAGACAGACTCTGTTCCCTCTGACAAGTGCACACTGGTGACCTTTAAACAAATGGGCCATTACTTCTGCTGGAGGCACTAAGAATGAGTCGCTCTTGAGTGCTCTGGCATAAATAAACAAGACACTTACACCACTCATTCTAAGGCTCAGAAAACACCAAGAAGAGGCTACAGAAAAAATGTAAGATCCAGAAGATGGGGGAGGGGTGGTGGAAATCTTCTGGGAATGACAGTCTTTACAAACAGCAATCACAGTAGCTTCAGATGCCTGTCACTAACCTGCAGGAGACTGCATCTGTCAGAAATTAGGAATGTTGGAAGGACTCAAAGGACCCTCTGTTACCCTGCTAAACTCATGGCTACATATATATTGTTGGAGATGGGGAGTGTTTGTGTTCACTACTAGTGAGCCCAGCAGGGTCCCAAAGGGTAGCCTCAAACCTGCAGTCACACAAACAGCCCTAGTTAAACTCACAGGGTCACAAATCTAATAGACTTGAATGAGGGAAGGACTCGGAAGAAGGAGGAGTTGGTAAGGTCAGGAAGGAGACTAGAAAGGGTGGAAAACACCGATGGATTTGTCAGAGAGTAAACTGGATTCAAGTTTTAATGGGCTTTTTAAAACGACACAAACTCAGAGGGATAACAGTTCCAAGAAGGCCAACAATGGCAGACAGAGGAAATTGCTTGGTAGAGGCAGGCTGGAAAGAACAGCAAGGAACAGCTGGTTTGGCAGAACTGAAAAAGCTGAACAAGGGGCAGGGAGAAACAATACCCAAAAAACTTGACAATCAGAGAAAGCTAGGAAAGGGGCAGACATCTGTGAAGGAGATGGGCTGGCTGTGGCTATGATAGTTATCAACTAAGAAGCACACAGGCCTTAGAACAAGCCCTATCCAGATCTAAGGAGCCCAGAGATGATGCCAGGCATGACAATGACAGTTCAGTCTTGGAAAAAGTTAAACTCAAGCTTGAACCCCAGAAACAGATAAAGTTCAGGTTTCATAAATTCAATGGAAAAATATGTAAATTCCCATAAAAGAGAATGATGGCTCTGGTTCCCACCAACCTCCGTGATCCCTTCTTCCCAGTCCTAAGGACACCACCATTTTGGTAGGAGAGAAGCCAAAATATCCTTCTCTGAAAAACTTGACAAGCACAAGAGCACAGGACAAAACAGCAACAGTTATTCACATATATCCTTGGTAAAGATACCAAAAAGAGGGATAAATAAAAAGAACACATAGTCAAGCACACTGCTCAGATAGTTCACTAAGGATATGAGGCATTGCTATGCTTGTTACAGTCTAATAGAACTATAGATTCTATGATGTATTCTGCTACTTTATACTATCTATGTAAATATGCTATGTATGATATATGCAAAGATATATATACATATATATATATGTATATACATGTGTGTATTCATATGCCAATATGCATATGTATCTATGAACATACACATACTCTCTCAGAGATATATCTATATATACATCATATATAATTTGAGATTTGTATATGAGGTCATAAATCATAACATGCTCTGATTGCTGCAGAATTGATTGTGTTTTCTGTAAATATTTTACTCAGTGTAGGAATTTAAATTTCACTTACAGATATGAAGAGTAGAAGGATCATTTTTGTAAATACTGTTCTGATTGAGGTACATAGCTAAAGTATTTTCATTAGCTCTATCCTTCCTTAACAGCAAACTTGCTCTAAGTTTTAAAAATTTGGTTCCAATGACTACTCATAACCTATTTTACAATTAAGTAGATTGAATTTCTTGATGACAGAGACAGTTGTTTCAAGAAGGAATCTATTACAGAAAATCTTTGGATCACATGTGTGCATTTGCATGCATCTAACGAACAAAACAAATTTACTTATAAAAAAACAAAATTTTATGGAAAAAACAAATTTCATTTGTTAGTCAGTGATTTGAGGAATTCTTTCTTGTTAAGAGACCATGTCAATATATACATGTACTTCTTAGAGTCAATTTAAATATTTTAATGGTAGCTCAATGTAAGTCATATCACACATCAAACTAAAAATATTTGTGTTTTCACTGCCAAAAATTTATAAATAATGAGAGTAGTATTAAATATTGAGTACTTAACATTGCTATACTAAGTGATACATTTAAGTTACTTGTCAATTTTCTTTTATAGATCTTTAGTATTGAGTTGCTTTTGCAAGAGAGTGCTAAGGGTTTTATAGCATTACAATAAAAAATATAAGCTTTGAGGCATTAATCAATAGATACAACAAAACCTTTTTTAGTAAATAGATATTCATGTGCAGTTTTCTTCTTAGAGTATTCATCTAAATAGAAAGCAGCCAACAGGGATGAATCTGCCAAAACACAAGAAAGGCAGAGTGATTCTTAGCCTTTCATTCCTTAGGCCTGCCAAGCTAGTACTTGATTATTAGTGGGAGCTGCAGTCATGGTTACTATATATGCCAGCACAGCAAAACTAGAGAAACCAACATGGATGAAAAGACCTTAGATTTCATGTATATATAAAAGTGCTTCTGGAAGTAATTAGAAAGTGGGTTGGTGGCCCGAGTAAAGAATAGTACCCTTATTGAAGTCTCACCTAATCATAGGAAGGCCCAGATAGAACAACAACAACCAAAACACAAACAAATAAAAGACCCCAGCAACAATAATAGGATGGTGAATTTGTTGCTGTGACATCCATCTTTTCAGACCCTTAGACATTACTGTTTTGCATTCTTGGTCCTCTGAACTCAACACAAGACTAATACCATAAGTATCTGTGCCCATAGGAACTTCTGATCTTGACCTCTGGTCCTCATTTTGCAGATGGCACAAAGTGGAATTTTTCTGCCTTCATACTGATGTGAGCTTCTCATTAAACCCGTTCTACATATTTGTATGAATTCTGTAGCTTTCATTTCTGTGGGAAAACCAAACACCACTATCATTCCTTTTCAGACAGTGATGTGTCTATGCATATTGCCTTTATCCTCAGATGTATCATTCTAAGAATCTGTACCCATGACTGGAATCAGGAGAGCTGTGCCCTTATACACAGATGAATATTTAGAAGTCAACAGTTGGGTCATTTATTAACCTCATGACACTACTTTCAGAATTCAAATCATTCCTTTAAAATATTCCTGAGTATCAACTATAACCACAGGCTACTCTTCACCCAATAGAGCTGTAGCCTATAATTGCACATTCATTTGTGCCCCTATGAAACCTGCATTCTATGGGAAGATGCCTATAGATCAGAACAGAGGATAAAACGGGACCAAAATGTCATGGATTAGTGAAACATGAACCTAGAGAAATCTATGCGACAAAGGACCACACAAATCTATGTGTATCTGAACCTTAAGCTAGACCACATGTGAACACATACAGAGTCAAGTAATTTCTGCAAACCAGATGCTGCTACTGACTGGGGTAGGGAAGAAAAAAGCTGGCAAAGGGTGAGGTAGGAGAGCTAAATGACACGTGGGCTTTATTATTTTATTAGCGAGTGCATGTTATGTTACCTGAAAAGTTATGAGAAAATTAGTTTTTAGTTATTTTCATCACAATACTATGTATCCCTAATAACATATTCATCAGTGGTACAGCAGAAATGCAGTGACTGAGCATGTTCATGGCTCACTTCAACCAACTCTCCTTGTTTCTCATGCTAGTGTATGGAAGGTTCCCAAACCTGAAAGAAGCTGCTAAGTTTTATGTAATGCTGGAAGTTTTGGACAGGGCAAGTAAGAGAAAGAAATGAGAGGTATAAAAACAAGAAAGAAGAAAGCTAAATTATCCAAATTTGTAGATGACATAATATTACAGACAGAAAACAAACCAAAGATTTAATTGGAAGACCAATAAAATTAATAAAAATGAGTAAAATGTTGGTTATAAAATTAGCATACACAATTAGTAGCATTTCCATACATGAATAATAAGAACACACATAAAATAGTTATAAAAGATCCTCTTCACAATAATTCCAAAATTATTTCTAAAGCTAAATTTAACAAAAGGAGTGAGACTTCAACAAAGAAAATTACACATGACCAATGGAAATGATGAAGTCATGGAAGCTGAAAATCCTGAAAATCATTGTATATAGTTCACAAGAATTGATATTAAAATATATGCAAAGCAATTTATAGATTCAATATAACATCAGCTAAAACTCCAACAACATTCTAAAGAGCCTAGGGAATCCTGAGGAAAGGGAACAGAACTAAAAGCATAACAATGCCCAATTCTGATACATTTTACAGAGCTACACTAACTATATGTCATGGATGCCTTTTAAATGCACACATATGCCAACCACCAGAGGACATGAGAACACATCTGTAAATGAATGATTCTCAACAATAACACCACAAATACATGTTTTTTAAAAAAAGGCAGCCTCTTTAAAATTGGTACTATGAAAACTGAATACTTTTGTCTATACTGAAACTTGACCCCTATTATTCACCTTAAATGCATCAATTCAAATAAATAAAATATACAAATATCTGAAACTCTAGCCATAAAAGAAAAGATAGGTAAGCACTTTAAGACTCTAGCATAAGCACAAGAATCAAAGGTAAAAATAGACAAATCAACAATATAAAGCTGAAAACCTGCACAGCAAAGAAATCATTCAACAGAGTGAAGAGAGCTATTCAGAATGGGAGAAAATACTTTCTGGAGTATTGTTCTGAAGAAAAGGGGTGTTCATAATGTATAAAAGATTCAATAGTTAACATTAAATAAATATTTTTCCAGATTTATTTAATGTATCTTAAATATATAGGTATTTGTCTGCTTGTATGTATGCACACAGAATGCATGAAATACCCACAGCCATCAGAGCAGGCTGTTACATCCCATGGAACTGGAGTTGCAAATGGTTATAAATCACCATGAAGGTGCTAGGAACCAAACCTGGATCCTCTGCAAGGACAAAAATTTTTCTTGACCACTGAACAATCTTTCTATTCCCAAGCAAAACAAAACCAAAATTCTTAACTTAGTTAAGAAGAAACACAATTGGCCAATAACATGAGAAATCCCATGTCATTATTGACTATGAAAACTAAAACCAAAACTGCCATAAGACATCAAGTAAATACAATTATAATAAGCCATACCAAACACCACACATAGGCCACGATTCATTTTTCCAAGATGCGGAGGGAAATGAACTCATATGCATCCTTAATTAGAATATACATTAACACAAACACAATGAGGAACAGTGTGGCGTTCCTCCGCCCACTGTAGATCAAAGGCCTGAATCGCATATCCCACTTTGCATTTATAAATGAAATAATGTGAAATAAGCATACAACAGTGATACCTGAATGACCATGCCCATGGGACATGATTCACAATAGTGGAGCTGTGGAACCAATTCAGGCACCTGAAGCATGAACAAAGGAGATGTGGTACATGTAATAATACTCAGTTATGTATTATCTATCCATATAAAATGAAATATTGTCACTGACAGCAAGATGGATGGAACTAGGGGGTGTCACACAAAATAAGGCAGACAAAAATGCATGTTCTTTCTAGTACATGAAAGATAAAATATAAGAAAAGCTCAGTGAGGAGAAGACAGTGATCAAGAGAGACTTAAATGGGAGGCTAGATGATAGATAATGGGAACTTGGAGTTGATCAGTGTGCATTTCTTGAATACTGTGAAATTTTAGACTGAAAACTGGTAATGCGTACAATGAATGCATGTTAATCAAAAATGTTAAAACTAAATGCAGATTTATCAGGGAAGCATCTCTTCTTCCTCTTCCCAGTTGTTGCTAGCACAAATACAGTATCAGTATCCCTTCACGCTTCTGCATAAGATGAAGCCACAAAATGATTCACCTTCTTAGCATTGTTTCTTTATTTCTCCCCAATTGTTATTTCAATCTTGCAAATATCTGCATTGTGTTCTATTTTATTCTGGAAATACATATAAAATGAACACCTACATTGCATTCTGAAGAGACATATAAATAAATAAAAAATATAAAGTGAAAAGTTGAACTACGTTTAATTGTATAAACTCATAACTAACATACCTATTAAAGTACAGAATAAGCTTATTGTTCCAGAAAGCCACCCACACCCCTTATAAATAAATTTCTAGGCTCCATAGGAAACCTCTATTCTTCTTTCTATTGTGTATATTATTTTATAACTACACCTAAGATTCTTAAAATGGAAGTATTCAATATTATGCACTTACTGAAAATAAAGCCATAAATACCCATGTTTTGTATCAATATCTCATTTTCTCTATATTATAAAGTAGTGTCTTATTGCGTTGGTATATAAATCTGATTATCTCTTCTTACTAGTGAAGATTTGTTTTTTCTCAGTTTACAGTTAATATAAATAATAACTATTCTCACTATGCATCTGGCTGAATATGACCAATTCAGTTTATTTATTCTTAGTTTTTCTAGTTAAAATGAAATTTTAACGGGTTTAAAATTCTAATTCTAAGTTAATTTCTAGCTTTAAAATACATGCTATTAAAATCTATACACAGGTGCTACATAAGTAAAACTTTCCATGTGACTCGAATAAATACACTAACTTATACTAGGTCCCTAGATGTGTAATGCAACCAAGTTATAAAATATTTCTCCAGCCTTAAGTAGTGGCCTTACTATGAATAATAACGGAATAAAACTATTAATTTTAAGGAATATATATATATATATATATATATATCAGTGCTTTGTGATCCAAAATCATTTCATAGTTCTTTTACTATAGTAAGAAAATCACATTTGAGTGTTTTAGGCTAACTTGAGAAACATCAGACTAAAATACAATTTAATCTTTTGTTGAGCTGTGGAGGTTGAGAAATCCCTACATTCATTTTTTTTTAACCTTGAGGCATTCCTTGAACATATATGTATTTCTCTCCTATTATTATCTCTTATGGATACTAAATCTATTTTTATGTCCAAAATTACAAGTTAGGAGCCACAAGAAAAAACATTCCTTTAATGCTCATAATAGCAAGTCATACAGATGCAGGAAAGTTTCAAACATTAATCTATATAATAGTATTTATCAAAGGATCTTCAAAATGTAGAAAATATAATTAATGCTGAGTTATAGTAAAAATGTCCACAGAGAGGGAAAATTTCCAAGAACCTCGAAGTAAGGGAAAACTCACAGCACTTCCCCAATCGTGAGTCTTCACACTAGAGCATCCATTATGACTTAAGGCTAGAACCAGCAAGTAAACCTCCCTTTGTACCAGTTCCAATTTATGAAGCAGAATGAAGAGCCCCAGATGCTGGTGTACAATAGCAATGAAGTAAAAACACAGAACACAAACTGAATCTTTGATAGACACTGCTCACAAAAGATACTCCTTGGGCCTAGAGAAATCAAAAGCTGTGGTGGAAAATTAAAACTCACCAAGCATGAAGAGAAAAACAGGAGAGAATAAGGAGAGCATCATGTTTGGGGGATGCCTAAATGCTTAAAAAAATAAACTGGGAAATTATCCTTTTTCCATAGGTTAAAAAAAAGCATTCAATAATGTTTTAATGCAATGTTTCTCAAATTACTATAAAATACATCCAATATGATTACCATCGTAGTGGAAGAACTATGCAAATTCTCAAGAGTAATTCCTAATTCTACCCCTAGGCTACTTTATCTTCATTTAAGTAGAAGGTTTGACTCTTCCTGTGCTACTACCATGTTTAAGTACTTTAATAAATCTCTCACACAAAAAAGTAAAGCTCCATAATATGTTGGGACTGTGGAGATGGCTCAGTAGGTAAAGCTTGCTGTCTAACCAGGAAGTCCAGAGTTTGTATCTTAATCACCCATTAAAACAAACAAACAACCACAGTCATGGGACCACATGGCTATGCTCTCAGTACTCGGAAGCAGAGGTCAGAGGACCCAGAGAGGTTACTGGCCAGCCAGTGCTGTCAATCAGTGAGCTCAATAAGGGACAGAAGACTAGTTATCTGCGTATTACAGTATCAACATGGTGTGGTCTCACACCCATGTGTGCATACATACACATAAACCACACACCCATACAAACACACATACAAAAAAAAAATATGTGACATCCACGTCCACCCATGCTACAATTTAAGCTATGGATGCATAATTTTATGGATATCTTTTTAATATTAGGTGAAAAAACTGAGATATCATAGGTTTTGCAAAACAAAAAAAAAGGAGTGAGTAAATCATAGGCCTAAATTATAAAAGCATAATTAATTAACAGAGCCAGCACTTGGGAAAAGTAAATGCCATAACATATTCAACATCAGTGAATATAACTTTTTTTATAATACTTTTAGCTGGGCATAACTAGTAATTTCTGCTCACTTGGAAGACAGAAGCATGAAATTTCTGAGTTTAGCTCTCATTGTTTTCTTTTTAAAACATTATACCACTTAAAATGAAATGTAGCAAATGAAAAATAATTCTTGTTATAGATAAATTATCTCAAACAAAAGAACAAATATGAACTGAGTGTGGGATTTTTCCCTGTGTATTAATTGAAGTAGGAGAAACAGTCAACCTTATTATGATGACTTCCTACCACTGACTCCAATAGCGAATTGTAATTCTATCTACTCAAGGGTGAAAAGTATAACAGTGTTTCCCTTAAATAACTACTATTTAGAACATGGCGGCCAACATGGCGGCCAACATGGCGGCCAACATGGCGGC
>NW_021604565.1:18064750-18092022 GCF_004785775.1 Grammomys surdaster | reverse complement strand
CGGCCAACATGGCGGCCAACATGGCGGCCAACATGGCGGCCAACATGTCAGAAGGATCTACTGAGCTCTTGCAAAAGTCCAGCTAATAGGAGGAACTAAACTTTTAAATTTAACTGAGATGGGCTCTAAGTGGAATGAATGAATTGAATTTTGAAGATAATACAGAAGTGGCAAATATTACAGCAATGCTTTTCAGTATTGCTTATAAATTAAAATGATGTTCATTATCAAATTGGGCTAAAAGGGTATTTTAAAAATAATTTTGCCCACCTGGATTTGTGTTTGTTTTTTGATGATTATAACAGAAAAATGTTTTTTCTAATTTTTTATTATATTCATTCTTTTCTGAGGAGAGATGGTTTGTGTGTGACAGCATGCATGTGGACCTCAGAGGACATGGGCAATGATTCTCTTATTTTACTACATGGGTTCTGGAAATGGAACTCGGGTTATCAGGCTTAATGGTATGAATCTCTCAGCCACCTTGCCGTCCCTAATGCCATGAAAACTTATATAACACATAGCTCTCACCACATTTCTATTACATAGCTGTGGGTTTAGATATTTTAAACAAAATGAAGAATCTGGTTGGATAGATCTTTTCAAGGTATGTACTCCTCACTTTAAAATAAATTGGACAACTATGCCATTTTGTTTTTATATTTTATTTTTAAGACTATAATATAATCACTTTTCTCCCTTTCCTTTCCTTTCTTCTTTCCAAACCTTCCCACATGCCCATCCTTGCTCTCTCTTTACATTCATGGCCTCTTTCTTTATTAATTATTTTTTTTTATTAGTCCTGGGATTTTACTCATTTGGAATAATTCCTGGTTTAAATTTTACAACAGCAGAAAAGAAAAAATTCAAAACATCCATCCAAGCAAAAGATGTCTTTAAGCACAATATATAATGTGAACTTGGGTAAAGAAGATAGTTGATTATATTATTATATACTTACATATAAATTTTATTATTATTAATTTGGGAAGGATGTTGCTAGATATTGAAAGAAGAGACTCAAGTATGTTTGGCTAATGCTGTATCTCTAAACTGTAAATCTTCAGCCTGGTTGCCTTTTAAAGTGAATTCAGGACCTTTCTGGCAATGTGGGTTAAGAAGGTCAAGATTAGTGTTCAGCAGAGAAGACAAGCTACTATTTAGAGACTAAAAACAGATTAAATCTTGATAAAGTAACAGGCTAAATTAGAGAGGATTTAATTTAAAACTGTCCAAATTTAATCAGGATTCCAGGATGTAGTCGGAAAGACTTGATTGAATCAATTTCCCTGCAAAAGTATCTAAAAGGAACACATATGCAGTAAAATAATTTTAGTTAATGAAATATGAGAGACAGTTTAAAATAGTGATTTTACTATGCATACAATCATTTTTAAATAATTTATACAACTTAAAAACATGTTACTTTACTGGGTTCTTTTTTTCTAACCAAAGATAACTGAAGTATAAATACTCATTAAATCCCTGTGATGCATTTCACTTTTTGAAAACAAGTTACATCTTCAACTCTACTCTTCTGAAGAATATTGGAAAGAAGGCAGTATCAATTGTAAAGCATTCACTTAAATTTTTCATTAAAATAAGTTTGCAACCAGGTGTCACCCATGTTTAATTCCAGCATTCATGGAGCAGAAGCAAGTAGATCTCTGGGAGTTAGAGTCCAGCTCAGTCTGTGGAGTGAGTTCCAGAAGAGCCAGGCTATATAAACAGAACCTGCCTAAAATTTTTAAAAATTTTATTTCTGGTATGGATTTTTTCCAAATCATATGAACTGCTTCATTAAATAGAAATCTGTGTTTCTAACCACTCTCAAACAAGAATGCTCTACCAACAGCAACTTGCAATCCTGGTTTTTAATCTAATAGATTTCTCTATGTGAATAAACAAAGACTGGTACAAAATTTTCTAAGTCCCTGGCAGAGTAAACCTCCAGTGTTTATTCTTTTTCTGTAAGTGTAAAATATGTAGATTGTTAAATCTGTAAAAAAAAAATGTATCCATATTTATGTGAAAATTAAAATATTAGGCTAAACTTATTCAAGGCATCCATTTTCATATTTATAATTCCCAACAGATACACTTTAAACTGTGTCCTTTGTTTACCTTAAATATTCTTTATACAATTTTTTTCTTTCTTACTAAGCCCATCAACATACTAAGGAGATAGTCTCTAAATGATTCTCATCCTCCTAATAGTTAATACCTTAAGATCCATCCCAGGCTGTGAAATTCACTAAACCAAAAGTTATGGGAAAACAAACTGCTGAATTCAAATATAGCAGGAAGTTCTTTCAATGGAGGAATGACTCCAGAAAGTTCTTTTAATGGAAGAGTGACTCCAGAACTTCACTCAGAAAGAGGGGTTGGAACTGGCCATGAACTCTTACAGAATCAGAATGCCAGCATGCCCCTGGGCCTTTGTCTTCCTGCTATTTAGCTTACCTTTCTTTGGCTATTCACTATGTATCCACATAACCAGTCATTTTACAAAGCTGATTTTAGTGTTTATCTCTTCTGGGTTTGAGAAGTTTTGTTTTCATTTAGAAAGAAAGAATAACCAAGACTACATTTTTATGTCTGATTCCTGAAAATAAGTATTTTCATATGAATTACAAAGCAGTTGTCTAAAGAAAACAACCAAGTTTTAAATGTTTCAAACAAGGCTCAGCATTTCTCCACGTTCTGTCATTTAACTCTCAGAACAGACCTGCAAATCTTTGAAACTTTAAAACTGTCACTTCTTTAGATCAATAAGGACACTGAGGTCAATGAGGTTAATACCCCAAACCAGATACTATATATTTTCAGTTTCCCAAGTGAACTTGCTTCACTTCATTGTATCACTGAACCCTATCATTGGTAGGAATACTGATTGAATCTTCTGACAGTACCACTGCATCATGGATGTTGCATGAAGTTTGTTGGGTAAAAATAACCTTGCTAAGGACTGGAGAGATGGCTCAGAGGTTAAGAGCCCTGGCTACTCTTCTAGAGGTCCTGAGTTCAATTTGCAGAAACCACATGGTAGCTCATAACCATCTATATTGTGATCTGACGCCCTTTTCTGGCATGCAGGTGTACATGCAGATAGAGCACCCAAATAAATAAATAAATAAATAAATAAATAAATAAATCTTAAACAAACAAAAAAACCTTACTCCTGTATGTAATAATATTACAATGGCTAAAAAGAGCTACGATGTGTTCAAATGTAACTGCTTTCCCCAGAACCTGTAAACTTCACAGTTTGATACACTTTTTAAATTTTTTTATTGATAGAGTGTTGAAACCAACCAGCTAAACTATAAAAATGAACTAATGGACTATATTTTATGTAAGCATTAGAATTCTATATGCATAGCCTGAAAGAAGGTACGCACCACAAATGAATTCAAGACTCAAAATTCTGGAATCTAGCCTTCAGTTCAGTGGTACAGCACTTAGCATTTTTAGAGTCTAAATTCCCAGTCCCCAGCATTAACATGTAAAGACAAAACGAAAGAACCTGTAAACAGTTAAGCCAATACATTGAGCTGAATTGAAATTATAAATTAAGTCAGTTTATAAATCAATAACTCAAAAATTTCCCTAGGAAATGCCTTCATATACTGGGACAATTTTACAGTTACAAACCCCAAATAACATCAAAAGTCAATAATAGAGGTTAAAAACCTCAATTTGGTTATTTCACATTACATATTTTTATACAAAATTATTATATTTTATGCCTATGGATTTGAATCACTATGGAATATTGTAGTTATAGACTCTTTATAGTTATAAGTTATAAAATGTTTTCATCAGCAGGAAGAAGAAAAGAATAGAAGAATGATATTTGCCTCACAAAACACCACAGAAATCCCCAAAAGGAGCATAGAGAGATCATCTTTCCTTTGGTGGGAAGTGAAATATTGATGCCCAGTGTTCTCTAGCTTAATTAAACTGAACCTCTTAAAAACAGAATGCTGTGGAGTTTTCTTCCATATCTGGACCATTGGTTTGTAAGAAAGGATAATGGAAGCAGCAGTGCTTTTCTTGGTGGTTATCGTTTGATCTTTTGGGCTGTCTGAAATGTCTCCCCATGCAGCCCATAATCTCACAGGCAAGGAACTGAATCCTTCTGGGCGAATAATTGCAGAATGTCATAAAAATGGTACTTTGTGGTGCATTTCATGTTGCCAATAACTTAATGTAGTGAATTAACCCAGTTCTCTAAAGACATGAACTTCAAATCCTATGTCAACGTGGAATATTGTGCATACTGAATAGAAATACAGAAAAACACAAAAAAAGTGATTTCAAAGAGGGAAATACTTTAGATGTCCCTCTGGTGCTAGAGCACTCTATCCAAAAAGAAAGGGCTGTCAGAGAAAATGGTTTACTTATAGGTTTGGATAGGCACAGAAAAAGTAAATTAGGACTCCTGAGAACCAGAGGCAGTAGATTCAAAGAAAGCCTGAAGCCCAGTTCAAAAACATGTTCAAGAAAACAGGACAGATAAGAAGAGATTCTGAGATTGACTCAAACACATCTTAACCTAGCTTACCCCAAACTTATTGTATGTGCTTACTCATGTAGAAAACTAATCAGTGTTGTCTTACATGAATGAAGACATATATACTGCACACTCATAGTCTGATACTTGGATGCACAAACGTATCTTTCTCTGTGTCACTGGAAGCAAGAGAAGAATGAGTAGCCAGTTAGCACACATTAGCAGAGACCATCCTGACAAGCATGGTGCTTCTGGATGTGTTTAGTTTCTGTTTCTACTGATATTTTCTCAGAAATGCTTCCTTTCTGTTAAAGAAAATAAATAATATTTGTTGTTTCAGATCAACTCAGTCATGTGCATATTCTATCTCTGAATATTTTTGGCTCCATATTCATCTCTGCACCATTTTAATTCCATTTTGCTTACTTTTTTAAAACAGAAGGAAAGCAGAAATCACAGGGACTTTAGAGACAGAAGCTATATTGATCACTGCTGATTCCTATTTTAATAACTCATTTTTTCCACAACCCATCTGTGACATGCATCAGTAAACAAAAGCAAATCTGATAGGGGCAGAAAAACAAATCCTATTCATTATAAAAAAAATTTATTGCTTATCAACCAAATAAATTGCAAAATGTGTTTGCAAGGTCTATATGTAGTCTATTTCTGGATCATTACCTTTTACAACGATAGATTTTCTATATTTTCCAAGGCAATAGCTTGTTAAAGCTCATCTCCATGTTAAATCTCTGTATTCATCAGATGACCTCATAACTTGTTTTTATGTCCTTAATCCTCAAGACTTCTACACACTCTTCCCAAGGTATTTTAGGCAAGGAACTGTACATCTGTGAAAACGCATCTTAAACCATTTTTACAGTGAATCATATGATTACCGAAAATAAGAACCAACATGAAGTAGCTAGTGGAGGATATTTAATAAGTGGTGATGCCCTCTCATTAGGAAAAGTACCTAGCCTAAAATATAGCGTATCTATATTATAAATTCTATCAAAGAAAAAATAAACTAAAATCTCATGTCTTTCCCATTGTGAGACTTAATTTACATTGTATCAATAATAAGGATATCAGTTTCACAGATCACTCTATACAACTTGATGTATTGGTAACACAGTAGTAGAATCAACCTCATCAGATCTTTAGAAGGAACAATGAAGTATTGTACAGAAGGCTCCTGGCAATGTCAGGTGTTAGTGCCTTTGAAGCCAGTGAAGAAGTCATCACTTATCACCCTTTCACAGAAGTGAATTTTTTTCCAAGAAAAACCAATGTAAACAAGGCACATGTTACATACTTGGGGCCAAATAAGGATGTAGAAAGTAAGCAGCTATGTAAGAACAGTTGTGCCAGAGTGGGTGAGAAGTTACACATGACCTTGAAGTTCTCCTGTCTCACTGCTATCTTCCCTTGTTTTGAACTTG
Source organism: Grammomys surdaster (assembly GCF_004785775.1). NCBI lineage: Eukaryota > Metazoa > Chordata > Mammalia > Rodentia > Muridae > Grammomys > Grammomys surdaster. Next base: position 18,086,061 of record NW_021604565.1, on the reverse strand, counting down.
CCTCAGCCCTTAATCTTAAACCCAATGGCAATAAAAGTAAATATCCACTGCTACTCCAAGGACAAGGTGGCAGACAGTGTTTTCTGTCTGAACTATGAACAGTGGCTTCCAGTAATCTGTTCAATCCAGGTTGATCACTAGTGTTTAGTCTGTCTCAGGATGCCAAAGGAAGAACCAGAATTCTATCTGGAGCTGATTACCTTCCCAGAAGGTAGAAACTGAGAAGGTTGGTGGATTAAGTTTCTTTCTTGGCTTACTCATCACTACTGATGGACAGAGAACATGAACTACAAGGGCTAATGAATGCAGCACCTCTGGGGACTGTCACTAGAAATAGCAGCCATAGTGAGGTTAGGGTAGAGGACCTTGAGGCTGTGAGTTCTCCTGACAGGAGCTGTGATTCATTCCTCTCAGAAGAGCATCTGGCTTGCATTCTCCTCTAAGCTGTGGAGACATATGCAGTACAAGACTGTTGACATTTCCCTTCACTCTTCCCTAAGGGAAAGACTGATGTTTCACCCACCATTCAGTCTCTCTACAGAGTTCTCAGGTCATGGGACCAGGTACTTTTGATGTCTTGAAGCTGTGGTGGTTTGAATGAAAATGGGCCCCCTAAGCTGATAGGGAGTTGTACCATAAGGAGGTGTGGCCTTGTAAGAATAGATTTTGCTTTGTTGGAGGAAGTGTGTCACTTTTTTGTTGTTGGTAGTGAGCTTTGAGTTTTCAAATGCTCAAGCCAAGCCCAGTGACTCTCTTCCTACAGCCTAAGGGTCTAGATGTAGAACTCTCAGCTCCTTATCCAGTACCATGCTTCCTGCCATGACAATGGACTAACCTCTGAACTATGAGCCAGCACCAATTACGTGTTTTCCTTTATAAGAGTTGCAGTGGTCGACACAGAAATAAAACCCTAAGACATAGGCTCAGCATCTTGTGGGGGAAAATAAACAAACAAAAACTCAAACAAAGCCAATCAGATAAAATCCTCCTGAAGGACACTTTAAGTGTACTGACTCACAAGAAACCTAGACTCACTGGAAGGTAAGTTGTCAGCTGGTAAAGCATAATAAAGTCTTCAGATTTCAAAGGATCCTTTCCAAATACTGTAGGAATTTCAGGTTTCAGTTTAAACTTAAAATTGAAAGAATCTCAGGTTTTGGTTTAAACTCAAAAATTAGCTGCCCTAGGACACATCCCGGGAGGGACACATTCCAAAGACTTACACATACATTAGAGGGGAAGGGCCCAAGATAAGAGGTAATCAGGAAGCTGGGCCCTTAATGTAATAAACCTTAATAAACCTGGGCAAACAGAAGCTACTTAGCTAACACTCATTGTTATAAAGATAATGTGCAAATCTGAGTTCCTAGAAACCGGGCCTGGGAACAGCAGTTGAGGACAGTCTTTGTGGTTATTGTTTAAGAGGTGATTGTAAAACTGGTCCTCGTGAACTTTGTCAAACTGGTATAAGAACTGCTCTTAGCTTTGGCTTGGTGTTCCTCTTGCCTGCGTGTGAAGGAACCCCAGTGCACTGGTATCAAAAAACCTCTTGTTATTGTATCGAATCCGCTGTCCATGAGTGTGTCTGTGGGAGCGCGTCCCTGGGTTTGGATCTTAGAGTCCAATAATACCTCATGGAAATTTCCAGATGATGGTAAACAAGTAAGTAGAAGAATTACTAGATCTACCTGAAGTCATGAACAGTTATATAGTGAGCCAGGCAGGCTCTACACATGTTATGCAAATCCATGTCTCATATTACTGAGATATTACTCAGCTGCTCTCAGTTAATACAGATGGCTGAGAAACACAATGTCATAATTACTTAAAAGAACCAGGATGTCTGCTACAAGATAGTGTCACACATACACATGCACATGGACACAGACAAACACAAATATAAACACAAAAATGCACGCACGTGCACACTCACACATGTATGTATCAGGAGCTATACCTATTAAATCTCAACAATGTGGTTGCATAAATACAACTTCAGCCATGACAATACCAGTTGACATGACAACATGGAAGGGAAATTTCATAAGGCCCCACAACTAGATGGACGGCTAAAGGCAATCAATGAATGCAGAGAGAGGAAGAATAAATCTCTCAAGGAGTGAGCTCCCTAGTTGAGCTCCCAATAACAAGTAGTCAGTCCTAAAAACATACACATAATAGCAACACCAAATTCATTTACATATTCATTTTCACACAAACATATGATAAAGAAACTGAATTTGAGAGGGAATAGATGAGTTATGGAAGAAGGTGGAAGACTGAGTGGTATAAATACAGAAAAATAGAATAAATCCAATAAAGCATAAAAATGAAAACTAGGAAAGAAAATATGCTGAAAATATACATCTGAAGCTGCAACTGATGTTATTTATTTAGAATGTTGGTCAGCTTAAAGAAGTCTTCACTTTGGTAGCTATTTCAAACTTGAATACTGTCATACTTAATAGTCTACAGTAAAATTCTAATTGCCCAGGAGCCCCATCTGTTTGTATGGCCCACCTCTAAAGTTTCCAGCCAGCTGCCTAATCTTGCTGTATATAAAAGTGATCATAGGGCATTTCAATTTGCTTTTGGTAGAAAATCTCAAGGAAAAGAGAGGACTAAATCTGCAGGACACTCCCCTACATATACGCAGAGCTTCCATGCACTTCGAAGGTGAGACCAGGAAGCACTCCATCTGGCTGGAGCAGTTTAGGGGCCTCTGTTCTGTGAGTGACACAGACTTAAGAGACTACAACTGGTAACAACACAAGACCAAGAACAAACTCCCAAGCTTAGATACAGGTGTGAATTTTGTTTGCTCAACACTCACTTAAGGGTGCAAGGCTGACCTGCATTGCTTGTTTCCTTCTTTTTGCCTCAAGCAAGGTGACTTGTCATGTTCTCACTTCAACAAACTCTGTTGGACATCATGCTACCTCCATGGCATCACTCATCATATTTTTTGTGGGCATCATTTTTCCCATAAAAAGAATAATGATTTTCCCAGTAAATTACCTGAGAAAGAGAAACCTGTTTTCCTTTTTTGATGGCATTTTGAGACCTTCTGGGAAATGGGGTTTAAGTTCCTTTATCTCTCTATGCTTGGAGACTATTCATAACATGTCTTGTAAGACTATGTTTCCTGGTCACTGGAAGACAATATGCAGCTTACTTCTTATTATAGCTTAGTAACCAGAGTCTATTTTTAGGTAAGTGATTATCTTATAACACTTCTTAGCAGAAATTACCCATAAGAATAAGCATTAGTCTAAGATAAAATGAGTCTTAATAATAGCCTACATACCCCAGACTCCTTTCAGCCACAAACAGTCCTAAGTTACACAAATTTCATGTCTCTCTTCTGGAAGAAATAGTTAAAAGCAAGCCACTGGCATAAATTTGTACCAAAAATGTTATCACAGACACCCCATAATCAGAGTTTCCTTTCTAATGTTTTAGATAACATATATATATATGTATATATATATATAATAGTGCCAGGCTATGGGCAATAGAGTGTGTCTGTGATCTCAGCACTAGGGGGCTGAGAAAGGAGAATCATGAGGTGGAAGAAAGCCTAGACAAAATAATTCAGCACTATCTTAGAAGAAAGCAGGAGAAAGAAGGGTCAGGGAGAGGAGGAGAGTGAGTGGAGAGGAGAGGGACGGAGAGAGGAAAGGGACCTGAGAAGAAAAACAGGGAAAAAAAAGTCTGTATAATGTTGAAGACTCTGTGGACTGGGGAGTACATAGTTTCAAGCATCCACTGGAGGTCTTAGAAGATATGACTTTCAGATGGGGGAGAGAGAACTGGATAGCTCTTTCATATTCCTTTCACTCTCACAGGACACTTGAAACACTCATTCACAAGACCATACAGTATATCTTTCCTGCCCTCCTCAAAGGAAATGCCTGTAAGATACTGATACCTAGGACACCAAACAGAATGAAGTTTGCATCAGGAACTTGGATCCACAGTGATCTTCTATATGGTGGCCTACTGAGAGCACAGATGGCTTCCGTTGCTGTGTGACTAGAATTATAGGATGGATAAAATAGTTTGTCATTCGTTATTTTACTGCTTGTGCCTTTAATCTTGTTATTCAAGTCAGGAGTCATTATCAGGGTTATAATACCTTACTTGTTGAACAAAAGATCTAGAATCCCTCTTGTGAAAAGCAAAACCATAACAAAGGAGCCAAGGGTATCCATGGATTTCAAACAGCAAGGCTGTAACTAGGTTGCAGCCAGTGATCACTTATGTTTGTTTCCTTAATGCATGGTAACAGTGTCTCCTTTCTGTATCTTAGGCCATCTAGGATTCTAGTGCCTCAGAAGGTAGATAGCTTTTGTTAAAGTGTTCTATGCCACTTAAAGGAAACCACAACAGAAAAAGTGTCCCGTCCTTTGATCTATCTTAAAATTCTTCCTGACTCAAAGCAAAAGAAATTGTCCCACCTTCCACAGCTAGGCCAGATGGCGCCTCCACACCTCTCTCACTGGCTGCGACTGCAGCATAGGAGACTTTGTTTACAGACAGCATTCATGTTTTCCTTCAGCAACAGAAACAGAAACCCAACTCAAATTAACTTAAACAGAAATGGAAGATAATGTATTTTTTTGAAAATAATGTATTTATGGAGCCCCAACATTTAGGAGTCACAGCAACCTCAGCTAGGGTGTCCCATGGTTGGAGTTTGCGCTCTTCCTTTTCCTGATTTTCTTTAACCCAGCTTCACATTCCTCAAGTGTCTTTCACTCCACAAGAAAAATGACCAAGGTCTCTGGGAAGAGTCCTGACCATGTTGAAAAATTCCGTGGTAAAGACAGCATCTCTTTAATGTCCAAACACTCCCCAAGGTTTCATCTCTCATCATCCTTCTAAGTCAGTAAGCATCTTTGACAAAGTCTCACATAACGGGAGATGACAGTATAGTAACGCTTAGATTGCACTGCAGCCCTTGGTAACAGGAGACAAGGGTTCAAGTCACCTAACATGAACCAGAAGACTGAGAAAGTTGATTATAGACCAAAGCTGTCCATAAAAGATTACATTGGTTCAAGACAAATTCACATGGAGGTGCCGTATCAAAAAAATGAATCTTTGGAGAATAGAATATTATGGCAGGACCTTGTTGACATTTTGTTGGTCAGGATGCCAAACACAGACAAAAAAAAATGTATAAAAATCTCTATAAATCTATATAAATATATAAGTCACCCCCTTAACATCTTTACCTGGATTATCTGTCAATATATCTCACTGTGCAAAATCCATAGAAGCTTTGTATGCCTGCTATTTGTTAGGTAATAAGGATCTGGGTAATAAAAAGATGGCAAGCTGTGCTAAATTCATGAACTTCAGAAAGTGTATATATGGGAACACCCAGACCCATGGTTGGCAGCATTAAACAGCAGGACCTTTGGTAATGTCCAATGACAAAGAACACCTAAAGTTATAAAGCATGAGAAAAATGTAATGAGGCTAGAGCTATTACTACATACCAATATTTAATACCACAAAAGAGGCAGAAATGGCATTACTTTGGAGATTATATTTCTATCTATCTATCTATCTATCTATCTATCTATCTATCTATCTCTCACACACACACATACACACACACACACACATATATTAAATCAGACTTCATTTTGTATTCTTACTTAAATGATCTAAAAGTTTAAAAGACTTTTTATTTTAATTCAAAGTACTGACTGAAGATGTCCTTATATAAACCAATATTTGGTCAGACTTTGACCATATCTTTAGATACACAGATGGAGTATTCAAACTTTTATCAACTCAAATACACATGATATTAGCAACCCTAATAAAGGCTGTGTGTTCAAGCCATTTTTATTCAATTTCAATAGTCCCTGCAGCCTTTTATACCATAACATAATTCAGCTAAACAAATGGACTATAGAAACCGAAGTTAGCAAGCAAATACATGAATAACTTTAGTAGCCCTCTTTTTTAAAACATCTGAAGTGTTAGTAGTTTTAATATATATGATTTACATGATTTATATATTATTTACATGACTAGACATTATTTAAAGTTAAAAGTTCTCCAAGATCAACTTGAAGATCCCATAGTAAAGAGAGCTTCTTTTTCATGTCCAACATTATATGTGATATATATATATATATATATATATATATATATATATATATATATATAATTTCTTAAAGAAGACAAAGGACAAAGCAAATGGAGAGAAAACTTTCAGCAATTCTAGTATTGAAGCCAATTGTATCCTAATCATCTGTGAATGTACACCTGTAAAAATGCACATGTGGGGTATGTATCTTGCCTCCAACGTTTAACAATAACATCTTTTTCTTAAAAACATACTAGTCACCCTGCCTTTCATAATCCTAGCTATTCTGGAAAATATAATTATTTGTATGTCAGTAAAGGGTTGTTAATCAGGTTGCTTTCTACTTCAAAGTCCCCCTACTTTGCCTAGAAGATTCTATGCTATACAACACTAATTTCCATCGCGTCCATTTGGTCTCAACGTCATGCCCGTCCCAGTCACTCATAACATCGTTTGTTTTCCTTATGTACCATGCTATTTTCTCTGCCAGGAACATTTTTCTTTTACTCTGAACCCTAAGCAGCCTTGAACCTACAGAAGCTTTCCTTTTCACAGCACAATTCTTGGACCCACCTGCTTGGTCGTGACGGCATCAGTCAAGAAATATAACTAATGTCTCCCATACATACCACCTACTCAAGGTTATGGACCATGCCTTTTATTGTCTCAAAACACCTGCCACGTGCCTAATATATATCTGAATCAAGATAATTGTTAGAACGATGCTATGTATATTTGAGAACTCTGTACAAAGGGCTAAATAATGTTCCATGCAGCTTAAGACTTCTGTCTCCCAGTAAATATATCCCTGCCAAATGTATTTTGATTTGGCAGATTTCACTATGACCTGCATTTCTGGAACATAACAAGATGGCCACAGTCTGAGCATATTTTAGCACTTCAGGAAATTCCTAGATAATCGTGAGGTGTAAAGGCCAGATCTTCATCAATATTAAAACTTAAATAAAAGCAGATTTTCCTTGAAAAGAGGCAAGCTTTCATAAAGACTCCAATGATAAAAAGAGCTAGATCATTCATCATTAACACAGACAGGTATAGGATGTGAATTTCAACTCATGGGAGAAGCATCCTTCCCATTGCTCAGGGGCCCAGGGTAGTTTCCTGGACCACTTTCTTTGCTGGCATCTAAGTCTCTCAGGTGATTCCTTCTGACATGACAACCATTAGAATAATTAAATTAAAAACAAACACAAGTAAGATAATAAAGATTGAAGCAAAGTAAGGGGCGTTCGTTAAAATCAAACTTAGCTTTTCAAATGTTCAAGGAAATAAAAACTTGGAGAAAAACAGCCTTGATTGATGTGGTCCAGCATTCACATCTGTCATTTAGAGAGTCTACAACATCCAAGGTTGAGCCCACTAAGACACACTTGTCACCACAGCCTCTCTCTGAACCATGAGTTCCAAAATTTAGAGCCATCGATGTGGGATGGTAGGAAGCCCTTGCTCCAGACAGGGAAGGTGATGATCAGCTCCATGAGTGAGTCCTGTTCTTAGTCGTGTTGGATCCATTGTAAGACAAGGTCTAGAGAACCCACATTCAATCTGTGACTGCCCTGAACACAACCATAGTACCAGAAATTGCTATGTGCCTTCTAGGAGCATTGTTTCCTACAGAATGGTGCAGGGGACCCAGTGGGTCAGGCACATGTGTGGCCAGTTAAAGCACTCAACAGGTCTAGTTATCTGGCCCAAGTCCTATGTACCAAATAGAACTTACCAGGAACCAAAGAAAGAACTTAGATTCTTTATCTTCTATTTTGATATTATAATATAATTATATATTTTTTTCCTTCTCTTTCCTCCTCTAACCAGCCTTACACCCCCCATTCTCTTTCAAATACATGCCCTTATTTTTCATTAATTGTTGTTACACACATAATTATATGTGTTTATAGATATAAGTTCCTAAATATTACATGCTCAGTTTGAATAATGTTACTTGTATGCATGTTTTTAGGTGATCATTTTCTATTTGTTAACAAATTGTGTGTTCTTCTCTGGGGAAGACGATTTTCCTAATTCTTAGAATTCCTTAGTTGTCCCTAGTTCCTCTTGGAATAGGATTGAGGTCACATGGTCATTCCTTCATTCTCTCTGGCATGTCTCTAGCCATCTATTAGAGCTGATAAGCTACACACAGAATGATGTATACAGTATGTGAACAGAAATTAAGTACGCAAATTTAAAGGGATATATGTGTGCCATGGTATATGTATGTAGTAAAATAATATTTAAGAAAATCCCTCTGAAATCTGAAATAAAAGGGTTTAAGAGGCATGTGGCATGAACAAAAATTTCAACGCTACAATGGGCATAAATGATTGCTGATTGATATCTGCAGACAATTGTATATATTAATTGGTAACAAAATCTTATGTACATTAATACTGGTGTGGTTCATAAGCCAAAGTAAAAATAATGAAACACTAAATTCTATTAAGAGGTTAGTAAGTTGTGAGGAAAACAGCCTGTTCCCCACCAGTGTTCATTTACTGACGGAATTCTTCTCATGCCTGACAACTTCAATGCAATGCTTGTTTGAGAGGAAGGTTTGTTTGATCTTGAAGAATTTTTAACTTTAAATAATATCTAATCATGTAAGTTTATGATAACTAAAAAGTTGCACATGTATTTATAAAAGCATTCAACTTGTAGAACAGAAATTGTGTATAATTAGCATTTGACATAAATAAATAAATAAATAAATAAATAAACAAACAAACAAACCAGACAGCATTCAGATATTTTCCTGAGAATTCTGGTTATTGCTGGCTTTGTATTGTGTTCTGATAATCCTGTAAAGTAGTCCAGTTTTCCAAATAACCACTATGATCTACTTTGGAGTCTTTCTGTTTTCTGAAAGTGCCACATCTTCATAAAACTGTCTGTCTCTGCCCCCTGTAATTCTACCCATTGATTACCTGCACAGAGATGAACCCAACTATACTTCCTACATTCCCTTCCATTCCCAACTAACATTCTAGCCTATGGAATGTGCTAGCCTACTGTAATGTGCTTATTCATTGCTGAAGCAATAGTATCTGGGTTCTTTCTAGCTTGGGGCAGTAATGAGCACAGCTGAATAAACTCTGAGGATATCTGGACCTAACCTCAGCCTGAGGCCCTATGGTCCTAGATCTTTCATTAGATTTGATCGATTTCTCTATCTTCTCTTTATCACATTGCACATAAAAAAGTTCTAAATTTGATCCAGACCTCCCTTCTGCATAGTCCAAGAATCCCAAGCCCAATCTTAAATACTCCTCTCCCCAGGGATATATTGTATTGACAGGAGAAAGAAATATTGAGATGTATCTGAGATTGATGAATATTCTTTGGTACGAAGCTCACACTAGGTATACACCTGTGGGATCCATGAGAGGGCACAGGGAACCAATATGCTGTCTTTGCCTTCCAGACAACTATTTAGATAACACACTCAAGCTTTGTTTGGGAGGATTTTTTGGTAGTGGTTCATGTCTTTGTTTTCCCTTTCATCTAAATTTACCACGGAAGCAAGGCGCTGTACCTCAAATCTCCTTGCCTTCCTCCTCCCTTTGGATTCTGTCTTGAAGGCATGAACTCGATGATGGTACACAGCTAGAACTGATTTTTATCTGCCATGAGGTCCTCCTCCTGCCAAGAGTTTCTTCATGCTTCCTTCAATTCCTTGAAGTCCACCATAAGGATCCTATGAGTGATCTTCTGTTTAAATGAACTATAATCTGTTTTCTATTTAATTCATTTGAGTAATTTACAGATTATAATATCCACTTTCTTCCTTTCCCCAAATAACATAAATAACTATGTCAAAGCTTGTCCCTCTGTAGACGTTGTAATTCATTCATTATTGTCTTAGCACAGCTATGTGTTTCGATTCAAGAAGCTGATGGAAAACTTAAAGAAATTAACTCATAATTTCCCATAAATCTTCCCAAACTCTTAATTCTCATTTCCACTAAAGCTATTAAAATAATTTATGAACTCTATTACCAAGAAAAAATAAATAGATAAAAATTTCTCACAATATTCAATGACCTAGTACTGGAATGTAAGATTCGATGTACAGAATAATGAACAATGTCATCAAATTTGTCTAATTTTTGTAGAAATCAATGATTGTCACTATCTAACTTTTAAGTTTTCCACTGGCTTTATCTTGACTGAAATAGAAGATTTTCAAAAATAATAATAGGCTGAATTATACGTAGCTAAGCATGGATAAGCTTTGAGAGAATCAGCCAGTGAAGCAAAGGGGTACTTTCCCTGTTAGAAATTTTCTGATTGCAAGGCAACTGAAACTTAGATCCTCACACTTTAAATGGTCCCTTGCCATCTCTGTTGTACTGCCCCAATATGGATGCTAACTTGAAGTATTAAAGAATGTGCAGAAAAGAGCATCCCACTAAAGTCTTGCTTTGATGATATCTTAATTGCATTTTTTTTGAAAAAAGAAAACTTGAGTATCTTAACAATTTAAAATCCCAAAAAATACACCAAGTAATGAATGCATTGCTGATTTCTGTAGCATTCCCATTTTAAACAGATGTATTTGCTTATTTTTGCAATGCTGGAGACTGGACATGGGATCTTCTATATATGAGAAAGCACTGTGCCAGAGATTTTATGCCTAGCCTGAATTGGTTGTTAAATATCTTGCCTATCAGTGTTGGAAATCCTGTTGGAAAATCTAGCTGATACAATGACATGCCACAAGTAGACCACATTTATTGTGGGCTCAATGCTAACTTTAAAAATGTAAACAAAGGGGACTTTACTATTCCATTTGGAAACACTTCAAAATAAGGCAGCTACATTTATTTATATGACTACCTCATTTGGATGAATGAAAACAGAAGAAAACAAGTTTCTTTTAAGTCATTTATCATGGTCAACATTCTTCTCCCAAATGTGTGATGTGTACTTACGACATCCCGTCAATGTGATCTATGCAAAGAGTTAAAAATAGATAAGAGGAAAACGCTGTAGTCCATTAATATATTAATTCAGAATGTTCTAGCACATTTTATCTTAGGAAGCGGCTGCCATGGACAAGCTTTTTCTCATTCTTTTTACAGAATAGTCCCACTAAGAAGTAACTTTTTTTTTTTAATATATGAAGACCTAACAAGTTAACCTTAGAGGAACACGAATTAGCTGTACATGCTTGTGCACTCTCAAAAGCCAGCAGCAATTCCCATGCTGGTGCTGTCACTGGCTTAATTTAATGAGTTGCATGATCTTGGTGTTGGGAAGCATAGTCTTTCCCAAGAGAACTAGCTGAGGAAACCAAAAGCAGGGAGAGCAACGCCAGGTTCAGAGAGGCGCCTATCAGAAGTACCCACATGCACATGGCAGTATCCCTATATTTACTGTAATTCGGTACTTTGAAGCAGTGCTGAAGGCCGGGTTGGCCAGGATCAAGGGACAAATTATTATGTTAGTTTATATAATGACTTCACCCCCTGACTTTCGTCAGAAAACCGTAGAGTGATCCTATCAAGACTATTACGAAAAAAAAGGTATTAGCCTACTCAACCAACACACATTTATTTAGCGCAGTGCCTACCCACACAGTCTAGTGTTGTCTACTGAAGAAGAGAACTAATGTGCAGTTGTTCCATTTATCTCAAAACATCAAAACAATGATTAGAATAGCCCATCATTAATGATTCCAGACTTGATATATTTTATATAATATATCAATTTTATAATATAGCTAAACTCATAAAATATAGAAGAACTTGCTATATGTTAATCATGACCCAGGAAATGAACGCATAATTCCAACAGGATACCACCAGCAAATCAACTTGCATTTTAAAAACCTGAAACTCTTCAAGGATGCACAAAGCAATAACACAGTATCAATCTCTAAAGCACAATCATCAGGATGCAACAACTATCAACTAGCACCAGTCTAGAATTTTCAAATTAAAAATGTCCTAATCAAAGGATATTCTGCATAGCCTCAGGATTCTTTTGAGATAAGGTTACCTAAAACACTATATTCATCCCAAATAAGATAAAACAAGAAGGTCTTTGATCATTTTAATCAACTTCTCTAACACTATAACCAAGTCCATATATAACCAAATCTAACCATTTGTCTCTTCAAGATGAGAAGCTTCAAGCTCCCTGGAGTATAAAACCTACTGTGAAGTCACAAACAGATAAGGATTGCTAGGTTTGTTTGCAAGTCTCTGCTCAGCCTCAGCCCCAGTACCTCTTTCCTCGGAAATGGGTGGGTAGTCTTCTGGCTCATCACCTATCCGTCTGCTTACAACACAGTTATTCAAATCAGAGTTGCTGAAATCAGGCTTCACGACCCACAAGGCTGACTTCTGTGTTTCTTTAGCTAGTGACAGTCCAGACAAATGTCAAGGGCATAAATTTTTCCTTGAATAAAGCAGGCTGCTGTCAACACCAGCCACTATGCTCTCAGTGATAAATAGCACAGGCCTTTTACCTTCTTTAAGAGGCCAGAGAAACTCTATATTACAAACTTATAAAGCATTCTGAGAGCACACAATATCACATACAGAATATTCTGAAGATAGTAAAGACAAAATATTGAAGGGTGAAATCTTTGGGAGGTGGGTCAGTCTCCTTGTTCCTTGTAATAGAGGTACAAATCACAAAGGTACAAATCTTCCCCAAGTAAAGCTTTGGTTTCCATAAGGTGCTTGCTAGCCATCGGTCTTAGCAATGACAAACTCAAGTTACCAAGATAAACAGATACTCTTTGCCTTTGCTACGTCATTAATTTCAAAATCTGGTTATTGATGTTCATGAATTCACCAAGGCCAGCACACACTGTTTGAATAAATCCCCACTTCTCCTGCTATCCCTCTTCCCGCTGGGACAATGATTGACAAGCTAGCAGGCACCATATTTGCCTCTTCAGGCAGAAGGGTTGCCATGCTATCTCACTGTCTCTCAAAACCTGTATCCTGGTAAATTATAAAAGTGGGTATTTTGTGCAGTTATTCCTCAAACAGAAGAAAACGAGTGCTCAGTTTTCAGACATTTTGTTCATCCTAAACATTACAGCACAATGCTATAGGCTTTAAAATGTGTGCTTCAAAACTCCTGCTGCAAGCATCACAGGACAGAACTGATTTGAAATTCTGCTTCATTCTAACAAATACTACCTGCTATGCTATAGTTGTAAGAACTGTAAACAGACAGGCATGATCTAGCCAGCAAGTATCTGCATAGGAAAACTCTCTCTCCTCACTCAGATGCCAAGCAGAATCAATAACCATTTCCCATAGGAAAAAAAAAAAGACAGATGAGATCTGACCCCTTTCACCTCAACTCTTACCCTCTCTTTTCTACACACACACACACACACACACACACACACACACACACACACAGGCTTTCAAGTCTCTTAAAGAATCATTATGTTATGTATCTCCTCAACTGCTCCAAATTAAACAATGAATATTCATCTTGTGTTTCTTTTCATAAATCCATTTTGTGACATGCATAAAAATATTATTCTAAACAGATTTAGTTTTATAAACTGGAAATAGTGCACAATGCAGTTTATTGAAACTCCAAAGACCTCAAGTCATGGATAGTCTCCTGTTGTCACGTCTCAAATCCTTTGAGTTGTATTAATACACATGCTTATCATTGGCTCATATCATATCTTCCATACATTCATATCAGCCAACGACAGGCTCCTTTCTGAGCCTGGGGTTGCTCTCACTAGCTCTATTTTCCTCAGCTAGTTCTCTTGGGAAAGACTATCCTTCTCAACACCAACATCATACAACTCAGCACATTAAGCCAGCAGCAGTGCAAGCATGGAAATTAAGCCCGGCTTTATGGAAAACCGGGACTTTCCCCACAGCCATCTTGCAAGAGACAAACCTAATGTGTTCCACCAGGACAGAGATGAGAGCTCTTTCTGTTTGCACACACAGGAGAAAGGGAGGGGTTACCAAGGACTCCAGGGACTTGGTAGTTCTCTGCTTTGCAGGAATCCCTCTGGGATTTTAATGGCTAAGAGTGCAGGGCATGGCTGGCTATTAGAACAAGGGAAGAAGGAAGCGGCTCTTACAATGATCCCTTCAGAATGAATCTGAAAGGAACCAACAGATGATGAACAGTGTTGAGAGAGGGAAGCCAAGAGAGCCATAGAAGCCTGGAGCAAAGCTGGACTTCCGCTGGGCCTTGGTGTGGTCCTGGCACAGCCCTTACCCAGGAAACATTCTTTGGGTCCAGCATGCAGTTTCTGACAGGACTGCAGCAGAACTCACTTCACTGAGTGCAAGCTATTGCTCATCTTTCCTAGGCAATGCACCATGCTGCTAAGGAGGAAAGCTTGTTGTCCACCGTACACACTAGTCTGTTGGCTTAATATGGAACCTAATACAGGAAAAATATCTGAGTCTCCTACTTGCCTCTGTAGCGATCCGAACACTAAAGTTTCTCCCCAGAATACTTCATGAGACTTCAGCTAAAAAAAATTTTCTCTCTGATTCTACTCAATCACTCACTAAAGGAAAAAGTGATAATTGTTGTTTTTATTTCAATGTACAAATTAGCATTTTTCTTTTTGTAAAAAGCAACTGGGAACCTAGTGAGTCAGTGCAGGACAATCCTGTTGTCAGAACTAACTGCTTGCTTGGGTCACGTTACAAATACATAGTACCAGGAATCTTTCGAGGAATCCCTAGTTTAAGTTTTTATTGTTTTTTTCTTAAAGATTTATTTTTATTTTATGTACTTAGAGTTTTCTCCACCTGTATGTGCACCATGAGTATGCTTGGTGCCCAGGACGGCCACAAGAGAGCATCAGATCTCCTGGCTCTAAAGTTAGAGGGGTTGTGACTGCTAGGAAACACACCCATCTCCTCTGTAAGAGTGGCACGTGCTCTGAACCTCTGAGCCATCTCTTCAACCCTACAAGACATTTCCTAAGAGGCAAAATAAACTTCTGTCAATAAGTAGATCTCATTACCTTAAATAAGGTATGGGGACATGGTACCATTTTGCAATGAAATCTCTGAAAATTAATGTTTGTTATTGAGGTGAACTTCTAGAAGCAATATCTAACTTTTAAAAAAAATTTCTAGCATTTTTTTAACAAAAACTTGAAACAATTTTTAAACAAACATTTGTTTTTGTGTGTGCACATGCCATGACAGGGATGTGGTGGTGGTCACAGGTCAATTTTTAAAGGGGCCATTCATAATCCCAGGAATACTGAAAGCCATGTTTTCTAAATCTGCCCTGACATCCAGGGCCGTACAACTGTGGGGACTATCTAATTCATCATCAACTGCTAATAGCAATCCCAGCTGTAACCTGTGAAATGCCCATAACACTCTTTCCCAAAGTTGATGAAAGCCAATAATGCCCCCACCCCTCATTGCTAGGGGGCCTCCAGTGGATCGCCCTCAGCTCAGGCACAGTGCTGGAAGCCTATCAGTCATTTCCATTCTTGGAGTGAGACAACATGATTTCTCTCCTACTTTGACTGACATTTCTTTTATCCTCAGGGAGACATCGTACCATTTTTTAATGCCTTTACCTTAGGGCAGCAGATTTCATTTACTGTTTGCTGAAGCTTAGCTATGCTTAGGGACAGATCCTTCAGGAGAGTTGTCAAGTTATGCCTCCACTTCAGATCTCTCTACTCGAGAAAGTAGCCAAAGGGCACATATAGTCGTTTGTATTCAAAAGGCAAGACATTGGGAGGAAGGATATTCTTATTTCACACCAAATTTAGCATTAAATAAATACAGCCTTCACCTCTACACACTCACAAGATTTCCAGATTCAAATTTCTCTCTTGAACACCCATGCCCAACCCTCCCTCCCTCCTCCTTGGACACCCCCTCCAACCCCCCAATTCAATGTAGACAAGCACACTGTTATGTTTTATTAGAACTATATTCTGAAGAAAAACACGACAAAGCAATCTCTAAAAGAATCATCTATTTTACCTTGACATCATCTATACAATCAATTAAAAACTCACAGGAATATAAGCCTAAGATAACAGCCCCTTCATTATTCAAATTTCCCACCTTCCAGATCTCTAGAAAAGTCGATCTATTTTCAAAGAGTGACCCCCCCCATCATCTGGCCCAGCCGATGAGGTGAAAGGGCACCCCTGGCCACTATATTAGTACTGTCTTTTTTGTTATGTCACTCCATAGGTCAGGCAAGACTGTGAAGAAGGAAAAAAAAGAAAAGAAAAACAAAACCCATACCCCACTCCTCAATAAAGTTCTGGCTTCTCTTCATCTTAACACTTGCCCCCCTTACCCCAGCACACAAACAAACACACACAAACTCACACATGAATGCACGCACACACACAGGCGTCCATACACCCCTCAATTCGATGTGATAAACATATTGGTCATGGCACGTAATCAGAGAGAGACCCATCCTCTGAAGCAGCAGCCTGTGGCCACAAGTCGAACCTTCCTTCATCCTCAGTGCTCAGATGGCCCAGGTTTCCAGCTCTAGCTTCCTTCAGCTTCATGTCTTACTCTAACAGTGCAGCTTTAAAACGTGCCTACCAGACAGAGCTTGAGAAGACGTGGCAGTGGTGACACCCACCTCTTCATTGCCATTCCATATCCTGGAACCTGCAGATCCTTCTTGACTCATGTAACTGGTGGGTAAAATCTTTGCTGGACATTTTATTTTGCAACAGAATTTTAGATGTTTATTGAACTAAACTAGTCTTTGCTTTCGTAAATCACTGATTTACATGCCTGGAACTGAGATTTCCCCCTTGAAAAACAGGTAAGTAATGGTCACTGTTCCCACCTGACTCACGCCCCCTCCCAACCCCGTTTATTTGAAGCTACCTGCTTATGGGATCCACAGATGTTATGAACATCACCATGTCCTCTAAGAAGGCCCCATGGTTCCAGAGCCCCTGTGACATCAGGGACTCCTAGGATTCCTTCCCTGAGTAGGAGATGGGAACAACCCTGCCTGAGATGCATCCTCTAAGCACAGAAATCAAGGAAGATGAGCAGCATCAGGTTTCAAATAAAAGACAACCAGAGCGAGGCTCTGGAAGCACATTATTGAGCCAGAAAGAATGTAACCGCAAAAGGAGGCTGAAGAGACACAGGGAAGGGGAAGCAATAATCCCTTAATCCTGTCCTGGACCACCTCCCGAGCAGTCAAGAGGCAGAGTACCCCTAACTGCAACACAGAGGACCACTTGTCGGCAACACGCACCTGCAAAGCGCAGGCATGTACACTCTCTGCTGCGTGTTGCATGCTGCAGACTTCTACCTTACTTACCAGCCCAAAACACAAATCCCCCCCCCCATAGGAAACAGAGGATCCCCTTGGCCTAGAACACACACCACTCTTCCTCTGTGTAACGCACAAATCCAGTCCCACATTGCTTAAAGGGAAGCCGGAAATACATTCCAGTAAGGAAAGCATTGGCAGCTCTTCTTAAGTGACAACCTTCCCCAATGCTTCATCTCCAGGGAGCCTAGGAGCCTCCAAACCAGGTAGGAGATGGGAGAGGGACTTCAGAGAAGCGCCTCCTAACCAAGGGACTTGTCTCAGGAAAGCCTCCAACCCTATGCCCATGTTAGCAGACTCACCAGCACCCCCTCCTAGGCATGAACCTGCCCCACTCCCTGCTTGCATTCCCCCAAATCATTCACCACCTTTCCAGCCCTCCCTGCCAAGCCACTTTCTGTACCCGCTGGTTCTCACAACGTGTTGCCTCACACACTCCCTCCGGAGGCTTGAATTAAGCCTGCCTTTCTCCATCATATCTACCTAAGCTTGTTCTGATTCCCCAAATTAACCAAGTTCACCCGCCCATCAGGCTCCCACTGACCCTTCCACTGGCGTCCTTTGCTCTCCTACAAATCCTCTTTTCCCACGCCCCACTTTCCATCTATCTTGCCTTCTGTCATCCTGGTTCAGGACACACTGCCCTTCTATTTTGCTCTCTGACCCTCTCTCAGTCCCAGGGACACTCACTTTCCCTTTTTGGCTGTTTCCAGGCAGGTCCCTGCTCCCCAAACCTTCCCTTGCCCATAGGACACTGGCCGGCTCCTGGCCTGCCTGGTCCGCACCCTCACCCGCGGTCCTTCTTCTTTCCAGAGTGTCCCACACCTGACCCCGGAGCCAGTCCTGCCCTCCCGGGTCTGCTCATCATCGCCTTTGCTGGAGCATCCTTGTAAGCAGGAGCTCTCGACCTGCCCAGCGGTTTGGGAGACGCGCGGGGCTCCGGAGGTAGAAGGCTGCCCGCTCTCCGGGCGTCCAGGCGCTCCTCCCGCTCGCCAACCCCGGCTCCCCCGGCGCCTAGCCCTCGCCCCGGCGCCCAGCAGCCGCACAAACTTACTTGCGGGTCGGCGGGAGGGGGCTGCGGCGAGCGGTGCGAGCCCCGCAGCGGTGAGTGCGCCCCTCTCGGTGGGGCCGGGCGGCGCTGGCACTGCGCTCCCGCGGCCGCGCGCGGACTGCGCTCAGCCTGACGCAGCCGGGCTCTGCCCCCGCCGCCGCCGTCGCCGCCGCCGGGGCCGCCGAGCGCTTGCAGACATGCTCAGTTTCCGGACCTGCCCGCGTGGAAGCTACCAAGAGCCATCCGCGGCGGGGGAGGCGGCGCCGAGCTGCAGAGCGGCGGCCACGAGCTGGAGGCGACCACGCCGGCGGCCCCGGGAAAAGGGGGGGCGAAGCGCTGCTAAAAATAGCTCCTGCGGAAGGAAGCCACCCGCTGCCAGCGCACCCCCTCTCCGCGCGTCCCCGCAGCGGACTCTCAGGCTCCGGGAGCTGGCGTCCTGCCGGACCCCTGCCCTGGGAAGCCGTGCCCCAAGAACAGACACCTGCCAGGGTAGCCTGAGCAGAGTCCCAGCTCCAGGCTGCCAGGTATGGCACTATCCCCCATTCCAGACCCCTGTTCCCGGAGCTGCCCAGCAGCCCTAGCTTCCGAGTCTTGGACAGAGACATTGAGAAAAAAAACTGTTCTGAAATTGTGGGAAAGCTCCTCTGCTACTGACTTACGAAGAGGAAGAAAAAAGTTTTCAGGTTTATTTTGGTGGAATTGAAACGAGAAATGAGGGAAGGCAGGCAAAATACAAAGATCTGTCCAAAGGGTGGCATGGTGCAGCGGGTTGAAAGGGGCTCTGAAAAGATCTCCTTAAATACAAGAGAAAGCCGGGCTTCTCCCTGGCTTCTATTTCCGCAGGATTTTACATAATTAGTTGACACTCAGCCTGACCTTGGAGGCACTGTTCCTGAGCTGTAATTTACTTTCCTTGCCTGCTGCCTTCTACTTCCACCGCTCCCACCTTTCCAACTCTGCCTGGGAAATTACAGAAAGGAGTAGGATCGGGGGCCAAAGTACAGCTGGGTAGACTGGAACCCGGCCGGCCCTTTCTTGAAGAAGTCAGTCCTTTTGCCAGGATGAGTCCCAGGTTTTCTAAGCATCAATCCGACTAGCAAATCAACCCAAAGGCCTCTTAAAACCACCTGACCTGATAGTGAGCTGGTTACCACTATTATTCGCCACTACACCCCACCTCAATCGCCGACAACTAGCTTTATCTCTTCTCTCCTTTGAAAGTGAAAAGTCCATTGCTCTGTAAAAGGAAAGCCGTGAGGAAGAGGGAGGAGGGGATATTTATTCTGAAAAAGGGACCAGTAGGGAAAGACAGGAATTTGAGTAAAGTCAGTGATGTACATGTACTTCATAATGAAACCCATTATTGTGTACGCTAAAATAATCAATAAAAAATTTTCAATTACAAGAATGAAATGTTCAGATTTTTCCTACGTCAAGTTATAGTTTTAGCTTTTTCTCTGACAGCCACCAAATTAGATTCATCACTTAGGAATTCCTTGCTTATATTTGACAGAGGATGTTGAAGCCTGGAGACAACTGTTGCCTGAAATGATACCTAGCTGAACCCAGAATCTGCCGGATGAGAAATAACCCACGTTTAAATATAACCTATTATTTCCTGACATCGATAGCTGCTCTTAGAGTAAGGGATCCAAAAACTAGGAGCAGTTTTCAGCTAATGAATTTTGTATTCTTGTTTTTTCTACTTGTAAGAAGGAATTCAGAGCCTAGATTTTGGGTTCTCTCGAAAGTGACTGTTTTATCCCAGTTCATTTACATTTTTGAGGTCATGCATGGACCAGAACTGAGCTCTACCAAGAGCTCACAGTCCATGCGCAATAAAAATACATTCATTTGCCATTATCAAACCTTAATGAAACTTGGCTTGCCGAAACAAAGTCACACATGTGCTTTTTAACAGTACTGTAGCAGTGTATGTCTGGGCTCAAGGCATGCTCCTAAATCAGACTGTTCAATTCCCAATCACAATTTAGTTTTATGTTTAGCTTTCTTTCCTCTAAAGCTATCTGTCTGTGAAGCTTATCCATCCTTTCCTGTCCTAAGTAACATAGGATTAAGATGGATGCTGTCCACATGGGGGTCATCACTCCACTACTTCTGGCCTGTCACCGTTGAGGTGATGTGATCTTGACACTTTTATGACACTGCATGCACACTCTGTGTAGGGACAAAGCGTGGCAAGCCTTCACTTTAAAGGCTGTTTTCAGTTCCTACATAAAAATGTATGGTTCAAAACGCACTGCATTCACAACTTTCAATGCCAAGTGAAAGCAACTCAGTGGTCACTAACAGATAAATTGAGAATGTTATTCATTGGTTCACATAACTCAGGCACAGAGGTGGGACTCCCTGACTGACATAGGCCCATGTCAGAGATAATGTGATTGCCTTGCTCTTAGCATTGTTTCCTGTGCTGTTGTTATTTTTCCTTCCATTATGAGCAGAATGCATTTCCATCCATGCATAAGGGACAAAGTTGGTAATCCTAGTTT
The DNA here is from genome assembly GCF_004785775.1 of Grammomys surdaster. Classification (NCBI taxonomy): domain Eukaryota; kingdom Metazoa; phylum Chordata; class Mammalia; order Rodentia; family Muridae; genus Grammomys; species Grammomys surdaster. The sequence goes on along the minus strand of NW_021604565.1, from coordinate 18,065,060 downwards.
CTTTGTCAAAACAAATCAAGACTTTTACTCTCTTGGATCTTAAAATAAAAATCCAGTTGGCTCTCCAGGCTCACATGGATAAATCTATCTACCCTAGAGAAAGATTCTCAAAAGGAGAATACCTAATAGCTGAAGGGACCCGTGAATCTTACAAAAGAGAGACAGTGTACACTGCCTTCCTGAAGAGTCTTGCCTCCCTGCAGTCAGAGAGACAGAGACAGACAGACAGACAGACAGACAGACACACACAGAGATACACACACAGAGAGAGAGAGAGAGAGAGAGAGAGAGAGAGAGAGAGAGAGAGAGA
>NW_021604565.1:18030569-18064740 GCF_004785775.1 Grammomys surdaster | reverse complement strand
AGAGAGAGAGAGAGAGAGAGAGAGAGAGAGAGAGAGAGAGAGAGAGAGATTCTATTGGAATATCCATTGGTCTGAGTTAGTCAAAATGAGAAAAAGAAGAATAACACTTTGAAGAGATTTTTTTTCTCCCTTTTCCCAGGTGAAGATACTTTGATTTGCCTGCCTAAAGGCAACAGTTAGTTCCCTCTTTGTAGCCTTTTCATCTTTATTTCAGGCCTGGGTTGCTTCCAAAATGGAGTCACTCATTAAAGCTGTCTAATGAGCCACGTAGGTGGCTGAGGCCTCCAGTCCAGTCTGTCTCTGTAGGAAAAGACAGGTCCCCCTATTACTAAAGCTTTTTTTTTTTTTTGTGCATGGTTCAATATATTTGATCATGTTGTAGACTGTGTGGTAATAAAAAGGAGGCACTTTCCTTTTGCCCTCCTACTGGATGGGAGAAGATGCTCCTACAGCTGCCGTCTTATTTCTTTTGAAGATTTGTTAGAATTGTTATTTATTAACTTTTATTGAGTCAGAGTTTTATGTAGCAAGCCTTCTACAAACCAAGCTATATTCCCATGGGATTTTTCTTCTTTTCTTTACTTCCATAAAATTACGAAGTTGCATGGGGCTCATATTCATACCCTTTAATCTTTGGGTTTTTTTTAGAAGTAAATTACTACAGTGCTAGGATTATTTCATTTAAATAGCATTTTTGTAATTATACAAAAATCTTCAGCTATACCTCATGGTGCCCACCTATAGTCTCTGCACTGAAGAGGCCGAGGCAGAAGAGTTAAGGGTTTGAAATATACCTGGTTTGCCCAGCAAAATTCATGAATGAAGACAAAAGCAAAATCACTAAATCTAGAATATTTTCATTCTCTTCCTATAAGGTCTTCACTGAACCACTGTCTCTGCATCTGCCACAGCATGTCTCCTCTCCCACTAGGATTACAGCGCCTGTCCAGTCCACGGTTTCCCTCTCTCCTCTGCAGCTCTTCATTCTTCCCTTAGCTCGGCTCTCTTCTATTTCACTTAGCAACACCCTTGCTCTGTCTTCTCTGCTGACCTGCAAGATATTGGGAGAATTGGCACCATGACAAATTCCTGTGTGGATTTTGATCTTCAGTGCTTAGTAGATGCTTACTGGGGCATCTTTGAACTGTTAGAAAAAGATGAGCCTTTGGACATAAACAAATAGGATGCTGGGTAAACACTTCCTCACTTGGTTACAGGGAGGGGTAGAAGGTGGGAAGGTCTAGAGAGGTGATGCCACACAATACATATTTTGCCTATTTCACTAATTTGTCTAGGATAGCACTTCCTTCCTCATTTGGATTTTGTTAACCACATCATCTGATTGAATTCCCCAAGTATTGCTTAGGCCACACTGTCAAATAAATCTTGTACCTCTGAATATTGACACAGCTAGCTGCCTATGCATGTTCTGCTTTTTCTGCATAAGGCCAGCCCATTTTATACCCGTAGACATTGAGTTTCTCTCGGATGCATGTCTTTCACGCTAAATTTGCTTTTAGAACATCAGAACTAAGAGGGAAGAGCAAAAATGTTCTTAAATTAGAGAAGCGGAAGTATCAAGACGCCTTCATTAAAGAGCTATTAAAAGTTCGTCTTCTTGATAATTATTTCTCTATTGTGAGAAAGTCAAAGGGGAAGCATTAACCGAGAGTGATTCAGAGTCACTTTTGCCCCAGTTCTTCTTGCCTTTCTGAGTGTGTCTTATTTATACATAAGTGTCATAACGGATCAATTCATGATATGCACTAAAGATATAAATGTTCACCGCCCCCCATCCCCAGCATGCTAAGACTAAAACTGCTGTAGGTAAAAGTCATGGGACATTAAGGATGCTCACAGTATTTCTGAATCAAAGATGCTTCTTGCCTAAAAGACTTAGCTCTGATGTTCCTTTCCTCGGGGAAGAAGAATGTGCATAATTATGTACTTCAAATATCAGGCTGCTCTTTTTGTGTGTCTAAGTCTAACACAAACATGACTTAGGAACTGAGCAAGCAGCAATGCCTTGATAGAGCTACAGCTTTCGTCTTTTCTTCTGTAACATCCAGTGCCAGAGAGACAAGTTTCAAATAATCAAGCATCATTGAGAGATTCATCATGTAATATGTTTCTACAATGCTTTTGAATGTAATTAATTCAAAGTTAGGGCTGCATTAACATCAGCTATCCCTCTGTGGAATGTTATTCGTTAGGTGCACCACACTGGTTATGTTAAATCACATAACAAGCCAATGAAACAGTATGTGAATTGCCATGTTTTTGGTTGTATGTATAGAAATCTATCCTAAACTGGTTTAGATGAAAAGAGAGATTTAAATTCTCTGGTGTAATGTAGTATGAAATAAAACCTCAAGAAGCAAGGAGTTTCCTCTGAACATCAGGAGCAGAAAGACATATCTGTCCGTTTCCAATTAGCATCTCTTTTTCAGCTTAATTTTTCTACCTTGTATGCAGGCCTCCTTCACAGCCTTCATGGTCCTAGTATTCGTCCATTAATGAAACACTAAGTCAGTTCCATCAGGTTTCCTTTCAAAGATCTCAAAGAAGCTAATGACTTGCTTCCAGACAGTACAGAGTATGGCAAACAAGGCGGGCAGCACATTAGTGGAGACTACTGACAGACAGTAAGGTGCGTTACATCACCAATGATGCCACTTATGTTAGCATGTGAGCGAGAAAGGCACCTTGTTTTAGTAGAATTCTTTCCCAAATGCTACAACGCCAGTGCCAGTTTATTCAAGGCATATATATATATATATATATATATATATATAATTTTAAATTAAGTGACCTTTGACAAAATTTCTTTGACCAGCACCACTCAAAGCCCATAGTCATAAAAAAATGAAAGACTGAGAGGGAGGGAGGGAAAACAAAGAAAGGAAGAAAGAAAGAAAGAAAGAAAGAAAGAAAGAAAGAAAGGAAAAAAGAAAGAAAGGAAGGAAGGAAGGAAGGAAGGAAGGAAGGAAGGAAGGAAGACATAGATGAAGGCCCAAGAATATGGTTAACAAGTAACCCAGATAAAGAAGCAGAGGGACAGAATGACAAAAGACTGAAGACTATTATTTACCTATTTCAAAATAAAATAGTTCACTTTTTAGTATTTTTGAAATCACTATGCACCTATTTCCCTAGGAACTTTTTAATGTTTTAAATTAGATGGAATATGACAATTTATTAATAAACATAGAAAATGATGCTATCCAGGAGTTCAGGTTAGGTATCAACTGCTCTGTTGTCTGGACTTCAAGGGAAGAAGTAAACACCTTGACCGTCATTCCTCCCAGGATCCCATTCATATTAACTACACTGGCATAATAATCAGTGCCGTTGGTGCCATCCAAACTACAAAGACAAGGTGAGAACGAAAACCCAAACAACTGCAACCACAGAGTTTGCCATTTTGATAAAATCATCAATCCATGAACTACACATAGATAGAGGCATGGAAATAAATTATTTTCTGAAAAATAAAGACATGAATGAACAAAGATGAGGATGATCTCACATGTACTGTGTACAGTAAGTTTCAAGAATGCATTTTAAAGATCTCATTTGAATATTCATATTAAGTAGAAGTACAATTTTTAAAAACCTTTCTTACCATGAGCCTCATTCCTTTAAAATAGTACTATTAAAGCCAGGTACCATGGCACTGAAACATCCATGCCTTTACAATACAATGACATATTATTAGGTGCAGAGCCTAAGAACGTGGGACAAAGGGTCTATCAATCACATTTTATAATTTAAAAACATTTCATGTGCATCTTCTGTTAAAGATCTTAATCATAAGGTCTTTATTATACTGTTTTTTCTTTTTAGAAAATAGACTTATTTTCTGTTTTTCTGGATCTTTTGTTCAACATGGAACAAAAGATATTTTATAGAATTATTACAAATATAGTAAAACTTTTAAAAAGTGAATCCGTTTGGGGAGTATATACCTAGCAGATATAATCAAGTTTGGATAGGTAAAAATGACCCAAGGGAAAGGTACTTAATCTGAGTCTACAGACATAAGTATCCTTTAGTGAGCACTTGTATTCCAGGTAGCACCCGTGCAGACAGGCACTGATTCAACTCAGCGTATGTTCAGACTACTTTTTTGAAGGCTAGAAGGAGCCAGGGTAAGGGAAGAAGCCCTATTTTTAAAACATTCATAGAGCTGAAGGTTCAGGTTTGATTTAGGTTATACCCATCAGAAGAAACTGTGAGGAATTAGATTGGAACTGTGTAGAGAGAAACAACAAACTTGAGACTTGTTGGTAGAGTGCATACAGGAATGCACTCCACGTCTTCCTGTCCTCATTCACAGCATGTTCCAGTAATAACCCAATCCCAGATACAAGAGTATCATCTTCTACTGGGCAGTTACCACAAAGTCTGTAACAGTGGTAAGCATCCTTGTTGACCATCTGGTAATGTTATTCTGCAGGTCATTCTTGGAAGCACAGGATAGCTCATTGAACTAACAGTTCTGGTTAATCTTTTGGAGTTTTAACCACATGGATAATTTCTTTTTCTATGAGATAACTGAATACTTTTCTTATATCTACTTCTATACTGTGGCCCATGCCTTATGATACCAAAAGTAGTTTCAAGTGATTAAGAAAGGATCTTTGGCTCACTAGATGACCTGATTGGGTTGGGAAGAGCGAGAGAATGAATAACAGTCAGCAATGGCCATTAATAAAATTCTCTAAAGCATAACTTGCATTTACTCATTGTAACTAAATGAAACATTGTATGAAAGTGACCTTGACTCCCTAAGATAGCAGGAAAGGAACTGTTTCTAGGATTTAAGGACAACGGTTGATTGTAACTGTAGAAGACTTCGGGCAGCATCTCACTCACTAGAATAAAGGTGAATGTGATTAGTGAGGCCAGTGATCGAGCTAAGTGTCATCACCAGAAGGCTGGGAATTGTGGAGATCTTCAAATTGGGTCAATGATTGTAATGTCCTCACAACTGGAAAACTCAAACATCAGATTAAGTTTCTGCTTAACCTCTAAGCAGAGATAAGTTTAGTTGTAACCACAGACCACAAGTGAATTAGAACAAAAAAATGTCTGGAGCCTGGTAACACCCACAGGTGGGTTCTGCAGGACAAACAGGTAACTGATTGCGCTTCCTGGTGTTCTCTATATGATGCTTGTGGTTAGTTACCAGTATGTCTAGATGTCCAGAAAAGGGGGTGCCCAGAACTGTCTGTGGATTATTGCACTATAATTCTGATCCTGTGGTGTTACTGGCAGATCGCATACAGAAACCACATATTGAGTCTGTCCCAGAACCCAGTGTGGCTCCTCACACTGTGTGGGAGTAATGAGTTCCCACTCCCTTGGGGAAGACTTGGAATAGGCAAACTAGGCAACTTGTATTAGCTCACAGTTTAGCAGTGTTGTATCAAGGTAGGACAGAGAATTTAACAAAAACTATTCCTGCTAACAAAGATCAACCCCAACAATTGTCTAGCAATCAACCATCCTAGCAATATAGCAAAATAAATACATAACTATCATATCCATAGGGCAGTCACAAAGGCAGTTTCTACCAAATACTTAAATGATACAAGATATTGGCCACATTCACATCCTGTACAGAACTCAAATGTTCAATTTACACATGAGCTGTGAGGATCCTGGACAGAGATGGGATTCTCAAAGTCTGAAATGAGAGATTACTTTGTCCACTTATACACTTGACATCATTACTGAATAACTCAGTGGACCCCCTGATGCACAATGTGAGCTCTTCATTTACCAGATGTGTCTTTTATTGTATTACAGAGAGGACCAGCAGTATCTAATTCTCTCTTTCCTTGTTAGAGGTACTTAGGATTCATTATTCTATCTCAACACGAAATCAGTTCATTCCAGGTAGCACAGTATAGAGTCTGGAGGTCTTTGACTGTATCACCAACCCAGGTTTTCAATATAGATAGCTACATTGACTAAACTGTGGTAATGGGACCTTCTGATGGAAAATTATATATTAGTTGTGCAGGTAAGATATCCTGTTCTGGGATAAATGGAAAGGAAAATCTGCTTTAAAAATTATTTTTGATACTTTTCCTCATCTATGCTCTGTGAGAGTAGATATTATCACCATCTTCCCAGCACAAACCTGGCACCTAGGATAATCAAGTGTTCTGTGAGTGTTTCCTTCACCCTCTGGTAGAGAATGTGAAGCTTTTAAAGGCATCTTCTCCAGGTAGATGTTATGATTTACTGCAAAGCATTATAATTCAGGAGAGTTTTGAGTTCCCCTAAAACGAGATTGGATTTGCAGTCACTTGGAAGATGAAGTGTGGGCCAGAATAAGTAATGAACATTCTACATTTCTTCAATCCCCATGATCAGTGCTTAAAAGGACTTACATTTATGAAAAAGGACAGGCTAATTACTTACTTTGAGACATGCTGGGAAGATATTGGTCATAATAGGGCAATTATGATGTGTGATTGTGTGTTTGTTGTTTGCTTTTACCACTTAGTATTGAGCAGTAAATGAAACGTCAAAACAGCATATCTGAAAGGACAAGAGTCAGGAAAATTTTAAAGAAGAGCACATGAAAATAAAACAACTCTAAGACATTTCATACCTGTCTTTGTTAAAAAGAGGTATTAATAGGAAAATATGCTATGCTATGTTTTTGTCTCGGTAAATGACAGGTAATTGAAGAAATTTTCTTTTCCTTAATAATTAAATCACCTCTCTCTCTCTCTCTCTCCCTCCCTTTGTCTCTCTTTCTCTCCTTCCCCACCTTCTAGTTCCTGAATCCTTTTCATTTCCTTTTGTTGCTATGTTCTTTGAGCCTTGGTGGAAAGTTATCCCACTCAAGGCTAAGCACAAAATCTGTTCTCAGCAATTTTAGCTCTCATTCATTTCTGAATTGACTGGTGCTCACTGCTGAATACCCACAATTCAACTTATGAATCACATGAATCTCAAGAGAAAGGAAGTCCAAAGAGTGGATGCTTCAGTCCTACTTAGAAGGGGGAACAAAATAATCAAGGGAAGTAGAGGGTGGGAGTGACTTGGAAGGAAGAGAATAGGGAGAGGGGAAAAGAAGGGCAGAATCAGGTATGGGAGGAGATGGAGGAGATGTACAGAGGGTCAGGAAATTGAACAGAGGTGTGTAGCAATGGAGGATGGAGAACTGGGGTAGCAACCAGGAAGTCTCAGATGTCAGGAAAGTAAGAGCCTCCTAGAACCTTATGGGGATGAGATTAGCTTAAATACCCCACAATGGGAAGGGAGAATCTGTTGAGACCATATCCAGAGGTTAGGCATGGACCCCCGGTTGAGGGATGGGGCCACCCATCCAGCTCCAAAATTTTAACCCAGAATTGCTCTTGTCTAAAGGAAATACAGAGACAAAGAGTGGAGCAGAGACTGAAGGAAAGGCCATCCAGAGACTTCCCCACCTTGGGATCCATACCATATGCAGACACCAAACCCAGACACTATTGCTGATGCCAAGAATTGCTTGCTGACAGGAGCCTGATACAGCTGTGTCCTGAGGGGCTCTGCCAGATCCTGACTAATACAAATGCAGAAGCTCACAGTCAATCATTGAACTGAGCACAGGGACCCCAATGGAGGAGTTAGGGGAAAGACTGAAGGAGCTAAAGGGGTCTTATCTAGCATCTATGGGAGGAGATGTCCTTGGTCCTGTGAAGGCTTGATGCCACAGTGTAGAGAAATGCTAGAGTGGTGAAGTGGGAGTAGGTGCATGGGTACCCTCATAGAAGCTCATAGAATGGGTAAATTTGTAAGGGGGATGGGATAGGAGGTTTGCAGAGGGGAAACTGGTAAAGAGGATAACATTTGAAATGTACATAAATAAAATATCCAATTTTTTTTTAAAAAAGAAGTATCTATGTCCCAGGCCAAAAGCAGCCCAGAACCACAGCCTCATCCAGTCTCCATTTTCTAATTCTGTATTTCTACTGAGGAAGGTTTGTAGGTGCTTTTTTATTCTTTTAGATAGACAATGGAAGACATGAAAAGTCAATGAACAAGGATAACTCAAGAACTCATGAATTTCCTCTCTCCTGGCTCCACTCAACCATCACCATCATCATCTTCATCACCATCATCTTCATCATCTTCACCACCCTCAAAGCTATGGCCTCGCTTCACATTCCTAGTTGGATGTTCCTTGTTTTAGCTAAATCTTTTACAAAACCAGAAATATTTATCTTTGCACTTTTCTTTTTTCAAATATCGATTTTGTTCTTTATGACGTATAGACAACCAAGGAACTTTTGGCACTTGGTACAGCATAGAGCTTTCAGCTAGGTGCTGGAGTTGAAAGGAAGTTGCCACCCAGCTGGGAAGATAAGTCACCCATATGGACAGATACGCAGCCAGACAGGGAAATGTGTAAATGTCAAGGATGAATCGGTGGCTGATGTTATTGTCATTTCTTTAAATGGTTTCTTCATTTTCTGACTTCCTTTTCTTCTATTTATGCTCTCTCCCTTCATATGTCCTAAATCAGTATCCTCAGCTCTCTCCTCTGAGTGGAAGCAGACAGATTTCTCCCTTCCTACACAGTTCACTCAGTCAGTATGTTAGGAGATTTTTTGTTTTTCCTCACAAAACAAATTAGAAATTTGAAATGTCAGGTAGACAGATGTACTAAAACGTTCTTGTCAGGTAGAGGGAAAGAGATGCCTCAGCATCTATATATACAAAAAGCTTAACCAAATTCAGTTCTATTGTGTTTTGGAGAGTATAAAACTCACAAATTATAGTTTTGAAGCATTTCAACAAAATATTTTGCCTATTATTCTCAAGAAATGCCACCCAGTTTAAAAGAGAAAGAAATAATGTCACAACACAACTTGCTTGGTTCCTTTTTAGGCCCACAGTTGTCATTTTGTGGAACTTTGAATAAATGTTTCTTCATTGGAAATACATCAGCTTTAAGAAAACCTGCAGGCTTTGTATGAACTAGTCTGTCAGTTGACATCTAGTCTGCTTGGGCTTGACTGGTCAACCTGAGGACTCCTATTCACAAAGGAAACTGCCTATAACAAGAGACGTGTGTAAGTCTAAAAAGAGAATATACTCATTTTCACAATTCTCTAAATTGGAGGGCTGCAGTAAAGCATGGAAGATTTCACACACGGCATTGCTACACTTCTTGGTCATCAGTTTGAGGCAGACACTGATTCTTAAAATTTCCTATCTTCATGATTTCGAAGTACCCATTAGTATTACACACTGCATGAATATGGTACAATGCCTACTGTTTTGAGCTGAAAGTTAAGAAATACCTCTCTTCTCTCAAATTACAGCTTTGGTATCAGTAGACTTCACTTTTGGTTCTAATTTGTATTTCCCTTCTTCGACTAGTGAAATGGAAATGACAATCCTGTATTCTTGTTTTGTCTCAGAAAATCAGGCACATGTTGAAACTCAGTTGCTATGTGGTTGTAGCAAGAGATACAGGAAACACTCTAACAAAGTTGCAGAAACTATAACAGAAAATGAATATAAATATATAATCTTAAAATAAATTATTGAATATAACCAAAAATGTAAGAAAAATATTTTATAAGCCTTATTTTGAAGTTACAGATGTATCTGTTTGTTTTGTTTGTCTTATATGTGTGTGTTTATATATCTTTTGCTGTTCCAGACCAAAAGCACCCTGAGGTGCCAGTGAGAGCAACCTGCAGGTCCTGAAAACGGCAGAGAGGCAGGAACAGCCTAGAGCAGAAGAGACCTCAAACTTTTGGAAGACAGCTTCAATGAGGCAACTCATTTAGTGGAGGGAACAAAGGCTACTTAAACATTTTGGGGGATGGGTAGGGTTTTGGGGAATGCTGGGGATGCCTCATTTTCATAAGGAGAAACTCCAGGTGCTACCACACATGACCTAATAAAGGGATAGGAAGTTTGACCTGGCTACCAGGCTATGTGACCTCTTCAGGGTGGTGGGACAAAAGAGGGGTACAAGGCTACATGCACTGGGACACACAAGCCAGGGACAGGAGTGATTGACCCTACTCCTACAGACTTCCAAGGATTGGACATGCCTCGACCCAGCTCTTCAATCAGGCTGCCTACCATGTTCCCATGGCTTCCCAGTCCCAAAAATCTATCTATATCTATCTACCTATCTATCTTTCTATCTATCTGTCTATCCATCCGTGTATCTATTTAGCTATCTATATATAATATATATATAAGATGGAACATGTAATATGTAATAAATATGAAATGTGCAATTTGTAATTACATTAGTATATATTGATTATGTATCAATTAGATGAATTAATTATTATAATAAATTATTAAAGAATTGATATATAACTAATTAATATATAATTATATATTATTTCATATAATAGTAATATATACATTATATACTATATATACTATGTGTTTACTATATACTAATATAACATATTAGTATATATTTTAACACCTATCAATTAATTATATGCTGACTATTAACAATTTATTATTTTAATTAATTAATATAACTAATTAATGGAATTACTATACTGATAATTATATATTGTATGTTATAGATAATTAGATATAAATTATCTATTCATAAGTAATGTCTTTCATCTATAAATTATGTAACTAGATAAAGAGATGATAGATACATAAATATAAATTACCTTCAGATAAATAGATAGATAGATAGATAGATAGATAGATAGATAGATAGATAGAACTACCAGGCATTATCAAATGAGTTGATTAGAGTTTTCTAAAAGATCACACTCATGTATAAAGTTTTCATAACAAAACTCATAATTTCATGTAATTACTATATACTAAAAAGTGAAAAAAACCACAATCCTGTGAAATATTCATACCAAATACATGATGTACTTTTTTTTTCTTTTAAAAATTATTTATCATGGGAATAGTACAGTAAACTGCATGCATCTACTAGCCCTGAGATTGGATTTCATCCATACTCTATAGCATATATGGGTGCCTTGTCACCTCTGTATTCTCTCTTTTAACCAAGTACATTTTTGCATACCAAGTACAATTAGTTTTAGGGATCTTTTTTTGTTTTTGTTTGTTTCTGTTTTGTTTTGACTTGTTTTTGTCTTTAGAAATCACCTTGATGGTAAAGTCTTCCTTTACTGAGTATTCAACAGTGTGCTCAATAAAGGAGTAGAGGGGTGATTTAAAAGCTATTTCAGCCCTTTTTGTCCTGGAAATACTTTCATTCCTGCCCATCATGTTAAAGCTTGTCTTTAACAACATCAACATGTTGGCAGCCAAAATACATGGCCTGAAACTGAAAATGGACCCCCAGACAGAGTTATTAATTTAACAGGCTGACAAGCCAAGGATGGGTAAGATTCTGCACAGAGCCTTACCAACCTAAGACAAAAATGCATTGGTTTTTATAATGCTTTTTCCATGATGGGCAAGGAAGGCATTCTTGTCAGAACAACCTAAGGCAGGCTCAGTCTTGTTTATGAAATATAAAAGGGGGAGACACGGAGAGCTTTTGGGACTGATTGGCAAGAATCTGACATGGACCAAGGACAAGGAAATGGGCTGCTTGACAGGAATATGACGTTGGCCTAGGACAAGGAAGTAGGCTTCAGGCAGAAATCTAAATCTTAGGCTAGAACAAAGAAGTAATTTTAGGCAGGAATCTAAATCTTAGGCTAGAACAAAGAAGTAGGCTTCAGACATGAAAATGACTTTGGGCTAGGACAGGGAAGTAGGCTCAGATATTTTGGTCATCCTGATAAGCTCTTAGAAATAGTGATCACAGGAGTGATCTTGGGACTTTTTTTATTGCCTTGCTTATTCTTTGACTATTTGTGTTTATTGTCTTGCTTGTTCCTTGATTATTTGCATCTATTGCATTGCTAGTTCCTCAACCTAGAACTGACCTTAGTACTTGCATGTAATTAAAATGGTATAAAAGCAAAAAGGAGTAGGGGGATGGGATAGAGGGTTTCTGGGGGGGGCAGCAGAATGGGATGACATCTGAAATGTAAGTAAATAAAATATCCAATAAAAAAGTAAAAGCTATTGCAGAGGTTAGTTAAGAAGCCAAAGGAAGAGGTTTACTAAGACAATATTGACAGTCCATAGTTCTTAACTCGATTCCATTTAAATTTGAATCCATTTAGTTCTTTTCCTTGAAGGAAAGCAAATCTCTGAACTTCATCAATTTAGAAATGAGACAGAAATGGTATTTATAATTTAAAAGTCAATGAAATCTTAGTGAGGGTTGCTTAGCCATTTTTTAGCTAAACCTATTTATTTACTAATTTTTTATTAAAAGAAATGTCTGTGGGGTTTCAATGGTACAGTATAAACTGTGTTAACAAACAATAATGACTAACAAATATTTAAAGAAAAATGAACAAACCAAAAAAACAAACAAAATACAAAAAGAAAAGACAAAAAAGAGAGAAAATTTCAATATGTGAACCAGATATAGTCTCGTACTTGCAGTTCCAGTGTATAGGAGGCTGAAGAAGGGGGATCATGATATTAGGAGTCATTCTGGGATACTTAGTGGAAGCCCTATTTTCAAACATAGCAGGAAAACAGCACCACCAACAAAAAGTCATGGGTATTTTCTACATCACAATTCCCAATAGCTAAATTATGGATCCAAGCTAGATAACCAACAAGAGGCATGAGTGAAAGAAAAAGGGTATACTTTTATTGTTTGCTTGTTGATTGATTATTTGTTAATCTGATCTCTTTGTCACCCTAGCTTTCCTGGAACAGGCTGGCCTCAGTCCCATAGATATCTGTCTGTTTTTGCCTCTTGCTGTTTAGATTAAAGGCATGCACTTCATGCCTGGCTTGCAGTAGACTTTTCACAGAGTCACATTCAAGTGTTTGAAGGAAAGTGGATGCACTGGAGATAACCACAGCAAGCAAATTAAGCCTGTTTCAGAGACATAAATATTTTATGTGCTTCTCTCCTGTATTTTTATAGGGATGCATAAAAATCAGGTATGCATACATGCTATGAAAGTAGACGCACACTATCTAGAGAAATGAAGAGACAGTGAGGTGATGAGAGAGGGAAGAAGGAAAAGCAGTCATGGTGAAGTTATTCTTGATACACAGTGGATGCTTGTAGGAAACTAAAAGAAAATGGAAAGAAGCTTGACAGGCTAGTGGGATAAATTTGAATGTGAAGTGGAAGGAAATTGCTAGCTTAACAAACTCCAGAAAGTCCTCAAACTTATGGATTGCCAGTTACCTATTTCTTCTTTTATTATTTTTTTGTTGTTATTTTTTTAAAAAATGGTGCAGGCAAAGAAAAATGAACACAGGCTGAAAGATAAGCACAAGGAATTATATTTAAAGGATTAAATAATTTCTGTCCTGAGGGTAGCTATGTTAAAGGGACATCACTGGGCTGTGGAAAGTGTCAGGGAAACTGAGCTTGAGGTCAGGAAAGCTCACACATTGGGGCATCTAGCTAGAATTATCAGAAACTGCTGTTAAGGGTGTAAAACTGAGTTTACATGCTCATATGATGTCACCAAGCTCTTTGTTCATCCTAACGCCTGAGCTTTCTTTTGTAATACTCTTTTACTGGATTTAAGTCCTTTGCACTGAGCCTGGATTAACTACCACTTACAGCAACTATGGTCAAGAAATGGACACACGTTAACGAAGGTCTAGATTTGACTTTTGGATTATTTTTGGCAATGTTGGGTTTTGTGTTCCTTAAGCATATTACCGTAGCCAGATCACTATGCTTCTTTGATTAAAAAATTACCTGAATCACATGCAAATCCTTAGTGTCTGAGAATGGCACCAACCTGAAGGTACTTTGGGCATGTTAGAAAACAGAGAGAGGTGATTTGCCATGCAAATCCAGGTGTCCCTCACAGAATGGGTGCAAACAAATGTTCCATTACTGAGTGCTAAGGTGGGTTGTAGGAAAAGCAAGTGAGTAACCAGACTTTGGTCTCTTTTATTGCTGTTGCTGCTTGCTGGTACTACTCTGTAGCCCATCTGAAAGAACAAAGCTTTAAGAGACCAAAAGAAATGATTGCAAAGGAATATAAACATTGGCATTACAAAATACAGATTTCTTTTTAAAACAACTTAGAGTAGAACAGATTGACTGGCAACATATTTCTTTTCTGACAATGTCCATGCTTTGAGTCTAGAATACTCAAGTTTCCAATAGTCAGTCATAAGGAAGCTGGATGGGTTCTTCAGTCTTATGGACACTGATAGAAATATCCTCACAGTAGGATAAGATATGAGGAAAAAGGGTTTTTTTTTTTTTTGCATTTTAAGAATGCCCCCACAGGGTGATGGGATGGCTCTGGGAGTTTTTATTTACTAAGACCTCTTTCCTCACAGTACAACTTGAGTGAGCAAGGACTTGTCTCTGTAATCTTTAACTAGATGGAAAACTTTTTCCTCCTCCTTCACCTTGTTTTTCTTTCTTTTTTCTATTTATTGAAAAGCAGAAACAAACCAATGGGAAGGAATTTCTAAACTCTTCTAAGTTTTCATAGGATCATCTATCCTGAGTGACAATTCTAAAGGAACAGTTTGAAAATTTACACCACCCTTCCAAAACATTGATTATGCTTATCTGCCACATAGCATGTCTGAGCCTCATTCAGTGTGGTAAGATATGATTACTTCATGACCAATTAGCAATGAACCATTCATTTAAAATTGTCTTTATTTCTCATAGGCACATTGATTTCTATTTTTCTCTTTATCTATATTATTATCTAATTATACTAAGGTAAATAAAATCATTTATCAACCTTAGTAGTTTTACCATAGGCATTCTCCAGAGTGATGGTCATGAGGTAGATTTTATGACTCCTCTTTGCTTGATCTTTGGTCAAAGTCATGGCTGGCAGCAACATATCATTTTCTTTGTTAGTAAGCAGTTTGGCTAACTTCACTGGAGGGGAGATAGGGACAAGATGTGAAGAATCTGGTCAAAATATATTTTGCTTGAACATGACGAAGCACTAAGACAAGTTGGCATTCTTACCTGCTCAACTCACTAGGATGCTGCTGCTGGTGAGGTTTTCACTCCATTGTGAGCGTTTACCTCAAGCTTTTGTGAATATATAAGATATAACAATAATGACACCTGTAAAGGAAATTCTCCTCCACACTGTGGTTCATGCTGTGAATCTGTGTGAGTCATACTGGATAAAATCTATTTATGTGTATGGAAAACAAATGCATGGTGCCCATTACATAGTCTAATACTGGCAGAGCCATTTTTATTAATGAATCAAAAGAAAAACTCAATTAGAATAGACTTTTTATTTTACACACTTTATTGTTATTATTATTATTATTAATTTTTTTTACACTCCAGATCTTATTCCCCATCTCTCTGATTGTTCTGCATCCCATACCTCCAACCCACACCCCTGTCTCTACGAGACTGTCTCAACCCCCCTACCCCCACCCCACCTGACCTCTAAACTCCCTGGGGCCTTTAGTCTCTTGAGGTTTAGGTGCATCATCTCTGAACACAGATCCAACAGTCCTCTGCTGTATATGTGTTGGAGACCTCATATAAGCTGGTGTATGCTGTCTGGTTGGTGGTCCAGTGTTTGAGAGATCTCAGGGGTCCAGATTAATTGAGACTGCTGGTCCTCCTACAGGATAGCCAACCTCCCCAGCTTCTTTCAGCCTTTCCCATAATTCAACCACAGGGCTCAGCAGCTTCTGTCCATTGGTTGGGTGCAAATATCTGCATCTGACTCTTTCAACTGCTTATTGGGTCTTCCGGAGGGCAGTCATGATAAGTACCTTTTTTCTTTATCTTTTATTTTTTATTGAATATTTTATTTATTTACATTTCAGATGTTATCCACTTTCCCCATTCGCCCCCTGAAACCTCTTATTCGATCACCCCCTCCTGCTTCTATGAGAGTGTGCCCACACACACCCACTCACTCCAGCCTCTCTGCCCTCAAATTCCCTCACAGTGGGGCATCCAGCCTTCACAGGACCTCTCCCACTGATGCCCAACAAGGTCATCCTCCACTGCATATACAGCTTGAGCCATGGGTCCCACCATGTGTGTTCCCAGGCTGACGTAGACACTGAGAGCTCTGGTTGGTTGATATTGTAGCTCTCCCGTTCAACTCCTTCAGTCCTTTCTCTAACTCCTCCATTGAGGACCTCATGGTTCAATGGTCAGCTGCAAGCATCTGCCTCTGTATATGTGAGGCTCTGGCAGAGTCTCTCAGGAGACAGGTATATCAGGCTTCTGTCAGCATGCACTTCCTGGTATCTATAACAGTGTCTGCCTTTGGTGACTGGACATGGAATGTATCCAAAGGTGGGGCAATCTTTGGACAGCTCCTCCTTGAGACTCTGCTCCACACTTCGTCTCTGTATTTGCTCCCATGAGTACTTTGCTACTACTTCTAAGAAGGACCGAATCACCCAAAGTTTGGTCTTCCTTCTTCATAAGATGCATGTGGTCTGTGAGTTGTATTTTGGATATTGTGAGCTTTTGGGCTAATTTCCACTTATCAGTGAGTGCATACCATGTGTGTTCTTTTGTGATTGGGTTTCCTCACTCACGATGATATTTTCTAGTTCCATCCATTTGACTAGGAATTTCAAGAATTAATTGTTTTTAATAGCTGAGTAATACTCCACTGTGTACACGTACCACATTTTCTGTATTCATTCCTCTGGTGAAGGACAACTGGGTTTTTTTCCAGCTTCTGACTTTTATAAATAAGTCTTCTATGAACATAGTGGAGCATGTGTCTTTGTTATATGTTGGAGCATACTTTGGGTATACGACCAGGAGTAGTCTAGCTGGGTCCTCAGGTAATACTATGTCCAATTTTCTGAGGAACCACTAGACTGATTTCCAGAGTGGTTCTATCAGCTTGCAATCCTTCCAACAATGGAGGAGTGTTCCTTCTTTCTCCACATCCTTGACAACATCTGGTATCCCCTGAGTTTTTGATCTTAGCCATTCTGACTGAGGTGAAGTAGAATCTCAGGGTTGTTTTGATTTGCATTTCCATGATGACTAAGGATGTTGAACATTTCTTTACGTGCTTCTCAGCCATTCAAGTTTCCTCAGTTGAGAATTCTTTGTTTAGCTCTGTACCCCATTTTTAATAGGGTTATTTGATTTTCTGGAGTCAAATTTCTTGAGTTCTTTCTATATATGGATATTAGCCTTCGATTGGATGTAGGGTTAGTTGCCATTTTGTCCTACTGATAGTGTCTTTTGCCTTACAGAAGCTTTGCAATTTTATGAGGTCCCATTTGTCAATTCTTGATTTTAGAGCATAAGCCATTGGTGTGCTGTTAAGGAACTTTTCCTCTGTGCCCATATATTTGAGGCACTTCCCCACTTAGTTTCAGTGTATCTGATTTTATGTGGATGTCCTTGATCCACTTGGACTTGAGATTTGTACAAGGAGATAAGAATGGATCGATTTGAATTCTTCTACAGGCTCAATTCTCCAATTGAACCACCACCATTTGTTAAAAATGCTGTCTTTTGTCCATTGGATGGCACTGAGAATTGCTCTTTCTATCTCTGTGAAGAATTGAGTTGTAATTCTGATAGGGATTGCATTAAATCTGTAGACTGCTCTTGGCAAGATGGCCATTTTTACTATATTAATCTTGCCAATCCATGAGCTTGGGAGATCTTTCCATCTTTTGTCATCTTCAATTTCCTTCTTCAGGGACTTGAATTTATTGTCACACAGATTTGCCATTTGCTTGGTTAGATTCATACTGAATTTTACAGTATTTATGACTATTGTGAAGGGTGTCATTTTCCTAATTATTTCTCAGCCTGTTTACCCTTTGAGTAGAGTACTGATTTGTTTGAATTAATTCTATATCCAGCCACTTTGCTGAAATTGTTTATCAGGTTTAGGAGTTCTCGGGCGGAAATTTTGGGGTCACTTCAGTATACTATCATACCATCTGCAAATAGTGATATTTTGACTTCTTCCTTTCCATTTTATATCCCTTTGAACTCCTTTTGTTGTCTAATTGCTCTGGCTAGGACTATATTGAATAGGTAGGGACAGAGTGGGCAGTCTTGTCTAGTCCCTGATTTTAGTGAGATTGCAACAAGTTTTTCTCCATTTAGTTTGAAGTTGGCTACTGGTCTGCTGTATATTGCTTTTACTATGTTTTGGTATGGGCCTTGAATTCTTGATCTTTCCAAGACTTTTACCATGAAGGGATATTGAATTTTGTCAAATGCTTTTTCCACATCTAGTGAGATGATTATGTGGTGCTTTTTCCTTTGAGTTTGTTTATACAGTGGATTGTGTTGATGGCTTTCCATATATTGAACCATCCCTGCATTCCTGGGATAAAGCCTACTTTATCATGATGGATGATTGTCTTGATGTGTTCTTGAATTTTATTGAGTATTTCTGCATCAGTATTCATAAGGGAGATTGGTCTGAAGTTCTCTTTCTTTGTTGGGTCTTTGTGTGATTTATGTATGTGTGTAATTGTGGCTTCATAGAACGAATTGGATAGTGTTTCTTCTGTTTCTATTTTGTGGAATAGTTTGTAGAGAATTGGTATTGGTCTTCTTTGAAGATCTGATAGAATTCTGCACTAAAACCATTTGGTCCTGGACTTTTTTTTTTTTTTTTTGGTGGGAAGACTTTTAATGACTGTTGCTATTTCTTTAGGGGTTATGGGACGGTTTAGATAGTTTATATGATCCTGATAACTTTGGAATCTGGTATCTGTCTAGAAAATTGTTCATTTTATCCAAGTATTACAGCTTTGTTGAGTATAAGCTTTTGTAGAGGATATGATGATTTTTTGAATTTGCTCAGCTTCTGTTGTCATGTCTCCATTTTCAGTTCTGATTTGGGGTAACAATAATTGGAATACTGTCTCTCTGCCCTCTGGTTAGTCTGGCTAAGGGTTTATCTATCTTATTAATTTTCTCAAAGAACCAGTTTCTGATTTTGTTGACTCTTTGTATAGTCCTTTTTATTTCTACTTGGTTGATTTCAGCTCTGAGTTTGATTATTTCTTGCTGTCTACTCCACTTGGGTGTATTTGCTTCTTTTTGTTCTAGAGCTTTCAGGTGTGCTGTCAAGCTGCTAGTGTATGCCTTTGTAGGCACTTAGAGCTATGAGTTTTCTTCTAAGAACTTCTTTCATTGTGTCCCACAAGTTTTGATATGATGTGTCTTCATTTTCATTAAATTCTAAAAAGTCTTTAATTTCTTTCTTTATTTCTTCCCTGGCCATGTTATCATTGAATAGAGCATTGTTCAGTTTCCACATGTATGTAGGCTTTCCATTGATGTGGGCTTCCAAGAGATAACAACCAAACACAACAAAATAACATGTAATAAGATGAAGCAAAACTATCATATCAAAGTTGGTCATGGCAAAACAACAAAAGCAAAATTGTCCCAAGAGCAGACATAAGAGTCAGAGACTCACTCTCATAGTCAGGACTTCCATGAAAATACTAAGCTAATAACTAATATATATGTATATTAGTTACTCTATGTAGAATATATGTTATGTGTGATGTGGTGTAGACCCTCTGCTTGCTGCTTTAGTCTCTGCAAGCACATATGTGCCTTGCTTAGTTGTTTCAATGGCCACAATGGAGGGTCTCCTCCGTCCCCTCTGACCCTTACAATCTGTCTGCCTTAGACTTTCCAAATGAGACACTATACATATCTGGCAGTGGATCTCTCCATCTGTTCCCATCAACTTCAGAAGAAAGCCTCTCTGATGATGAGAATGCACTGATCTGTGGGTATAGCAGAATAATGTTAGAGTAATGTTATTGATATTTTTTCAAACCAGTCATGTTTAATTTTACTCTAGGTCTCTGGGCTATCTAGCCTCTGGTTCTTATTACCCAAGCAGTGTTGGGTTTGGGTTCCCTCTTGTGGATTGAGTCAAGTCTTAAGTCAAATCAGACATTGGTTGGATTACTTCTACAAGTTCTGTGCTACTATATCCCTAGCATATTTTATAGGCAGGGCAGATTATAGATCAAAGGTTTTGTGGCCGAGTTTATGTTTACATTTTTTTTGATAGCCTGCAGAGAACCTCCCTTACCAAAGAACTAGTATGTAGGGTAAAGGCTCCATGTAGGCATCAGCTTGACTTTTCATGTTCAGTGCTTTCTGTGGGTATTGCCCTCTGTAACAGCATCCATCCACCGTTACTTTGCAGAGAGAAACCCTTGGTCTTAGAATAGCCCAGGTTATTTGGGGACCTTCTTTGCCAACAACACTAATGATGCAACCCAGTCCTTTCACCAGAAGCCTTGTCTGACTACAAGAGAGTGCCAAATGAGATTCCTTATCCACTGTTAGTAGGAATCCTCATTAGGATCACCTTCATAGATCACAGGTAGTTTCCTCTGAAGTAGGTTTCCGTACTAACTACTATTTGCCTCCTAATGCCAGATGTCTCTCCATACATTCTCTCCCTCATCCCATCTGCCCCCCTCACTTGCTCCTTCTGGCTCCCATCTTCACACACATCCACAGTTTCTCCATAAAATCTATTCTATTTCCCCTTCCCAGAGAGATCCATGCATCCTCTCCAGACTTCTCTACTTTTCCTAACCTCTGCATCAACAGCTTATATGCTTTTATAAGCAAATACACACCATGTTTGTGTTTCTGGGTCTGTGTTACTTCATTCAGGATGCCTTTTTTTTTATTTTCATCCATTTGCTTGCAAGTTTCATGATATCATTTCTTTTAACAGCTAAGTAAGACTCTTTTCTGTAACATGCTATTTTGCTTATCCATTCTTCACTTGAGAGCCATCTAGGTTGTTTTCAGGTTTTTGGCTATTATGAATAAAGTTTCAATAAACGTAGTTGAACACATGTCCTTGTAGTAGGATGCAGTGTTCTTTGGCTATATGCACAAGCATAATATAGCCAAGTCTTAATATACATTGATTCCCAATTTACTAAGGAACAGTCATATTCATTTCCACAGTGACTATAAAAGTTTTTACTCTCACCATCAATGGAGGATTGTCCCCCTTGCTCCACTCACATTCTCATAAATGAGCTGTCACTTTTATTGATCTTAGCCACATTCTGACAGGTGTAAGAAGAAATCTCAAAGTGGTTTTGATTTGCATTTCCTTGATGGCTAAGAATGTTTCTTTAAGCATTTCTCAGATATTAGAGATCCCTCTGTTGAGAATTCTATTTACATTTGTACCACATTTTTATTAGATTATTTAATTTTGGTATCTAGTTTCTTGAGTTCTTTATATATTTTAGATATTAGATGTAGGGCTGTAGCTCATTCATATGCATGGGTCCTGTTGGGTTGAGTTGTGGATCTTGTATGTCTGCCACTGCTCAGAGGGGCAGATGTGCGGGAATTCAACTGAGCTCACTCCACGCAGCACCTGGTGGATGCTGGGCTAGGGGAAGCCACTGAGTTCCACTCTGGGCATGGGGAGATCCCAGTCTGAGGTCCTGCAGGGGCAGAGCTCTTGGATTAGGGGGTCTCCGAGCTGAGGTGGCTGGCCAGAGATCAGCTGGTGCCCTTGGGCACTCAGGTGACGCTGGGGGACTTCAGAAGGACTGAGACAGAGGGGCATACAGGCTGGACCAGCCCACAGCAGAAAGGGGGGAGAGCGAGAAGCTCCAGCAGCACCCCGCTGTCTTGGTCTTGAGTGTCTTGGTCGAGGAGACTCACTTGGCTGGGTCATAGCTGGCTAGGCTAACTTACTTGAATTGACAGGCCTTTGTGGCTGGAAAGCAGAGAGGGCCTCCAGTGGGAGATTAGGTGGTGGTTCATTGGTTGAAGTCCCCCTCTATGGTTCTCCACGATGGGCCCCAAAGACAAGAGGAAGTCCATGGTTTTAAAAGGTTTATTGTCATGGCGGAAAGTGGATAAAGCTGTACCCTGTGACCTCAGGGAGGGCCTGAGGTTAAATATCTTTTGCAAGGAGGAGGGTCTGAGAAGAAATGCTTAAGTGGCTATGCCCTCTGTCCTTTAGGTAACTCATGAATATGAAGATCTCTTGAGGCTCTGTGGTCTGTAGTCATGCCCTCTACTTATGTTATGTGACCTAAGGTCACAAACCTTTCTTTGGGAGGGGCCGTGGATAAGTGAAAGGAATCAGGGCCCAGGAGCAAGGCTGAACTCCTACTGTCCCATTAGGGTAACTGGGCTTCAAAGCAGACTCAATTGGGTAACCCACTGCCTCTCACAGCCCACTGCCTCACAATTAGATATCTAGCAGATGCTGAGTTTGAAAAAAAAAAGTCGTTTTTCCCATTACAAAGGCTGCCACTTTGACCAATTGATGCTATCCTTTGCCTTACAGAAGCTTTTTTGTTTCATGGGGTCCCATTTATCAATATTTGATGTTATTGCCCTCACAGTATATCTGATTTTATGTTGAATTATTGATCCACTTGGACTTGAGATTTTCATGGTGTAATAGATATGGATCTATTTACATTCTTTACTTGTTGCCATCCAGTTTCAGTAGTACCATTTGTTGAAGATGGTTTTTCTGCCTGTGTGTATAGAGTGTTCATATGTGTGTAGACTTGTATCTGAGATTTCAATTCAATTCTGTTGATCAACACAACTGTTTTTATGCTGATACCATGAAGGTTTTACTACTATAGCTCTACAGTACAGTTTAAAACAGATATGGTGATTCATTTGGAAGTTCTTTATTGTTCAGGATTGTTTTAACCATCCTGAGTGCTTTTGTTTTCTCGTATAAAGTTGGGTATTGTTCTTTGAAGGTCTGTAAAGAACTGTGCTTGAATTTGGATGAGGATTTCATTGAATCTCTACATTACTGTTGGTAGGAAGGTTGTTTTTACTATGTCAGTTCTACCAATCCATGTGTATGGGAGATATTTTTATCTTCTAATAGCTTCTTTAATTTCTTTAAAAACTTGAAGTTTTTATCATACAAGTTATTCCAAGTTATTTTTTATTATTTAAGGCTATTCTGAAAGGTGTTGTTTCCCTGATTTCTTTCTTAATCCATTTGTCATTTCTATATGGAGAAGAGCTGCTTATTTATTCATTCATTCACTTATTCACTCATTCATTCATTTTGGTTAACTTTGGATCCAGCCATTTTGGTAGAAGTGTTTATCAGCTCTAGCAGTTTCTTGATGGAATTTTTAAGGTTACTTATGTATAATAACATGTCATTTGCAAATAATAATAATACCTTTACTTTTTCTTTATAATTTTATCCACTTGATCTTCAGGTGTCGTATTGCTCTGTCTAAACCTCAAGCATTATTTTGAATAGATATGGAGAGCATATTTCTGATTTTAGTGGAATTGATTTGAGTGTCCTGATTTAATTTAATATTGCCTATTGTCTTGCTATAAATTGCCTGTTTAATATTTAAGTATGTCCCTTGTACCTTAATATCTTCAGAACATTTATCATAAAGGGGTATTGAATATGGTCAAAGGTTATTTTTTCAGTACCTAATGAGATAATTATGTGTATGTGGGGAGGGTCTTTCAGTTTGTTTATATGTTTAGTTACATTTACTGATTTCTGCACATTAAGCCATTCCTACATCTCTGAGATGAAGCCTATGTAGTCATAGTGGATCTTCTTTTCTGTGTCCTTGGATTCAGTTTGGAAGTATTTTATGAATATTTTTTGTGTCTATGTTTATAAGGGAAATTGGTCTGTAGTTTTATTTATTGGGGCTTTATGTGTCTTATATATCAATATAACAGTGGCCTCATAAAATGAATTGGCCAATGTTCTTTCTGTTTCTATTTTGTGGAATAAGTTGATGAGTTTTGGTGTTAACTCTTTGAAAGTCTGGGAGAATTCTGCACTAAAACCATCTGGCCTTGAGCTCTTCTCCTTCTCCTTCTCCTTCTCCTTCTCCTTCTCCTTCTCCTTCTCCTCCTCCTCCTCCTCCTCCTCCTCCTCCTCCTCCTCCTCCTTCCCCCTCCTCCTCCTCTTCCTCCTTCTCCTCCTTCTTCTCCTTTTTGGTTGGGAGAACTTTAATGACCACTTTTCTTTCACTGGGTATTTAAATTCTACTTAAACCATTTTTCTAATTTTTATTTAATTTTGTTAAGTAGTAGATTTTCTGAAAATTATGCATTTTTTTAGATTTCCATATTTAGTGAAGTACAGGTTTTAAAAGTATGTCCTTATATGATTCTCTGGATTCCCTTTCTGTCCTTGGTATAGCTTCTCCCTTTTATTTCTGATTTTGTTAAATTAAATATTCTCAGTCTTTAAGCTTATCTGTTGACTTTCCAAAAAACCAAATTATTTGTTTTATTGACCCTTTTATTGTTCCCTTTTCTTCTAATTCATTGATTTCAGTCTTCAGTTGATTATTTCTGTCACATATTCTTGGGTGTATTTGCTTCTTTTTGTTCTAGAGCTTTCATATATAATAAGTTGCAAGCATTCTGTTGTTCACATCCAGCTTTAATGCATGGTGGTCTGATGAGATGCAGAGTTATTTCAACTATCTTGTTTCTGTTGTGACTTTCTTTGTGTCTGGGCATGTGGTTAATTTTGGAAAAATATTTCAAGAGGTTAAGAGAGATCCTTTTGCATTTGTGTGAAATTTTCTGTAAATATCTATTAAGTCTTTTCTTTTATATCATGTTAACTCCCCTATTATTCTGTTTGGTTCTTTTTGGATGAACTGTCTACTGGTAAGAGTAGACAGTTTCTCACTATCAGTTTGTAAGGATCAATATGTGATTTAAGCAATAGTAGTGTTTCTTCTATAAACTTGGGTGCCCTTATTTTTGGTGTACAGATGATAAGGACTGAAATTGCCTTGTGGTGGATTTTCTGCTTTGATTAGTATGTACTATCCTTTCCAATTTCTTTTGATTAATTTTGGTTCAAAGTCTATCTTGCTAGATATTAAAATGCTTATACCAGCTTGTTTCTTGGGTTTATTTGCTTAGTATTTCTTTTGCAAACCTTTTACTCAGAGGTAATGTTTATCCTTGATGTTGAGGTGTGTTTCTTGGATGCAGCAGAGAGAAGAACCCTGTTTTTACAGCCGTTTTGTTAGTCTGTGCTTTTTTATTAGAGAATTGAGAACATTGATATTGAAAGATATCACTCAACAATGATTGCTAAATCCTGTTATTTTGTTGTTGTTGGTGGTGATATGTATGTTTGTTGAGAGTGTGTTTCTCTTCTTTTGGTTTTTCTCATGTGAGATTATTTTTCTCATTATTTTTCTTGGGTGTCACAAAACTTTTTAGGTTGGAATTTTCCTATTTGTGCTTTTGTAAGGCTGTATTTTCAGATAGATATTGTTTAAAGTTGAATTTACTATGGAATATTATATTTTTCCATCTGTGGTGATTGAAAGTTTTTCTGATTACAGTAGTCTGGGCTACCATCCTTGATCTCTTTGAGTCTGTAGCATGTCTGTCTAAGTCCTTCTGTCTTTCAGAGTTTCCATTGAGAAGTGGGTGTAATACTAATACGTCTGCCTTTACGTATTACTTGATCTTTACACTCATAACTTTTCATATCCTTTTTTGTTTCTGTATTTAGTGCTTTGATTATTATGTGGCAAGGGAACTTTCGTTTATTGTCCAATCTACTTGGTGTTCTGTATGCTTCTTGTACTTTCATAGGCACCCCTTTTTTAGTTTAAACTTTCTTTCTATAATTTCAGTGAAAATATTTCCTGGCCCTTTGATCTGGGATTCTTCTCCTTCCTTAATTGTTATTATTCTTAGGTTTGGCCTTTTCATAGTTTCCCAGATTTTCTAGGTATTTTGTGTCAGGAATTTTAAAATTTTAATAATTTGTCCAAAGTAGACCTTGCTTCTATCATGGCTTTAGTTTCTGAGATTCTCTCTTCCATCTCCTGTGTTCTGTATGTGAAGCTTGCCTTTGTAGGTCCTGTTTGAATTCCTAAAATTTTGATTTCCAGAATTTTCTCAGTTTGTGTTTTATTTATTGCTTTTATTTCCACTTTCAAATTTTGAACAGATTTATTTATTTCCTTCAACTCTTTGTATTTTCTTGGCTTTCTTTGGGGAATTCATTCACTTCAGAATTACTTGGTTGTGTTTTTTGATTATTTTGAGGATTCATTCATTAACTCTCTGTAGGACTATTTTTCTTCTGCTTCAGCTTTGTTGGAATATTCACAGCCTGCTTCAGTAGGATAGCTGTCCCCTAGTAGGAATATACTGTCCTGTTATCCTGTTTTTACACTTCCATATAGCATCTGGATTTGAGATGATTATAGGTCTAGGTGCTGATTTTTGCATTTGTTGAGTGTGTGTTTTATAGTCACATTTTCTGAGTACTGTACTGTATATTTTATTTCTCTATAGGCAATTTTTGGGATCTTTTTGTGAATCCAAAGATAGTTATTGTGGTTTAGTTTTCAAAATTCTCTTTTATCTTCCTGGAGTACTGGGTAGGAACTTTGGACCATGTGATCTTAATCCTTGTGATGATTAATGTAATGTAAAATGCAAAATTACTAAATTTCTAAAAGATCATTAATAAAAATTTATATAACCTTATGTCTGGCAATAACTTTCTAGATATAATAAAAAAAGGCAAAAATAAATAATTTATTAGTTGGAGTTCATTATATTTAAAAACCTGAAGTAAAATATGATGGAAAACAAGAAAACAAATCATGGAATGGAAGAAAACAAATATAAAAACATATCTGGATAATAACTCACCCAACATTTATAAAGAACATATAAATGTCATAGTAAAGAAATATATAGGTTAATAAATGAGAAAAACTAAAACATAAAGCTTGTCAAAAAGAAATATAAAACACCAAATACAAAATGAAAAGATATTTGATGTTGCATGGTATTATGAAACAGGATAAAAAGTTACAATAGTCTTATAATCTTGCTCATATACCTAAAATCAAAATACTGAAAATGTCAAATGTAGGCCAGGAGATGGCACAACAGAAGTTCTCATTCTTTAGGTAAGGGAAAGCAAGATAGTGCAGTCACCTTGGAAAAGAATTTGGAATTCCTTATAATACAATGTTCAAGAATATATATGGTCTAGTAGTTGGCCTTCATTATACTTACATATATGGGTTAGAAACACATGACCAAGCAATAATTAAGTGTTCACCGCAGCAGTATTCACAATGCCCGTACCTTAAAAGAGCCAAATTGTCCTTTAGTACATGAATGGAAACGTGAACAGTGTTACATCGCTCTAATGCAGTGGTTCTGAACTTGTGGGTCGTGACACCTTTGGGAGTCCAACTACCCTTTCACAGGGTTCATGTAAGACCATCAGAAAACACAGATATGTACATTATGATTAATAACAATAGCAAAATGACAGTTATGAATTAGCAATGAAAACGATTTTATGTTTCAGGATCACTACAACATGTGGAACTATATTAAAGGGTCACAGCATTAGGAAGGTTGAGAACCACTGCTCAAATGTAACATTAATTTGAGATTAAAAAGAGAAGTGGATTATAAACCAAGAAAAGTCATGAAGAAAGCCAGAAGATACTGCTAAGCAAAAACAAACAAACAACAAACTGCAAATATCCATGTTGTGTGATACGAGTGATATTGGCATTTAGAAAAAGACAAAACCATGAACCATAGGATCAGTGCTTGTCAATTAGGGAACAAGACATGAATATACAAGAAATTCATAGAGAACTTTTCAGGGTAATGAAAGTCTGTGTGATAATTTAATGGTGTATGCATCACATTACACATTGGTTGAACTGATAGAACACGTAAGACTGAACTTCTAAAGAGATACTGATGTGCTCAGGTTGGTTATTAGTGCACAGTGTAATGTTCTACTGTAAGTTTTGTTGGTGAGAGAGTACTATGGATATGTAGATTTGGGGAATATATGCTAAATTTTATTGAATCTTCCTACGAACATAAAACTTGCCTAATTTTTAAAAAATCTAGGCTTGGTTTGCTCTAACAGTAGAATAATAACAACAGTCTTAATTTTATGAGCTTGTCATGAGTAAAAAATGAGATAAGCACTTATTAAAAGTACGACTCATAAATGGTGTTAAATAAATATCAGGTCTCCCTGAAAAATTCTGCCTGTCACTAGCCCACTGTGCATATTCCTTCATCACTTCTACACCCATGTCCCATCCTCAATGAAAGCAAGAGGATCAAAACTATCTGCTAGTTTTTTTCTTTTTTATCATTTTATTTCATTAAAAAATAAACCTAGTAATTGGCTTATATAGCAGGAATTAGCTATTGTATTCATGAGCTCTGTGCTTGACCAAGGATAGTGTAATAAATAGAAATCACTAAATCTGTAGAAGCAGCATCCATCTATTTGTGAAGATAAGAAATTAAATAGCAGAGTAACAATTTATGATTAATATTGATGACTGATACTATTGATAATTGGTGAATGCTATAAAAATGATGGGGATGTTTTTCTTTTTAAATGATACTTTATTTAGTTTTTGAAATTCTATACATATATACAATATGTCTTGATCATATCTAACCCAACTTCCTTCTTCCAACTTGCCCTAGCTCCCTCCAATCCCTACCATATCTTCCTCTCAACGTTATATCTTCCCCTTTTCAACTGACCTCTTAAGTCCAGTTAGTGAGCCCATATGCATGTAGACACCCTATCTGTAATCATTCCCAAAAGAAAGTGACTCTCCCTTCCCCAGAAGCCATTGTCTGCCAATAGTTCCTCTGCTGAAGAAGGGCTCTCTGACCAAGCTGAGGTCAGCACAAATCTGCAGATTTAAACATACATATATAGAAGACAGCCTGACAACTTGAATATTTAGCAAAACAACAACAGTAGCTCTCAGGTCCCTGGATTTCAGCTACGGGTTTTTAACATTCTTATAATGCCAGGCATAAATTCCCTCCTAAAGAACAAGTCTCAGATCCAGTCAAGAGAACAGATGGTTACCCCATAAGCAGTCTGGCCACTATTACACCAATGGGCATATCTTGCCTGACATGTTGGCAGAATAACATGCAGCATCCATCACCAGGCAAGACTACTGAATTTTTCAATTAGAGATCTTAAGTAAGAAGGTTTACAAGTTTATGTATGGAACAAGTTAACAATCTACAACATTACTTATAAACGGATTCCATGAAATTATTGGCCCTTTTGCAAACAAATCTATGTTTGTGTATATATTGACTTTAATTTCTTCAGTGATAAAGTCAGAGGATTGCTACTTAGAAGTCAGATGTTAGAGTTCTATCAGAAAAATACTTAACATTCTACTATAAAATGGATTACTTTTAAACAATGTTTACCTAAGAATAAAAAGACAAGACATTACCGTAATTAAAAACATAATTTAATTTTTGGATAACTATTTCAATGAATTTATTAAAGATTATAGCTTTTAAAATACCATACTTGCTATAATTTCCATTCATGTTTTATTCAAACTTAATCCACTCACTCGGCAAATAATGACTGCCTTTCACAAACTCAAGAGACTTTCTCTGCTTCTGAAGCTGTGGCATAGTGAGGGAGGGAGGCTTTTCAGTACAAATAAATACCATATACAACGTCAAAGATCTTAACTAGAGGTAATGGAGGGCATGGCTGCGGACTGTGTGAGAATGGATAACAAAAGGGACACAATTTCCATCTGGCAAATTGGACAATGTGTCTCTCAAGAAATGAGGAGTGAAGTGGGAGCTGAAGGTGAGTAGGAAGTCAGCAATAAGAACGGAAAAAAATCCCGGCTCAGCAGTTAGGAGTACACAGTATATATACTGCCCTTCTACACACACATCTACATATAATGAAGAATGACAAAATGAAGTACATAGTACATATCACACACACACACACACACACACACACACAGAGAATAACAAAATGATTTTTTTAATTGCTTTTCTCAAACAGCAGCCATTACCAAGGTTTGCTGTTACCAAGGGTTCAAGTAATGTTTGAAAACACATAACAAGGATGTTAAGGTAAAGCAGAAACAATTAGTGAGTGGTGATAAAGGAGATTAATGATGGTCTAGATGGGGGATACTGGCACATAATTTGGATTATATTCAAGTCAAAGAGAAAGGCATTGGAAGTCATTATAATACAGTGGTTATGACATCATAGCACATTACAATAAATTATAATACTCTGTCTGCTCATGAACAAATATAATGAATAAGAAAACATAATAATATATAGTAATAAGAAAATAAATTCAGCATTGGATTTCATTTTCCAAGGAATTTAAGAGGAATTTTTGGAAATTCTGTTTCTATTCTTGAAATTCTCAATGGCATACAGCAATATGACAGAGAAGAACTGGTTAAAAATCACTTTGAACAGCTAACTCTCGAGAAGCTATATCTTGACTTCTCACTGCCTTTAAGGAGAAAAGGGATCATGGCACTAAGATTCCAAAATTCCTTCCTAAATCATCTTTAAATTATATTTTATTTTCATTATTTAAAACTTTTTAAATTTAAATAAATTTTTATCATATTTATGCTACCTCAAGTCCCTTTAGATCCTCTTCCCCTCCCTACCCATCCAACTTTAAATGCTTACAAAAAATATAATCACAAGCCCCCACCCCAAACCATGAAAATAAAATAAAGACATGTCCCAAAAGAATTCTAGGTATTTTCCAGGGACTCCTGAGTGTGTGAATGGCTGGGTCTCTGAGTCTTGTGCCTTTTCTTGGGCTCTTTTCCTTCTGTCAGTTTGTATTGCCCATCTCTGAAGTGATAGTTTTTATTTTAGCTTATATTTTGTTTTGTTAATTTAAAAAAGAAGTGAATGAATGAATGAGTGATGAATGAATGAATGAATGAATGAATCATAGCCACTGGGCTAAAGGCTAACAACTGATCTGCCACTTATACCTGCTGAGAGAAGGAAAGTCAGCTTTATCTAAAGGAATGACAGTGGCTATATCAACCACTCTAGGAC
Source organism: Grammomys surdaster (assembly GCF_004785775.1). NCBI lineage: Eukaryota > Metazoa > Chordata > Mammalia > Rodentia > Muridae > Grammomys > Grammomys surdaster. The sequence goes on along the minus strand of NW_021604565.1, from coordinate 18,033,776 downwards.
ATTCTTCATGTTCAAGAGCAATTGACCAGCATGCCATGGGCTTTACATTATTTTTGTATGCTTTTATTTGTTTTAGGCTCATTTTTAAAGTAGTTATATCACTGTTTAAAATACTTTGGAAATGTAATTTCAGAGAATTCAAAAATATGGATACTGTCAATCTCAAGCACATGCATTTATTAAACACACACTGAGATCGGCACTTGAGCTTCAAATGGGTCTTAAAAATAGGGCTGGAGCAGCTTCCACTCTGAAGCATCGTGCTGGAATTACAGAGGAAGAGAGAAAGACAGATTCACACCCTGCAGGAATGCAGACGGGAGTTGCAGAAAGAACAGCAATCTAGTGAAAAATCCTTCCCAGTGACTATTAGGTTTGAAGCATGCGACTCAAAAGTTAGTGGTCTCTGCAACACATTCTGAATGCCTAAGAGGTACACAATGATATTTGACTATGATGTTAACATATTTGTTTCACATTCTTTCCTCAGTAATGTAAGAATCCTCATTCCAGACTTCTCAGTAAGAAATCCACAATTATAGAAATTCACCACAGATACGTTAATACAAAAATTCTACCCTTTTATTGAAAACAGGCACTCATGGGGTTACATTTTGGCTCTAACCTTGATAATAAAGATAGAGTCTTCCAAGCTATGGATTTCTGAAATGTGAACACCATTAATTATATCCTACAAAATCCCCATGCTGTGTCAGTGGCTACAGAACAAGCTGGATTACTTCTCCATACCTAGTCTTAATTTCAGTAGAGATTTTATCTCAGGCTCCTAGACAGGAGACCCCTGAACTTACTCCAAACTATTACTTTTAGCATACATTCTTAGTTCGGGTCCCTGGAAGAAGTAAAAAGGCTACCTTTTTATATTTCATGAAAAGCCTTCTCACCCAGACCCAAGTGACATTGCTCTCCTCATTCTGTACAGAGTTAATCAGACCAACTAGGGGACAAGTGTGAAATGACCGATGTGAAACACTCGACATTTTCAAGAGACAGTCCCACACTTATGTGAACCAACTTATTTTCTCTCCACTTATCTGACTTACTAGACTGTATTTTCTAAAGCTATTTTAGGTTTCACAGAAAATTTGAGAGAGGAAAAAAAACTGTCTGGGCTTGGGTGACGGCTCAGTAGATCAAATGTTTGCTGTGAGTTGGGATCTGCAGAATCCACATAAAGTTGTGCAGTTGTGGCAGCTGACTGTAATTTCAGAACTCAGAAGTCAGGGCCACGTGACGCACTAGCAAGCTGGCAAGCTTGGCAGCCACAGTCTACAAAATCTGCATTCTGCAAGGGATCTTGGCTCAATAAATAAGGTATAGAATAATGGAGAAACATGAGGTCGACTTCAGACGTGTACATGCACAGGCACATATGTGGATTCACACCTGCACATACATATCCAATATTGATAATATGTGTAAAATGCATACACATGCAAAAAAAGCTTTCTGTATGTCTGTCACCCCTAACCACCCCTCTATCCCTACTTCCCTTTAATCTGGTTTTTCTTTTTAGTAACATTTTGCAATAATGCAGTATATTCATTACAGTTAATGAACCTACATTGTTACTTAATAGTTAACAATGGAGAAGTTTACATTACAGCTTTCTCTTCATTACGTGTTCCATGGGTTTTAACAAACATAACAGGTTTCTATCAGCACAGTACACTATAGAATAGTTTCACTATTTTGGGCATTCTCTGTGTTCCACCTGTTCATTATTATATCCTTCCTCTTGAGACCCCAATTATCACTGATACTTTTATTGTCCCCTTAAGCTTTGCCTTCTCTAGAAACTTACATAGTTGCAATTACACAGTACATAGCATTTTCACATTGGCTTCTTTCACTTAGTGATAAGAATTTAAGGCTCCTTATCATACAATAATGTTTGGCTGGAAAGGTTAATTGCACTTTGTGTTCTTACTGGATATCTTGCTTCCTTTCGAGACCTTGAAATGCTACACAGATTCACTTCTGATTTTTGAATAGACGAAAGGTTCCAACTCATTTGGCAAATACAAAAGATAATAATTCTTGACCAGTTCAGAAATATATGTTTAGTGGTGTAGGTAACTGACAAACTAGTGGTTCTCAACCTGTGGGTCACCACCCGTTGGGCGGAAAGAATGACTCTTTCACAGGAATCACTTAGACCTTCAGAAGGCACAGATATTGACATTATGACTTGTAACAGCAACAGAATTGCAGTTATGAAGTAGCAATGTAACTATGGTTGGGAACAGCCACAACATGAGGATATTAAACATGTATTAAAGGGTCTCAGCATGAGGAAGGCTGAGAACCACTGTTGAGAAACTATTTTCCAAAAGGGCTGTACAACTGGGTTCTCCTCAGAAGTGAGGTAGTGTCCCTGTTGTTCAAACTCCTGGCTTGAATGCTTTCCCTCAGATTTGAACCAGTGGAAGTGGTGCAGTAGCATCTCACTGCTACTACAAGGTGTAGTTAACTGGAGGTATGTGATGGTTGTAATTATTCTATATGTGTTCCATGGCGACTCAGAATCTTCACTCATTTTTAATTAAATGTTTGTTTTCTTACTGTTGTTCCTTTTCACTCCCTCTCTCTGTGTATTCAACTTTCTTACCTTTTATAGCCAATAGAATGGCATAATAAGCATATTTTGTGAGGTTTTTTACTTAGGATATGTATTATACAAATGTAGAGCTGGTTCTTCAGCAGCCGCTTGTGAGGGCATGTATGTCACTTCAGTCTATAGCCAGCAGAAATAGAAAAGTGCATGCAACATGAAGACTTAAAAAAAAATGCTAAGTCATTTCTATAAGACCCAGAAAATCTCACCAACATGGCTGCCTAACCACGACCTGAACAATGACAACACTGATGTCATCTGAGCACGTACTGGTAAGCTTGGGGTAGAAGTGGGGCTCAATTCTAGACAAAGATAAAGAACTGCAGGTAACCAAGATCTGCTGCAAGCAGGAGAAATAGTTTTCCCCAGGGATGAGCAGACTAATTGCTTATCCAATTCCAAACAGTATACACACGAGTAACATTATGTAGACTGAACAGGCTGTGTGTGTGTGTGTGTGTGTGTGTGTGTGTGTGTGTGTGTGTGTGTGTGTCTTATTCCTTTATAATATTAGGTGTTACTTCCACCAGCCACAAAGAAATTGGGGAAGAAGTTTGCCCTAAACATCC
>NW_021604565.1:18007340-18030169 GCF_004785775.1 Grammomys surdaster | reverse complement strand
AATATCTCTCTCTCTCTCTCTCTCTCTCTCTCTCTCTCTCTCTCTCTCTCTCTCTCGGCATCAAGAGGGTACATAGAGAAGGAGTACATGGGAAGGAATGGAGTAAGGAAATGTAGGGGAGAAATTTTACAACTACATTATAATTTTTAAAATTAATTAAAAATATCTAAGAGCCAAGTTGGAAGGCTAGCATCAAACACAGCAGTCAAAGGCATATAGTCTTGTGTTGGGCACCTGAGTTTATATTGTAAATGTTTTCTACCATGGGGACTACTACATGTCTTTATGATGTCTGTCTTGCCTCAATCCCTAGACTAATTGATTGGTTTATGAGTGGACTCATGCTTCACACTAGGTATGAGAGTCATTTTCCAGTAATCTGAAAAGACAACAAAAATACATGGGAAAGATATTATAGTATTCCAATAAAGATTATCCAGTCTCAACCGTTATTTATAATACAAATCATTTCCCAAGGAAAACATGGACTAAGCATTACTATAAAATACCTGCATACCTACAATTTTCTAATTCCAAACCTCAACAATGAAGGAGATGAAATTACGTGACACATACCTCAAACCTTTCTCAGTGTAATAGACAGGAGTGGCCGAGAGACCGTGGCATATTCCTCATCTTGATTTTTTCCCTATTGTGAACAGATGGGAGCTCTGCTATTTAAAGAATAGTAGATCCTAGTATTTGGCCATTATCCAAAGCAAAAACGAAAGAAGGAGCAACATTCATCTGGCTCAGTAACAGAAGAACCCTAAAAATAGACAGCCAGCCACAGTAAGGGGTGCAAGTTGCTAGGCAGGAGGGCTTCCTTCATGGTGGTTAAAGACTTTCTTCCTCTATTCACTAAATGGCTACTAAATCATTCTGATACATTTATTTCCCTATGTTTAATGCCCACCCATAATCTCTCTATTATTGTTATTGTTGTTGTATTTTAGTTGTTGCCATGCCAAGGATCAAACTTGAGGGCTTGTGCATGTAGGGCAATGCTATAGCCCAGCCAACTGCATTTAGTAAAGATCCTGATTAAAATGATTCACACACTGAAATAGCTCTAGTTCTTCTGAATCCAGTGAGTCTGACGTAATACTGTACCTCTGAATAGTTTTCTTCTAATGTTATTAGTTTATTATGAACAAATGAATTTCCTTTAATTAGAGATACTGCCACATTAAGGGTGTGGCCTTCTGAGAGTTTCTGCTGTGGTATCAAATACTTGCACTAAGTTGCCACTCATATCTTGAACACCTACTGCAATTATATTTCCTTTGCAGACATGAAGAGATTGTGCACCCACAGTCTCTTATAGAAATGGTGGGTGCTTCCATGTACTCTGCAGTATCTGTGATATTTGGATTCCTGCAGAGAGGAGTACTGAAATATGCTTGGAACTGTATAAGCACAATGCTAGTAAGTGGGGGTGATTTATTGATTAGAAGAGAAAATGAACTGCACTTCAGAGTGTCTACGGTTCCATCTCAGCAGCCATCACTTCATCACAGACATTTGAGATGCTATTGATAAAATTATACCTTAACTCAGACATGAAGTTAGCTGAAAGAGAAGACAGCCTGAGAAAAATTCATACCACTGAACCAAAGGAGGCAGATACAGCGGGATGTGTATAAGCTTCGAAACTGGATAGGAGCCTATACTGTAATAGTCTGCTTGTTTTTGCAGGGCTGGAAACACTGGGAACTGGGACAAGTTATGAGGAGTCCTTCAAGGATGGTAGACATGCTTTATTTCTTCATTTGAGTATTGGTTACATGGAGGTTCTACATAATTCACAGTAATCCATCAAAATCTGTATCTGTAACTTTTAAATCTTCTGAATATATGTTACTTTTAATAAAAAAATAAATAAGTATCACAATATACAACCAAAACCGTACCTTGGATAGCAGCATCTTATTAACTGTAGGCTACTATGTCTTTTAATAGAAAACCTATTCAAGATTTACAAATTTAATTATTAAAGTATTAAAAACTGTGTCTTAACTGATGAATTATTTTTAAATACTGGTTGTACTTCTGTACACTTACTAAATTAAGTTTGATTCCTTTTCAAGCTATTCCTAACTGATTAAGCACCTTTCTCTCTTAAACATGGACAAAATCTAACCTAAAATTAAATGTGGATTGACTTACACATTGCAAACCACATGCAGCATTGGTCATTGATTTCCTTAACCTCATTACTAAAGCTGACAGAATTAGATAGGCTCCAGTTGTGGGTAACATTTCAGCATGACCTCATTCTTTATTCCATGGGACTTGTAAAGGTTGGGTGATTCTACAAAACTACAGATGCAACTTAGTTAGCTACATGAGGATTTCTTACAATAGCCATTTTTGCTCTGTGTACATGCCAGCAAGATCTGAGTCTTAACATCTCTATGTACTCTGCCACACATTATTTTAATGTTATTAAGTTGATTCTTTACATAACCCTAGATTTTACAAGCAAAATGTATTTTGAATTCACCACAATTCATAAAATATAAGCAAATGCCTGCAAACATAAACATTTAATGTAGTTAGGCATTTTTTAAGGTACGATCCTGTATAGTTTGTAATTCTGTGTTCCTTAGAATAGTTAGGTCCTATGCCCACATTGATTGTACATTTTCTTAGCCAGCAACTATGACTAAACAATCCCATCATTTTCATAAAGCTCTGTTTATACCTACCCTTTTGATTCATGTGTGAACTGGGGCAGGCTGACTCCATGACAGGCTCCAAACAGACACTGGAAGAGACTGGGCCTAAACTTCTGTTTGGCAAAACTGGGCAAGTCCATACAGATCAGTTCCTGGAAAAACCACAACCCATGGGCAACCAATCAGGAGCTGTTTGGCCATCTGGTTTGAGACAACCAGCATGGGTTGGAAACAGTTTCTAAGCTCTTCAAAGTCTCTAAAGCTTTAGTCAATCCCAAAGACATTCATATCCCTAAAGAGGGAGCCCACCAATCAAGTTAAAAGTCACTTACTCCTCCCTGGAATTTCTCTAATCTGCTTTAAATTGAGCCTGGGAGCTTATCTCTACATCTCCATCTTGGTGAACAGAAGACTCCTGCTTGCTGGATTTCTGCAGAATTAAACACTGTTTGCTTTTGCGTAGTATTTGAGGCTGGGATATCATTCTTCAGTGAATCATGGACCCTCGACTTCAGATATATGATTAACTAATAAAATCTAAGCCACTAACTGATCTAGTGTGGAGTCTAAGTTTTCTTAGTTTAAACCATCCTAAGAGGTTTCCAGATACACTTTAATGAATAATTCTTGCTTTGAAGAACCAGGTTCACAGTAGCTTCTCATAGCAAGGAATGAGATCGAAGATCCACTGCAAAAGTGATTTTGCCTCAGGAAAGTTTCTTAATAATTTTGGTGGTCAAAAGTTGTGTTTATCTAGGGATTTCAAATATCACTTCTTCTTTTTGCATTATTAACCCATTATCTTTATTGTGTCTCATTATGGCTCAAGGAAACATTAAGTTTATTGGATACTTTTGGTGAATCTTGAAGCCATGTATCCTTGATCTGATTTAACTAACAGAACAATCCATGTGTTCAGTGACTATTTCTCCACATTTGGATTGTTATTGACAAATCATATTTGAGTATTAATCCAGTGGATATGTGGGTTTCAGTGTTACTTCCTCTACTTGGGCTTCAGCAAAGATACATTTAAATTTTCAATTGAATTTAAATGAATGTTTATTGCCTTCATGGAAACCTAGAGTATAGGTAGAGGGTAGCTGGACTTACAGATCAATTTTAGTTCCTTTTCCTTTAAACCTCATGCTTCTTGCTAGAAAGAAGGGGATTAGGGAGATAGCACCCTCCAGGCAGACACCATAAGGCATGTTCCCAAAGCGTTTCTATTTGGTGACTCATGTCTGCTACAGCTGCATAAAAGCAAGGTTTTTGACCTAGGGTTTCATTAGCAACTTCTCTATATGCACTGCTGGAAGATAAGAGAAAAACAAACCTTCATTTTGTGTGTATTAATCTTAGAACAAGCGACAGTAGTTGTAAAGCACAGATTTGAGGATCCCGAATATTTGAACAATATTCTTCATAAAATCACAGATGGTTTATTCTGCGCTACGACACACATCAGCAATGATCATTACCCACACATTCAACCTAAAAGTATTTTTCATATATGCAGAGTATGAAATACCATAATAAACATATTAACTACCCATACACATATAAAAACACTCTCAGATTTACTGTGAGTACATTATGTAAATAATGGACAGAGTATAAATCATTCTGATTTCTTGGAGTGTAATTTTGCCAATGGTTATCAAGTGTGCTTTTACTATGACTTTACATTTCTCTTTTCAGCAACTTATTTTACAGATGGCACTTTGCACAGCAGACAAAGGATTCCTTGGAAAATCATACTTGTAACAGCAAAAGACTGACAAGAACTTAAGTGTCAGTCAATATGTGAGAAATCAAGCAAAAAATAGCATATTCACACAATGGATCAATTTGAAGTTACGTAAAAATAACAGAAGCTTTTAATATAGTGAGTTATAATGATATTTTTCAAGGTGGACAGGCTGTTAATACAAAGTACTAAGAAGTGGGTTACTACAATGCTCTTTGTGCAAACAAGATGAAGGATAACAAGGATTTCCTTATCTTGGTGTAGCATATCTTTGATGGACCACATGAGAAACTGATATTGCCCGTAGTCAAAAAAGTAAATGGGTGATTGGAGGTCAGTGATAGAAGACAGCTCTTACTGTGTATGGTTCTATATAACATGAATAATGAAGCTGGTAAATAAGTTACCTACTCAAGAATGAAATACAGTAAGAAAAATAGAAGAAAATGTCTATTCATGACCAGTGATCTTTTTCAATTAAGATTTAAAATGTCATCTTCATTTTAGAAACAATGCCATACCCTGTAGTTGGCACAAACTTGCTTTGGACTGTAACAGACACAGTGAATCTGCAGAACCCATTCATCTTCATATTAAACAAATGGGAGATTTAAAGGGCGAGTCAGTCAGATGGATTGCCTCGTTCTTCTCACTTTCAAATGACACTAGTAATTTCCACCATTTCTCCTGGGACCTGGTGTACTTTCCCTGCTTATAACTGTGGTGGGCAAAAGGATCCCCTGAGGTGCCTATTTCAGGCCCTCTAGCCAATTTGTTTATATTATTCTTCCTACTAAAGCTCTTCTCTTCCTCAAAAGGCACACTGTGAAGGGAGATACACTCCGGGGCATGTCTCCAGTCTTCTATATGATAGATGGATAGATAGATAGATAGATAGATAGATAGATAGATAGATAGATAGATCCAGTGAGTAGGTGGGTGGGTGGATGGATGGATAGATAGATGATAGAACAGAGAGACAGAGATGCAGACATACTGTTTCAGGGAAACAAAGAACAGAAAATACTTCAAAAGCTCTAAATTCTCACTCATTAGATTTGATACAAGAAATTCCTCTTAATATTATAAATTCTATGACCCCTCTAAACTTGTATCAAAATACCTGAAATGATTATGCATTTACTATTCATGACTTATGTATTTTCTCCAAAATTTTGTATGCCTAACCATTTTGCAGAAAGACTTGATTTGGTTTATAAGAATAGAAGTAAGCTTTTCATCCTCCTTTTGCACTGACCAGCTCAACATAGACCTGAAATTAATTTCTCTGAAATCACCCTTCAATATTGGGAGCACCCCCACAGTTAGTTATTAAATGGCTTCCACTTTGCTGGCTATTATAATGAAATATAGAAAAGTATCAGGTGCACAGCTCTAATTCAGGTTCAAGAAATACATTCCCAGCTCACACTAGCTGCACTAGAATTTGTGGCTTCACTGAACTGAATGAGGCTGTTGCTGAGTCAGGAGACTGTAGTGTTAGTCCCAGAATTTAACAGTTCTCTAGAATTCCTGGATCGTTTGGTAGAGGGACACCATATGTCTTCAAACTCCTATTCCTTTTTCTTGTGATAGTCTTTTGTTTCTCTTTCCTGGGGAGGGTGGGCCAGAACCACTGAATCATGTAACTAAAGTAACTGTGTCATCTATCGCCAGCCCTGAGCTCTGGGATCTCACTGGAAGCTCAGGCACTCCTCATAATCTTCTCATCAGAACACACAGATGGTTGTATATTTTTGCTCTCTGTTTTTAGTAGTTGCTAGAACTGGAAGATGGGGGCTATTTCCTTTCCTTTACTGATTTTCAGGAAAAAGAAGTAGTCAGATTTATTTATAATGTAAAACTCCACTTCTTTACTTACCATCAGTCTAACCAGATATCATGAGCTTTGGTTATCTTTGACTCCTACCTTCTTTCACTTCCATTTGTTTTAAGAAAAAACCAAAAAACATCTCTGATCTTTGCCAATTTTTTCCTCATCTCAGCTCTTTACTTAAAATGAATAATTAAAATTAAGCAACTAAAAACATCAGAAACCCTGCAGTCAAAGTAATTTATTTTAATTAAAATTTGATTCACAGGATTCAAACTTGTCCCATAAGGCAAAAATTTGCAGCCAAATTCAGAAGATGTCTTGGGAACCTGGAGAAAGTCCATCAGCATTTCTAATACCAGTATAAGCTTAAGATCATTAAAATGACTCCAGGGAAATAAACAGCAATGATGAGGGAAATAGATATTAATGTATATTTCAATGCTTGATCTAGAGGGACTATGGACACTGTTGGGGTCCTAAGTTTAAAGATATTGACAATTTCAGAAAAGGAATCTAACAATATTTAAACGCTGTGTAAAGGTGCAAGTATACATGTCCAAAGTTGCAAAATAAGGTTAATATAAAGATAGACAATCAAGAGCAGAAATAAAATGCAAGCATCATTTGAGAAATGAAATTTCTTTTTTTTTCCCTCTTCCCTTCTTCCTCTTGCTTCGGATCCCACTTGCTCTGCCCCCATTCACTCCGGACCCCGCTTGTTCCGGACCCTGCTCGCTCTGGCCCAAAGTACACTGTAGCTGTCTTCAGACACCCGTATGAGGGCATCATATCTCATTACAGATGGTTGTGAGCCACCATGTGGTTGTGGGGATTTGCACTCATGAACTTTGAACTTCCTGAAGGGAAGTCGGTGCGCTTAATTGTTGAGCCATCTCACCAGCCTGAGAAATGAAATTTCTTATATTTCTAATTCAACTTCTAAAGAAGCACACTTGCAAAGCACTTGGGAAGCTAAGGCAGTCTGAGTTCAAGGCCGGATTGGTCTGCATAGTAAGTTCCCAATAGCCAGAGATATACAATGAGATTCTATCTCAAATTAAACAAACATAAAAAAAATCATAAAACGTAAGAACCATGTTTGCAATAACCACATGGAAATAGCGTCCTCATCTCAGTTAGTAGAACTATCTTCTTATAGCCTCATGTCTTTAACTTTATTTCTAGTTCACCTTAAATATTAACCTTTTTTTCTTAGTACTGGGATTGAATCTAAAGCCCTGGACACAGTAGGGAAACACTTTGCACCATTTGTGTGTGTGTGTGTGAGTGTGTGTGTGAATTTTATATTTTGAATTCTAAAATATAATGAATAAATATTTACTTTTATTTTATATTATTAATCCAGGATTCTGATCCTGCCAATAAACTCCCTCTGTGCTCATCTAAGCCCAGGTGTAATGCCTTTTCCTGGCTATATATCACCTGACATCATTTCTTTTGACCACTGGTGTCCCCCACACCTGACATTTATCTTTCAGCTTTTTCATTAAGGATATAAGATTTCAGATAGTATCCCAGGTACTAGGATCCAGATGTGGACAAATCTAGGCCAGCCTGAAGTTTAAAATGATAGATGTTCATTTATTAAATCCAATCATGCTGAAGGAGGGGCCATCCAGAGACTGTTCCACCTGGGTATCCATCCCTTGTGCAGTCACCAAAGGTAGATACTGATGTGGATGTCAGGAAGTGCATGCTGACAGGAGTCTGATATAGCTGTCTCCTTAGAGGTCTGCCAGAGCCTAAAATATACAGAGGCAGATGCTCACAGCTAACCATTGAACTGATCATGGGGTTCCCAATGGAGGAGTGAGAGAGAAGACTGAAGGAGCTGAAAGGGTTTGTGGCAACAATACCAACCAACCAGTGCTCCTGGGGTCTAAACCACCAGCCTGGGAACACACAGGGACCTATGGCCCCAGCTGTATATGTAGGGGAGGATGACATTGTCAGGCATAGGTGGATGAGGAAGTCCTTGGTCCAGTGAAGGCTGGACACCCCAGTGTGGGGGAAATCATGGGTGGGGAGGTGGGAGTGGGAGGGTGGGTGGGGACGTATTCTCTTAGAAGCAGGAGGAGAGGGGATGGGACAGGGGGTTCCTGGGTGGGTGGGGGGAATCGGGAAAAGGGATTACATCTCAAATGTAAATAAAAAACCCAATAAAAAAAGAAATATCCAAATTGAAGAGAAGATGGGCTAATGAGTATAACTGAGAAACATAACTTTATTCTCATGGTAGTTTATTTCTCAGGATAATTTATTAATCAGGATTAAGAGTTTATATAAGAAGCATGTTGAGTTTCATCTAAAATGATAACAGTAGTTGTAGGCCATATTTATGTTGCTTTCTGGTGCTAAAATACTTGGAGTTTTATCTGTCAAGAATAAACTGAGCATAGTGGTACTTGCGAAGCAGAGGCATTCTGATCTCTGCATTTAAGGCCAAGCTACTCTACACATTATGTTCTGAGCCCCACTCAGGTTTACACAATAAGAATTGGTGTGAAAAAATGGGTACAAATATATGTGCCCAGTATCCACATCACTGTGTAGAATGCCCTTACCTCCCCTTCCTTCTTTCTCTTCCTTCTTCTTCTTCTCCCTCTCCCTTTCCCCCTTCCCTTCCCCTCCTCCCCTCCTCCTCTCCTCCTTTCCTTCCCTTCCTCTCTCCTTTCCTCTCCTTTCCACTCTTCCTCCCTCTCTCTCTCCTCTGTCTGTGTCTCTCTTTGTCTTTGTCTCTCTCTTACACACACACACACACACACACACACACACACGCACACACGCACACACGCACATGCGCGCGCGCGCGTGTGCACACACACACACACACACACACACACACACACACACACACACACACACACTATAATGCAGTCCCAAATGACAGATTAAAGGAGCTCTCAGATCTTCACAATTCTTTTTTAATATTTCAAAATACACGTGAATTTGAAATTTTCTAACCACTTAAAACTTGACAGACTCACACAATGGCAGAGGTGACCCCAGTACTGCTGGATGGCGTCTATTAACCAGCATTATTTATGAAATTCGGATGGTGGCTAGTCCATAGAAACAGCAGCCTTTCATGCTTCTCCATTTGCCAGCTCAGCTGTGGCAGCTGCCCAGAAGGGTGCAGGTGAGGGGCTGCTTCACTGAAAGCTGCAGCTTCCAGCGAGCACAGTCAGCCCCTAGCTCTCAGACACAAAAGCATTTCACTTCTTGCATGTGGTTGTTGTCCCAATTCACTCAGCTAATAGAGTTGCCATTCCTCACGGATTCACCTTGTTTGACTTTATCACAGTTCTCATTAGAAAGTTTTCTTACAATTGCGGTTGGTGCTATCACTGAAGTAACAGTTCCGCCATGCTGGACGCCCCACCCCCAGCCCATGTGGACCGAGCAAGGGCAGAAAACTGGGGATCCTTTCAGCTACACCCCTTGCTGTTTCCCATTCTGTCACGTGCTCATCAAGCTTTGACCATATCTCTGTAATGTTCTGTGAGCTTTTTCCTGTCACTACTTTCCATTGGCCATTGTGGTTTGAATCCTTGAGTCTACTTATCTTCCTGTTCAGTTTTAAGGTTTGACCTTGGCTACAATGGAATGAATGACAAGTACACCGTATGATGTATTCGGATTCCAGCTTCTTTGAGGCAGAGCTGTGATAAGAGATACAAAAGGAAGTCCCGAAAAATCTGTCAATTGTTAAGTATACTTTTATAAACTTGTTTTCCCCAGATACTGGATTGATGTCCCTGAGTTTGGGAACATTTTAAGTTTTTTTTTTTTTCACAGAATCTTTGTACCAGATGCCAAACAGGGACCTCAGCAGTGTTTGGAAGGAAAGGATGTTGTCCTCTTATTGTCTCAGTCACTTCATTGGGTCAGCAGGACATCCTCTTACATTAGAAACTGCAATGTGGACAGTAATCCAACACTTAACAAAGATGGCTGGCCTCAATATCTAGTCTCCTAGGACAATCTTCACAGGCTTAGGGTGACACTGGAAAGTTGTTATTTTTTAAAAGCAACATTATAGTTCTAAAGAAAGAATTCTATATTTTGACTAACAATTCAACTATTTCATCTTTGGGTTAATTTAAAAGTTCAGGTAGGTCCCATCTGGTCTCGCAGATTTAACTACATTCGCTAGTTCATGATTTCCAGCATATCCTGGATGGTTTCCAATGTTTTCTCAGATACATTTAACCTGTTCATTTCAAAAAGCAATTTGTGAAAAAAATTGAAATAACTTCCTCTAGAAACTATTGACAAATACTTTATTTTACTCCCTGCTCTGTGTTGTTTCTCCTGTAGCACATCACTCACATTGCAGAAAAGGAGTAGAGGGTGCTTGGTGTCTATCCTTAAAGACAAAGCTTTCAAAGTGGGATGCATGGGATAAGGGGGTCTTGGTGTTATTTCACACTTTATGTGAAGTTAGTTTATATTTCTATGTTTTAGAAAAGAAAATGAAATATAAGCTAATTCCTTTTTTATAGCTAAAATAGTATGTTTTTCATATTTAAATATGTAGTAATATTGACAGCATAATTAGCCACAAGACAATCATTGGCTATCTTGGAGAACTCTCAGGAATCTTAGTATATAAATGAGTTTCTATAGTTTTATTTAAAATTTCCAAAAATTACTTATCAAAATTCTGATTGACAGAGCAGACACATTAATACATAATACTGCACTTAAATAAGACATGACAAGATGTTTAATAGATACAATTACAACATTGTCAGACAAGTGAGATGACCGCTACACTGTACAATCAGACTAAATATAACATATAATATATAATAATAACAACAGTTGAAGGACTGTGTAATGGAGTGAATGAAAATAGCTACAATTGCCTTGTATTATTTGATTATTTAGTCACCATTTAGTGGAAATGTTTGGGAAGAATTTGAATGTATACTCTTGTTTGAAGAGGTTTGTCACTGGAGTGGGCTTTGAGGGTTCAAAATTCAACCTATTCCCAATTAGTGTGCCTCTCTCTCTCTCTTTCTCTCTCTCTCTCTCTCTCTCTCTCTCTCTGTCTCTCTGTCTGTCTCTCTGTCTGTCTCTCTCTTTCCCTCCCCCCTCCTCCCCTCCCTCCCTCCTTTCCACTCCTCCTCCCTCCTCTGCCTTTTGTATGGGGGTGAGATGTGACTTTGCTGCTATTGCTCCAGTGTCATACCTACCTTCCTGATGCCATGCTTCCTGCCATGATGCTCCTGGGCTCACCCTCTGGAATTGTAAGCTCCTTATAAACTCTTTCTTCTGTAAGTTGCCTTGTTCATGGTGTCTCTTCACAGCAGTAGAAAAGTAACTAAGACAGACTGAAAGATGATTTGAAACAAAATGCCCTCACTGCCAAAAAATAGCACACAGTGAATAATTAAGGGAATGGATCACCTTGAAGGCAAGTGTGTAGAGTGAACCACAGGACTCTGCAAATCAACACATATGAATTGATCAGTTCACATGCAGAACTAATAAAAACACAATAGGAAGAATCAGATCATGGCTTTAAGAAAAGAATATTTTATTAATTCTTTGAGAATTTTATATAATGTACTTCTATCATATTAATATCTCCTATCCCAACTCCTCTAGGATCCATCTTCACCGCCCTATCCACTCAGTGTGATATTTCCTTTTCTTTCTTTCTTTCTTTCTTTCTCTCTTTCTTTCTTTCTTTCTTTCTTTCTTTCTTTCTTTCTTTCTTCCTTTTTTATCTATCTATTGCAGTTTTTGTCATTCAAATGCTCATGAATGTGGGGCTATTTCCTGGAATATGGTCCACCTATCAGGGATCACTTCCTTAAAGAAAAGGGACTCTCCAGAAGCTATTGGTTGCCAATAGTGCCTCAGCTGGGAGTAGAATTAATGCCTACCTCATTCCCCATGCTGGGAGTTTGTTTGGCTTGGATTTACACAAGCCTTGTGAATGTTAGCATAAGCATTGTGAGTTCAGATGTATTTATTGCCTTATTCTATCAAAGATACTGTTTCCTTGTAGACATCCATAACCTCTACCTCTGACAATCTTTTTACCTCCTCTTCTGCAATGATTCTTGAACCATAGGGGAAGGGCTATGATATAGAATCTACAGGATTTTAAAATAGATGTTTTCTATTTAGAACTTAATATTCTACAGTTCTATTCTCTGCATATTGGCCAATTGGGGCTTCTAGTTTGGCAGTCACTGAAAGAAGTAACATTTGTGATGAGAGTTGAGAAATTAACTTTCTATGGGTGTAGCATGAAGTCTTTAACAGTCATTTTTGTATTGTGTCTAACAGTTACAGATTTTTCCCTAAGCAGATCATGTTCGTATTACATCTGTATGGTGCAGGTTACCTAAGCAGATCATGTTTTTATTACATCTGTATGGTGCTATCCCAAACTACCTGTCTAGTATATTGTTTCTTCTGAATGCCAGTGTAAGTTTCTAAAGAGACTGACACATGTATGTAGTAGGATAACC
Source organism: Grammomys surdaster (assembly GCF_004785775.1). Lineage (NCBI taxonomy): Eukaryota > Metazoa > Chordata > Mammalia > Rodentia > Muridae > Grammomys > Grammomys surdaster. The sequence goes on along the minus strand of NW_021604565.1, from coordinate 18,017,389 downwards.
TTTAGTGAAGAACAAGTATTTTGGAACAAGATATGATGGTCAAAGTCAAAACACGAAAACACCCATAAATATTGGCATGGTATCATATGAGAAAGAAATAAAAAGTACAGCTACAGAAAAATTAATATTGGCCTAATATTGAGAGCCTAAGAGGCTTCTAGCCCTAGTTTACTGTTAAGATATTAACAGTTGGTACAATGTACTGGCCAACTATCCTTACAAAGAAGTCAGTGGTTTTACATTAGAACTGTTAAGCCAGTACTAGATAAAATGTAGAAATCTCATAAGACATCTTCCTCGCCCTTTTAAATCTCGAATGATTCTACTGTGCTGATTGCCTCCATTTTTCTTGCTCCCATAATTTTCTCATAGGAACACAGTGTGGCACGCGTGTAATCATCTCGCCAGCAAGAACGCACCCGGACACACATCAGGATCCTTCCGCAGCAAAACGTTTATTCCAAAACCAAAATGTAGGAAGACCCCAGGCCCGGAAAAAGCACTGTTTATATACCCTTAGAGCGGTGTGCTCACCTTTGATTGGCTGCTTACTCGTTACGCGCCAAAACGTCGTGGGATGGGCTTTGATTTTGGCGCGCTTTTACCATAGCACATGCGCAGTTTACTTGTTTACTAGGAAGAGCACCGGATGCCAGCGCCATGTTGCAATGGTGGATTTTGCCAGCACAAGCCGCGGCTTCCTACAACACAGGTCCCTCGGGATTTGCTCTCCTCTTAATTGCCTTGCCTCTTACAATAACTGATACACAGGTTAAAATTTCAACACATAAGTTTGGGGAACACACAATCAGGTCTCGGAAAATAATCATTTATTCAGTAACAAGCTATATACTTATTGAATGCTTGCTAGGTTTTAATGTCTCCATCAACAGATCTCAGTAATCTCTAAAAGTTTTGGATTGATAAAAACTAGATTCTTTATGCACTATCACGGTTTGATTTTTATAAAGTATACAATATAAACATTCTATTTGGTCCAGAATAAATGCATGGCTTCTAAAATAGTAATTAAGTAATAATTTGTAGGAATATAGTTAGTCGCAATTGTTGCAGGATATTTGATTATACTGTGAACCTCTAGATTATGTTATATAGTGGAAAAACATGGTGTTGCTTAGGCCAAGCATACATCCTTAATCTAAGAGCTTTCTGTTTATTGTAAACATAATTAAATAAAACAGGATTAAATAAAGTCAACCATAGGTCAAGAGACAGGGAAAGCCACCAGTTTTCAAGGAGTGGACATAGGAAAAAAAAAACAGAGAGAGTAAGAGGAAGTCAAGAGGATGGATAAAGAAACAAACAGGCAGTAGAAGGGAAGTACATGTAGTTTGAAGGTTTTTGAGACATTGTGGGAAAGGAGAACTTCTTTTGGGGAAGATGACCATGGAGGAAGATCACGTGTGTGCTTTCTCTAACTCTCTGAGCTAGCAAGGTTTCACTCCAGCATCTGGCTCTTGAGTCTTCATAAGTAAAATCAAACAACACACAGTGGAAGCCAATGTTCTTTAGAGCAAGAAAGAGCAGTTGAGAAACAGTTAGCACTGCCTTTCACTGGCTGTGTGAATCTGGGCAAGGCATTTGGACTGGTGATTTTGTCAATCCTCTCTTCAATGTTGAATTTTTACCATTCACCATGTGGGCCCTCTAGTCTCTGTCATTGGAAGGCCTGGTTAACAAGATACATCTTCAGGAAACTGGAAGATAAAAAGAGAGATCAAAGTATCTTTTAATGGGTATCTGTTTTTCCTTCCCAGTCCTAGCCACTTAATAGTTCCCTTAAAATGTCCCTTCTTTCAACATGTCTTTGTATCATTTCAACAACACCTCTCTTTTCTTCTGCTTTCTTTTCTGGGCAAGGTAAAGTAGAGACTCCTTAAAGTGCTCACTTCTATTGATGGTATGACATGCCCTTCTCACTGTGTCTTGTGGGTTCCCTTATGCCCATTTTCACCTTTGGAAACTGCCCTTTGGAAGATGCTCCTCTTACTCTCTGGCTTTCCATTCATTGCATTGTTTAATCTTGCCACTGTTGGATTGCTTGTGCCTCAATAGTTGACCCCCATGCACATTGGCAGTACTAACTAGAGAATATAAAGTTGGGAAGGATATGGCAGCATTCTGAGGGGTGTAAGCAGGAATATGATCAAGATATATTAAAAACATTTAGAAAAATTTTGAAACAAATACAAATGTTACCAAAATGTTCCTAAGCCTCAGTTTATGTGCAGATATCAAGCCCTTAAAAATTATGTCAATGAGTTCTGTGAGTGATTGAATGAAATTATCTCTAATAATCTAGCATCTCCCATATAAATATTAATATATATCACAGCTGTAAACATACTTGACATAGTTAAGAGTTCATCAAGGATGCTTTACCCATCATTTTTCTTGGAAGATTTTTTTTTATAAGATGATATGAGCATAGCCTACTACACGTGAGGAGAAGAAGATACAACGACATAGTGCCATGTGTAAAAGGGAGCACCTTCATTAATATTCTCGCCCCTGCTGAGCCTATCTATATTTTTACTTCTGGCTTAGCTTGCTCACTCAAGGATAAGAAATAGGTAAAACATCAAGAGCTGGAAGCAGTCACCTTCATTCATCAATGACCAGGATAATTGCCCAACTAGTGACAATTTAATATGCCACATCACTTCATTCATTTTATATATATGTGTGCATATAAATGTGTGTATATATATAATGAAGAATAATTTATGTCATTTCTTGTTAGCTTAAATGCTGAATGGAATACAAATCTGCAAGTGACTATGTTTACATGAGGAAAATTTCGTGAACATTCTTCCCAGTGTGCAAAAAGACTTCCCTCAGAAAAAATTCTTACCTCACCTGGTCGATCCTTTTTCACAAAGTTGGCATTCAATGATGTTTATTGACTGAATGGGACATATAATAAGTTATCAGGGTCTAATAGTTCTTTTTAGGGCCCGAGATAAGACACAGATGGCTAGGCAGATGGCATGTAAGGCCACGTGATGTCTTCCCAGGGAGTCTGAAATGATTCACAGAAAACCATTGCATCACCACTGTGACCAGCTTGAGGCTCCTGTGAACCTGAGAAGACACATTAGTTAGCAACAGAATGATTAATAAGTGAGAGTTCAACATCCTGCCCCCTGCTGCAAACAGACAATATACAGAAGGAAGAGAAGCAATAGCTTCAGGACATTGGCAAAGGTCAAGGAAAGACATCGCTAAAGTTGAATCACAACTAGGGTCAAACACACAAAAGAAGATGTAGTTCTTTTTTATGTGAGATGTTTTTGGGTTAGATGCTGAACACATTTAAGTAATAGATAAGCAAAGTTATAACAGAAATATGTCGGCTGGCAAATTCAAGGTCTATCCAGAATTTCCTCATTGAGGTCACACTGTTTTGTCATTCAAAAAGATGTACTTCCTTGGAAGAATGGGCCCCACAATTTGACTGGGCAGCACAGTAGAGCTGGCTCTGGAGGTGTGGATACAGGTGAGCTGGCCCCTGAGGGCAGGAGAGCTGAAGAACTGACCCTGTCTTCTGCTGATGGTAGCACTGGGAGGTTTAGCAAAAGCAATGCTGTAGGACTTGCCCTGGTGGTACAGATAAGGGAGAGCTGACCAGCTCAGCAACTATCTAGGCCCAGATCTAGCCCTTTGAGTTGGCCCACCCAAAAAATCAACGTCATCTGGGAACTATTAGGGCACTTAAAAGTGCTAGTCCTCCTAATAGAAAACTACAGGATCTCCATAACACAGGGCAACAACAGGGTAACCTGTGGGAGTTCTGGTGAGGATTCAATATTGAGGATGCCCCAGAAACCAGAGACCTCAAAGTAGACTGATGTTTCATTGTAATGAATATTTGCAAGTGGAGATGTGTGAACAGAGGGATATAGTGTGACACAGTCGGTAACACACTTCGGCTTCCAGGATGAGATGTTTTCTATGCTTCATTTTTGTCTTGTTTATGTTTTTTTGTTTGGGGTGGGGGAGGTTGCAAGGGCAAAAGACACAAGAGGATGGGAAGATGAATGAGACTGGAGTGAATGATGGGAAACTCACAAAGTATCAATGAAAATTTAAAGATGTTCAGTGATTTAGGTCATGTAGTGACTTAGGATGACCGTATTACATGAATAGCAACTTAGGTTATATAATATGTCCTGATTGTTTTGTCCTGATGCAGAAAAAAATACATTTGCAACTTGTGACCTCCAAACCTTTACTTCTGATGCAAACAAAGCAAAACAAAAACAAACAAAAATACAAAACAAAGCAAAACCAAACCTCTTCAGATACAAAGGCTTTACAGTGCCTTGACCATAGCTCAACTCATCCTGTATTGCTGTTGGTACAGTTCCATCGCTGCTACAGGTAGTCTCTACATCTTTTTTACCAGAATTCTCAATGAAGGCCAAATTAATTCCCCTTTTATGTGTTCTTTCCATGCAAACACTGTTGTACAGGAGACTTTATCAGCACACTGAGAAAACAGAAGTGTCTTCAAACATATATGGTATTGTGACCTTTCTCCAGTTTGATATATCTAACAGGTTTATGTGTTTGAATACTGAGTCCCCAGTTGTTAACTCTATTTGGGGAGGTTACGGCACCTGTCCAAGTAGGAAGCATGATGTGTAGAGGCTGGCCTTTATGGACTATAGCCACAGCCCATTTCTTTCCTAAGTGTTCTACTTCCAGGTGGGTATCACATACCAAGCATTTGCCACATCCTCTCAATCCCAAAACCATAAGAAATTCCAACACAGCCATGGTAAATAAAGTCTTTGGGCAACGAGCCAAAATAAACTTTTTTCTTTTAATTTACGTCTGTCAAGCATTATAGGATAATCACAAAAAAATGCAATGGGCTAGCACACACAGCTAGACAAAAATTATCTTCAAATAGTCTGTGTGATGGTTTGTATATGGCCCAGGGAGTGGCAATGTTGGATGGTATGGTCTTGTTGGAGTAGGTGTGGTCTTGTGGATGTGGGATTCAATACCCTAGTCCTAGCTGCCTGGAAGTCAGTATTCTGCTAGCAGCCTTCACAGAAAGATGTAGAACTCTCTGCCCCTCCTGCATCATGCTGGCCTAGATGCCGCCATGCTCCCACCTTAATGATAGTGAAACTGAACCTCTGGACCTGTAAGCCAGCCCCAATTAAATGTTGTCCTTTGAGAGTTGCCTTGGTCATGGTGTCTGTTCACAGCAGTAAACCCTAACTAAGGCAGTCTGGCCCAATGCCTTTCTCTAGTTTTCTATCACTTCCTCCAAATAGTCAACAATGCTACTAGAGGCACCCAAGAGGTCTCATGGCTCCATATTCGTTTTCACTGTTCATTCTCTGATGCATATTCTTTCAGTGGACTTGATGTCTCAGGTAGGACATAAAATGACAATTACACTAAGCTTCTAGGAGTATAAAGGGACAGCACTCAGATGTCAAAACATGCTAAAGTTGACATAGGTGAGGAGTTCTGTCTGATAAAGTTGGGTAATGATCCTGGCTCCTTTATTCAGTTGAGGATCATTCATTCTTGAACACTCAGAAAGAATTAACTCAGATTTAAATGAGTGGGAATTGTTGACCCATTTCTTCTGCCCAATCCACTCTTCCTTCTTCACTGTTCCATTTCATAGTTGCTAACTTGTTGAGTTCAGGACCACTCCATGAAATACCTCCTGTCTGCTATTTCTGTCTGAAACTTAATTGTAAGTAGGTGCACCTGTGAGATGATAGTGGTAATAGTCCATCAAAACTCCACAGAGACTCCAAATTTTACTTTTAAAGGTAATCACACATCTGCTTGACAGGCAATGAAGCCCCTGTCACTAGTGATAGGTATAGCATAGGCAGTTCTCTGTACCAAATTGCACTATGATTATTAAGATTTTTCCCTGTGAGGAAGAGTGATGACACACAGCTAGAAAGAAAGAAATGCACTGGCTGGTGTTAAGTATCAGAAGCTGGAATAATATAGGGTAACAATTAGGATTTACTTATTATATAATTTCAGCAAGGACCCTGATGGGCCTGACATAGCAGGGAAGGAACTATACTTCCAAATTGCTGCAGCACCACTGACATACACAGAGGGGCAAACAGAATGCACATGTCCTGGGCTTGGGAGTGCTTGATCAGGATCGGTAAGACATATGTTGGAAATGGACAATCTCTGTGTTGACATCACCCTCTTAGATTCATGATTTAATATCTTTACTAGAATATGGGAGATGATGAAATAAAGCTCTTAGTGATGTACTAGCAAGTTTGACAGATACAGAGGACTGGATTAGAAAAAGGGCAAGTTTAAAGGGCTGGTGTGCAGCCAGAATTAAAAAGAAACATATTTATGAGATGCAGCCCAATAGCAAGGCAAATAATGCCACTCCTGGGCTTAAAAGCTATACTATCCACTGTCCCTGTCATGGGCAATGAACATTGCCCATCATCATGTTGGTATGAACAATCTGTCAATGTTGCTGACATTGCTTTTGGATCATAAATAATTTTCTAATAATTCATCTTAATTTCATGATTTTTAGGCTCAGAATCTACAGAAAGTGAGTTTGACTGCCTGAACTTGAAGCACATGTCTATATATTTGTGGTCCCAAAAAATCAATCAACTTGGAAGTTTGGCTCTTCAATAGAAAGTGTTCTCTGTTTCTTACTCAGTCAGAGGACTCTTCAATGGTAAGATAAAGATTCAGATTATTAAATAAAAAGAAAGACAAATGTCCTGTGCATGGATCCCTCTGTGCTCTGAAATTTCTGCTTCACGGACTGGGAAGATGGCTAAATGCATACAGTGTTCATTGGGCACACATGAATTCTGAACCAAGTGAATCTTTGGAATTCATTGGTCAATCAGACTCACTGAATCAACGAACTTCCTGGCTTTCATAGCACTAAAACGTACATACAGGTAAATATACAGGCTGTGAGGAATGAAAAGTATTCAAACATCTCACCTAGTGGCGAAGCCTGTGAGGAACAATATTCCTCAACCTGGCATGATATGGATATTGGTACAATTATGGCACAAATGTTATGACAGTACCAATCACGTTCCTTTTGAATTCTTATAAGGCCTACTCCATAGAAAATATCTTTCTTAGTACTATAAACCAGCCCAAGAAACCTTCCTAAGAGAGAGCTTACAATTATTTTGGTAAATGGACATAGTATAAAATTATCATTTAACTACTTCTTGTTATACCCATAGATTGGCACAGGCTTGAGTCCTCATCAGCTAAGCTTCTTTTCCAATGAGTAGAGAGTAATACAATGACTTATTTCGGGTCAAATAATAAGTGTAAATAATAAGTAATTAGGTAGTGATCTACCTTAAATGGGGCATTGTGTCATACCTCTGCCATACAAGACTCAAGGAACATGAGAAGGCAAAAGGATTTCATGAGCTAAAAGATGAGGAACACTTATGCAAAACTATACCTTCTAGACATGATATGTTCATTGTGTCAATTAACTCACAGTGGCTATGTTTACTTTTACCAGATCAAGCCATTTAAAACTCTAGCTTGAATGGAGAAGGGGTTCATGAATTTCTAGTAGAGGAGTTATTGACAATAGACAGCTGCTGGAGGGAAAACGGTGACTTCCTTCAGGATGTATTCCTGGTAGGTAGTATATATTCCAGTAGATGGGCCTACAGCCATGCACATATGGACAATATTAACTGCACACCGTGGATTAACAATGGAGGTTATGAACTTAGACATGACTAAGGTTCTGGAAGAAATAGTGAGGGATTAATATGATCAAAATACTTGCATACGTGTATAAAATAATACATGAATAAATTAAAGACGTATTTAAAAATAAAATAAGATCCATTGAGAAAAACAGCTGACACTGAGCTTCCATAGATACATAAACAAATCAACAAGTACATATGCCATATACATACATACATACATACATATATTAAAACAACAATAACAAAATTAAGAAAAACCAATTAAAACCTTTGATCTAGTTATCTCAGCATATTGTAGCATATGCATATAAGTAGACTTCTCCAAGAATATATTCAGAATTTGAGGTCATATACTAGGTATTCTTGAACATGCTCTCCTCCAAATTGAACTTTAAGCATTTTCTAAAGAATAAAAAAGCTCAAAAGAGCAAGAAATTGCATTTTTTTTTTATGTAGCAAGAATTTATACAAGGTGAACAAATTCTAACTTAAAGCAAAAACACACTTGTTTTCAGTTTGAGAGCAATTCAGATTTCATTACTGAAAGTTCAAAATCAGCTCTACACATTTGGAAATTGGGAATGTACTATAGAAATGAAACTGAGCTATGAAAAAATACTTGTATCAGAGCCATGAGAAATGAAGTTAAAAAATTCAAATTAGTAAAACCGAATGAATATTTTGAGGATATTAGAATCTAAACTTAGGTCTGTCATAAAGCAATGAGTTATTCTATCAGAAATAATTTTAAATTCCCTGAGACAGCTTCAAATGAGCTATTGAAACATAGTTGGTCTATGGCCTCCTTTTCACACATGAGTGATTTAAATATGAAGACATGAAATCATGAATACACATATTACATAAATTGGCAGAAAAGACAGGTTTTAAAAATATTTTGCACAGTGTTCATGGCAGTAATGGATAAAAGAAAATTACACTGTGTGTGTGTGTGTGTGTGTACATGCACACACACTTATGTTGCTATCTTAGCTCTCCTTTGTATTGTAAGCTTATGTGTCAACAAAGGTTGTAAAAAGGTAAATTTTTCATATGGATGCATGATATAAGAACAGTTGAGTGATAAATCCAAAGAAGCCCTTGAGTCTGTCAGAATCTTTCTAGTGGAAAGTTTGAAATGCAGGTTTTGATATCTACAAAGAATTAGTCAAATAAATCATTGATATTCATAACCTGAGCTCATCACTCTAATGCTTAAACAAATGATCTGAATAAATCACTGACCTGTGTGTCTGGTAGTTCACCTGATATCTATTCCTATAAAATATTCCCTCCTCTTTCTCTCTGTTTCTCTTTTCGTTCTTCTTCTTCCCCCTTTCCCTCGCCTCTCCTCCTTTTCCTTTCTCTTCCTTTCCCTCCCCTTCCCTTTCCTTCCCCTTGTGGGGATCTCTGCAAGAAAGAAATCCAACCAGATGCAGTAGCTGATATTCATTCAAACTTCTAGTTTCTGAAACCTGCAAGTTTATTTTAGGCATATTTAAGGATACACACAATTTTGCAAAGTTTCCAGATGAAGATCAACTCAATCCTATATGTCCAACAAAGCTTAGAGCATAATTATATTGAAACTCTTTAAAGTACATATCACCTCTTTGGTAAAGATGGATTCTATTGACTGAGAAACAATTCTGAAGATAAGGATTTAGAGGGAATAGCTGAGATAAACATGAAAGTCTAAGGGAGTTAGGTATGACCTGGTCCTGCAGATAGCACTGATCACTAGGCTATTGACTACATCTGATCCCAGCCTTTTGGAAAGAAAACAGGTTATGCATGTCTTAGAGTTTTACTGCTGTGAACAGACACCATGACCAAGGCAACTGTTATAAGGACAACATTTAATTGGGGCTGGCTTATAGGTTCAGAGGTTCAGTCTACTATCATCAAGGTGGGAGCATGGCGGCATCTAGGCCAGCATGATGCAGGAGGGGCTGAGAGTTCTACATCTTCCTGTGAAGGCTGCTAGCAGAATACTGACTTCCAGGCAGCTAGGACTAGGGTATTAAATCCCACACCCACAAGACCGCACCTACTCCAACAAGGCCACACATATTCCAACAAGGCCACACCTCCTAATAGTGCCACTCCCTAGTCCAAGCATATACAAAACTATCACACACATTTCTTCTGTTGAAGAGATAACTCTGAGTGTTTATTAACATCTCTGCTTTCCCTAGTGTTTTTCTGTCTGAACACAAGGACCTCTTTCCCACTACACCGTCTCTCCTCTTCTCTTCTCTTCTCTTCTCTTCTCTTCTCTTCTCTTCTCTT
>NW_021604565.1:17952030-18007330 GCF_004785775.1 Grammomys surdaster | reverse complement strand
TCATCTTAAGAAATTTATCTGAGAATGGGAAAAAATGCAATATAACTTTAAATCCTCATTTCCTAGTTCCAACAATCTGTTGCTTTAGAGCAAATTCCTGAATACAATTATATCTGCAAATATTTTAGCAAATCCTTGAAAGCTAGTAACTTTAAAAATGTCATCACGGCATTATTAATATAAAGAAATGTCTTATTCCCCTCCTACTTGGTTTTCTTTGCTCCCTCTCAATTTATCAGCTGTGAAAACCAGGTCACCTGTCCTGTTGAGTTTCCCACAGCTGGGAGCTGTGAAATTTTGAAGACGAAAAATAGTAATATCTGAAGTGTGAGCATTCACAGCCTTCTACACCTGATCCCTCTTAGAAACCCAAGCTTTCCATTTCTCCTCTTGGAATGTTGTCCCACATATCAATAACACATAGACTTGGGGAAAGGCAGGATGAGGGATTTGCCTTAAACATGGTGATATAGTTGCTCTAATGTAAGGAACAAGGCATGAAGGTGAGAAACGGGGCGGGGGGTGAAAGACAAGGACTTGCAGGGCTTGGTCTGTGGCTGTGAGAATCTACAGACTATGTTAAAGCCAGTGGGGAGGTGTGAGGAGCAGCTGACATTTCTCATTTCTGGAGATAACACTGAAACAGAGAATGGTTTTTGCATTCATTTTTCACTATAAATTAGGAATTTACTCCCCCTCCCCCATTTTGTTTTTCAGATAAGTCAAGGAACTGCAATAAGTATATGCTTCATGACTTTTAAAACATTAAACAAGTATTTTTTTAAATGTTATTAAAATGAAATTGGATCACTTAGGGGTCTCACTGATTTTCTTCTGGTCCATTGTTTTCTTGAGACTTCTCATTTAAAATAAAAAGCCCTAGACTCATTAATACTTTTTATCTTGTATACGAGAAGGAGGCTAGTGCAAGTTGTTGTTTGAACTTTAACTTTTCTTTTCACTCCACCACCACAGAGTTGTGTACCAGAGCAATATTTTGGCTGCAAATTATTCAATTGAACTCAGAGTTATAAAAATGACAACTCCTACCACCATATGACAAGATCTAAGACTGGGCAGGTTATTCAAATGTATATATTCAAGTCTGTTCTCCTTTGGTACTGCTGATCATTCAAATGTCTACAGCATTGTCAGCCACCCCATTTCCACCAAACAAAACCCCAAAGATCATGACAGCATAATTCTTCTTTCTTTTCAGAAACAAATTTATATTTGAGATCACATGCCTTGTTTGTTACTCTTCAACTCCTATCTCCTAAGTCAGAGTTGAATGCTAAGACTTCCTAAGCTAGTGCTTGACAAGAAATAAGGAATTCCCATGATCTCATTGTCTTGGATTTATCAGGAATTATCCTGTGGAGGCTAGAGATTTGGACACTTTTCTGGAATACATCACCATGTGCAGAAGAAGCAGGTATCTTCAATGAAGGAATGGTGACACGAGAGCCTACTTACTCATATATCAACAGTGGATTTACAAGTTTTATCAGGTACCATGTACATAGGAAAACACATTAATCTGGAAGCAAAAACATGTGGAGAGGAGAAAACTTTGGAAAAATATTAGTATCACCCTTTCTCCAAACTCCTGCTGTAGACATCCTTTATGCTTTCCAGTATCTTAAAGCTGTACTACTTAAAATGTGTTGCTCCTGGGAAAGAACTATTTCTAAGCCAGGTTTCTTTCTTTTTTCAGTGGTAGAGACTAAATACAAGGTCTCTTTCATACTAGGAAGTGCTCCTACCCTGACATATGTCCATTTCATGTCATTAGAGATAGTGGGAGATTGTGGGACCGTGAAAGGATAGCTTGGGTTCTGGTGGAGCACTGGCTAGACACGGCCGGAGACTCTGCAAAGGATGGCATACATTTCGCCACACTCCCAGACTCCAGGCTCTTGATATGTGGTCAAAGAACTCCATTGATCTGCACCTTTCAGTCACATAGGGCAATGCCCTTACAGCCCCTCCCAAACAGAGGTTTTTGACACTTAGCACAGGTAAAGAGCCTGACTACAGGCCTCAGGGCCTCGAGAGATCTCCATATTAATGAGATACCTAAGGGCAAGAGAGCAAGTAGCCAATTAAGCCTTCCTTCTCAGACTCTCCTCCTTACAAATAGTATTTAACCAAAGGCCCACACTGGGAGGTGGGGGTGGGGTGTACAGCTCAACCACTTTCTGCCATGACAATAAACCTTTTAAAACCATGGATTTTCTCTTGTCTTTGGGGCTCTGCCATGGGGAACCATGGAGAAGGCCTTTGACTACTGAGCCACTGCTTAAATCTCCTGCCAGAAGACTTCTCTACGTTCCCACTATAAAGACAACCAACTCAAGCAAGCTAGCCGACAAGCAAAGTGAGTGCCATAACCAAGTCTTCTACCAGTGGGTCACTGCTGGAGCTTCTCTCTCTCTCTCTCTCTCTCTCTCTCTCTCTCTCTCTCTCTCTCTCTCTCTCTCTCCCTCTCTCTCTCTTTCCCTCCCTCCCTCCCTCCCTCCCTCTCTCTCTCTCTCTCTCTCTCTCTCTCTCATCCCTCTTGGCTTCGGGCCAGTCCAGCCCATATGCCCTCGAATCTCAGTTCTTCTGAGACTGGAAGTCCAAGGACAGAGACCACCAGTCTCCCGTTCAGCAGGGTCGGCCTGGAGAACCCCACTCAGGAGCTCTCTCCCCGCAGGATTTCAGGTTGAGATCTCTCCATGCCTAGGAGATCTTCTCAGCCCAGTGTCTACCAGGCACCGCATGGAGTCAACTCAGTCAAATTGCCCAGAGCGGTGGGAATCTCAACACAACCCAACTGGACCCACGCCCACGCGGGAGCTAACAGCCTGCAGGAGATAAAACCAGGAAAGACATGTTTCAAACTGCAAGTGTAAATTTTTGCTTTGGTTAATGAGTTTCTGCTTACTCTGAGGAGGATGACAGGGCAGAGCTAAGTTCACAGTAGAAGGGACAGCACTCAGTGGGAAGTGAGTTCTCACTATATTGTCTCCACACAGCAGGGATTTGGGCTAAAGACTGATAAAGAAACACAGCAGGTGCTTTTGGAAACAATATCTATCTTGCTACATTTCTTTGAGGCTTTACTTTGAGGCTAGCAGTGAGAAAGTTTAGAAAACTAATATGGAAAGAAGATGAGCCTGTTTTCCATCTTTGTTGTTCAGAGGCCTTATGAGGAGGAATGGCCAAATATTTAAGAAGAAAAAAAAAGAAAAATAAGAAAAGAAAAACTGATAAATAGGCACTGTGGAATTCCAAGCTTTCCATTTTTCCATTGCTTCTCCAAAATAACTCTAACATGGTAACACCCTCCCCTTTCTCTAGCTAAGTTCGTGTTTTTTTGAGCAGCTTTATTAGGCATGACTACTTTCATGGACCTTTCATGGACCTTTCATGGACCTTTCATGGACTTTCATGGGTGGATCATATTGCCAATAGAGCTAGTTCTGCTTTGCATCCTGGAAAAAATACCCTGACACATATCTCTGTATTGTATTTTCTCATGCTTCCGGTTTTCCTGTTTCTTTTCACTCACTCCCAGGCATTTCGATGTGATTTACACCTTGGTCGATTTTATACTTACATATTCAATCAAATTTCTCTTTTGTATTAAAAACTTAAGCTGATAAAGGAACATATGTGTCTGAGTATCTCACAGGCCCCATCTAGAGAACAGTTACCACCTTTCTCCTCTACTCAATCTGTTCAGTGTATTAGCATGTCATCAAACTTGATGATAGGTTCTTTGAGTGATTAAAAGATGCATGTCTCATAGATCTCCAGGTCTTGCTTTTTTATGTCTTTTTTTTGTTGTTTGGTTTTTGTTTTTGTTTTGTTTTTGCTTTTGCTTTTTGTTATTGGAAAAGAAGAGGGAGTGGGAGAAAAAAGGACCGATAAATCATTAATAAATTCTTTTAACCTAAATTGTTGCATTTTCTTGCTACATATTTAAGAGTTTTTGTAATAGTTGGTGTTGGTACAAAAAATAGTTTTCATTATACTAGTGTTGTCTTTACTAAAGAACCAGGGTCATGGTGAATAGACAAACTAAACAGTTTAAATGGAAGAATGTCGTGAAGAGGCAGTTCTTCTGTACCAAGATGATAAGCCAGTTGGTGGTGACCTTGAAGACTTTCATGAAGGTTTTAGTGTGACATGAACTAGGAACACAAAATAGAGACTGTGATGGTTCCTTTGTATAAAACAGAAAAGTGTCAAGTGGGCAAAAGACACATTCAGAACAAAAAATGCATTGTGATAATTGGCTCTTGGGGACTGAGTCTAGCTTCTCATCTGACAAGAATCCTTGCTGATAAGAGGTAAAGGCCAGCATTGTAGTGCTTCCGAGTATAAAATGCTCCTACAATTTAGCTTCTCAGCATAGATATCTTGAACAAGAATATGAAACTTGTTGTCTCCGGGAACTGATTTCATAGGCATGGATTAATGGTAATGATTTTGTAAAGAAAAATAAAATCATACACATCGCTAAATGACAAGCTGTAGAAGAAGTCATTTGAAGTGAGATCCCCAGGGCACACAATTTGTCCTTGAAGCTTGGAAATTAATTGATTAAATGATTGGTTCACATGCTCCTTCTACAAAGGTAAATTTTGATGTTTAACAAATACGAGCACATAGATGTGGGAAAATAAAATGTAAGAGAGATCATTCTTTATAGCAGCAACAAGAAACTCTTGACAGAAAAGGGATGAGGGTGCAGGCCTGCAAGGTGAATTGAGCAGACAGAATTAGATGACTAACAACTATCATCAAGCCTGTTCTTTAGGTAAAAAGAAGTGATCTCTTCAACTGTGGAAGTGAGAGCAAAATAAGTTCGAGTCTTTCTTTTCAGAGAACTTGGTAGAATTGCTTGGGAGAGGAGGAGGAACCAGAAAAGAAACAAACAAACAAACAAACAAACAACAACAACAACAAAACAATCAAGCAGTGACTCTGTTTCAGACAGACCAAAGAATACGGGAACTTGGGGAATGACCTGAAAAAAGAATACAGGAACTTGGGGGATGACCTGAAAATTTGTCACAGGAAAACAGTGAGCTTCCCAATGAGAAACCTCTAGCTGTGGATGCACTGAAGCAGGGTACAAGACTATGTGCCCAGCTGTGTTACAGCTGGAGTCATTATTTTAGTAGTCTTATTATTGTAACCATCAAAAATGCAGAATCTGAGTACTTAATAAATTTATTTTTTCAAAAAATGTTTACTTAAATAATTTAATAATGATGTAAACAGTTTGACAATGAGTGAGATGAATGAAAAAATATAAAAAATACATGTATAATAATGCCACCGTTAAACCAATGGCTTTATACACATTCCCACCTTACCCAAAAAGAACATGAGTAAAAATTTCAAAATGTACAAATACACATCTCTCTGTAGATTTCAGTTTGATTGGAATCAAACTGAAAATATGGAAATATAAAAACTACGGAGGGAAAAATTACAAAGCCAGAGCTCAAAGCATGGAGAGAACGCTGTAAAGATCCAGGTCTGTCACTGCCGATAGAGCCTTAGCTGTCTACTGGTATGTAGTCACTGCCTCTAAATTAATGATTTAAAGAAACAACCATTTTATTATTTCTCATGACTTCATGGGTTGCCAAGGCTCAAATGATTGCTTGCTATGACCTTTATATGCATTTTGCTAGGGCTCATGTTTTAAAGATGTAGTCTGAAACCCTGTCTCGAAAAACAAAACCAAAGAAACAGGCTTGTCCTCGTAACAGGTTAGAGTCTCTGTGGCACTGTCTGTTATTTACATTAGTTTACTCTGGACTCAAACAGGGAGGGCATTAGGCTAGCATTCAGTTCAAAGTATGACAAACCTTTTGAAGCTAACCATCATCTATATAGAGAAGGGAAGATACAAGTTCTAGGACGTAGCAAACAGCACGGAGAAGTGAATTGAGCCGGCAGTCTGGATAGAGAAACCAAGGCAGCTCTCCTTACACAAACTTTGTACTATTCATGCCGTTTCTCAGCCTGAGGAACACTCAGAAATAACAAGAAACTCACATGAGATCCCCTGAAGTAGACACCACGAGATGCCTAAACCAAATTCGGTTAAGAAAGAAAAGCAAGATCTACCCATGTCTCCATCCTATCAAAAGCAAAACCATAGGCAGAAAAAAAATAAACAAGTCACTTCCCTCTCCCACCACTAGAGGGAGAATATCCCCAGAACAGATTCTCAGGAGAGGTTCTGTTTGTTACATTGTCTAGAGCTTGGAGTCGTTGAGAATTTGTCAAAATTACTTTTGTTGAAAAGCAAAAAGATACTTACTGTGATCCTCATGTATTTTTACTTCTTTTTTAAATTGAGGGTTTAACAGTCTCTGCTTTAAAGCATGGCTTTGCTGTGGCAAAAGCAAATACCACTAATTTGAAAGTAAATAGTGAATAGAATGTTCCAGGTGGGAATAGAAGTAATGATAAATTAATTATGTCACCTTTAATCTTTTGTGTTTCATAATTGAAATCATTTCTCACATCAAAAGTCAGATAGGATGAGATTGTTTCAAATGGAAAGGTCTAAAATAATTACTCATTAACGTTATTAATATTTGAAAATAATCTTCTATAGTACAGAGACAAAGCTAGACCCAGAGTAGAATCCCAAGGCTCCCAGATGTCTGTGATTTTATGAGATTTTCTAGAATACAGTGGTTTAGCAGATCTTATTGCACATTTGACTCCAAATACGGTATAAAGACATGTTGTTCATTCTATCACTATAATGAGTCCTTTTGACCACATACCATGTACTAAGCCCACATTACACGTCAGGGAAAGATAATAGTGACACATATGTCTTGCCAGAAAAAAAGCTGTGCTCATAATAATACAAATAAATGTAATTAACATTTTAAGAGAACCTTTTTCATTTATTTAATTTTTATTAGATATTTTATTTATTTACATTTCAGATGTTGTCCCCCTTCCCCATTCTTACCCCTATAAACTTCCCAGCTCATCCCTCTTCCTCCTTTTTGTTTCTATACCATTTTAATTACATATAAGTATTAAGGTCAATTCTAGGTTGAGGAACTAGCAATACAATAGATGCAAATAGACAAGGAACAAGCAAGACAATAAACACAAATAGTCAAAGAACAAGCAAGGCAATAAACAAAGCCTGTGATCACTCCTGTGATTACGATTTCTAAGGGCTTATTAGGATGACCAAAATCTCTGAGCCTACTTCCCTGTCCTAGCTAGCCCAAAGTCATTTTCATGCCTAATGTTTACTTCTTTGTTCTAGCCTACAATATAGATTCCTGTCTTAAATTGCTTCTTTGTCCTAGCCTAATGTCAGATTCCTGCCTGAAGCCCTTTTTCGTTGCCTTTAACTTATTCTACTTCCCTTTAAATCCTCCTTAATATTTTCAGGTTTTGAGATTCTATGTGTATGGTGATCATATCCTATTTGGGATATTTAGAAATTTTTCTATAAACTTTGTCACTTTTTGTGACATTTGGTCCCCTGTGTCAGCTCTGCCTGTCCTCTCCACTATGAGGGTGTTAATGCCTTCCTTCTGGTCCTTAAGAACAGATCCAATCCTATCTATCCCAATGACTACATTGAAACCCTCTCGAACATACAGATTTGTCTGCTTCTTTTAATCATCTCTTGACCTTATGATCAAAACATTACTCCTTTACTTCAGTGAATGAGAGGTAAATTACACTGACCACTAGCATGTTAGTACCTCCTCCTGAGACTTGTGAACGTGCAGCAGCTGTGCATGGAGCGCAACTGTAACTACTGGGGGTACTAACTTCTGCTGAGACAACATTACAACTCACACTCCTCTGCGTTCTCATTTGTCCTCGGGTATAAACATCACTAGTGGTCCTAGGGTAGCACAGATTAGATAACTAATACCTGTTCTTTTCGGTAAGAAGCATGGATGATTTTCCAGGGGACCTATCCTCTTTTGAGGCTGCTGATCTTTGCCATCTTCCCAATTTTCCCTCTTCATGTTTTCTAAAGATTGTATTTGAAGTTGCCCTTAATTTCTTTTCCTAGAGTCAAGAAATCTTCTTGGCCAAATTATGTTTCTGTCAGACTAGTAAATACACTTACCGCCACATTATTTTTATTTTCAGCAATCTGTATTTTATGAATCCCTATTGAGAATATAAGCCTATATGATACCAAATAGTGAAGTACCTTGCAGGACAGAATATACAAAAGCCTTCACTATTTGGTAACATATAGGATTATACTCTCAATAGGGATTCATAAAATATATCTGTGAAGATCTGGCTGAGTTTGTAGCTCATTTTTGCCTAGCACTCCTTAAGCCCTGATTTCCAGCTCCAACATACATACACACACACCTGTAAAAGATTGCTTTTTAAAATGTGTGTATAATGGCTAGGAATGTGACATGGATGCTGTTAACCAAAGGGCAGAAATCACAAGCAAAATGTCAAAAGCGATCTTAATGAAAAATCTTGTTTTTAAAATATTGTTTTATCATTATTTATTTTGTGGTAATATAGTAAGTTTTTTTTTAGAAAACAATTTTCATAACTTGATAAATTATAGTTTTGTTTGTTATAAAAGTTGCTTTGACATGTAAATAGGCAACAAATGGTGTAAATAGTTTTGTAAGGCTCCAAGATGTTTATACGTGGACACACCTACATCAAAAGCATAACTCGGCTGCTGTTCTGCTGCTTCGTCCTTTATTTTTGTATTGTGGTAATTTCTTATGCAAATATCAGCAAGCAGCTGTATAGCTGTAGAATTTTTTGAGAGAATGAGATGTTTATATATTAACGACAATTTTTTTTGAAAATAAAAAGTGCCTAAAAGAAAAAAGAAAAAAAATGTGTGTATAATGTATTCAATGTTGCCAACCTATCAATAGAGATGAAAACACTAACATACAATGTAAGAAATGACTGGAAAATGGATTTCATTTCACAATGTCTGTCTCAACTGCAAAAATTTTAGAAAAATAATATGATAATTAGAATTATATCCTAGACATAGCTAATATTTTAAAAATTTTATTTAAGTAGGCAAATCATAAGGGTATCCTGATAAGGAAAATGAAAAGAATATTCATTCCTTTGGGGATATTGACCAATATGGTCAAAACAAACAAATGAACAAAAACCAAACCTTCCAAGCTATTGCCAGTGTTCTCACTTATTCTCCAGAACTTGATGACAAGACTCTACTGCTGAAGACAATATATGCTTGAGCCATAAAGCATAGAGAAATAAATCTGGTGGTGTCTAGTAGCTTTATACTTTCTGGGTAGCTTCCATAGTACTGGAGGAGAAACCCTATAATTAATCTCACTCTTCTGTGATCATGGTGAGCTGCTATGAAACTTTCCATTCTGGAAAGTTATGTCCACTGGTGCATTCACCTTTATAATGGAACCTATATCTAGCAACATTATTGGGTCAAGAATTTACGGTCAGACTGATCATAGACTCTAAGAAAGACTCTATTACTATTATTCTGCTATATCAACACAGTTCAAAACACATACACAATTCCTAATGGCTTATCCTTATACCAACAGATTAAGGCTTATCTGACAAGAACTACAAGTCACAAAAGAAAGAAATTGAGGAAAGTACCAAAAGATGGAAAGATTGTGTTTCAGTAGGATTAGCACAGTGAAAATGGCCATCTTACCAAAAGCAATTTATGGATTCAATACAATTCTCCTCAAAATTCTCACACAATTCTTTACAGACCTTGACACAGCAATTCTCAACCTCAGATGGAAAAATAAAAACAAAAACAAAAACAGGACAGCTAAAACAGTCCAGAACAATAAGAGAACTTCTGGAGGTATCACTATCCCTGACCTCAAGCTGTACTACAGAGCAATAGTAATAAAAACTGCACGATATTGATATAGAAATATCAAATTGGGCCGGGCGGTGGTGGCGCACGCCTTTAATCCCAGCACTTGGGAGGCAGAGGCAGGCGGATTTCTGAGTTCGAGAGTTCGAGGCTAGCCTGGTCTACAGAGTGAGTTCCAGGACAGCCAGGGCTACTCAGAGAAACCCTGTCTCGAAAAACCAAAAAAAAAAGAAATATCAAATTGAAGACCCAGAAATAAACACACACACCTATGGGTACTTGATTTTTTGACAAAAATGATAAAAACACACAATGGAAAAAAGAAAGCATCTTCAACAAATGGTGCAGGACTAACAAAATGTCTGCATGTAGAAGAATGCAAATAGAGTCATATATATCACTCTACACAAAACTCAATTCTAAGTAGGTCAAAGACCTCAACAAAAAACTGGATACACTAAATCTAACAGAAAGTGGGGGAGTAGCCTTGAACTGATGGGTATAGGAGACAACTTCATGAACAGAACACCAATGGCTCAGGCCCTAAGATCAACAATTGATAAATGAGACCTTATGGAACTGAAAAGCTTCTGTAAGGCAAAGGACACTGTCATTAGGACAAAATGGCAGCCTACAGATTGGATAAGGATCTTCCCCAATACTACATCTGACATAAGGGTAGGATCCAAAATTTATAAAGTCCTCAAGAAGTTAGATACCACTTTAAAAAATGGGATAGAGAACTAAACAGAATTCTCAACAGAGGAATCTTGAGTGACCAAGAAACACTTAAAGAAATGTTTTAGTCTTAGTCAAAGTCTTTAGTCGTCAGATAAAAGCAAATAAAAATGACTATGAGATTCAATTTTACACCTGCCAGAATGCCTAGGATCAAAAACTCAAATGATATAGCACATGCTGGCAACAATGTGGAGCAAGGGGAACATACCTCCATTGCTGGTGGGAGTAAAAACTTGTACAACCACTTTAGAAATAAATTAGGTAGTTTCTCTTGAAAATTGGAAATAGCTCTACCCAAAAATCCAGCTCTACCCATCCTGAGTATATACCCAAAAGATACCCCACTGCACCATGGGGACACTTGCTCAACTATGTTTGTAGCAGCTTTATTCATAATAGCCAGACATTATAAGCAACCTAGATGTCCCTCAACTGAAAAATGGATAAAGGACATGTAGTACATCTACAAAATAGAATACTATTCAACTACTAAACCCCAAGACATGATGAATTTTGCAGGCAAATGGATGGAACTTGAGAATATCATCCTGAGTGAGGTAACACAGTCCCCAAAGAACATGCAAGTATGTACTCATTTATAAGTGGATATTAGCCAGAAAATACTAGATATCCATGCTACAAACTTTCTCAAATTCCGTTTGCGTCCATAATATTGTTCAAATAAAGTGATAAAATATTACCTGTCCACAGAAGAAGGGGGAAACTATTCTACCCACATCTACATAACAGGCAAGAAATGGACCTTTTGAAAGAATTGGAAAGTATTTTATTTGACAAATGTAGAATTGGTACCCAGCCATTACAAAGCAGACTGAAGCAGCAAGGTCACGGGGCTGGCATCCAGATGGTTATTTGGTTGCCTGGATGTTGGTCTAAGTTTTAGAACTGAAATTTTTAATCCCTAAAGAACAGGGATGTCCCTGTAAATGTCACAGAGAAAAGAAAATTGAAATTCTAGCTCACCACATCAGACCTAAGCATTATATGCCACCGAAAAGCATTGAACTACTGAAAGGAAAATGAAGTAATTGTTCTTCAACAAACTGCATGTGAACAACTAAAATTATAAGTAGGTTAAATTTTTCACATAAACTTCAGGTTCCTCTAGAACATTATTCTTTTTTTGGTAGCACTTTTGGCAGATCATGTTCACAGGAAGAAGCTGAAGTGTAACCCTCAGCATAATACACGATAATCCCCAGCGAGTAGGAACAAATACAGGGTGTGGCAGATTGATGACCCCCTACCACTGTTTGTGGCCTCCTTTTATTCTTCCAATTTACAGTCCAGGTTCAGACTCAAAAAAACATAAAATTCAAAACTTTCTTATTTCGGCTAAGCATAAATTCCCAAGACAAGTTTTAAAATTAGAACTTTACCAGAAAGTGCTGTAAAAGTCTAAATTAGATGGCTCTGTAGAAATTTCTATAGATATATCATAAAATTTAATGATTCTAAAAAAGAAAAATTGGTTTAAAACCATAATGGCTTATTGTGTAACCCAGGCAACAATAGAAATTGGAATACAGACCTTTACTAAACCTGACATGGAAATAAGTTTGGACATATAAATCAAGTCCTCAACTGAAAAGCAGCAAGCGAATGGCCCAAGAGATTTTTCATGTTATTTTGTTAGAAATGTAGGTCCCAGTAGTAAATCTTCTGGACAGGCATTCTATCTTTGAAATGGCTTCAAGCAGAGCCCTCGCAATGAGCTACTAACAATGTTGATTACTGATGAAGTAGAGAGTGGCAGCAGGTGGTTAAAGTTCTTTTAAGACACACCTGAAGATAATGAGAATTGCAATAGAAATTCAAGATACTTTGAAAGGGAAACTTGCTTCCATTACGTTACAGTTGTCTGACTATGTGGAGCTGGTCATTAAGTAACTAAATTCCTGGATCCCTCTACTTGTTTTTGCCCTTCCCCATAGCCATGAGACAGGCAGGGAAAATTCTTCAGGCTGATATCTAGAAAGAAAAAGTACGGATCTGCTTCTTAACTTGAACTATCTGGCTTTGAGGAGATGCGTTATGGTTTTAGGATTCTAACTTGGCATTTCAGTGGGCAAGCATCACACCAGCCTTGCAGATGGCTGTGTTCTACATTCCCCTCATTGGCAACCCTAACCACTCAGCTTCCTATGAAGAAGCCACTGCTTGCTCTTCAGTTCTAGCGGTGGTGGCATGTGTCTATCCGCTTGCCTGAAAGAGGTTTGAAAATCAGCACAGAATAGAGATGTTATCTAGCATTAGCAGAGACACAGGGTGGGATGGATGACATTAATGGAAAGTGGTGATCCAGTATGTAGGGCAGGATGGAACGTCTGTCTGAGTAGACTTATCTTCTTATTTTTCTCAATGATGAATACTGGAGTATTGATCAGGATCAATCTTAAATCTTGTTATCTGAAGATTTGTAGCTGTATGAGACAGTCAAGCAGTCTCAGTGGAAAGGACAGAAAATCAGCTAAAAGCTAAACATACATTGGTTTATTTAAAGTAACATGTAATTTCAATTCCTTTTTGAGCTAGAAAAGGATTTTTAAAATATTAAAAACATATTGTTATTCTAACATTAGGCTCCATACGTTGGTGAAAGATCAGCAACGATTACATCTGAACTCAGAATATCGTGTTGGGTGTTTTGCTTCAGAAAGTGCAATCTATCTTTATTTTTATGTATGTATGTATTTATTTTATTTATATATGCGTGGGTGTTTTGCCTGTCTGTCTATCACATGAATGCCTGGTACCCAGGGGGCTAGAAGAGGTTATCAAACAGTTGTGAGACATAGAGTGGATGCCATGACCTCTGGAAAAGCAGCCAGTGCTCTTAACCACTGAGCCATTCCTCTAGTCCCGCTGTATGTGTTTAAGCTTGTCAGAGTAGCCAGTGAGCTCCAGGGACCCCTTTATGTTTCCCTTGTAAGGGTACGCCATTGTTCTTGGCATTTTTACATGGGTACAAGTGATCAAACTTAAGTTTCCATGCCTACCCAGAAAGTTATTCTCCTAGTCCATTGATATGTAACTTTTTAAATATTTGTTTTATTTTAATTATGTGCATATGTATCTGACTATGTATGGGTATGTGCAAATGAGTACCAATATACACAGAGACCAGAGGTGTAGGATCTCCTGGGGCTGGACTAAAGACAATTGCAGAATAATAAAAATGGGTGCTTGGAATTGGACTTGGGTCCTTGGAAAGAATATCACATGATCTTAACCACCAAGTCATCTCTTCAGCCCTACATCATCTTTTGATAAGGGTGATTAGATTATTGTCTTAACTTTTGCTGTAACCTAGGGCATAGCAATGAGACTCCCGCTGTAAATTCTGACCTAGCTTATTTATCTGCATGTGCCCTAGTGTGTACATTTCTGATTTTTTGTTTTTTAGTAGACAGATACTTTGCCTAAAATGACTTAGACATTTGGATTATCATCTGAAACTTGAATCTTTTTGATCTGTGTTGCCCTAACAAATTCTGTGCACCACATTTCTGACTTGCTTGCATTATATTATATTCATTTTTTCTCTTTATTCTTCACGCATTGTGTTTCAGTGATAGAGAGATCCATAAAATATAGTCAGAGTCAATTATAAACACAGCAAGCATTCTCTGGCCAAACACGTCTATGAAAGTCTAGGAAGAGAGAAGAGGGATGATTCACTTCACTATAGAATGTTTTGAGAACTTTGAAATGCTAAAAGTTGTGTAACATTCTAAGAAGAAAGACCATGCTCGATGTTATTTGAAGACAGAAACTTCCACTCTTTATCCACCAAAGAGGAGCTATGGCATTGTTTGTGTTGCAGTACAATTGGAGAAAAAGTTTTAAATACCGCTTCTTAAAAACATCTTTCAAGTGATTCTTTTTTTGTTACTGAAAATAATTAACAACAATAAAGCAGAAGTATTCCTTGTAAAACCCATTTCATGAGCAAAGAGAGAACCTTCTAGAATGTTCACTTTGCATTTCTGTAACATCCTGTTCCAGCACCTGGCCCTGACTCCTTTCCTTGACTTTTTTTGCCTGAGACAGAAGGTTGTTGCACTCACTGAAGCACTATGATGGCTCTGAAAGGTCCATTTTTAGACAGAATTTTCAACATCAGCCTGACAGCTATCTGATAAAATTCACTGGAGACATTTTTATAAAAAAGAATCTCAGACAAGTTACTATAAGTAGGTATTTGACACATTGATTGTTCCATAGGGGGAGTACATAAAGTAATATAAAATAAACAATATGAAAGAGGTTAGTATATAATATTAGGTACCATTAATATCAACCAGACTTTATGATAAAGACAAATAAAACAGACAGAGTAAAATATGAGTACTCATGTAAATCATTATGTGATCACCATTTAATGTAGATTTGGGTGTTACTAAAATCTATTATTTATTTATTTATATATTTATTTATTTATTTTATTTGATCTCTCCTTTCCCCTCCATTCCCATCCCTTTATCGTCCCCTCCTGTCATACATTTTACAGTACTGACAGGATAGCTAGCAGTCCTTTAGCCTCTAAGGTGCTGACTGTACGGACTAGAGTTTTATGTCGACGTCCTTGGTAGTAATTAAGATCTGATCACACATAGAAGATAAGATGGAGTCCGCTCATTTGTTTCTAAACTCTCTGGGAGGTACACATGATGATTAATTCCTATCAGGCATGAAAAAGATAAATGAGTCACTGAATTGTAAACAGTGGTTAATGTCTTACAATCAGGATATATATTCACTTCTAAAAGTGTCAGCTACAGATGTCCCAGTGCCAACCTCCTTGACATTTAAATATTCTCAACTGTGTAAATGGGTGATTAATGCATATATCTGTACACTTAGTGCTTTGAGTCTTCATCTAAGACAAAACTGAGCAACACATCTAGTTGTATGAGTAACCATGACCTTTCAGCTGTATCCATGGTGAACTTTATTGAATCTTTACCGTTATGAGTTCCTTCTTCTTATTGCCCTTGTTGGGTTATTTTTACATTTCTTTTTCTTAGAGCAAGAAGAGAAAATACAGAAGAGAAATCACACATCTCCCTTGCTCAGGAAATCTAGTGAATAAGTTTGCAGCATGTCACTTCTGCATCCTGCCTGGGATGCTCAGTACTCTAGAGTCAACATGAAGGTATCAAAAATATTTTCAGCTAGGGAAAACCATTCTCAGCAATAAAAGAACTTCTGGAGGAATCACCATCCCTGACCTCAAGCTGTATTACAGAGCAATAGTGATAAAAACTGCATGGTATTAGTACAGAGACAGGCAGGTAGATCAATGAAATAGAGTTAAAGACCCAGAAATGAACCCACACACCGATGGTCGGTTGATCTTTGACAAAGGAGCAAAAACCATCCAGTGTACAAAAGACAGCATTTTCAACAAATGGTGCTGGTTCAACTGGAGGTCAGCTTTTAGAAGAATGCAAATTGATCCATTCTTATCTCGTTGTACAAAGCTCAAGTCCAAGTGGATAAAGGACCTTCACATAAAACCAGGTGAAACTAATACAGGAGAAAGTGGGGAAGACCTTGAACACATGGGCACAGGGAAAAATTTTCTGAACAGAACACCAATGGCTTATGCTCTAATATTAATAATAGACATATGGAGACTCATAAAATTGCAAAGCTTCTGTAAGGCAAAGGACACTGTCAACAGGACAAAACGGCAACAGACAGATTGGGAAAAGATCTTTACCAATTCTACATACAATAGAGGGCTAATATCCAATATATACAAAGAATTCAAGAAATTAGACTCCAGAGAATCAAATAACACTATTAAAAATGGGGTACAGAGCTAAACAAAGAATTCTCAACTGAGGAATATTGAATGGCTGATAAGCACCTAAAAAAAATGTTCAACATCCTTAGTCATCAGGGAAATGCAAATCAAAATGACCCTGAGATTCCATTTCACACCAATCAGAATGGCTAAGATCAAAAACATAGGTGACAGCAGATGATGGCAAGGATGTGGAAAAAGAGAAACACTTCTCTGTTGTTGGTGGGATTGCAAGCTGGTACAACCACTCTGGAAATCAGTCTGGCCGTTCCTCAGAAAACTGGACATAGCATTACCTGAGGACCCAGCAATACTACTCCTGGGCATATACTCAAAGGATTCTCCAACATATAACAAGGAAACATGTTCCACTATGTTCATAGCAGCCTTATTCATAATAACCAGAAGCTGGGAAGAACCCAGATGTCCTTCAAAGGAGGAATGGATACAGAAAATGTGGTATATTTACACAATGGACCACTACTCAGCTATTAAAAACAAGGACTTCATGAAAGTTTTAGGCAAATGGATAGATGTAGAAAATATTATTGTGAGTGAGGTAACCCAATCATAAAAGAACACACATAATATGCACTCACTAAGTGGATATTATTCCAAAAGCTCAGAATACCCAAGATACAATTCACAGACCACTTGAAGCTCCAGAAGAAGGAAGACCAAATTGCGGGGGCTTTGGTCCTTTTTAGAAGGGGAAACAAAATATTCATGGGAGGGAATATAAAACTGTGGTACAGAAACTGAAGGAACAGCCATCCAGAGACTGCCCCACCTGGGGATCCATCCCATATACAGTCACCAAACTCAAAGACACTATTGTGGATGCCAAGAAGTGCATGCTGACAGGAGCCTCATATAGCTGTCTCCTGAGAGTCTCTGACAGAGCCTGACAAATACAGAGGCAGATTCTTGAAGCCCATCATTGAACTGAGCACGGGGTCCCCAGTGGAGGAGTTAGCAAAAGGACTGAAGGAGCTGAAGGGGTTTGCAACCCCATAGGAAGAACAACAATATCAACCAACCAGATCCCCCCCCCAGAGCTCCCTGGGACTAAACCACCAACCAAAGAGTACATATGGAGGGACCCATGGCTCTAGCTGCATATGTAGCAGAGGATGGCCTTGTTGGGCATCAACAGAAGAAGAGGCTCTTGGTCCCGTGAAGTCTCTATGGCCCAGTGTAGGGAAAGGCCAAGGAGGGGAGGTGGGAATGGGTAGGTGGGTGTGCATGGGAACATCCTCAGAGAAGCAAGGGGAGGGGGGAATGGAATAGGGGTTTCGGGGAGGGCAAAAATGAGAAAGGGGATAACATTTGAAATGTAAATAAAGAAAATATCCATATATATGGATAATATATATATATATATGGATTATATATGTATATAATCTATATATTATATATGTATTCTCAGCTCTGTAATCATACCATTCATTCATTCACTCTGGTAGGTAAATCATCTTGCCTTCTATCTCGTCTCCAGTATGTTTGTTTTATTCAAATTATCAGTCCTATATAACTTTGTAAATACATACTTTAGCCCCCAAATCCAGAATTAGCCATTTAGACCTTCTCCCATTTCCTACTGTTCCGAATCTTTTACCCTTTGTTCTAGATGTCTTTTAACCATTAAATGGCTCTTCTGACTTGATGCCCCAATAGGACATAATCTTCATTTTCTTCCCCACAACATGGTTTCTACTCAACATTTTCTAAAACTTTAATTGATTTATTTTACTTTTTATATTTTCTACCATCCATCCCTTCTCATCTCGGTGGCACAAAAGAAACTTGTAATGTGTGTAGGAGATTAGTTGAAACTCTAATAGTGTCACCTGAACATGAGAAACTAGGAACTGTATTGTTACAACTATGCATTGGTTTAAAAACCACATGGCTTCAGACATCAATTACTTTGTTATTCGTGTCATGTTTTATGCTCGTGTTCAATTATTGAGATACAGTGACAAATAAGTTAGATGTGATATGATCTCTTCTGGAATCCCCATCGAGTGTGTCTGGACTGTTCCCAACTGGTATTAAAAAAAAGTCATAAAAACAGAGAATTTTCAAAAGCAGAAAGGCAACTGGCTAAAAGACATTTTAGAAAGTGTTAAACATGCGTAGCTATCAGAGAGATGCAAATTAAAGCTACTTTGAGATTCTCTCTCACCCCTGTCAGAAGGGCTATCATCACAAATGACAGCACATGCTGTGGAGGATGTGAGGAAATGGGATTACTTATTCACCGTTGCTGAGAGTGCAGAATGATGCAGCATCCAGGGCAGTCCGTGCAGAATTTCTCAGGCAAGTATACCACATCTGCACATGCGCCCAGAGGACTATATCTTACTACAGAGACACTTGGTCATCACGTTTATTGCTGCTCTATTTACCACAACAAGAAAATGGAATCAGCTTAAATATCTACGTAAAGGTGAATGGGTAATGGAAATGTACACATAAAAGATAGGAAATTATGCAATGCACCGGAAAATGGGTGCAACCGGAGAATATTGAATTGAGTGAGGTAATGCATGCCATGCTCTCTCGTATATGCCGATCTTAGCTTCTAGCTTTTATATATGAATATCTATGAGAGACCTGGCAGGCAAAAATTTATAGGATAGACACATGAGAGAGGAGAAAGGGAGCTTTAAAGGAGATAGGAATGGAGGGCAGCTGAGTGCGTGTGGAAGTGGGAGTGGACTGCTGGGAAAGGAAGGGCTTAAACATGGATGAGAAGAGGGAGATGCAGAGAGAAAAAGCAGGGGAAGGGCCAATTCAAACCAAGGATGCATGGGAATGCCATACGAAAAGCTGCTATTATTCCTGAAAATAAATTAAAGAAAAAAGTTTAATAGGTGCCAAAATACAAAGGAGAGAATGTAACAGAAAATAAAGTTACTGCTTAAGATCAAATTAAAAACATGAACTATTAAATGCTTTGTTATTCCATAAACATCATAAGGTAAAGATAGTTATGTTGGTTCTTATGAAAAAAAAAGACAAGATGATATATATGCTGGTGCAAGCAAATTGGAATTGCTACAATTGATTCCTAAAATGCAAATAAATGTATGGCAGGTGGTCTTACTTTTACCAAAGCGAGGAACACTTGCATTTCCAATTGGTTTTACCAGTATAGCTAACTAGTTAACATAACTAAATTGTATGATGTTTGTTATGTTATTTTATCACCAAATAATTTAGTGTAATTAATACACGCCAGTTAAACGATTCAATAAAAATAGGAAGATATTTTAATAAAGTTCTCTTTTGTCAGTAACAGTCGATAGCTGGCATTAGATCATAAATTGAGCTATATGTGTTTTGATTGATGTCAAAAGGACCCATCTCTATCAGATACTATGCCTACCAATCATATCATCTTCTTTTAGAGACTTTATATAATTTCCTGTATGCAATAAATGCATTTTCAATGGACTATAAGCCTCCCAACAAAATAGCATGTAGTAGAATCTTCTGGTAATTTATTGCTAATTCCCATTAGATGTACTCTGACTCTTTGTAGGCTAAAAGCAATTGTGCAGTAGTTTATAGCCATGCTTATCCCTAAGCACAATTTCATAAATTTTAAAGACAATTCCATTAAGTGGCAAATAATTTATGAATATAGAAAGCTTAGACATAAGAAAATTAAGGACAGATTAAAATCAAAACCCTGACAGAGACAGGTAGTTATGAAATGTTGTTATCTCCCTTCTGCTTAGAGGAGTGCTTGACAGTCTATGGAACATGGCAGCAAAAATCAAGTACCAGACTTAGATCCAGGAGTCATTGGATTAAATCCTAGCTCTGCTGTTTACTAGTTGAGTAATTGTTCTAAGTTTGTGCCCTTTCTAATTCTAGTTCGATTATCTGTTTGCTGAAGACAAACTCACTTAGTAAATCAGTAATAGGATAAGCGAGCTGGCATATATGGATATACCTAGCATTAATAGGTGCTTGCTCACTGTTAAATAGTATTTGTATATTTCTTATAGTCCCTCTAAGGGGAAATGACACAATCTGACTCTTTTATATATTTGTCACTGGGTTAAGTGGTTACTGCTGGACAGAGGTCTAGGGATAATTGACATGTAGAATGCAAATTAATTCTCTACTTTAGAATTCCACTGTTTATAATGGGGTATGATGT
Organism: Grammomys surdaster; assembly: GCF_004785775.1. Taxonomy (NCBI): domain Eukaryota; kingdom Metazoa; phylum Chordata; class Mammalia; order Rodentia; family Muridae; genus Grammomys; species Grammomys surdaster. Next base: position 17,986,690 of record NW_021604565.1, on the reverse strand, counting down.
TAAACTGTGTGAAGCTGAGAATTATTAAGTAATGTAACCAGGGTACAGCAATACAAATGCTGCATGTTCTCTCTCACATACAGATCTTAGCTACTGATTATATATATATATATATAATTGTGTATTAATTATATTGTACTGTACTATAAATAAGGGTTATGAAGTTTGGATGTCAAGCAACTATCAACAGAATGACACCCAAACTATTGTAGGACAGATTGTCTGGATGACACATTCCAAGGAATGGGGCTAGTGAACTGAGCATTTCAATCATTGCTAAATAAGAACAATGGAAATGAATAGTTAGAAAACCTCACAAAACCAGAAAGAAAAAGGATACATTTTCATATGTGAAGTGGAAGTTTACCCATTAAAGTAAGGTTCAGAATAGGTCAGGATATCCCCAAAAGAGACAGCACAAAAGGAAAAGTCCTAAGGCGAAAGTATCAGAACAAACTATTCTATCAGAACAGAGCAGACTCCAAAGTCTACATTGGAGCCTGTGGAGAGCTGCTGGCCAGCACCTGCTCCTGCTGTCAGAATCCTCATTACAAAGGAAGAGTCTTGGCTCCGGGGCTTTATGGTAAAATTTTACTGAAAACACTATGAAAACCTATACAGACAGAACTGAAAAATCCGTCTGGAACCACAGGGAGGTTCTACATCTAGAACAGGGAATAATCAAGCATGAAGTTAGATAGTTCATATTCTAATCAGGAGAAACTCCATTTAATCAACATCTAGTCCTGAAAAATATAATTTGTTTACCTTATTGAATTTAACCTACTGAATTGTGTTTTAGTTGTCAACCCTGCTACACGTTCACATTGAAACATGATTCTAATTGTCTGAATAATTGGATAGTGGTGAATATTAACTTTGATAGCTCTTCAAACACAACAGGAAAAAATGAGTAGTGATTGGATATCAATTAAAAAATCAATGAGATACCGCCATCATCAAAGCATAGTGGTCATTATTTTGGAGGAATAGATACGCATATATATTGTATCACATGTCATGTCTAACATGTGAATCTAAACCAATTTATGACCTGATAGTAAATAATAATAAAATTATCTTAAAGTCTCTTTTTATCACTTATATTTGAAACCAAACTCAAATTATTAAGTTGGAAAAATCAATAACAAAAATTCTATTTTCTGAAATAATCTTCATTTAAAGCAAGCATTCACAGTCATACACCATGTCCAACAATTTATTTAAACTCGTATGAGTCATCAATGGATGCAGGCACCCTTGACCTAAATGCTTCTGATGTGCAACAAAGTTGAGCAACCAGTGACAAAAGTCTTTGAAACTCTGCTAAAGTGTTGACTGTTTTGGGAGAACTTGGTGCTGGGTCCCCTTACAAAGCTCAATAGTATGTTGCTATACATTAATTAATCCTGCCGTTCAAGGAACTTACCCAAATTTTATGTCAAATTGGCTAGCTCTATAAAGGAAATGAAAAATGGCTTGGCTAACAAGATCCTAAGACATTTTAAAACAAATTCAATCTTTCTAAATTGTTATCTTACTATCACACACTTTGCAGAAAGAATGATACAGGGGAGAACAGGTGGCCTTAATTCCCTATTTTGTAAGATGGAGATCATCACACTTGCTACTCTAATATGGGAGGGTTGTAATGATTAAGCAACGTTTTCATGATTTGGAACCCAAATTTCTCTCAAAGGGCATAGATTTGGTTTCCAGCCTTTGCTGCTATATATAGATGGTAGAACCTTTAAGTGTTCTAGGTGGTATAAGAGGTGGTAGAGCCTTTACAGGGTTCTAGATGATATAAAGGAATGGCAGAACCTTTACAGAGTTCTACATGCTATAATGAGATGATAGGATCTTTACAGGGTTCTAGGAGATGTAAAGGAATGGTAGAGCCTTTACAGGGTCCTGGGTGTTACGAAGCCATAGCAGAACCATTATAAGGTTTTAGGACTCTAAGCATTATAATGAGATAGTAGAACCTTTACAGGTTTCCATGTGCTATAAGGGGGATGGTAGAACTTTACAAGGTATGACCTAGTAAACAGAAATTCGATGAGTAAGTTAGGAAGTCACGAAAAATGGGATGATCCCTGGAAGGGATTCCGTCCCTCTCTTTACTTTCTTTCTTCCCAGCCATAAAAGGCGAGCAGCTTTCTCCCACTACATATTTCATGCCATAATACTGTTCCTAAACTTGTGTCCTACAACCATGGAGCTGGCCAAAGACTGAAATCTCTGAACCTTATTCAAAATTAAATCATTCCTTTTTATAAATTATCCCAGTTACCTTTGTATAGCAATAGTAAGTTAACATAGTTATAAAGAGAATATAGGGGAAAAGTTCTTAGATCATCTCAGTGAATGCAGAAAACTTATTCAACACAACCAGACATTCATCTATATTAAAAACACTGAGACACTAAGAATATAAATTAGCTTTTCAACCTACTTAAGGAACTTGATTAAAATGTGAAACGAAGTTAACAATTAATAAAAATATGAATGTTTACTGTTTATATTTAAAGTAAAACACCAATGCCTAATAGATCTTTTTCACTAAAAATAAAATGTTCTTATTGTATTAGCTACTTTTCTATTGCTGTGACATGACACTATGATCATGGCAACTTATAAAACAAAAATCATATTGTAGGTTTACCATTTCATAGGTTGAGTCCATTATAACCATGGAAGGAGCATGGCAAAAGGAAGGTATGGTACTAGAGTAGCAGATGAGAGTTTACATCTTAGGTTATACCTACAACCAATCAGAGAGTGGGGAGAGGGACTAGGAATGGCCTATGTGAGTCATTTTCTTTCAAGCCACTACACTTATCAAATATAATATAATTTCACATACCATGCTGACAAAGTACTGAGCATACAGTGCATGGAGTTACTATTTGAGTGGAGATTATTGACTTGATATACAACTATGGGAATGAATATATACATACACATACACATACACCTACATATACATATATATATCATGTCAGTGTACAGAAAATAGACACATAGCACTTAATGAGCTCTTTGTTGGAAAACAGCAATGTGAGCAAATTAACACAAAGTCATAACATGTAAAATATGAAGAGATGCATGCTTTTAAATTATTTTCTATACCCTCATTGAAGGATTTCCAAGTGTGAACTCTGTAGTTGGCATCATTGTATGGCAGTGTCGAAAGTCTGAGCACACTTGATAGATTACCATGGAAGCATATGTGATTACAGGGAACGAAAAACTGTGTGTAATGAGAGGTTAAGTTTGACTGTTTATTTTTTCTTCTGTTAGTTGAAAAGAGTTTCTTTTCTTATATAATATATCCTGATTAAAGTTTCCCCTCCCTCCACTTCTGCCCATTCCTCCAAACATCCACTCTCATCAGATTCACTCCCTTTCTGTCTTTCGTTAGAAAAGAACTGGCTTCTAAGAGATAACAGCAAAACATAACAAAACAAATATGATAAATTAAAACAAAGCCCATCACATCAAAGTTGGGCAAGGCAAACCCCAAGAGAAGACACAAGAATCAGAGACTCACTTATTCACAGACTCAGGAATCCCATAAAAACACTAAACCATAATATAAAAAGTAGAGGACTTGCTGAAGACCTGTGGACACTGCTTCAGTCTCTGTGAGTTCGCATGAGCTTTGCTCAGTTGAGTTAGAGGGATTTGTTCTCCTCGTGACTCTCACACCCTGTCAGCTTACTCTTTTGCAGGTTTGCCTGAGCTTGGGGTGTGGGGCAATAAAGGATTGATAGAAACATCTCATTTAGAGCTGTGTGACCCAAGGTCAGTTTCTTTGAGTAATGTCTGACTGTGGGTCTCTGTTTTTGTTCCCATCTGCTGTAGGAGGGACCTTCTCTGATGATGGATGAATAAGCAACTATGGGTATAGCAGACTGTTACTAAGAGTCATTTTATCACTATTTTTAAAGTATTAGGATTAATCCTAGGTCACATAACTCTTTGAAAATGGAGAAGTAGAGCTAGTGCCTACATAGAACCTTCTAGTAGAATGTTCTTATGTTTATGGTATGAGAAGATGTTCTGTAGGCTACCAAAAAAGAGACGTAAACTCCAACCCAGCCACAGAATCTTTCTTTTCCCATGATGTCCTACCTGAAATATATACTAGGGTAATGATGGCATAAAGCTTGTGGAAGTGACCAACAAGTGTCTGAGATGGAACCCATAGGTGACACTGCTCAGATGACCAAGATCCAGAGACTGTCTTCATTTACAGGGAAGCCAAGGGTTGATTAGTTAGGTTAATTTGTTTATATGCTGACTAGAGAATAATACTATTTCAGAAAAAGAAGAAAAATATTACAGCTTTCTGAGTACAAAAGGTACCATTTTTAAAAATACTGTTATTGCATATTTTAGCCACATTGTGTTTATATACCTGCCCACATCAAATATGTTACAAATAGATAATTATAATGAAATTCTTGTCTGCATTTCTATTTTAGAAGTAATTCTGCCTCGTTAAACAATGATAAGAGAAGGCCATATACCACAAAAGGATGAGACAGGTGTTACAGCCAAATGTTGTCCCTTTGAGGGGGACATCCTGTATTTCCCAGGTCTAAGACTTTATTTTAAAATATAAGGATTTTTGAAATTTTGTGTAGGAGGCACCTGTGAAGAGTGTCAAATACTATTTCCAGGTGAAAGCTGTATTATGAAATGCTGAGAGCAATGTGTTTGTTATTTTGTCTCCACGCCATCCCCCTGTATTCCAGATGACAGAATAGATATATTTCTGGTGCTGGAGAGGCTGGGTGGATCCCAGCCTCCATAGCATTTTGGTATTAACCTAGTCTGATTTAAGTTTCACTAAAAGTGAATATCCTTGAATATTTTAATAGCATCTGTGCTAAGCTCAATGTTCTGAAGAGATGTGTAAGAGGAAAAAAAGAGAGAGAGAGAGAGAGAAAGAGAGAGAGAGAGAGAGACAGAGACAGAGACAGAGACAGAGAGACAGACAGAGACAGAGACAGAGACACACAGAGAGAGACACAGAGAGAGACAGAGGGAGGCAGAGAAAGAGAAAGAGAGAGACAGAGAAAGATAGAGGGAGACAGAGAGAAGGGAAAAGAAAAGAAGACAGAAAAACTACCAGTATGATACCAGTATGATGATACTAAGAAGGTAACACCCTCCTCTCTACCTGTGGTCCACCCTCTGAACCTTTCTCCTGCAGCCTTAGCCTGTGCTTTCTTAATTTGCGGGAATCATGGAATAGGTATAACATAATTAAACAAGACTTGATTTATTTCTTGCTTTACTATTCTCCATTATAATGGAATCCAGAATAACAAAGAGAAAGGAGTAAGATGGGGAAAGAGACTGTGCTTTCTGAAATGAAGCTCACTATTTATTCATTCCTGAAAGCAAATTCAGAAACCGTATCAATATCTTAGTTCTGTGGTAGACCCAGGTAATGTTTGTTTGTTAAGAATGATTTTAATGGAAAGAATAGAGATTCCCATAAATGCAGTGAAGGTTTTTGTTTGAATTCAGAGACAAATGAATATTCCTTAAAAATTGATTTGGGTTTGAGTGGATAAGGGACAAGCTAGTGACTCATGGCCATAACAATTTAACAAATACATTAGAATTTTAAATAATGATGAATAGGAGAAAATAGAGTAAATTGGATGAGAAGTGAATTATTTTGTACACTTTTGACTTTTTTGCACAGACATTTTTGGGATATGAGACACCAAAATAAAAAAACTTCAAAGATAGCTGAGTTTATAGGTCACAGAATTGTAAAACAGATTAATCTGGGGATCAGAAAATTATAATATTTTATTGCATAAAGGGATCTTCTATAATATCCAGTATCATATTGTCAATTTATACATTATTAAACTGGGCCTCAGGAACTTCAGAGATAATCCCAAAGTCACAAAGAAATTTAGTATATGAATTAGAACCAACTTTCCACTTAGAGTTTGATAAGCCCAAGTCCTGAACTATTGTCAGGAAAAGAGGTGGCCATCAATGCTATGAAAGACATAGATTCAAGGGAAAGTGGTTTTAAAGGAAAATTAATTCAGAGAAATGTGAGGGGATCTGGGTGTCTTTCCCAGGGTACACTGGACAATTTATAACAAGGTCATATAAACAAAACAAACAACTGATGCTGTTGATTAGAAATAACTAAAGTAGGAGGAAAGCTGCAATGTGTTTTGCTGGAAGCCTATCTCAAAATGCTTTGACTTTCTTATAGTTCCTATTGAGTTATAAATATCAGTGGTCTATTGATGAGAGCATCCATATTCTGTATCCTAGAAATTAAAATGATGCCATGGACATTAATTGGGGTAGACACACAGACTGAAAAGAAATGATATTAGGATGAAAATACTGTGTTTTGTTTGAAACACTCTAATTTACATGTTCTATATCACAGCCACATATGTGCAGAGCTTATCTGATTAAAATCAGGAAAGGAGTTCTGAGAATGATTTGAGTTGAACAGATTATGAGAAGCGTAGGAATGATGTTTCTGAAAGGCTAGCACACAGATCATCTGAGAAGCATGGTTTGTGGAGGTACAGACATCAAACCACATTCAAATCTTTCAAACTGAGCAGATAAGAGCATTAAGGCAAATCTACAATGTTGGGAAAACAGAATGGATTGAATCTGGATCCTGGAGAAGCTAGGGAGGCTTACCATTCCCATAGGAAGGTAGCAGCATCCTTGTCCAAATCCTTACTGGGTACTGAAGGACAGACAGACATAAGGGGATGTGACTAATGTTTTCAATCACCCTTAGGAAGCAGGCATTCAGGCAACTTGTCAGAAGGATTCTGTGTCAGGTTGAGAGTACCACAGTAAACAGACATTAATCACATGTTACTTTTTGTGTATTTCTAGAGCATTAGAGAAGCTGTAGACATTTTTGAAGCTCTCTGGTGAATACATATCCCATAAAGAGAAAATATTGAACTTAATTTAATCCCCTCTCAATGGGCTTCCTGGCCTCACCTTGGAGTCTGGGAAACGGTTACCTTGAGTATTTTTCTTAGAGAATTGCCATTGCCATCAGGTAATTTTCTCCAAGTGACAATTGGCCTTTTGTTAATTTCTTTCTTGTCTATGACATTTTACAGAGAGTTTTCTGTTGTAGTCCTGGGTGAGTGAGTATTCAGGCAGAATCAGGAGTTGCTCCAGGCCAGAATGCCTGCAAACTGTTTCTTCCCAAAATGTCAAAGCATCTGGCAATCAGCCTCATCATGCATCATTTTAAGAGGACAATTCTCTGTGGATCCGAAAAAAGTCAGACAATATTATTTTAGACAAACAGCCTGGATCAAAAATCGCCATTTTACCCCCAGGAGCATACTATATCAAAACAAACTGTATTTGTACTTTTCCTGATTAATACCTCCAACTAAGTAAATCTTTCCCATAGAACATTCATTCCATGTAGAAAAAAATTCCAGACTGAACCTGATATTTAAATTATAGATGTTAGCATCATCAATATCATCAATGTACTGATGAAAATCTGAGAGCATATATATATGTATATATATGAAACTTTTGGTGGTTAGATAGGTTAGATTAGGTTAGATTTTTAATTTTATTCAGGTGTGAGTGCTTCAACAATGAACATACCACCACCACCACTACCACCTTCAACAATAACAACAATTTCAAAATACCCCATGAAACCCGACAGCAACAACCATGCTTCAAAGAAGAGATAAGTATCTTTCTCCAAGAATGTCCTCCAGTGTATGTGCTTCTTGGATTCCTCTGATGCTCATCCACTACCAAGGTCAACTGGTCTCTACCCATAGTCATATATGGCAGAGGCCATGTTGTAAGCAGTCAAAAGGAAGAATGGATAAAGAAGAAAGTGGGAAAGAGATGCATTATGGAAATTGCTTCAAATCTCCAATATTGATTGTGTGTGTGTGTGTGTGTGAGAGAGAGAGAGAGAGAGGGAGAGAGAAAGAGAGAGAGAGAAAGAGAGAGAGAGAGAGAGAGAGAGAGAGAGAGAGAGAGAGAGAGAGACAGAGTTGGCAAGGGAGAGAAAGAAAGCACAGAGAATGAATAATTTAGGGATGTGCCCAGAATTTGTTACATGGACACTCAAGTATGAAAAAGGATGAGAGACACTTCCCTTTGTCTAGTGTTCATCTGTTGAAGTAAAATGTGGAGGTTTTACTATTCAGTAGTGGTAGAAAATCTCGCCACCATAGCATGTGTCTTTCTGTATCTTCTGGAGAAGAGGAGATTCATAGGAATACACTCTGAAAGGATAGCCTAATGGAGTGTAGAGAAGAAGAAAGTTTCTTTAGCCAGAACAGAAAACCAACTTCATGCATCCAGACAGAAGACAGAAATTTTTTTACCATCCATGTATAAACAAAAGTTAGTTAATATTATTTGTTTGGGTTTGAGACTGTCCTCAGCTGTACTCTTTTCCATAGGGTCTTAAGCTGCTGTGATCAACAGGGCTTTTAAAGGACAGTCACAGTTGGCCGTCTCTCCTTTGCTAGTGAGTCAGCTTCTGCAGGAAGCTAGATGCTAGCTGTGGACTGACAATTTTGCGCACATCACTGTCAGACTGGATATATGTATGTATATGTATATATATATTCTGTAGCTTCTTACTTCCTTTGATGGATCTAAAGAAGCCAGTGCTTAGTATTTTGATAGCAATGAATCTGGAATCTGGAACAAAATATTCTTTCTGGCATGGGCCCAATATACTGTGTCACTCAGTACTCTGGGGATATAAAATACCCTTAAAAATCCCTAACAATTTTGACAGACTTAAATAAGAGTTAAATCAATATTTAATAATTAGATTCTATCACAGCATGCAGAAAACTTGATAGGAAAAAATTTGTGATGTTTGTTATATTTTATCAAGTTACTTGAGTATTCCTCAGTAATTAGTCCCCTGCAGTTCTAATGGAGAAATTAGTCAATATTCATCAATTTTTGTAAAAAGACATTATAATTAAGGGAGCAACAAGAATCCTTGAGACTCTATTATCTAGCACTTTATTGTTTCATCATTATAGATGGTCATCAGTCCTTCCCATGAGTTTTCCACTGACAAATAAAATGAGAGTTGGAATAGGGCAGGGCAGGGAGCACAACTTTAAAATGTTCATCTTGGTGTTATTTCTATTTCTGATGCTGCTTGGCAGCCTGACTCATCACATGCACAGGCACTTCTTCCTGTCTCCACTGCTGAACAGCAGTAAGCTAACCACCAGCATAGCAAATGGCATGGCTTCCTTTGTCCCCCACCCCTGCCTTTCTGTCCCTGTTCATCGCCTCCCCTCCCTTTTCTCCCTACCCCTCTCTTATTCTATCATTTCTTCCCCATCTCCCATTTTTATCTCTCCCTCCTGTTCTCTCTTGACTTTTAGATCATCTTTACTTTCTTTTCCTCTCTCCTTTCTTTTCCTGTTTTTCTCAACCTTCATCATGAAGAACACATTGCACATTGGTGAGTTAACCACTTCCACATAAAGGTAAATATGAGCTAAATTCTAGACATAGTCTTGGCATGGTGGTGCACACCAAGAACTCAGCACTCGGGAGGCAGAGGCAAGACAATCACCATGGATTCCTAGTCACTGTGGATTCCACAGGAGCATCCAGGCAGGTCTAGAATATAGAAGACCCTGTCACCAAACAAAACAAGAAAGAAACTAAACATTTGAGAGCTAAGCCTTTAAGTCTTTAAGTTATGGGTGCATTAGCAAGAAAGGCTGCCCAGGCAATTAAAAAGAACAGATATTAAAGCCAGAAAGAGAAGACAAATCGTGGTGCATTCCAAGTGGATAGAGGTGAAACAAGGCTTTCTTGGTTTGGTACAAACACAAAGCTAGATCTGTGCAATCATGGGCTGAGTCGTAACTTATAAACTTAAGAGTCTGTTTGTTTATTTTTTATTTCATTTATATATTTTTTGTTTTTTGTACATCCTGATTGCAGTTTTCCCTTCCTTTGCTCCTTCAAGTGATCCCCTCCTTTATACCTTCCTGCTCCCCCAGACCCACTTCTCCTCCATTTTTCTTCAGAAAACAGCAGGCCCCCTGGAATATCAACTGAATATGGCAGAACAAGATATAATAAAACTAGACACAAACCCTCTTATCAAGGCTAGAAGAAGCAATGCAGTAGGAGGAAAGTGGTCCCAAGAACAGGCAGAAGGGTCAGAGACAGCCGCACTCCCACTATTAGGAATCCCACGAAAAAACACCAAGCTATACAATTTTGACATATACACAGAGGACTTAGGGCAGATTCATGCAGGCTCTGTGATTGCCAGTTCAGTGTCCATGAGCCCTTATGGTTTCTAGTTAGTTGATTCTGTGGGCTGTATTCTGGTGACCTCTACCTATCTGGCTCCTAAAATTCTTCCTCACCCTCTTCAGTCAGGCTCCCTGCGTTCAAGTGAGGAACCTTAAGGAAGAGCTCCAATTTGGACTCTCTCTGCCTCATGATAAACTGAGGTTTTACCAGTAACAATTCTTGAACTTTCAACCCCAACAGATGTATACTTCTAAGAACAAGAGTATATAACTGGCGCTTAAATATTTAAAAATAGATATCAAGGAGGAATATTTTATGTGTTTATATTTACATGTTTATTTATTTCTTATTTATTTAATTTATATGTGTTCATCTTCCCTTCCTAATTATTCATTTGTCAGTGGGTTCCACTCTTATTTGGCTCATTCCATCTCAAGCACCCAGGATATAAATATATTCAGTGTGGACACAAACTCAGGAAAATCTTGAAGTTGCCAAATGTTAATACCTGGACAGTGATTCTCAGTCGTATAGCTGAGAGACTGGGGTTCTCTGAGAATGTATACTTAGAAGTGTCCAGTAATGGTCTTATAGTTTCTCAGTGGTCAGCTGATGAATTGTGGAGTGTGGTGTCTATGTACAGTACAGTTCTCTGATTGTTTCAAGACCCAGTGACCAGTAACATTTGTGTGCTGTGGCTGAAGATATCTGTATACACTCAACTCCAGAAGAATTTAACAAAAGCTACCTTGCTGTATGAGTCCAAGTGAAATTTCACGTCACTCTCTGCCCCTTCTGCATGACAAGACCAGCGACCTTTCAGATGAACACTCTCAGATGCACATAAACCGGATTTGACCCTTTCTAGTTAAATTTGACACACATTCTTTTTTGCATCTTTCTATTTTTAGAAACTACGTCAGATACTGTGGGAGGAACAGATTTCTGAGTATAATCCTGGGACATCTGTGGTTTCACAGTAGAGGAATTAGATACAAGATTAAAATAATATATGAGAAAACATGATATAGTTGTGGATAATGTCCAGAAGAAACAGATAAGAAATGATTAGCCCTGGCTTAAAGAAGAGAAGAGCTGATCTTGGATTTGACAGATTACGAAAGCAATGATAACAGACATGATGTATGTGTCTCAGTCTCCTTTTCAGTTTCACCCTTAACTTGTTCTCCTGACTTCACCTGCACATTCACTAAGCTGAGCCTCCAGTTTCTTATCTCCAAAATGAATCATTTTCACTTCATGGTCTTCAACAGTCTAACAAAAAATGTGTGAATATCTAATGAAGTTTGGGAAAAATAATGAATAAGATGTACTTTTCCTTAAGGGCCTCTCAATGTGTTCAAGATTAAATGACAAGAAGACAAATAACTAGACTTAAAGTAGCTCCAGTGAAAAACCTGACAATAACACTGTCTAGACACATGACACATGTGATCAAGTCAGATTTATCTTACAGTCAGCAGTGATGAGGATGGGGAGGAGGAGGAAGAGGAGGAGGAGGAGGAGGAAAACTGCAAAACCAAAGCTAGCATTTTTTTTTTGTGTAGTGCTCACACTATATGCATCATTCAAAAATACTTCATACTCTGCCCATATTTAATGGAAGACACTAAAACTTAGACAGGTTAGGCAACATGTTCAACTAAAGCACTAAAGCTAGACCCAGAACCCTTCTGTGTTCTACAGTGTTTTTCTCTGTGTTGTGTCCATAAGTATGGTTTCGTAGAGTAGTCCAAGCCTTGGCTGAAAACAGGAAGAGTGCAGGGTAAATGTTATGTATCACTGTGTTACTGGCAACATCTCGGGTACAGTCACAGAAATTATGAGAGGCAACTCTGCAGACCAAAGACGATTGAGGAGTAGGCATAAGCATGAGGTACAGGCTTTGCTAAAGAAACCATAAGTCCACCTGCCAAAACTGGAGTTCAAGGGAAGAATTAACATTGAGGAACAGGAAACACAAGCCTTGGCAGAAGATCAAAGACAAGAGAAACAGCATTAGGGAATTCTGGGTGTGGCTGTGTGTGTGTGCACACATGTGCATGAGGATATTTTATATATATATTTGAGCAGTGAATCTCTGACTGAGCCTAAAGCCTGGAGATCAGGTAGAGTGGGAGAGAAGATGGTGTGTTGTTTGAGCATGAGTACTACAAAGCTTACAGAGCTTTTCTGAGAGGACAGTTCCTTACTGGCTGTGAGCAGTTAAATAACTTTGCAGCCCTCTGCTTTGTCTGTGGAATGGGTTCATGGTCACCGACATTTTCGAACTGCTGTGTATGTCAAATCAAATAGTGTGCGTGAAGTTGCTCCTGAAACACCGACATACAGTTTCTGTGCTGATGAGAGTCCCTTCATCAGTAAGTAAGACAGAATATCATTATGCTTTCTTTGCTATTGTGTGAGAGACATGTTGTCTCTTTCACGAATGGAGTCAAATTCTAGGTTGGTATGGAAGAACCCATTTCATCAGGGGACCATGTTTCTGGTATTTGCCCTATATGCTTAGGATAGCTTCCTGTTTATGGCTTAAGAATGTACTTTAGTACTTGGCATCACTTCACACATTCAAACTTCTCCACATGGTTAAAGTGGTCACCGTGAAGCTGAGTAGTACTGTTAACTCATAGCACTATTCTCCAAGCTTATGTTGGGATGTTAGGTTACTGTGTTGGAAAGAAGTGATGATGTGACAGGATGGGCAGAATATCTGGTGTGGTTTGTGGTCCGTAAATGATACCAGCAGAAGTCTTCTAGCAATAATAGTACTTACCAGTGACAATGGGAAAAATTGTAGAGTTCCAGAGAGATCTGATGATGTGAACTTTATATCTTGTCCTACAGACACCCACTAGTAAAAGTCAAAATTTAACTTTAGTTAAAAGTTTAACTTTAGGCATCCTACTAGTCACTGAACCTGGTGACTGTCCTTATTGAATGCAGTTTCTTGTGCAGTTAGAGGTAGCCCCTCCTCCAGTGTTAAAACTAATGAAAATGAATGAAAAAGCCATGCTCCCTAGTCATGTGGCACAAAAATGCTCTCCACATGTGGGGATCAGGATTATTTTCTCCCATGAGGTAGCTTGGGATGCCATTTTTTTTTAATGTGGCAAAAGCATAAAATGGAATGTACATGCACCATGGCCTGAAGGCTAGTAAACTCACTAAAGCTCCTCTTCCCTCCCCTCCCCTCCCCTCCCCTCCCCTCCCCTCTCCTCCCCTTCCCTTCTCTTTTCTTCTCTTCCATTCTACACAGAATAAAGGCCATTTTTCTTTTCCCAACCAGGTCTTCAGGACTCTCCATGGTGGCCCATCCTTGTGTCTGTAGTTACTTCCTATGGGCCTCTCTTCTGTCCCTTTTCTAATTCGGTCTCCATCATACTGACATTCTGCATTTCTGACATGGTAACTTATCCCGATTTCTGAGTATTTTCCTTGTTCTTTCTGATGAAAATCAGAAATTTAGGCCCCAGCTATAGTTTTAATAAAATGAAGGGCTTTTAAAACAGCCGGTTTCTAGACTTTGATCTTTTATAAAGTATTCATTTCAAGTGGCTAGTGCCTATAGACTATTTACTCATCTATCTAGACTTCCTGTGCCCTAAATTGGAATATATCTATGTTATCTTGTTATTTTTACATATTTCTTACTAATAAAGGCCTATTTTATTATTTAGTATTCTAGTGCTGAATACATTGCAAGCATTCAGTGAGCATTTATGAAAAAGGTATAGAAAATTCTATTGCCTTTTCTTTGAAATTGAAACTTTCTCAGTATCAGTTTTAATGTTTTCTCCTGCATCATTAGATTTATGTATTAATTTTTTTTGCAAGAGACAAATGAGAATGGATTAATTTGTATGTTATGTCATATATGTGCTTATTAAGTGACATAGATATTAAATATGGTATAGAGTGCTTATATACATGACACTTATGACATACAAAAATATATGCATCATATATAACAACTGTGAGTTGATATAAGGTTTATATATCATCTCAACTAGATGGATATATTATCTTTTACATGGTACATGTTCCCATTGTTGGGTTTTTAAGTTTAAGAATATTTGTCATCATAAGATATTTCCAAACTGTAAATTCTAATATAGCAATTTTGAGATTGTACCTGGAACAATTTGACATTTTTCAAGTTCCCACATCAGGGATGGGAGAGATGGGTCAGTGTTAAACAGCTTATACCACAAACATGAGGATCTTTCTTCAGATCCCTAGCACATACAAAAGAAACCTGGTGGGGACGGGGGCTCCAGTAACTCTGGTTCTCGGGACAGAAACAGGATTCCTAGAGCATCAGCTTCCCAGCAGAATTGGTATGCTTGACTCTCCTTCAAAATGAGGTAGAGAACAATTTTTTAAAAAAACACTCAGCATCAACATCTATCTTATACTCATGTGTACAGACATGTGCATACATCAATGCTGACAGATACATATACACTCTCACATGTGTGCACAGTTACCAAGTCGCAAATAGGATACTAATTTCATCCAATCATTTGAGTAGCAAGTAACCAGTAATATTTTGTACTCAGGCATGTCTGTACCTTGGAGCCACCAGGGAACATTAAAAGTATGTATTCATAGATTTTATGTCCTGGGTAATGTATGGCCTAGATATCAGGGTTTTTCAAAACCTTCCACGGTGTGAGTACTCCTGGCATTGTAGAGAGACAATACTTGACAGAAAATGAGCATAGTATACAGGGAAGAGAAGTTTATAAAAGTCTTTTTTTTAACCTATGTGGAAAGCTACTGGTGAAAACAGTCCAGAACATATAGTCATTTCAACTTTGGATATATCTGTTATGAACATATTGTCATTTCACCTTTGGCTATATATGTTATGAACTAGAATAGTTTTCTTCTGTGAAGGCAAGTGTACCACCTGTGCAGTGGGTGTGCCCCTGTTCCTTGCTGTGGAATAACTTAATATTCTTTAGCTCCCGCAGTGACAATAGCAGAGAAAAACACTCCACCATGTGCTCTTACATTACCTTGTGAACATGATGGTCATACTTTACTCATCTCCTTCTAACAATATGGCTTCCTGGAGGCTGTTTAGCTTTATGGGGACATTGAACTGAGATTGCTGTAGGAAAATGTAAGCGTGGCCTTTCTAAGAAGAAAAGATGCTGGGAGAGCAAGGAGACTGCAGTTCATCTCTAATAGACCCAAGGGAAGTCCGTGAGTCATCAGAATGAGGAAAGCTCCGTTTAGCCTGAACTGAGTAGAAAGGGAAAATGAAAAAGCTATGTCTAAAGTAGAGCGAGTTCCTGATGTGGAAGTGTTTTCCTAAGCATGAAGTCAATTCAGAAAAGAGAAAGGAAGAAAGCATAGCTCTGGCTACTAACTGGAAGAGATCAGTGTCACACTCATTCAGCCTGTAAGCATTGGATAAGGACCTTGTTTGTCACAGGTGGCACTAGGTGAAGCTCACACAATTGGTGACCTTTTTGGACCACACTGAACATTTAGAGAAATGCCTTTGAAAATATTTGGGGAAAGAATTCTGGGTACACAGTGACTCCAGCTACTTTCTTCCTGTCTCCAGGTCCCCGCATGATAAATTCAGGCCATTTAGCTTTATTGATACACTTGGCTGCATTGTCCAATAAACAGATAAGAACCATCACATATACAGTCTATGTTGCTGATGAAAATGATATTGCAATATCTTTCTCATGTGCTTAGAAATCAGCTGAATAAAAACACTAGCGTCTCAATGGGGGATATGAAAGTAGTTGACACTAGTAAGAGCCTGTTTCAGGTAGAAATGCGTAGGGAGTCTCACCATCCTTAAGCTGGTTTGCCAGTTTCCCATGAATACATAAGGCAAGTGGGAACTAGAGGAAAGGTCTGAGTCCCTCGAGGTGGAGACAACAAAATCAGAAAAGAACAGAGACCTTCTTGAGAGCAGCCAGTGTAGGAAAGATAAATTTCAGCTGTGATTGAGTAAATCATCACTTATGAGACTTGAAAGTTAGCAGAGCTATAAGGAAAAGATAGAGAAAAGCATCCAGCCATCTCTGCGGACCAAACACCTAAACAAGAAAGATCAATCAGAACAAAGGTAACGCATTCTGTATAAATCAGAGCTTTCAGAGGGGACAAAAAATGAAGAGAAAAGCAAGGACAGATTTAAAGTCAAGTTTGAAATAACTGAGAAATTCAGTATAAAAGTGGAGAGAAATATAAATTTGAGTTAAAAGCCTTAAGACCCAATTAAAGAAATATGTCAAAGAAGGAGGGAAGTAGATATTAAACACTTATAATTGAAAATATGATGAAGCCAATAAATGAACCCAAAATAATTAAAAAGTGCAAAGTAAAGACCACAAAATGAGACTTAAAAAGATATGAAAAAGTACATTCATAAGTATGATTTGATCTGAAGAAGATTCAGTTTATCATTTGATAAGTAAGTTCCAGACAGTGCTGATGGGCTCTTGCATATACCCAATGTAAGACTGCCTAAGCATATTTTGGAAAAGACCTCCAAGCTGGTAAGCATCTATTCAATGGACAGCTAGTCTAAAGGGGAGAGAAAAATAAAGGAATGGATAGTGGACATCTCACTCACAAATGAACTCAAGGCAGAAAAACTGTCAACAGTTGACTAGAACAAAGAGTCAAACACGCAAAAATCCAAACCCAGCTGGTCATTATTAATTCATTAGGGCAAAAGACTTGTGGAAGGATGAGTGTTTAGCATGGGAAAATGCCATATAAATTGTAGGGTTTTCTTAGGAGTATAATTTCATTCATAATCATAGCAATTCATAACTTGTATTTCACTAAATTATACCTGAAATTTTTGATAAAGGTAGAGAAACATGGAGAAAATAACATTAAATATTTAACTCCAAAATACAGTCAAATAAATGAATTACAGGAACAATATGAATTTCTTTTCTTATCAAATATAAAAATACTAAAAATAGTGTAGTTGCAACCATGTCAACACAATATTATTATATAATATGCAAATCATGGAAAAAATATCACTATCACAATAGAGCTAATTCATGTGCAAAATTCTATTTCAAATGTAGTCAATGCAATGGATAAAATGTGAACTATTACTAACCTATGGTGAATGATCTGACTAATTATCTTAGAATAAATAAAAATTATTAAGGACCACATACAAATCATGCAGGTATATTAGCTTTAGTTCAAAAGATATGAATAAAAATGTTAAGTACTAAAATAACCAAAACAGTTATATTTAAACTAAGACAGAGAAAATAAAGACATAAGAGAAGTTAAGCTATTTGATTAACTATAATATGAAATATTCATAAGGTAAAAATTATATATTTAAAACCTCTAGCCATACATTTTACAAATGTATGAAAAACAATGAACATTAAAATAGGTACTCTTGTGAGGATATATATATATATATATATATATATATATATATTTATAGTTGTCAACAAAGTCATGATATCAACTTCATGAACATGACAGGTGAAGCTTCAAATATTCACAGTGAATCACTTTTCTGTCTTTAGTCAGAGGACGTATCCATACTTCCTACTAGTTAACAGGTACATAGGAAAAGCAAACATTTTCTGTGCTTTGTGAAACCTAAATTTTTGTTTTAGGAACTCACCTTGACCACATCCCTAATGATAGAAATTCAGTGTATTCTTTAAAGTTCTGTCTAAATCCTTGGAAATCATCTCCTGATATTAAAAGATCAATGCATGGAACATGTCTGTGAAAAGCTTCTTCAGCTTATCCAGGGTGATGATATCCTGATGTCTTTATTATGGTTTGTACTGCTGCCTTGACAACACTATGCCCCAAAAGAAAGTTAGGGGTTTGTCTTACACTCCTATATTGCTGTTCATCATAGAAGGAGGTCAGGACAGAGGGCAGGAACCTAGAGACAGGAACTGATGCAGAGGCCATGGAGTGGTGCTGCTTACTAGCTTGCATTCTATGGCTTGTTCTGCTTGCTTTCACATAGAACCCAGGACCACCAGCTCAGAGATAGAACCACCTGTAATGGGCTGTACCCTCCCACATCAATGACTAATTAAGAAAATGCCATACAACATACAACCACATTTTAAGCAGTCATTTTTTCAATTAAGTTCCCCTCCTTTCAGATAACTCTAGTTTGTCAAGTTGACAGAAGACCAGCCAGAGCACTTGGTAACAAAATTGCCAAAAAATTAAAGAATGAAGGATGATGCAGCCTTTTAGAAAATTCAATCCCAGTGAACCCAGAGACTTTCTGTGGGATCATTGTCTGACAACAGCAATGTGTGTGAAACAGGAGTGAGCTACACATTCTAAAAGAAAACATACTTTCACATATATGAAACATGTACTGTCCTCATGTGTTTTGAATGGCACTGATAAGGCATATGCAGTATGGTTTCCCTGAGATGATGACATTTAAAGTTAGACAAAGGAATGAATAATGCTTAGCTATTGGAAAGAGGGAGGAGTATTCTATTACTCATACAGTGTGAGTGACTGAGCTCCATGATGGAACAGTGTTTAAATTGACACCAATGAGAAACCGTAAAGGCTGCAGAATGGTGGGAACTTGAAAAGAAGAGTGGCTTAACTCAAGATGAGGCGAGCAGACAGACTGGGGAGTTAGTGTGTTCTCAGCCCTTTAAGAGTCTTGTTTGTAGCCTAGTATGGTGCTATGACCTGTACTCCAGCTACTCTGAAGGCGAGTGAGGAGAAGTTCAGTACTGGACAGTCTTTGCAATTTAGTAAACCCTAGTCTCAAAGTAGGAAGAAAAAGCAACAAAGGAGCTTGGAGATTTAGATATGCTAGAGGGCTTTCCTGGCACCTGTGAGACTCTCAGCTCAGTTCACAGCACTGGAAAAAACAGCCAAGGGCTGTGAGCAGCCTTAGAATGTTCACTGAACAGAAGCAAAAGTCAGCCTGTTGGTATTTTAAGTGCACAACACTACTCACGCTTAGCTAGTTGTATTGCAGTGTTCAAAAGAATACATATATACACACACACATACATATATACATTTGTGTGTGTACATGCATACACACATGCGTGTTGGTATATATCGTATGTATCATTTGTATGTTATATATATTTGTTATATACATATATATGTAAATAAAAAAGAGGTCATGAATTTGATAGAGAACATGGTGTTTGATAGAGAACATGGGGGTTGTTGGAGGGAGGAAATAATGTAATTATGTTTTAATTTTAAAATATACAAACATTTATTTTTAGATAGATATGAGTTGATTGATTTGCAGGCAGAAGGGCTAGCCACTTAAAGATGAGCAAGAAAAGAATGCTAGAAGCAATGTCTTCAGGAAGGTAAAAGGAGTTGAAATATCGTCTTTTTTAGTTATCCAAAAACAGTGTGTGGAGGGAAAAGCATTCTATGGATGACATTGGATACCTAAAGGAAAGCTTAGTGGAATAATTCATGGCTAGCATATATCAAAGACTGATTCCATCCCTACCAACAGAAACTAAGTAAGCAGTATTGAAAAGTACAATCCTATAAAAAGATTTCATTTTTTTTCTTATTCTTTTGGTGTATACAATGTTATTTTTCCAATTATTAAATCATTTCAACAAACAAAATGTAAGAGTAAGAAGAGGAATGGATACAGAAAATGTGCTACATTTACACAAGGGGGCACTACTCAGCTATTAAAAACTAAATGACTTCATGAAATTCTTAGGCAAATGGATGGAACTAGAAAATATCATCCTGAATGTGGTAACTCAATCACAAAAGAACACACATAGTATGCACTCACAGATAAATGGATACTAGTCCAAAAGCTTAGAATACCCAAAATACAACTCACAGACCATATGAAGCTCAATAAGAAGGAAGACCAAAATGTAGATGCTTAGAAGGGGAAACAAAATGTTCATGGGCTGTAGCGGGTGGGAGAGTCTTGGGAGGAAGAAAGGAGGGTGAGGGGAAAGGGGGGCAGGATTAGGTATGGGAGGAGATCAGGATAATATACAGAGAGTCAGAAATTTGAACAGAGGTGTGTAGCAGTGGGGGATGGGGAACTGGGTGTAGCCATCAGCAAGTCCCAGATGCCAGGAAAGCAAGAGGCTCCCAGGACCAAACTGAGAGGAGATTAGCTGAAATGCCCAACAAAGGGGAAGGCGAACCCGTAGAGACCATATCCACAGGTTAGACAAGGCCCCTGGTTGGAGGATGGGGCCACCCACACATCTCCAAATTTTTAACCCAGAATGGCTCCTGTCTAAAGGAAATATGGAGACAAAGTGTGGAGCAGAGACTGAAGGAGAAGTTATCCAGAGACTGCCCCACCTGGCAATCCATCCTATATGCGTACACCAAAACCAGACACTATTGCGGATGCCAAGAAGTGCTTGCTGTTTCCTGAGAGGTTCTGCCACAGCCTGACAAATACAGAGGCAGAAACTCACATCCAACCATTGGACTGAGTACAGGAACCCCAATGGGGGAGTTAGAGAGAGGACTGAAGGAGCTGAAGGGGTTTGCAACCCCATAGAAAGAACAACAATATCAACCAACTAGACACCCCCCCACACCCCGGCCAGAGCCCTGAGAGACTAAACCACCAACTAAAGAGTACACATGGGAGGACCCATGGCTCCAGCTGCATATGTAGCAGAGGATGGCCTTGTCTGACATCAATAGGAGGAGACTTGGTCCTGTGAAGGCTTGATGCCCCAGTGTATGGGAGTGCCAGGGTGGTAAGGTGGGAGTGAGTGGGTGAGTAGAGGAGCACCCTTATAGAAGCAGGAGGAGAAGGATGGAATAGGGGGGGTTCTGGAGGGGAAACCGGAAAGAGGGATAACATCTGAAATGTAACTACATAAAATATCCAATAAAAAATGTTAAAAATAAATATAATATAGACTGCCTTCTAGATATGCAAAAATGCGAGAATATTTGTAAACATGTCTATTAAATCTGGAATGGAAATGATGTACACCTTCTCTTTATGATCATTGAGTTTTATGCTGTCCAAAGTTTCTCCACTAATCACAAATTGATATAATAATAAGTAAATTTTAAATAAATATGGTAAATGCTGTTAGATCATCTTTTAAAATATACAGATATTGAATTAGCTGTGTTAGTTTTGACCTCTTCATTTCTAAAACATTATTTGTCTGTATTCATACAACATGTTATCAGATGGAAAAATGTCTCAGAGGCCAAGTGCATTGGCTACTCTTCCAGAGGTCCTGAGTTCAATTCCTAGCACCACATGATGGCTTAAAACAGATTTGGTGCCCTCTTCTGGCCGACAGACATACATGCAGGCAGAACATTGCACACATAATAAATAAATAAACCTTTAAAACAAACAAAAAGACAATCTACATATACTAAGCTTTTCTTTGAATTTTTAAATATGTAAATAAAGTTAAGATACCAAAACACAAGCAAAATTTAGTTAAAGCTCAAAAGACATCTCTTTTAGTTAGCTTAGCTTACGTTCTAGGAAATGCTACTGAAAACTCACATGTTTTAACTCTGTAGACTCAGAGGCCATGCAAAGTTTATTTTCATAAAGTTCAAAAGCAGAGACAGAACAACGAACACCTCAAGACTTTAAACAAATTACATCCCTGAAATTACCCTGCATGACAATCAAGCTTCATTTTAACATAGAGACAAAATATTAAGCTGTTCTGTGTCCAATAGCAAACTGTGTCTGTTGTATTTGAGTTTCCAAACTTTATGCCTGGCTGAATTTTGATCACCTGAGGCTAGCTGCAAAATGAATATTTTTATATGAGAATAATAAGTGATTATATACGTATGAGATACAAGTTTATAGTTCATCTGCACATTAAGTTAATGTAAATTTTAAGTATTCCAAACCCCTTATCTCTCAAAAATGTTATGTGCAATGAAAATATCAACATATCCATTACAGTTAATGACGATGACCTTTTTACCTATTCAGGGAATAAAAGTATAAGATATAAAGAACCATTTTATTACCGTTATGACCTAGTTGGTATTGCCCCTTGATTTTTGTACCTCCTTTAAAATTAGTTTCCACAGACATATTTTTTTCGTTTCTCACTGTATACTCGTAGGTCAACAAGCAACATAATATTCCTATACATTTACCTTTTGCTTGCCTTTGGACTATGTTTACTGAGCTAATTCTTACAGTGAGGATCTGAGATATAGGATAGCAAATAAAAATATTATGTAGAATGCCTAGGAGAGACTACATTTCATATATATATATATATATATATATATATGAGTACATTTAAGTTTTATGGTACTTATAAGTATTTTACTTTTAAATATTTATGACAATAATAAGATAGTGACTGGACACAGGTGCTGAGGACCCTTAGCTAACCCCTTATTTCTTTGCAAATACTGTAATCAGTTTCATGTCGTGTGTGAATCCCTTAAGTAATTGGATGACCCTCACTCTCGATAAGATTAAATAGTTCCCTTGTTTACACTCCTGGAACTTACCAATTTAAATTAATATTATCTAGAAAGATAAATCGAAGCTCAACCTGTTTGAACCTTTTCATATCCCAAAATAATGAAGTTAGAAAATAATGAGATTTCATTGAATTATGTATTAACTGGTTGTACTGCAATGAGTTGTTAACAGGACATGGAACTCAATTAATTCATCATATGGACTTTCAGCCAATGCCAGTGATATAAATTTAGACAAAAGTGGGGAATTATGAGAACAAACTTTCCATGCGTTTCCCACCAAAGCTGCCATGTCATATCTAAGGCTAGCAGTTAAAGTATTTAAAATCAAAATTACATTTTGTTGACTTGAAATACTTTTTTAAAAATGTGATGTCTGATGTGAGATTTTAAATTCATATTTACTAAGATCAAGAGAGTACACATTCATTCAGTAGTGTTAGATTAACCCTTAAAACCTAAGCTATCTTAGCTGTGCCTGATGTGATGTGTACAGAGCCATTAAATCACACCAGAGAGAAACAAAACAGCAACAGAAAAAGCCTTGGGACATTGTCTGGAAAATAAATCTTGTTTCAAAGAACACAGAAGACAGATTTTCCTTAGGGGTGTTGGGGGTGGGGGGTAACATTCTATCAGGCTGGCCTCCAGTCAAAGGTGTTACAAAATTATAAATGGTTTTGCTTTTGTTCTTGTTTTGATTGATAATGGAAAACAAATCCTACTGGAAGAATTCACAACCAAGTTTTAAAGCTGGAACAAAGAAAATATTATGCAGTTTTTGGTTTCAGCTTAAAAGAGACCTGGAGGAAGTTAGGTAGCAAAATACAGGTATACGTGACCATGTTTTATTCTATGTATGAAATTCTCAATAATAAAAGAAAACATAGTAAAAGTGAGTTTCATTCACTTGTTACTCTGATTTCTCACATAAGGGAGTTGTATTTATCACTAGTATTATTACGGTGCTGCAGCTGCTGCTTCTGAAGATGGTGACGGTGCTGTTCTGGTAGAGGTAGAGTCTGAATCAAATTTTGTATGCTCCTAGTTATGTCTCTCTACTTTTTCAAAATCAATTTGTTTCCTTTGCAGAAAGGTGCATTCATACTGATGATTCTGTATGACATCTACCACATGGGGAGGGGTGTGCTGAAATGAGTTAAGTTAAAAAAAAATTATTTTAACAGTTCAAGATTTTTCCTAACATTTGTTTGAAAAACCACAGCAGCACTTCAAAATATTTTCTGATTGATATCACTTATGATAAGATTGATTCATACTTGTTTTAAGTAAATTTATATAATAAATTCAAGTGACGTAACAAAAATATTACACATACAATAATGTACATCATAAATATATGCCCAACTTGCGACTTATCTTTCTGGGTCTGGGTTACCTTATACAATATGATCTTTGTAATTATATGAATTTAGCTGCAAAATGTATTATTTCATCTTTTCTTTACAGGTGAGTAAGACTCTGTAGTGTGTGTGTACCACATTTTCACTCTCCGTTCTTCAGTTGTAGGACATTTTTGTTGTTTCCATTCCTTAGCTACTGGGGACAGAGTGGCAGTGAAGATGGCTGAGCAAGCATCTGTGGAGTGAGTTATGAGAAAGCTACCTCAACTGCATCATTTTTATTTAACATATTAATTGCAGAGTGGTATTTGGTCAAACCAATAGGATTTTCCCTTTCTATTTTCTACTTAATTGTTTTAAGAAAAATATTCAAGAATGTCACTTTTTTTAAAACTAGATAATTTTAAATCCTTGGGTTTATCCTGTGACCTAAAGGGCCTTGACGACTGAAAACAGCCTTCACATTGACGTCCTCACAGATGCTTCGTTTATTTTCTCTTTCTCTTATAAATACATTATGATCATGTTAGGCTTTTTTGGGTAATTCAGAATAATCTCATCCAGCATCCTTAATTTACCTATTGGAAGAGTTCCTTTTGCTCTTTGAGAGGTTTCCATGGACATCTTTGGAACAAAAGAAGCCATTTGGTTTGGTTTGGTTTGATTTGGTTTGGTTTGGTTTGGTTTGGTTTGGTTTGGTTTGGTTTGGTTTTTCAGCCACAGTATCTGACCACCAACCTGTGGGCCAGTGTACTGTGTCATCAGACAGAAAACTTGGTAAGATCAAGTGGATTCAGAAACCCTGGTACCCTCATACCTGAAAATGGTAGGTGTTTCATCTACTCCTGAACAGATTCCTGTCCTGGGACAGGTGACCACAACACCCCATGGAGAGGAATGTGTCAATCAGTCACTTAAGGGCAGTGCCTGAAGCCTCTTCACACTCAGATGAGGTATCCTTAACATCTCAGACCAAGCCAATAGAAAGTATCTGCCTTTAGACATTAACCCACCCCAAAATGTATATAAGACCCTGTCCACAAAGAATAAATCACACAAAAGTTATTTCATCAAAGACCATCTGAAAGCATCTGTCACACAGAGCTGTAACACTTTGGGGAAGAGAGTTCTCTCCCAAAGCTTTCACAGCTGGAAGCTGCTCCAGCCTACCACAGTCCTTTCCCACTAGATTGCCCTGACCTTGGCTCCTACCTGACGTACCTGGCTGGCTCATTGCACCCCTCCGCCAGCTCACTGCACCCCACCAGCCTGCTGCATAGTGTGGAACACTGGCGCCATGGAATAGATCTGGCAGTTCTCCTAGATCCCACTCCGCCAGCCCTAAGGAGCAATGCGGCCTTGGAAGATCAACTCCCCCTACCCTTTGAAGAATGCAACCTTTTAGCCCCTCTGGCCTGACCAGAGTCCCACAAATCCCCGCAGATAGCCTCTGGTACACAGACCAACACCAGCTGTCTGCTTGGCTTCCTCCTTTAGTCATCCCTATCCAGGTCGTGTGTTACTCTATTTTCTCCCAAGAGCCTCTGCACAGTCCAGGCATTGCTGTCTGAGCAGAGGATTTGTTGCTGTTGTTGTTTGTTTGTTTGTTTGTTTGTTTTTATTTTTGCGAAACCCACTGCATTCATTTTCAGACTCTCAGCAACACCTTTCACCTGGCACGTGGTAGATAGATCAGTTGAGTCTACTAATTAGAAACAAATGTATCCAGTGCATTTGAGAACAGCATGAGTGCTGTAACCACACAGCAGACCATGAGTAACGACTTAGTCATAAGGGTTATTAGGTTTCATATATTATTTGAAATTTGTCAGAACAATTTTATTCAGATTTTAAATAGTAGCTGAGTGTTTGGGCATTGGTCCCAGACTGCCTGGGTTAGAATGTCAGCTTTAAGACTCATTAGCTATGATACTGACCACAATTAAAATACCAAGCAGAAACCAAAAAACAAACAACTCTTGACATTTCTTCAAATTCAGACTGAGAAAGCTAACATCACTGACATAATGAGAATCTGGTGATGATTAAAGAGATTCATTATGGCATATGTATTGCACAAAGGGGTATCGGCTATTATAATCAAGAAATGTTCATTGACTGATGGCTAGAGTACAGACAGACATTCTGATGAAATTTCATGTATAGATTCTTATTGCATAGCCTATCATGATTTCATGGTACTTTCTAACTCAGTAGTAGATTTAAAGAACTTACTAATTGTACCTTAAACCTGTGTTCATGACAGTAATTTTAGTATTGACAATTTAATGTTATATGAAACTCTTCCATCGTGTGTGTGTGTGTGTGTGTGTGTGTGAGAGAGAGAGAGAGAGAGAGAGAGAGAGAGAGAGAGAGATCAACTGACTCATGGCCAAACATTTGTTTCTAATGATGCTTTACTCTATGAAAAGGCCATCTAGCTTGATTGAAGTTAATCTTTGTAATAAATACTTAGGTATTATAAGCAGAAAGTAGGACTTAGTTGTGGCAGGACCTTTTCTGTCCATTGTATTTGCAGTGGAGCTGTCATTGGATAGAGAAGAGGCAGGCAGAGCTAGGAGTTGGGAGGAGGAAGGAACTAGAGCGGGAGAAGGAAGAGAAGAAGCTAGATAGCAGGACCTGCTACCCTCGTGTCTCTAGCAGTTACTCATATCAAGGTTAGATAATTTGTGTTAACAATTCTAGGTGTGTGGGCATCTTGTGTATTGAGTAGTTGCTGATATATAAATCTATTGGTTAATCTTGAACATTAAGAGTCTTATTTCTACCAGATACTGGGAATTGTTTTATCTACCACATGGTGGTGGCAGGTATTCCCTGGGTTTTGGAGACTGGACACCATGGAGCTGATTGGCTGAGGCAACAGATACACCAATGTCTCGTGGGTCCCAGGCCCACACACTTGGCCAGCTGGTGCCACTGTTAGTGCAGGTACTTAGAGCGGGAACATGGCAGCAAGGAGCTAACAGGATCACGAAGGTAGCTTTTTCTAACACCTCCCACAACAGGGATGAGAAGGGTATCCCTTTGACAGAGACAAAAGCATCTTTCATTGTGAACTATCTAGCATGAGCTCTATCCCCAGGAGAAGGCTTGTAGACAAATCCCATTGTTTCTTTTTCTCTTTTGTCTCATGAAAGACGTCTTGATTGTGATTCCCCTCCTATTTCTCCCAGCCCCTCCTCACTACCCCTCCCTTCTGGATCCATCTCATTTCAGCCTCACATCAGACAGCAAACAGGCTTCTAAGAAATGATAAAAAAAAATATAATAAGATAGAAGAAAAACCTAACATACCAGAATAGGACAAAATAAACAGAAGGAAAAGAGCCCAAGAAAAAAAGGAAAGGAAAGACTCCCATTTTAAAAAAACTAACAATTGGAAGTCATAATATATATGCAAAAGACCTGTAAGATATAAAATACATAAAATACAACAAAATAGAAATAGAATGAAGTTTTGAAAGAAAAAAATATCTGACACCACACAGTGGGACAACTCACCTTGAAAGATGCCACTGATTTCCTTTCTCGTTGGCCATTTACTGCTAGACATGTAGCCTACTCTTGAGAGTAATTTATTTCCCCAGTGAGATTGGCTTAGGGAAAAGAATTACTTTTAACTTTTATTTGCCAATGGTTATCAATTAGTGATAGGTTATCTAGATTAGGGATGAAAGTATGTGTCCATTTCTCCTTTCAGCTTCTAGGACTCCATCTGGTACAGACCTATGCAGGCCCAGTGTATACTGCCACAGTTTCGATAAGGTCATGGTGCTTGGATCATGTTAATTTAAAGGACCATATTTCCTTGGTGTGCTTCATCCTCTCTGTATCTTACACTCATTTTCTTTCTCTTCTTTAGGGTTCCCTGAGCCATGAGGGGAAAGATTTATGGAAAGATGCCATTTGGGATTGAGTATTTCAAGGTCTTCCACTCTGCATATTGTCTACTGGTCGTCTATGTATTTGTTTGCATCTCTGCAGAAGGAAACTTCATTGATGATGATGATGATGATAAGTATAATATAAATATTCTATAAGTGTAGAAAATATTATTCATGTCATTTCCTTCCTAGGTTCTTTTATTAGAAAAATTGTATTTGGCCTAGACTCAGATTCTTGGTTCCCCAAGAAATGTTGGGTATGGGTTCCATCTTATGGGCTTTAAAGCAAATCAGGTATTGATTGTATACTCTCCACAAACTTTGTGCTATCATTGCACTAACACATCGTATAGGCAGGGTACCACAATAGATCAAAAGGTTTGTACCTGTATTGGTGTGTTTTTCCTTTGGTAACAGGGAGAGAACATTTTTGCACCAAAGGCTCTAGAACAGATGTACAGGCTCTATGTACGTACTAGCTTGACTTTATCATTTCAATGGGTTGTGTAGTGTTGTCTTCAGCAATGGAGCCTTGCTGTCAGTTTCTGGAGTGCCACTGCTAGCCTTGGTAATAGCTCATGTTTTGGTGGATTCCCATAGGACCATTTGGACAACAACTCAATTATATATAACCCATTAACAGTACTGGAAAACTTCATTAGAGCAAGAAATGTCTAGTTGGAGCTTTGTCACCTACACCTTATTTGTGTGATTTCATTAGATCACCTTCATAAATGTATATATTTTAGGAAGCTTCTACTATTTTAGAGTCCAATACTACCTATAAAATGACCATTAAACAACAACTAATAGGCATATAGAAGGGAATACAGACCATATTTGTCTTTCTGGGTTGGAGTTAGCTCACTCAGGATGATTTGTTTTCTCTAGTTCCATCCATTTAGCTGCAGTGTTTATGATTGCATTTTTAAGTTACTGGGTAATATTCCACTGTGAAAATATACCCTATTTTAAAATCTATTTGTTTATTGAAGGATATCTAGATTGTGTCCAATTTTTGGCTGTTTAGAGCAGCAATGAGCATAGTGGAAAAATGTTGGTGGATGGGGTGTTCTTTAGGTATATGTCCAATAGTAGATAGATTCTCATCTTTCTGAAACACGGCCACATTGACTTTCATCATAGCTGTATGATTTTGGACTCCCACCTGCAATGGATAAGTGTTCTCCTTATTCACTATCCTCATCAACATGAGCTGTCATTTGTTTTCTTGATCTCAGCCATTC
The DNA here is from genome assembly GCF_004785775.1 of Grammomys surdaster. Taxonomy (NCBI): domain Eukaryota; kingdom Metazoa; phylum Chordata; class Mammalia; order Rodentia; family Muridae; genus Grammomys; species Grammomys surdaster. Next base: position 17,957,344 of record NW_021604565.1, on the reverse strand, counting down.
TGTTTGGTATAAAATGAAATCTCAAAGTAGCTTTGATGTGTATTTCCCTGATAACTAAGGATATTGAGCATCATTTTAAGTCCTTCTCAGCCATTCGAGTTTCTTCTTTTGAGAATTCTCTGTTTAGATGTAAACTCCATTTTTAATTGGGTTGATTTCTTAATAACTAACTTTTGAAGTTCTTTAAATATATTAAATCTTATCCCTCTAATAGATGTATAGTTGGTAAAAATCTTTTACCATTCTATAGGCTGCTGATTTGTCCACATGACAGTGCCATTTGCCATGCAAAGTCTTTTAAGTTTCCATGAGTGTAAGCTTTCAATTATTTCTGTTGTTGATATTCAGCTTTAATCTGTGATCATAAGATAGGATGCAGGGTGTTATTTCCATTTTGTTTTATCTGTTCAGATTAGCTTTATGTTCATGTATGTGGTCAATTTTGAAGACAGTTTCATAAAGTGCTGAGAAAAATGATATATTGTTTTGTGTTTGGGTGAAATGTTCTACCAATATGTTTAAGTCCATGTGGTTTATGACATCACTTAGCTACAGTAATTTTGTTGTTGTTGTTGTTGTTGTTGTTTAGCTTTTGTCTGGATGACAAGTGTTTTGGCAAGAGTGAGGTGCTGAGGTCTGTCAGTATCAATCTGTGAGGCTAACGTGTGATTTAAGCTGTAGTAATGTTTCTTTTATGAACCTTGTGTTTGGGTTCATATATGTTAAGAATTACAAAGTTCTCTTTGTAAAATTTTCCTTCAATGAGTATCCAGCGTTCCTCCCTATCTCTTTCAATTAGCTTTGGTTTAAAGTTTCTTTTATGAGATAATAGAATGGGTATACCAGCTGGCTTTTTAGATTCATTTTTTGGAAGGTATTTTTTCTATCATTTTTACCCTGAGGTGATATCTATCCTTAATATTAAGATGTATTTCTTGGATGCAGCAGATGGGTGGATCCTGTTTTCACATATATTCTGTTAGTTTCTGTCTTTTTATTGGAGAATTGAGACCAGCAATTTTGAGAGTTATCAATGAGCAGTGTTTCTGGTTCCTTTATGTGTTCTTGATGTTGCTGTCATGGTGCTGCTGGTGGTGGTGGTAATGATGTGTGTGTGTGTGTGTGTGTGTGTGTGTGTGTTCGTTCCCATCTTTTGACTTGCTTCTCTGGGATTACTTATTCCTTGTGTTCTCTTAGGAGTGATTAACTTCTTTAGGTCAAAGTTTTTTTCTAGCCCCTTCTAGTACCTTTGTGGGGTTAAATTTTTAGATAAATATTGCTTGAACTTTTTTCTCATGGAGTATCTTAATTTCTCCACCAATTGTGATGGAAAGTTTTGCTAGGTATAGTAGCTGGCCTACGATCAGTAGTCTCTTAAATCTACACACCTGTTCATGAGTTTCCTGCTGTTTAGAGTCACAACTGAGAAGTCAGGTCTAGTAGATCTGACTTTATATGTTAGTTGGTCTCCTGCAGCTTTTAATGATTTTTCTTCATTCTGTATATTTAGTGTTTTGATTGTAATGTGTCGAGAGGAATGGTTTTTTTTGTTTTGTTTTGTTTTGTTTTTGTTTTTTTTTTTTTGGTTGGGGGTCCATTCTATTTGCTTTGTTTCTTGTACCTTAATAGACGTATTCTTTTTTAGGTTAGATAGGAAATTTTTTCCATGATTTTGTTGTAAATATTTTCTGTGCTTTTCACCTGGGTTTTCTCTCTTCCATTCCTATTTTTATTAGATTTTATCTTTCATAGTGTCACACATTTCCTGGATGTTTTATGCCAGGAGTTCTTATCTTTAACATTTTCTTTGACTGAGGTATTAATTTTTTCTATCGTGTCTTCTATGCCTAAGATTCTTTCTACTATCTCTTGTATTCTGTCAGTGAGACTTGCCTTTGACATTTCTGGTGAGTTCCTAAAATTTTTATTTCCATATTTTCCTCATTTTGGATTTTCTTTATTGATTCTATTTCCACTTTCAGATCTTGAACTGTTTTATTCATTCCTTTCCATTATTTTTTTATATTTTCATGGATTTTTTCAAGGGATTTGTTCATCCATTTTACAAACTTCTATTGTATTCATAAAGGCTATGTTCATGCCTTTGTTTTGTCTTTCAGCTCTGCTGCAATTCTCATGGACCGCTATGGAAGGGTTGCTGGAATCTATTCTCCTTACTGTTACTGATTGTGTTTTTCCAGTGGCATATAGGCGTCTGGGTTTGGCATGAATATAATTATAGGTGCTGATATGTGTCCTTGTCCTTGCGGATAGATGTGTGGTTCCTTGGTTTCTGTTGTCTTTTCTAGTTCTTAGGAGGCTGTAGTAGGTGTGTTGTTGCCTGGTGAGAAATTCTTCTGGGATCCTGCTAGATGTAGTCCTGCCGGGAGGGGCTTCTGTGTAAAATGTGTTTCTAGGTATTGGGAGCCACAAAGGCCCAGCTTCAGCTTGGAGAGGAGTTCTGAGTAAGGGGTGTCTGGAAGAGGCAAAACAAACAACTCAGCCAAATCGTGGGTCTAAGCTAATGGCCTATGTTCTGCTTGAGACAGCTTTCCAGACTCTTCTCTCTATGTCCTACTCTCTGTGGAGATCTCCAGACAGCTCTCTGTTCCAGAATCCTTTATTTTGCAATTTTAAGACCTCTCTAGAGAACTCATGTCTTGCAGAGCAAAAGCTCAGTCTTTCATTTAAATATCAATTCAGTTATTACCCCAGGTTCCCATTTGTTTATCCCATAATTTTCCTCCTGTGACCCCAGCCCTGTCATCTTAGAAAGAGACAGCCAGCACACATTTATTTGAGTGTTGCAAAAAAAAAATCCAGAGATCTACCTGTCTTTGTTAAGCACAGAGAATAAGCTAGCTGGATGGACTCCCGCCCTGACATTAGTGTTCCTACCAGGCCTGGGTCTGGAATTTCCTTCCTCCCAGGCTGACCGTGAGCTCCTAAATCTGCTTACCTTTGTATCCATCATTTTTATATCTTTCTGACAACCTGGCTCAGCGAAACTGTTCCTTTAGACCTGTGAAGCTCCTTTTACAATTCGTATTGCATCCTTTTATTTTGCATAGTTGAGAAATTATATATTTTTGAACTCATGTTTTCAGCATCCTTCATTGCAACCTTAACGGCTGTCCTGAAAGCCACAACATTCTATCATTTTCCAGAGACATAGGCACACGCTTGCTTCCCAGACTCCTGCTGTCTCTGATTATCATGGAGTCATTAATCTTGGCAGAGAGGACATTCCTCAAAGGAGGAACATGAAAATGTGTACACTGTTATAAAAACCAGCCTTACACCCATAGAAATCATCAACACTTGTGGAGGGCCACTCCCTGCTGGTTCAGTTCCAGGGGTGAGAACCATGTCACACCTTCCTTATCCTGGCCAGGCTGGACCGTGCAGGGAGCTGACAGGTATAGAGATGAGTTTGGGAAATGCAGTTGAGGGGGTCTACAGAATGTAGAAAAGCAGTATGTCCCAACAGGATCTGCTTAGTTATCTTGGATTGAGGGCAAAGAATGTGGAGAGGCCATAATGTCTATTTTGGTACATAGTTAGGGGATGAGACTTGGGAGTTGCATTTGGAGGACAAGAGGGTAAACGAAGATTTGAAGCTCACCTATCCACTTTGCTTCTCTGGCAGGCTGGGGTAGTGGGTTCCCCAGGAATGTCTGTTGGGGTTGGGGACTGGGATAATAGGTTGAGTCGGAAAAAGATTGGAGGAGATCTGGGTGATCTGAAGATGGGAGAAAGGGCAGGGATGCAGCCGGTGGTCAACTACAAAGCTAGGGATGAGACTGTAGGATTTGGAGGAGAGAAGGGAGAGGTAGAAATCTGCACTTAGCCCATCTGCTTTCCTGGCTGACTTGACTTGATAAGTCACATTTTTCTGTGGATCCTTTTTACAGGAAAGGTGATGAGGTACCTGGTTTATCTTGTGCTTTCAGTTTTTCTGTCATGTTTTATAATCTTCCAATCTTCAGAAATTGAACAGATGGTGACTCTTTCTGGAGGTTAGATGAGCAATTAACGCTGTGTCTGGTTGCTTTGTGTCAGTACATATGCTATCCACATTTCATGCTAAATGGGAGCAAACCACAGTCTTCGCTTGCCTTACTTTCCTCTTTGGGAATTTAGGAATAGAAATAATACTTCTTCCTGACACTGGTGAGGAATGACTCATAGAAAGGATGTTATATCCAGTTCAGTTAATATCCACCAAAGCTGGCTAAAGGAATAGATCCTCAAACCTGCTTCTGAAAGTAACTTGGTCTAAAACTGTCCTCAGTAGGAGGTCACAGCACAGAATCAAATGATGTTAAAAACAGAGGTTATAAATTAACCTTCATGGGATTACTTACCCAGAAGTTCTCTGCTTGCCTTAAAGGCATACGTTTCTATTCTGCTCATTGTTCATCTACCGTTCAGCTTTGCTGAATCTTAGCTGGGGTACATATTTAATATTCATTCCTGCTTTACTACCTGGAATTTTACCTAATGAGTTAGGCCGTGGTTGAGTGCTTGAATAACATTCATGATGCCTCGGGTTTGGTATTTAGTACTGAAACGAAGGGGAAACAAAAAGTATTGCACTGTACAAGAGCCAGAAATAATTTTGATTAAATTCAACAAACTTTTATTGCATATTATGTCTATAATAGAGAAACATCTATACATGGAAGGTAAATCTGGATAATCTAATAATGCAGTCATTGCCCGGAAGAAATTTATAAAAAAAAAATTAGGACAGAGCTATATTGTCAATGCCTGGATGAGGGCTCAATAAAAGATTTTTAAACAATTGGTAAATGCCATGAGAAGAGTGAAGTGTTGTTATTAGACTCCAAATATGGATGATTTTTTTTTGAGAGAAAGAGATGGAAGAAAGGTCAATGCTTTGGTACACTCTGGGTAAAGCATATGTGAGCATTGAGAGGAGGGTTGTTGGCGTTGAGCCTGGCACGTATTGTGTTGTGATGTGAAAAGCTAACTTGGAAAAGCAGCCTGGTGTGCTTCTGGATTATGGGATTATGGTATGCAGTCCACAGAGAAAGGTGTAAAGTGGAGCTAGACATGAAGTTTAAGGACAGATTATAGACGTGACACATGCTGAAAAACTTGGCTTTATGCAATGCAAAACATGATCCTTTGACAATGCAGGCAATATTGTGCTGGTAAACTTTATATCACAGTAATCAGTTTGGTTTACAGTCCTTCATGGTAGAGACTTCTAAACCAGTCTGCTCAATCTGAGATCACTGGACTGAGAGCTGGGAAGAGAAACATAGGATATATTTAATTCTTATCA
>NW_021604565.1:17939332-17949520 GCF_004785775.1 Grammomys surdaster | reverse complement strand
AAGCAAAGCAAAGCAAAGCAAAGCAAAGCAAAGCAAAGCAAAGCAAAAGCCATACTGAAACAACCTTAGCCAGCAGTTATCAGAACTTAGTAGAAGGATGGTTAGTGTAAAGATTAGAGAGGCCAAGAGGTCAAAGGACTTTAAACTTCTATCTCAGTAATTTTTTTCCATTCAAAATATTTACCTTGTCTTTCAAGTTCTCATTTACCTCATTTATAAGATGCAAATACATAACTATTCAAATGCACTTTGGATTAGAGATGAGGTCTGTAAATGACTGGTGAAAGATGTTCAGTCAGGCTCTCGTCCAAGCACGAAAAATTCCTGATGTTCATTACAACGGAAGCCAATGCAAACACTGATTTCAGAATGACTAGAAAAAGTAGAAGATGTAGATAAAATTTTAGTTTAGTTGGGTTATTGAAAATTTTTCTCCAATCAAACATTTTAATTGGTGGATATATACAATAAGTTAAGGGAACTTACATACAATTGAAACTAGAAAGGCTCTTACTTACATAACGCTCACCCATTTATGAACTTCAGGGAAAACTGACTTTACTGGTTGCTGGTCAATATGCAGTTGAGCTGGAAGTACTTGAGGATTTCAAACTGGCATCATATAATTTGTATTGATTTGCCTTCAGCCTTGATGTGACTTACTAAAAATGTCAATCTAAAACAAATCATAGTGGAATGAATTACTAGGTCAACTCTTCCTCTAAATGACAAGACAGGATTATATTAGCTACTGAGGCTTCCTCCTGGATATATATTTTTTTAATTTAAATTAAAGACATCAAACAACTAAAATAATTTTTGTGAGTTATTATAACAAACTCCAATAAACTTGGCCCACAATTCTGAATACCAGCGCCTGAAATTGAAATGAAGACATCGTCATGTACAGAGACAATTCATTCTTTGCCACTCACAGCCGTGAGAAGATTTAGAGATTTTTTTTTTTTTTTTTGCTTCCTGTAATGTTACCTCAGTTTGCTTCTGACTCTAACTCACTCTTTTGTGCATGGGTGTCCATGTGTGTGCATTCCTGTGTTTGTTTATGCATAAAGCCTTGGTTGTAAGCCTGTGTGTATACATGTGTGAACATAAATGTATTTGTTTATATATAAAGCCAGTGTGTAAGCATGTGTATCTCCATGTGTGTGCACACATGTATCTCTTTATCTGCAAAGCCATCCTTTGCCTCTTTCTCCTGAAGACACTGTGATGACAGCCAAATCCCTGAACAATAAAGAATGCCATCTTAATCTGAAGATTCTTACATCTCTAAACAGTCATATTGAAGATAAGATGGATGTTCACTTTTCGACATGTAAGGTAATATTCACAGCTTCTAGGGATTAAGAAAGGGATACATATGTGGAATATCAGCTTTTCTTTTTTCAGACTAGCACAGTGCTTGCCAGAAACTTAATGTATGGAGAATTCTGTTTAGAATAAATCATTTAAAAATGAGAATGAAGTAAATTATGTAAAAAGAGATATAGAGATAGGAGAAAATTATCTTAGAAATGTGAGGTATTTTGTCATTCTTTCAGTGATTCAGAACTTACAGAATACTTTATCTTGTCCCGAAAAGATTTTTTAAACAGTATAGATTTTCTTTTTAATGTGAAAACCATAAGAATAAAAGTTGGGCCCAATACACAAATCTACCAAAGAGGAATTTCAGGTGGTTGGACTGTAATTAAAATATGTTCATTCTTGATAATAGGAAAAACATTTTTCTTCTTCTATTTTAGGCTGGTTTTTCCTTTGAAAAACCATTAAGCTCCCAAAAATTTACCTTGAGTGAATTTACTGAATCGATTAGCATCCATTTTATTTTGTCTGAGTCTAGTCATCATTAGTTTAATGTATTTGATACTTGTATTTACCAGACCCTTGCTAGCACATGTCGGCAGATGCTTTGTCTGCAGTAGGGACAAGGGCGACACATATACAGTATCAAAAAACCTTGGAGTAAGTAAAAAATGCAGTGAAGGCCCCAGAGAGAAATTATCAAATCTTGTAGATGAAAGTCCAGGTGGAGAGAGCTGGGTATGGTTGTTATACCTGGAAGCCATGCTTACTGGAGACTGGAGAACTAAGGCAGGAGAATTGTTACAGAGTTCTAGGACAACTTGGAGCACACAGTATTAGATTATCCTGGGATACAGTGTAAGATCCTGTCTCAATAACACAAAAAAATCCAAACAAGCAAAACAAGCAGACAAAACGCCCCATCACCATCATATGGGAAAAATTGGTATCCATACAAAAGTGTTTTTTTTTTTTTTGTCCATTCACAGATTACAAGAAGTGTGATTGACAGAAGCCCTTTGGGATCTGTAGTGATGTCATGGTTTTTCTTCCTCTGTCAATCTTTTGTCATAACCAGAAGATGATTTCACCTAATAATTGCCTTCTGAGTCTGACCTGATATCTCTCTCTCTCTCTCTCTCTCTCTCTCTCTCTCCTTTCCTCCCCCCTCTCTCCCCCCCTCTTCTCTCTCTTTCTCACTCTTTCTTGTTTATTTTTAATTCTTAAAGAAAAAGTTTCTCTGTGTAGTGCTTGCTGCTGTCCTGAAACTCACTCTGTCGACCAGACTGGCCTCAAACTCACAGGGATCTGACTGCCTCTGCCTCCTGAGTGCTGGGATTAAAGGCTTGTGTCACCACCACCTGGCCCTGTCTCTACCTGGCCCTATGTCCACATGGCTCTGTCTCTATTTCTTACATTTTGTTTTTCCTTTCATGTTATTTTCCTGTACTAACTTTAGTTTACTTATTCATTTATTTACACAATCTTCTTTCTTAAAAGGGAAGCCAGATGTACTGATCTGAGTCCTGATTCACTTTCTGAGTAAGGCATCTGTTTCTTTAAATTATTTTCTATGTTTTGATTTATTTTAACATGCATTTTTTTTCATTTAACACAAAACACTTCACATTTCCATGTTTTGGTCAACAATTTTATTATCAGGTAAAACAGTTTGTATGTCTAAAAATGCTTTACAATCTTTACAGACATGTTTAACAGTTCAGAATATAGTCCATCTTCCTCAGGGCATTCTGTGTCTTGTAAAAAATGTATGTTCTGCTGTTGTTGGATATAATATTATTAATGTAACTGAGAAGTTGGCAAGATGGTTCAGTGAACATAGGCACTTGCCACCAAGCCCAGTGATCTAAGTTCAGTCCACAGGACTCATGTAGAAGGAACTGAGTTCCATTAATTGTCTTTTGATCTCCACATACCTTGACACACATATGATAAACACACATACAATGTTTTTAAACTTCTTGGTGAACATGTTCAAAAACTGCTAATTATACATACAACTATAAACGTTTTTATTTTTATAAATTTTATTTCTGTTTATAATGTTTGCAACAATGCAGCTGTTCTTTACAAGGTAGTGACATACGGCTCCCTCTAGTGGCCAAGATAGAACGTGTGTATCTCTAAAATTATCAAGCTAAAGTGAGTGCTTCCATTATCAGTTTTTAAATATTTCTAGCATGAAGCATTTCAATAAAATGTTACAAATAAACACTGAGTTTGAAAATCATTTTTGTCATCACATCTAACTGTATTTTTCTACTATTTTCTCAAGTCATGGTTGTATAAAATTTCTGTGTTAAAACTGAAACCTGGTGTCTGTGTCATACATACAATAAATTAATAATAATCTTTACTCTAGTTAAACTGTAATATGTACTTTTTTTACTCTGAGCATCCTACCACTGAACACAAAGAATGACATCTTCAAGACTCAGGGGCAGGCCTGTAGTAGATTCTTATACATCCTTGACATGGCAAAGTTATATGCACAAGCTTTCTTGAAGGCACAGTCGAATGAAATTTCTCAGATTAATCTTTCTGGATCTGAGTTGATCTTTCCTCTGTATGAATTGTCAAGAACTTAAGTTCCTCTTTGTGTAACTTAGTGTACTCAGAATTGCTAAGTGAGTTTTCATCATTAATATGAGAAATACAAAAGTGCTTATAGCCCATAGAGGGGGCTCTGTTTAGAGAAATCCAGACAGTTTATATCATCAGACTTCTCCCTCAGCCGGATTTACTCATGTGGAATTTACACTGTGTCGCAGGAAAAGCAGAGATTCAGGTAAAGATGACTGAGTTGCATCAAAGCTTCTTTATTCTGGCTGGATACCCATCACTGGTGCTGGATACCCATCACTTGTGCTGGATACTCATCACTGGTGCTGGATACTCATCACTGGTGCTGGATACCCATCACTGATGCTAGATACACATCACTGGTGCTGGATACTCATCCCTGGTAATGGATACCTGTGGCAGGATTTTCCCTGTCCAATTACATTAAAATATTAGTTCAGCAGGAGGACTGTGATTGGTCAGGGAAAAGGGAGGCGGAGCTAAGAGTTGCAGAGAGAGGAAGAGACTGGAGAGAGAGGAAGAAGAGCCAAGATGGAGGCAGATGAACAGGAAGAAGATCCTTAAATATCCACAAGTCGTTACGAATATCATGTAGGGATGAAATAATTGGGATAACTTGTCTAAGCTAGGTGGGCAGCTTGTATCATTATCAGCTGGCCCTAAAATTACTGTGTGAGCATCTTGTGAATTGAGAATTTATTGATATATAAATCTTACTGGTTAATTATAAGCTTCTAGAGTTTTGTTTTACTGGGTTACTGGAAGGTGGGCCCGCCCACCACAGGGGATTTATGACTGTGAAGAAGCTAGTGTCTCGAGAGACAAACGAACCAGAGCTGGGAATACCGTGACCAGCTGCTGTGGGAGCTAGCTAGGGCAAAAGTGGCTGGACCACGCCATGGCAGGGAGTTGGTGGCAGTAGCGTGGGAAGCCTGTGAGTCCTTTCTTTTTTAGTATTTCCCGCAACAGGTGGCAAACCAACTTGCTGGGCAAGAATCCACTAGAAATGTATGATTATTAGCCTGAGAGTTACAGGTTTTTTTCTTGTTTCATTTTGGTTTATTTGTTTGTTTGTTTTAAAGTGAGTAGCTGGGTAGTGCTAAAACAGTCACAGGAACTAAAGAGTGGGAACTTTGAAACAAAGAAACTGCTAGCAGCCCTAATGTCCCCTGCAGTGGAGAGTTGCAGGCTTCTCTGAGACAGAAGAGAGGAGAATGAAAAAGCCTACTTCTTAGGGCAGATACTGATTTAACTGTGAGTTTATAATGTTGGGATTACTTGCTTTTAGGAAAGATTTATATACAGATTTGTCCAAATCATATGGGGAATTTCGCCCGTGATTTGGAACTAGAATACAGAAAATTAGTCACTGACTCCAAGTAGAAAGAGAAATTATAATAATTACCTGCTATGATCAGGTATTAATTATAAATGTCTGTGGCAGAAAGCCAAACAGATAGATATTATAACAGGTATTATAAAATAAATGTCTGTGGCTCCAGGCAGAGAGCTGAACAGATAGATGGTATAACAAGATGGCTGCTTTAGGCAGAGGGCCCAACAGGTAGATAGTATAACAAGAAGGATATTTTGCTCTATTATTCTTCACAGAGTACTCAAATTTTGTCTACGTGGGCTCCATGGGAATCTCGGTTTATATTTCTGCTTGGTAAAATAGACAAGGCCTAGAATAGGCACATACAGTATGTTAGTTTAATTCATTTGTTTTTGGTTTGTTTTAACTTTCAAAATGGGTGTGATTTTGAGTTTTGTGGTTTTATTATTCCTCTGGATGAGAGGGTAGGATACAAGGTTTCCTGGTTATCAACTGAAGGATATGTTGATTTGGGAGAAAGGTTTTGTCTTTGTGTGATTAGAAAAGGTGGTTAGTGTCCTTACATCTTCCAGAGTTATATTGATCAGATATGATGAAGGGAGACCCCCAGAGGGCTAGATTACAGAGAATCAAACAAGTTATCTGGATGATACTAAAATTTTGTTCTGAGATTTGTATATTACAGAATATACAGCCTTGGTGAATCTCATCGTCAGACATGCCGAACTGACCTGCTTGAACTCCTGATGTCTTGAACTTTCAGCCGGATCCAGTCAGGACACAGACATTAGAGACTAATATAAAAGTTGGTGTGACCCTCTCAAGGCCAACATCTCCTCTATTTTCTCTACCGTGACTGCTGGAGTTAGAGACAAAGGCGGCTAACCACACCGGGGCAGAGAGTTGGTGGCAGTAGCCTGGGAAGCCTGTCTGTCCCTCTTTTTGTAATATTTCCTACAACAGATACTCATCCGGTACTGAATGAACCAACACTGGCCACAGGTTTCTAAAACCAGAAGCTGCCATTCATAGTATCAGTGCCTCACAAAAGGCAATGGATACAATATTACATTCAGTTTTGCTCCTGAAGCAGATCTAGTTTTGACCTGCTTTGAATTGACTTTATTTATTATTTAGTTACTGTCCTAGCAATTCTTGCAAATTTTGTCTCAATCTTGCAAGCAAACATCTTCACTTAAAACTTGTTTCTGATGCTCTTAATTCTGTGTCATACATTTTAAACAGATGGGACTTCTTCTGGTTATTTTAGATAGAAAATAGAAGAGACAGGAAGAAATGAAAATTATTGCTACATTGGATATGTACTTCGGTTGTTTTGATTCCCTCAGATGCTTTAGAAAGTTCTAAATTCCTCTTCATGTCTAGTTCCCTTCACACTCATGGATCAATATTTATAACTGGTTCTTCCATGGTCCTGTTCACAGATCAATGAACAGAGCTGTCTTACTAACGTCTTGGCATAATCAGCTTTCTCATCCAAATATTGAGTCATCTGGGCTATATGGAGACATCACTCTGTTAAAATTGGCAGTAGTGACAATGTTCACCTAGCTTCCTGGCCCTGGTAACTATCAAGCCACATTGATTCTTTCTTTAGTAAATATGTCATGATTCAAGAATCATGATCCATGCTGGGGAAACATGTCTCAAGACAGTTCTCTTAGAGCTATCATTGTACAGTGTTCCTCCATGTTTCCATGATCACCTTTCTCTTCCATCATTTTTTTTTAACACAGTGGAGAGCAATCTTTGTGGAGCTACCCAGACCATTCCTTAATCATATACACAGGTTCCTGCCCGTCAGCATGACACAGTCAGCTTTGTCTGCCTAGAATTAACTATGATCTCCACGAAGCTGTGAGCAGGGAAGTGTCACAGCTGCCAGTGGAGACAAGCTAAATCATCAGTGGTTTATTTCCTCCTTTAATCTCTGAAAACAAAAAACAAAGAGGAGACTACACAACTACCCAGAGGAGGCCCTCCACTCCCTTGGCCTGAGGACAGCATGCTGCAGCCGAAACACATCTCTGTAGTCTTGGGGTTATAACGTACAGAATCCAATAGGTTTCCTTGTATCTGTTTCTGATGTTTCTAGACTTAACAAAAATTAAACTACTGAACCACTGCAGGATAAAGCCTTCATTTTCCTGTCTGGAATTTTATATCCTGTAATATTTCACACATGAATTGAAAAATACTGCCCATTAAAGAAGTGAGATTAACCTCCTCAAAGGAGTCGGAGAGATTAAGCAAGGTTTTGATTTTGTTTGCCTTTTTGTTTGTCTTGTTTTAATGACATATGCAATGGTCCATTGGTTTTATGAATCTTCGGTTCATTTATTCAACAGTGTGAGTTTCATTCCTTCTTTGTAAATAAGATAATATGTTATTTGGCTATGAAATGTTTGTCAATTCCATGTTATTATTGTGATGTTTAGTTTTGAAAAGTCATATATGCTTTCTAAACCTTATAGCTATTTCCGCTAAATGTTTTAAACTTTCAAGAATATAAAAAAAAGTTTATTAGTGATTTGATTTATTTTTGTCTCTCATAGCCATACATTTGGTTAAAAAAATGATTTGTTCTAAACACTGATTCAAATACCTACAAAGCACCAAAAAATAGTGTTATATTTCGAAGTTGAAGAGAAGAATATATAGAAATATGTGAAATCATACTTAGTATATATGTTTCTTAATTTAGGGGCCACATAATTTTTTGAAATTATTTGAATTTACATAATTAATATGAGCCATGTTTATCTTTTTTATTGAATATTTTCTTTCTTTCCATTTCCAATGTTATCCTTTTTCCCGATATCCCTCCCCTGGAAACCCCCTATCCCATCTCCAATCCCTTGCTTCTGTGAGGGTATTCCCCTACCCACCCACCCACTCCAACCTCCCTACCCTTGAATGCCTACTAGGGCATCAAGCCTTCACAAGACCAAGGGCCTCTCCTCCCACATAAACTACATATATTGCGTATTTATTTGTCATATATAAAATATTGGGTAAGAGATAACTTGTATTTCTATATAGTGTATACTGTATATTGTATACAGCATCCCTAATTGCATTATAACCTGGACTTTAAATTTTTTCAGAAGTCTCCGAAGACTCCATTAAGTAGGCATTTTAATGATGTTGTTTGATAAAGCATACTGACTCAGTACGAATAAGTCAGTGAAAGGAGGCTAAGGAAGTTGATTTAGGCAGCAAACCTTCTACCAAGACTTCACTGCCAGGTACTTGATGCAAAGAGTGTTTTCCTTTTCTAAGGATGCACTTCAAACATGAACATAGATGTACTTCACATTTTTCTAAGATCTAAGATGTACTTCAAAACAAACTATTGAAGTCATAGCGCATGGATGCTGGTTTCCATTTCTGTAGTCTGAAACCACAACCCTTCATTTCCTCCATTACACTTACAGATTTGAGGTCAAGTTCATGTGTTATGGACTCGGAATATCTTCCCCTTCAGTTGGTATTACAACATTCTTCCAATGATGTACATTTGGTAAAAGAAGGAATTTTTTCCAAGTGTGTTATGAAATATAAAAGAAGAGCGCCGACGCTGAGTGAGGCCTATTTGTGCCTTTTCAGGGGGTTCCCTGTGTTGTGCATCCGTCATGTGTATGTACTTTTGTTTTCCCCATAAGAATATATGAGAGCAGACACTGGGCTTCTATGTACTGGTGAGCATGGTATACTTGTTTCAGTGTGCATTACTCAACAGATTGTTTGAGAAATGAATCTGGGATTGATCCATGTATCTTGGAAACTACTTTTCCTTCTGCCACTCAGCTTTCAGTGTGGAAGATAGTCACGACTGTTTCCTTCCTCAGTGCTCCCACAACTGTGCCTCATGATAATATATTCTTCTATGTGTTATCAAACTAGCAAGGGAATTTACCAATTTTGGACTTCCTTTTTCCTTAAGATAATTTTTGTTTTAATAAAAATCCTTCAGGATGCTTTCAAATTGTCATTGCATGTGCCTCAAATAATCAAGGCATGCTTGTATGCATAATTTTTAGTCACCCCTGACACGGTAAATTTCTCACATCATGGGTCTCAGTATATGAGTTCGCTCTCTTCGTGTGTACTTAAAAAAAGTCTCATAACTCTGAGAGATCAATTTATCTTTAGGAAATGGCTGTAAACAGTATGTTTTTGATTGGGCCATACATCTTGCCCACAGTGAAGTTATAAAAGATAAATTCTCAATTCTGAAATTAAGTTGGCACATTTTCAAAGACTCTCAGGACAGGTGGTAGTAATGAGATTAATTTTCAGTTGTCACATTCAATGTAAACCAGAAATCCTAAGAGGAAAAACAGTTTTATTTTTATAGAGCTAAAATAGCACTCGTGTCAGGGAAACAGGTAGACTAACTGTAGACCTTGACCTCGCCTTCCTCTCCTCCAAATCCAAACCCCAAGTCTCAACCCCAGATCTGCATCAGGCCACCTGATGCTACTTCTCTTTCCTCCCTGTCCCCATCTCTGAACCTCCACAGTTTAAATTGGGATACCAACAACAAAAGAAACAACAGAAAACTTAACAAACTAATGGAAGCTGAAAATTCACAACTGAATGAAAATGGGTCAAGAGAGATACTAAGATTTCAAAAACTTTCTATACCTGTAAGTGAGAATTTCTAGAATTAAATGAACATGACTATACAACATACCTAAACTTATGGAACAAAAAGAAGGTATTTCTAAGAGGCAAGTTCATAGCACTAAGTGCCTACATAAAATAAAATATAAAATAAAATAAAATAAGGAGGGAGAGATCTCATACTAGTAACTTAACAGTACACACGAAACTCCAGGAAGACAGAGGGAGAGAGAGAGAGAGAGAGAGAGAGAGAGAGAGAGAGAGAGAGAGAG
>NW_021604565.1:17931254-17939322 GCF_004785775.1 Grammomys surdaster | reverse complement strand
AGAGAGAGAGAGAGAGAGAGAGAGAGAGAGAGAGAGAGAGAGAGAGAACACCCAGAAATGAGAAGATGCCAAGATATCTTCAAACTCAGTGCTGAAATCAATAAAATAGAGGCAAAACAAAAACCAATACAAAGAATCAATGAATCAAAGTGTTCTTTGAGAAAATCAGTGAGATTGAATAACCCTTATACAGATTAAGTAAAAGGCACAGAGAAATTATCCAAATTGATAAAATTAGAGATGAAAAGGAGGATTTTACAACAGATACCAAGAAAATCTAGATAATCATAAGGACTTACTTTAAAAACTTATGTTCTACCAAATAGGCATATCTAATAAAACAGATAATTTTATTGATACATTTACCAAAGTGAATCAAGATTAGATAAATATCTTAAACATACCTATAATCCCTATGGAAAAGAAAAGCAGTCGTTAAAATCTCCCAACCAAAAAAGTCCAGGTCCAGATGAGTTTATGGCAGAATTCCACCAGACTTTTAAGGAACAGTTAATGTCAATGTTTCTCAAATTATTCCATAAAATAGAAGCAGAAAGAATATTTCCTAATTTGTTCTACGAGGTCACAAGTACCCTGATACCCAAACCATATAAAATTCGAACAAAGAAAGAATTACAAACCAATTTCCCTTATGTGGTGTTTTGAATAGAAATGGGCCAATTATTTCATGTGTTTGAATGCTAGGTCACAGGAAGTGGCACTATTAGGAGGTGTGGCCTTTTAAAGGAAGTATGTCATGTTGGGGAGAAGTTTGAGATCTCAGATCCTCAAGTCAGGCATAGTGTGCCTGTCTCTTCCTGCTGCCTGCCTATCTGGATATAGAATTCTCAGTTCCTTCTCCAGCACCATGTCTGCCTGCACACTGCCATGTTTCTCACCATAATAATGAACTAAACCTCTGGAATTGTAAGCCAGCCCCAGTTAAATGTTTTCCTTTATAAGAGTTGCTGTAATCATAGTGTCTTTTCAGAGCACCAGAAACCCTGACACCTTAAGAACATAGATGCAAAAAATCTCAATAAAATACTTAAAAACAAAATCCAAGAACACATCAAAAAGATAATGTACCGAAATCAAATAGGTTTCATCTCAGAGATGCAGGAATGATTTCACATACTTAAATCTGTCAACACAACCCACCATGTAAACAAACTGAAAGACAAAACCAAAAGAATATCTTCATTAGATGTAGAAAAGGTCTTTGACAAAATTTAATAATTATTAGTAATACAAGTCCTGCAGAGATTATGGATACATGGGATATACCTAAACATAACACAAGCAGAAAGCCCATAGCCAACATCAACATAAATGGAGAGAACCTTGAAGCAAATCCACTAAAATTAGGAACACAACACTGCCTATTATTCAATATATGTATAAAGAACTTCAAAGCTAGATGTCAAAAAAGCCAGCCTAATTAAAAATGGGGTACAAGAGATCTGGGAGGTGAGAGACTCAGGACTCAAAGGGAAGGATCTTAGATGAAATGCCCTACAGTGGGGAGAGGGAACTTGTAAATCTCACCTCCAGTAGAAAGACAGGGCATTAAGTGAGGGATGGGCTCGCCATCCCACAGTCAAAAACTCATACCCATAATTGTTTCTGTCTGAAAGAACTGTAGGAACAAAAACGGAGAAGAGCCTGAGGAAAAGGAGGTCTAGCAACAGGCCCAAATTGGGATCTAGCTCAAGGGGAGTCCCCAAGGCCTGACACTATTACTGAGGATATGGTGTGCTCACAAAAAGGGGCCTATCATGACTGTCCTCTGAAAGGCTCAATAAGCAGCTGAAAGAGTCAGATGCAGATATTTACTCCCAACCAGTGGACAGAAGCTGCTGACCCCTGTGGTTGAATTAGGGAAAGGCTAGAAGAAGATGAAGAGGGTGACCCTGAAGAAGGACCAGCAGTCTCAACTAACCTAGAACCCCGAGATTTCTCAGACACTGAGCCACCAACCAGGCAGCATATACCAGCTGATATGAGGCCCCCAACACATATACAGCAGAAGACTTCCGGGTCTAGGCTCAGTCTGAGAAGATGCACCTAACCCTCAAGAGACAGGAGGCCCGAGGGAGTGGGGAGGTCTAGTGGGGCAGGGGTTAGGAACATCCTTGTGGAGTTGGGGGTGGGTGGGAAGGAGGTGTGGGATGTGGAGCATCAGTGGGTGGACCAGAATGGTGATAAAATCTGGACTGTAAAAAGAAGATTAAATATTTTTTTTAAAAGAAATGGGATACAGATCTAAACAGAGAATTCTCAAAAAGGGAAAGTCAAGTCAAACAAAGATTCAAAATAACATTTAAATGTATTTAGTCATTAGAGAAATACAAACCAAATCTACTTTGAGATTTCATGTTATACCAGTCAGAATGGCTAAGATCAATAAAACAAATGTTAGCTCCTGCTGGCAAGAGTGTGCCAGAGTGGGAACATTCATCCATTGCTGGTGGAAGTGTAAATTCATATAACCACTATGAAAATCAGTGTGGAGGTTTCTCTGGAAGATGCTAATCTGTTTACTTTGAGGTCCAGCAACACCATTCTTGTGCACATACCCAAAGGATATTTAATGCTACTTTAAAGTCTTTTAGAGAATTGTAGAGAAAAGCCATGTCATAGACTAGCCTTGACATCTATGTGCTAGTGATCTTGTTACAGAAACATATTCTCCACACTGCCAAGGGAGTAAAGAAGGCCCAGCTATAAACACTGTGATCACCAATGGTATGATGCTTGCAAAATAGGCTAGTGCAATGGTGGCACAAAGCTCGTGGGAGCAACCAACCAATATCTGATTTGAAAGAAGGCCCACTCCACAAGAAGGAGCTCATACCCAACAGTGCTTAGGTGATCAAGAACATGAGACTAGACAAAATTCTAACTAGATAGATAGATGATAGATAATAGATAGATAGATAGATAGATAGATAGATAGATAGATAGATCCAAATACTAGTATTCTACTAAAATAATATAGCAGTAAAGTGAGTCTTTGTGACATTTTTCCCTACTCATAGTTCAGTGCCTTGCTAAGCTCTCATTGGAGAAGCTTCCTCCTACAGCAGATGAGAACAAATGCAGAGACCCACAGCCAGACAATATGCAGAGAATGAGAGATCTTCAGTCCAAATGAGATGACTCCATCAAATACCTCCGCCCAAGGCTCAGGGAACCCTACAGAAGAAGAAAAGGAAAAACTGTTGAGAGCCAGAGGTGGTGGAGAACATCGTGGAAACAAAGCCTTTTAAATCAACAGGATCCAAGCACATTTGAACTCACCGAGACTGAGGCAGCATCTTCTGGGCCTACATGGGTCATTTTTAGATGGAGTCCTAGAGTTGAAAGGAGATGTGGACACATGCTCTCATGCTTAAACCAGAAACTATCTCCAGTTGATAACTACTTGCAAATAAAAATTTAGTTTTCTCCAGGAGTGTGTCTCAAGGGAAACAAACTACTCTTAAGGGTAAGCTGCAGGCCTAGCAGAAGACAGTCCACAGAAATGACCTCATGGGCATCAGTACTTATCACTGATCATCTTAAAGTTTCACGATTTGAAAATTACTACACCAACGATTTATATCAAAAAAATATAAAAAAAATCTGTATCATTTTAAAACATTCTTCCTATATTTTTGTTTTGATAATTAATTGATTCAGCTTCCATCAATTTATGTTCATATGATTATGAGTAAAATACACAGGCATATTTGCACTTGTTGTCAATGGGCTTCTCGACTTAGAGAGAGTAATCTATCCTAGGTACCAAGAGGAAACTGATATTTAATGAATTTTCTCAATATCATTCATTGCATTCCTAAAGTATCTTCAATCTGTTTTATCAGAACTGAGATGACTTGCATACGTGATTATTTAGAATATTATAAAAGACTTGCTATCAGTCAGAAAAGTTAGAACACCATATTTTATTCAACAACATAGTAAATATGCTAATGTCATTATTTATATTTGTTTCAAAACTAGTGTATTGATGTAATTTTGTGACATGAGAAATCAGTATGACCTTTTGCAGAATCAATTTGGCTCTAAGTCAGAAGTCACAATTGAGTAAGCAAAACAGAAACTCCTCTTAGAAATTTTTGAGGCATTTTGTTGTTTGTTTCTTCGTCATTCGTTTGTTTTTGAGACAGGGTCTTTCTATATAGCCCTGGTGGTGCTGGAAGTTGCTATGTAAACATTCTGGCCTTGAACTCACAGAGATCCACTTCTGCCTCCCAAGTGCTGGGATCAAAGGGACCACCACTCCTAGTGTAGGAAAATATCTGTACAGCAAAATATATGTGAAAATAGTCAGTGAGTTTTGTCTATGGTAAACAAGTTAAATAGCTCTGACAGCCAATCCTGATAGTGCTTAATTAACCTGTGGCAAACACGTTCATTTTATCTGCTCTATATTCCCATTTAATCCTCATGACCTCTCTTCTCTCTCTTCTCACCCGCAGGCCTGGAGTGTCATGTAACTTGTCACTGGGCAGGAAGCATTGTACCAGAGAATTTTTACTCTAAACCAGCTCATTATGTACCATCACAAGACGAGGCAGTGGTTTATAGTTCCATAGGAAACATTATATAAATATTTTTACTGGATTGAAAACTATATAATTACTAAGTTGAATATTTGCTATGGAAATAGGAAGCAATGTAGGCTTAAAATAATTGTACTAGCCCATACTATATGATTGTGCTCAATTGTAAAATCATGTCTCTCATGAAGATACTAGTATATAACTAATATATATAGTATATAATATATAATATATAACTAATAACTAATATATAACTAGTTATATACTAGTATATAACTAATCTGCACAGCCAGCAGTATTCACATAGTTATTGAGAGAGGACCGAGGTAAGAAAAAGATGGAATTGAAGAGCAGACTGCCTCTAGTTCCTATGGACAAGAAGATGTAGCCTACACAGTATGCCAGCAGGTGCCTCAAAGAACATTTGAACCGAATGACAGCCAAGAACATCACACCTGATTTCGGCAGTGTGAAGCTGGAGCTGGAGGCACATCCAGACACAGAAGGAAAAATTTCTTGGACTGTCAAGCAGAAAATAGTTAATAGAGATTGACAGCTGAGCCCCACACTTCTGTTCTATCCTGATTAGAAAGCAAGCTCCAGTTCCTACGCTCAGATGATGTGCAGCGCCCCCTCCGGTGTCAAAGGCTGGAAGTACCTTAAACCCCTGCAGAGCCAAGGGCTGCTCGGGATAGTTGACCAGCCAGGAAGGTCTGTTCTTTTTGAACAGAGTCAATTCAAGCAGCTTCCAGCTTTTAAAATCATTGAGCATCAAAAACTATAGAACCTAGAGAAAAGTGTAAATGGTGTAAATCATCTGGAGCAGGGCTTTAAGGGGCCTCCAGACCGCTCTGCTACTCCACTCCCACCCTTTGGTAGAATCCCGAAATAATTATAATGTTATTCTGAACCGTAAGTAACTTAAAAAAAAAATCTGGTGGTACCTACTTCTGTCTAATCTCTCTATGATGGGAGATATACCTCATAAGATAAATGTCTAAGTATCTCCCCTTTGATACCACTAAAACACTTAAGCATGCAGGGTAGAGTGATATAACTGATATTCTGTGAAATCTACAGTATTCTGAGAAAGTCAGAGAACCACATACAGCTTGGAAAGTAAACTAGGACATTCAATTAAAATGATATATTTATAGATATTTCCACTTTATAAATTTCCCTTAATATCCTAATGTTTCCTTTGTAATTGTAAAAGACTTTAGTAATTTACAAAGGGCCTATTTTATTGAACTTTTCTTTTAGCTGTGTTCTCTAGCTGTTTATTGAGGTTATTGTAAATGGATAATTTAAAGAAGCATATCTTTCTTTCCCCTCACACAGGATCATAATGCTAATGACCACAGCAGTTAATTCATTTATTCATGGCAGATACTTAATGCTGGCTGTTGTTGGATCTCTCAGTGAATTTTTTTAATAGCTTATAGATAAGGAGGGTATGAGCTTTCTTTCTGAGCTATTTTACCAGTGCATGTTTCCAGATGAAGGTCACTAGGCAGGACCTTTCCTCAACATGCATAAGCAAAACCAAAATAAAACAATTTGTATCAATGCTAATAAGAAATGAGAGGCAGTTAACTATTTTCATGTTTTCCAGTCTTCATGAGCCTGCTCACTGCCATCTAACGACTATTCTGTTTGGATATTTTCAGTGGCATGTGACACACGGTCAGTTTGATGTGATTCTACTCACTCGTGCGAGAATAATAATCAATTAAAATAGAGAACACATGCAAATGTATTTCTTTGTCTTCTACTCCTCTTTTCCTTCCCTTCTCTCATCCACTCACTTCAAAGAAAAACTTGGAGAAGTTACTTGCTTGCCACTAAATAAATTTTAGTACATTTGGCTTAAAGGTCTAATTATTTTGATATACCATTTCTGTGGTAAGTCAACTTATTAAACTTCTTAAAGAATGGAAATTATCTTATACTAATCAAACATGTAAAAATAAGATGTCGTATGAAGGGACAAAGGTGTTAATACCCATATTTATATTTATTCTGTTTTATGTGATACTAATAAACATGGTAATATTATAATACACACACACACACACACACACATATATATATGTCACATCCTTTTATAAAAGGATAACTCGTAGATTAATATTTTAGGGCCAGACAAATTCTAATATGACATTCTCATGCAAGGGTCTTCAGTCATCTTGCCATCAAAGAGTCAAGTGCTAGTGAAGAGCTCCTAGCTGGCCCTGCCTCTTCAGTTTGACACCAACTTGCAGCAACTGGTCAAATATCATTTCTATCAAAATGCATATATTTTCTAAGAGCATTAATGTGCTTTTAAATAGCAATGTAGCAGTACTAGTTGAACTATCTCTTGAATACAGCCTGTTTCAAGAGACTTACAAAAGGAAGCTTTCAAAATTCCATCCCTGAACCGGCAAACTGTGGTAAGCTGGATCTGTCAGGCAGAAGCACTTTGTCCCAAAGTGATTCTGGGCCAGCTTGATGCTAATGAACTTCTTTTCTAGGCCTCTAATCAGCTGCATTTCCTGTGACTCAGCCAAGCCTCCCACTCTCTCTTGAAGAGTCATGGACCATTTGGAAACAGTTCGGAATATGCACCTTTTATGCTTTGATGACATCAAAGTGGGGCTATTTAATCACCAAGAGACAAACATTTGCCTCCGGAAACAGCCGCACCAGTGTCTTGTTTTTTTCCAAGCAGCTAACTTGTGAATATTTACTGCGGCCAGAATGTCTCCTGGAAGTGTGTCGTCCATGAGCTCACATACTCATCTTTCATGGGTGAATGTCACAGTTTTCTTCATTTTTTAAGGTGAGTAAACAGACTCACAGTATTTAATAACCAGCTCACCCTCACATAGAGAAACTGGGAATCTACAACTGGTGCCCTGAGACCAATCCTGTTTGATCTTTCACCCAGCCACCGGCTTCTTATTTTCTGTGCTCCTCCCCATCCTCCCCATCTTCCTACACCCACACTCCTACCACTCCAGCTCCCAGTTTGAATACTCCCTGTGGATGGCTGCTGTTCCTTCTGCTTGCTGTGCAAACTTCTATCTGATCGACCTGCTCAGATACAAAACACAGCTCTGGAGAGAATGTAGAGAGGGTCTTAGAGAACTTGAAAAAGAGAGAGCTACTGGTTTGACTTGGCTCTCAGCTTACTACTGTATATGCCCTGGTAATTGAGAGGAAGGATAAAGAGATACCTTGCTCTGCTGTCCATTAGTGGTCTGACAGTGGGTAGATAAGGATGCTAGGGGCCAGGGTATGTATGTATTAGATCACTAGTCATATGTACTTTATCAATGAGCATGACAGTCATTACATCACTACAAGGACCCCATGAACATTATCTGACTAAAGATTTTCAGTAGTATCTGGAATTTGTGGACTGAATGACATTCTAATACCCACAATTCACTTCTTATTTTTTCTGTTTTCTCCTTACTACCAATGGAATACGCTTTTGTTTAGTATTAATC
>NW_021604565.1:17905719-17921254 GCF_004785775.1 Grammomys surdaster | reverse complement strand
TTCAGATCCTGAATGTTTTTGTTTAATTCCTTCTTTGTGTTTTCTTGCATTTCCTTAAGGGATTTCTGTGATTCCTCTTTAAGGGCTTCTATCTGTTTACTTGTACTCTCCTGTATTTCTTTAAGGGAGTTACTTAATTCCTTCTTATAATCCTCTATCATCATCATGAGAAGTGATTTTAATTCTGAATCCTGCTTTTCAGGTGTGATGGGGTGTTCAGGGCTTGCTATATTGGGAGAACTGGGTACTTATGATGCCAAGAAACTTTGGTTTCTGTTGGTTATGTTCTTGTACTTGCCTTTCGCCATCTGGTTAACTCTAGTGTTGCCTGCCCTCACTGTGTAAGACTGGAGTCTGTATTTCCAGTTATCTTGCTTGTTGCAGAGCTTCTCAGATCCAGATGTCTCCGTAGTCTTATGATCCTAATCTTGGTGTCTGCTGCTCTGAGTGCAGTGGCTCCTTGGCTCCTCTGAGTGCAGTGGCTCCTCTAGGATGACTCAGGAGTCAGTATTTCCACAGGACAGGAGTAGATCAACTCAGTGTCAGCTGCTCTGAGTGCAGTGGCTCCTCGGCTGCTCTGAGTGCAGTGGCTCCTCTAGGATGACTCAGGAGTCAGTATCTCCACAGGACCGGAGCAGACCAACTCTGTGTCTTCCCCAGCCCACAGGACCAGGCAGGGGAGGACTGATGTAAACACTTTTATGACTCTAGTTGCATCTAGTTTCATCAGTGTGCGTACACAGCCACCAGCTCCAGTGATCAGAAAAAGGCAATTAAAGAAAGTTTATCTTCAGCTGTTGGCATCCCAACTCTCATTCACCATGTTCTTCCTAAATGCTATCTTGACAATAAAAGAAAGTGGCTTTGTAAGAAAGAACCAAACTAAGCCACTTTGAATAAAACTTCCATTTTGAATATTGGCCAAAGTTAAAATTCCCCAGATTCCCCTGGGCAACTGACATCCTGCTTGGCAGAAAGAGACATGAGCTTGTGTAATTCACATCTGCTTGGCAAGTTGAAACATGAATGCTAGGCAAGTTGTCCCAACACAGTTGAATAAACCAACCAATGAGAAGAGGATAAGTGTACCTGTTCCTGTGGAAGTCCCCATCTCTAAACCATGATTAGTGGAAAAATGTAACTAAAATGTGACACAGATGTTTGTGATTTTCAGGCTTTTTATTTTTAAGATTTTTTATTGGCTGTTTTATTTATTTACATTTCAAATGTTGTCCCCTTTCCCAGTTTTTCCTCTCCAAACCTCCATCTCATCCTGCTCCCCCTGCCTCTAATGAGGGTGCTCCCACTCCTGCCTCAGTGTTCTAGCATCCCCCTATGAAGGGGCACCAAGCCTCCACAGGACTAGTTCTGTAACATTCTGGTTGGAAGTCATAGTTCAGCTCCTGATTGTGTCCTGTGGCCCTGATCTATAAGTAGCAGCTTGATTACAAGACATTTTTTTTCATTTGCATTAACCCGATGTTTGAGTTGTATTGGGTCTAAGCAGACTCCATGATACCTTCTTATGTATTTTATATAATTACATTAAAAATAATATAATACACTATGTAAAATGAGAACTAACTTTGTACAACCATGTTGACTCCTCGTTAGTTCAGATGTGCCTGTGTCGTGGCTTCCAAAGCTGGGACTTTTTGAGGTGGTATGCTATGAGACTCCATTCCCCACTGTGAGTGACATTTAGACCCTTAAGGAAAAATTGTTTTCTTAGGCTTCTGGCTACTTATCCTGTGAATACAGGAAGGTCTTCATCATATATCAGATATGGATGCCTTGGTATGGACTTGGCAGTCTTCAGAACTGTGAGAAATGAGCTTTTTTTTTCCTTGTTAACTGTTGTTTTTTTAAAACGACCCAGCCTATGGCACTTTGTTATAGTACCATAAATAAAACAGTGGATACTTCTCACTCCTGAGAACTCAAATAGCTGACTGAGATGTTTTCGAAGAATATGCTTTGCTCTCATGTTCTCAGCTGCACTATGACTGAAATCTCTTATGATAATGCTATTTTTCTGAATATCACTTATGGGCCCTTAGGTTGAGGAATATAATAACTTTGTGCTTTAATCAATAACTGCCATCCCTCCAGAGAGTTTCCATATTCTTAATTAGGGATCTTCATCCATGCTGAGGACTTACTGTAAAGACCAAATCATGTGATGTCTACAAAATGCCCAGGAAACAGGTAGAAATCGATTATACACCTCATGATTTACAAAAATAAATAAATAAATATTGCCAATGAAGCAAAATCATCAAGGTACTCAGTTTTTTATTGACTTTCTCAGTCAGTTCATACCTAAATATAATATGGTAGGCTATGAGGTACCTCATCCTGTGAATGAGATTTAGATCCTTAAAGAGATTTATTATTTATTACTTAATAATTGGCTTTGTGAAATCAACAAAAGAAGAATAATTGAAATCTAAATAAGAAAACAATAATATTTTTTGTCCCATGAAGATATAAAAGAAATTTCTTAATGAGTGAATACTGAATACTTACGTGATGATAAATATCATCAACCAGACAGTGTCTAGACTACTTATGATACAAACTTCTGGTCATGCTTATCAGGGATTAACTAGGTTAATTGAGGTGGAAAGATGCACTTTAAGTGTAGCTGGCAGCCTTCCATCACAGACTGGAGTCTTGGGTGGAGTAAAACAGAGGACAGGAAAGCTAAGTGACAGCATTCCTGGCTCTCTGTTTGCTAAGACTGTGGACACGTGTGTCCTTCAATCTCACCCTCCTATCACCATATTTTTCCACTATGATGAACTTACCCTCAACAGTAAACACATATGAGCCCTTCCTTAATTTGCTCTGGTCGGTTATATCATTACTATATATGTATGTATGTATGTATGTATGTATGTAACATAGACATACATGAGACTTCACATTCATTGCTATATAAACTTAGTAAACAACATAGGAATTTCCACTCATTATAATTAATCAATTCTGAATTTTAAGAAGGGTTCCCAGTAATTACCATGTTTTAAATTTTATTGTTATCTGCAATATAAAATAGGCCTCTTTTGTTCATTAATATTAATAGTTAAAAAAAAGAAAAAGAAAAAAAAGAAAAGGTTTTAACATTCTGGAGAGCTTTCCAGGGCATTGATCTTTGATCCTTGTTCCAAACAAGCAATCTAAGCAATAAATTTAAGTTAAATACAAAATTATGTATGTGAAATAAATGCCAGTTTTGTATTGCTTTCTTTAAATGAAACAACATACGTTAAAGTACACGCCAAAAATTGCCTACCAATTCACAACTACACTGGCCTTCACAGTTCTACATTTCTACTTACTGGGCTTCATATTTTTATTTGAAAACATATAGAATCAACCAAATTTCTATTCAAAACCTGAGCTTCTATGAAGAGAAAAATAAAGAAAAACTAAATTCTTGTCCATTCAGGTTTTAGTCTTGATCATCTAGTTGACTGGTTAGAGAGTAGAGGGGCCAAAAGTCACACATCCCAGCAGTTGTGACTCAGTAGCTGGAGTGAGCACACTTACACGTGACATTTGATCCTTCACCAATATTCAGTAGGACAAAGCTTTAACTTTGTCCATTCTCTAACCTGTCAACTAGATGTTGAAGACAAGGACCCGAATAAACAGGATTTTACTTTTTCTTTATTTTATTTTTTTCTTCCTAAAAGTTTAGGTTTTGAATATAAATTTAGTTGATTCTATGTGTTCTTATATGAAAATACAAATCTCACCAAAGTGGATATACAGCACTGTGAAGTCCAATGTAGTTATGAATTGAAAGTACATGCTTTCGATTTGTACTTTTACTTATGTTATCGCATGTAAAGACAGCAATAAGCAAATGGCATAAACATTTCTCTTTGACTGCACATCTTACATTTGTGTCTGTGTTGGTATCCCCCCCCTCCAGTGTGCTTCTACGTCTTTAAATGCCTGACATTATTTAAGAAGTATTCTATATTTTTCCATTTACTTTCTCCTTACAGAAGATTTGAAGGAAGGTATTACCAACATTGTTTACAAGTAGAGAAATTAAGAGTTGAAATACTAAATAATTTATGATAGGCGGCAATAAAAAAGCCAATCAGTCACGTGGTTAAATACATTCAGATCGTGTTCTCTCTCATTTAATTCCTTCCCCCCTGCCCAGAATTATACTGCGTGTCTGGTGGGTAAGTAATTCGATGTTTCTTTTGTCTATAACTAGTACAAATTGTTTTCTCCCTGGACATATACACCTATATAGGGACAGTGCCACCATGAAAGTACTAAAAGGATGCCGGAAGCAGTGCTGGATTTGAGGTTTGAGGTAACACATTCTCTGTCTTGGAGCACCCAGTCAAGGCTGCTGGATTTGAATGGAGCTTAGAACAAGAAAGAACGTGGGCAGATCCATCAGCATCAATCTACCATCTATCAGCCTACCTGTGTGTCGTTAAACCTGGCAGACTCTGGTGACCGAGGACTCAGTGGTGGAAATTCACTGGATGGAAATTGAGCAATTCCTACGGGAAGAATAACAGCACAAGTCAGAGGTCCCCGTGGATGTTTGCTGACCAAGCGCCTTTGAAGCTTTTTGTAATGCGGTTAAGTTCTGTCCTTTGTGATGAAGGGAAATCACATGTCCTGCTCCTATTTGTCTTAAAAAGGAATGTATTTATTCTCACCTTTCTCCTTCCCCACAGCAACTATTAGTCTTCACAGACTTGATTAAAATCTGAGACAACTGTCTTCCTAACTATAAGCTCTTGATTTTCCTGTTCTGACCGTATCAAGGAAGATGTACACTATCAAATCACACTAGCGTTTCACTTCCAACACCCTTAAATCGTCCTAAGTACCCACACAAACAAACGAGCCACCTGATAACCTCGTTGAAAACTACTTAGGAACCGAAAGCTGGTCCTCCATCTGTAACAGCAGCTAGAGTGGCCCACGCTCCTTCTCTGAACCCCATCACGTCTTATTTCTGCACACAATTTTTGGGTCTCTGATCAGAAATACAGTTCAACCATGTGGCTGCTCTGAAGTTGTTCTGTACCTACCTATTCTACTGCTGGAGGCTGTGAAATTCACCAGTCTTCGCTCAATTACATTCTATTAATTATTTTTTGTCTGCAGTTGCACTTTTAATAAAGGAGAGTAGCGGTCGATTTATATTTCTCAAGCGTTGTCATTCTAGTAATATCTAGAACATGAGAGGCAGAGTCTATTATCTTGTTTCATCGAGGTCACATGCTACTGGGTGTAGGGATTTTGTAAGGAAATGGTATTCCCAAAGGAGAACTTATTAAGACTCTGAGTAATGAAGTTCATTTGCATATTTTCTTTGATTAGTCTAAAAGACTTATTTATATTTAGTTCAGATGTTCATCCTGATGACATGTGGATCAATTTAAGTAAAAAATTTTACCCAGCCACACAGAGCTTTCCTGCTTTGGGGTAAGGCCTAAGGCCGACGTATTACTGATGCGGGACAGGAGCCGTGGGACAATTTAGACTATTGCGCCCGCTCCCAAGAAAGGTGACAGCTAGGGATGAGGAAACTGATGATGTGGCTGTTTCTCTGGAGCATCAACCAGCAAGCATCCAGCACAGGTTCCAGTTAAAGCTCTCTGTGCACCATACTTACATGTGCTCCATTCAAGAACATTTTATATTTTTGCTCTTAGAACGTCTCAACACTCCTTATGAGAATCACCTTGAAGTTAAATGAGTTGGGAGTAAGTTATTCATCAGCTAATTTACAGGCAGCAGAAAATTCAAAGTAACTGTTATAATAATCAGCAAATTATTATTCAAAAATGAGCATATTTGAATAATAAATACAAGCAGATTGGCATACCTTAACATTATTATTGCTGTATTCCTGAGAAAAGGGATCTTTTTTTATAACTAGAAAACATATCAAGTAAGCATCCTTGATTAAAATTACTCAATAACAATGTGGTCTTATTTTTTTTTTCGTAAGATGACACATGCAATGGTAATATTCCACAAATTAGGAGTCTCTTTATGTCATCCAGACTTGTATGTGTATACATAAATAGATATACAAATTCAACATGCTGAGTGTATTTTTGCTGTTTGTGCCTAGATGATTTCAGGGCTGACCACTGTCTATTGAATAACAAGTAAGAGACTGTGGGAGAAGCTAATTCTCCTTCTCCAAGTAAGTCCATAGTTGTTTGTAGTTCTTTGTCTCAGGTCAAACCCTATGAAATTTTCCCCCTTAGATGTTAACATACCCATCAATATGTCTAGTGTTCCAGTCTTGTTTATGCAGCCAGTTCTAGGACAGCCTGTTTCCCAGCAGACTTCCTAGTATTCTGCCTCCTACAATCCCTCTTCCTGGATGAACCCTGTGTATAAAATGTATCCATCCAGACTGGTCTCCCCATGATTCATTAGGCTCTGCATTGTGCTTTAAAAATCATTTCGACCCTGAATATATGCCTTATTCTCTGTGATCATATAGCATAGTGGTAGACAGTACTGCCATGATGTCAGTTTCCTAAGGTTCAATTCTAACTTCTCCGGCACATTAGCTTAGGTACCTTAGGAAGTATGCATATTTTCTACATTTATAAGCGAGTCATAGCAATAGTAACAGGAACATATGCTATAGTGACTTTGCAAACAATTTCATTAATAGTATAATTAGAAGTAACTGTCATTATTTTATTTTCCAGCCAGGAACCAAATCAAGAAGAGCTTCCATTATTTAGACAGCTTCCTCTATAGTTTTAACATTTTTAATCAGTAGCTGACAAGATGGCTCAGTATTTACAGGTGTTTGCTGTAAAGTCCAGTGACCTGAGTCCAACATCTGGCTCCTACAATACTAGAGATGAGAACCAGCTCTTACAAGTTGCTCTTTGGCCTCTACATTGGTACTGTAGTATTTACATATTCCCTTAAATAAACAAATAAAATGAATAGCCAACTTCTCACCATAACACTTCCCAGAAACAATTTTGTTTTGGTTCTCACATATCTTTCTAGAACTTACTATTCTTTGGGTGTGTTTTGGTTTGTTTGTTTTATTTTGTTTTGTTTGTTACCTTTTTATGTTAAAAGACCAACTGCCGCCAGCTTCTGGACACCAACCTTTCTTAACTGCTATTAAAAAAAAATTCAGATTTTAAATGTTTCTGATAGTGAGGATGAGAATCATATTATAAAATAGAAAGGGTTGTGGCATCGCAGTCTGAGGCACCTAAACCACAGTTTGGCTCTGCTATGTCTAGGGAAAGCTTCTTAGAGGTGAGCTCATTTCACAAAAAAAAAAAGGTCTCAGGAAATAAAGGGCAACAAAGGCACAGACTCACATGTTCAGTCTTTCCTCCACTCCTATACCCTTCCTGTTGGGTCTTTCTTGATGGAAAATGGAGGACTCTCTAACCTCTTACTCCAGGTCCCATGGATTCATAGGAACAAGTAAGGTTCTTCCAACACACTTGAAAAAAAAAAAACATCATAAAGAGGCTGTTGCCATATTCTGAGTCTCTGGAAGCAAGAAACTGTGACTACCATCAGGCCTAAGCAACCACACCCCTGAATAACTCACAGTAGACTGGACTGAGCTGAAGGATAGCGTGAGGAAGGCATAGAGTATATAGACACTAGTGCAGACTTAAATACACGCTGACCTTGGTTCATGCATTCAAGGCCTTAAATAAACTTCATAAATATCCAAAATTTCCCCTCACTACTAAGTTTAAAATGTCTCCTGGCATTCCTAAGAATTTTATTTTTCTCTCTAGCAGTTTCCTATTATTTCTTAAAACACGATATGAATAAAACCCCTTTTTATAAAAG
Organism: Grammomys surdaster; assembly: GCF_004785775.1. Taxonomy (NCBI): domain Eukaryota; kingdom Metazoa; phylum Chordata; class Mammalia; order Rodentia; family Muridae; genus Grammomys; species Grammomys surdaster. Next base: position 17,913,400 of record NW_021604565.1, on the reverse strand, counting down.
GAAATTGCTTACTCCGGGAAGGGATTTCTTATTTTGCAGTCATATTTGATTCTTGATCCTAGACCATGTCATAGAATCAATTAATGTATAATCAATAAATTACCTTATCTGGCTACTTGGTTCCTTCTTAAATTTTTTTTAATTTAATAGCTCAGTAGTGCTTATAATTAAAAGCTAAAGTCCTGGGATACACTATCCAATTCGTGTCTTCCCTGGTGAGACCACAGTCAGATTTTTGATGATCTCATATGACTCTGCTCTTCTCTAAATAACACTTTTATTTGGAATATATCAACTTCAGGTTTTGTTTCTTGACTTTTGCTATATAAGATGCCATTTTGTTGTAATGGTTTCAATGTGAAATGCCCCCCACAGACTCATGGATTTAAATGTTTGGTCCCTAGCAGCCCTGTCTTGGGAAGTGGCTGCTGGGTTTGAAGCTTGAAAATCATATGTGTTTATAGCCTTATATCTGTTACGTTCTAGTCCATAACGCTTTCTAAATATACTTGGTATTAGCTGTTTTACAATTTTCCATCTATACAAATAAGCAAGTCTTGTTATTTTTTCAACTCTAAGATGAAGGGTTACACTGTAACCGCCCCCTTATTTTTATGTTGAAATCCTAACCCCTAGAATCTCAAACAAGAACTACATTAGTTACTTACTGATTACTGTGACAAAATATTGTATCTGACAAAAGCAGCTCGAGAGAGTTTGTTTTGGCTTACACAGTCCATGACAGTGGGGAAGCAAGGGTGGTCAAAGTGTGCGATGGAATGAGGGAACTTTTAAGGGCTCCTACCTTAAAGATCTACAGACTACTCAAGGAAGGAAAATCAGTCTTTCCCAGAGACGAATCTCCTATCTAGTTAGGCAATACCACGTGGTCAGCCTTGAAATCATATACACACAAGCAATACCAAATATCGTCAGCAGGTTCTATTTGTATTTATGTGTGTATGTGACAATAATAAAGGAAATTTAATTTGAGGAGCAATGGGTGGCATGGGGAGGGTTTGTGAGAATTGGTGTTGGGGTGTAGCAGGAGAAAACGAATTGGAATATGATGTAAGTGTATTTCAATAGCAATTAAAATTTTTTTAATTTTTTTAAAGATTAACCACAACTATGACTTTGCTTGATGACAGTTTTTAGATAAGTAGTAAAATGTTCGTGATGCTCTTAGGGTAAGCTCTAATGTCAAATGACTTTTCCACAAGAGGGAGAAATTTAGACATAATAAAGAAAAACTACTTGATGATACAGGGTGATGTCCACTACAGACTCAGAATAGGGCTTGGCACTAATCTCTTCCTCACAGCACACCCAAAGAACCATCCCCTCCAAGGCCCAGAGTAAGAGTTTTCCAGAACTGTGGCACTTCTGTGCGCTAAGTTACTCCTCTGTTACAGCAGCTCTGCCAAGCAAACAGAAGTGATTCCTGAAGATGCTGTTCTCAAATGGTGTCGGCACTCATAACTTTCCCATTTCTCCTCTGTGTTATTGTTCACATGCAAGCAACTTGTGAGAGATAAATTTTCTTAGTATTTCAGAGTCTTTCTTCTCTTTAGTTGTCTCTCACTTGCTGAATAATTGACTTCCACTTTCTTTTGCTTTAGATGCTTAGTTCATGTTTGTACCAGTGCCTTCTTTTCTAGTGTGTGTCTTAGCACTCTCAGGTGAGCAAGGAAATGTTAGGAAGTTTTGAGACCTTACCTCCCAGGTGTGTTAGTGTCCAACAAATGGACCTAGACCAGTACATTAAAATGCTCACATGGTTGGCCATTACAGCAAGGCAATTATCAATCTGACAAAGTAACTAGTTTCTCATTCACAAACTCGAATAACATTGTTACTCCTGGGGTGTTGATTGAACTAACCAAAGCATGAAAATTAGCACTCTATCTAGCAAAGCTGTGCACCCAAGAAGTATTAATCATTATTTAAATAATGAGTGTTATCACCACCCCTGGAGATAACACTCGGAAAGCACAGTTACTTTTTCACTAGTAAAAAAAAAAAAAAGTACTTTGAATGGATTTAATGATACGCCAGTTCCAAGTTCTAAAAATAATGATCAAAAGGCTAAATATGTTAGAAAGGTTATCCCCTAATCAGAAACAGTTCTGTTCTGATTGCAGAATCCATTCTTGTGCTGATTTAAAATAATCATATTTCCTCCTTCCAGGGTTTGGCTTTAAAAATTAATGGTTTAAACGTTTTAAAAGGGGCATACTTCTTATGCTATGATAAAATAGCATTTTCTTCTCTAAACAATTTTTAAAGGGATTTCTAAAAGTGTGTTCAAAACAGGATTGCCCTCAGGGAAACGCTGGTGCAGACGGAGGTTTTTAAAGCTCAAAGCAATTAGGAGCTGTTGGCAAGGAAAGGAAACTTTGAAGACATAGAATCCAATCCTTTACCCAGGATAACTTAATGTTGTACCTTTATTAATACTTGCTATTTTACCAAATATTTGCTGCTTTACCAAAATTTTGGAGAAATGCATGTAAATGTAGGTCTTGTATTTCTGGTACATACATTAAAAACACTGATTAAGTAACCATTCCTGTTTCTAATGTTATGCTTTAATGCAACAGAGGTAAAATGATCAGTTACGTCTATAAGACTGTTACCAAGTACCAGGACTGATCAGCAAGGACAATAGTATATTTAATAATGCAGTAGTTCATTATCTCAGAAAAGGATTTTAGAATTCCGCACACACTGGGATTGTTTATTAAGTTTCTGAGCTCTAACCAGCTGGTGTGAAGGCCTCTGGATAAATCATAACATAGCCACTAGGAACAGAGGGGAACATTTACTTAACTGAGAAATATGAGGTGCTTAATTAAAATAAATCATATTACCAAAGAATTCAAACCTCTAAATCTGACCTGGAATCTCACTATCAGGTAAGCACTGTGCTCTAGCAACTAGAAGATTACATGCAGGAAATGTGACAGAATATTCTACTTTGGATATTTATTCATTTATCATTTTCTTGAAAGCAGCATTTATTCCAAAGCTTAAACTTGTTCCTCTATATCCAATTTTTAAAGATATGAACATAGGAAATGCTTTCATAGAGTTGAAACCATGAAATATAAATACAGCAAGTGTTTTAAATTTAAATTGGAAAGACACACAGTTCGCCTTAGTGCAGTTACCGTTATGCAGGTAAGATGAGTTTATCTTCTGTTATTTTCTTTATTTAATTGCAATCAAATGTTTTCCAATTTTTAATCAGAAACAACTCTTCCTCCAAAAGCTATGAGTCAACTATGAAAGATACATTCCATAATCAAGGTGTTACACAAACTTCTTTCAGCATGCAACACAAAGCAAGCAGTCAATTCATTTACCAAAACCATTGTTGGGAGCATCAGGTAGATGGGTTATAGCATAGCGGGAAAATTTTGCTGATAGTTTTAGATATTACCTGAAAACATTCTTGTTTAGAGACTGATGAAAATTAGTAGTAAGCTAAAATGACACATTCCAAAGATTTTACTCATAGTCGAAAGGATACTAGGTCAGATATAAATAAATATCTGTAAGAAAAAAAATCATGGTCATTAAGTGTATTAAATGTGGACCAAGATAACTTAAAACCTTGGTTTGCAACATTACAGTTTTCCAGCATCAAAAATTTCCAGGATCTGTAGTATTTTAAAACTGTCATTTTTTCAAAGACATTTTGTTCCATGCTGACATTAGAGTATTCTAAGGGTACTTGTAGAGGCACACTCTTTTTGGAGGGTCACTGAATTAAGTATAAACCTTGAACTAGGAGCTCTGGAGGCAGCTGAGCAGTTGGCCACCACCAGGCTTGGAAAGCTCAGGATGGAGAGACTGTAACATCACAAGATCCTTGCCCAACAGGATCTTGCCTGAAAGCCTGCACAGCGGGTCGAATTTTTGCCTTGATCTATGTGCATTCATTCAGTGTAACAATTATGAGCGGGAGATGTTTGTTTTCCCCACAAGCAAAGGCTCTTAAATTTCTCCATGTTTTCCAAGCATTCCTTCAAACTTGGATTTCAGACATTGTTATATACCTCTCGAGACATCTGGTATGCTGTTTCCATGGCTACTCTTTCTCCAGAGGTTTTGGCAACTGTACAACCTGTATGAGTTATAGGCTTAGAATATTGTACAGAACAAGCTCTGGCTGCAGATGAACTTGCTGCATTCTTTGTTCTGGGTCTTCTGCTTATGATAATATGGTAACATTACATTTTCGCTTTTCAAAGCCCTGGACAGAATATTTGTCTCTGGATTAGAGAAAATTTCTCCATGATAATCAAAAACTATCCCTGATATTAAGGGAAAACTGTTACTATAAGTTCCTATGTCTAGCTGATAGAACACAATTAGAATTCCCAGCTCCTGAGTTCTACTAAAGACAAAACTGTCATTCACAGTGTATATTATATATATTTGAATATTGTATATATTGTACATACATATACAATACATATATATATATAATAGGAGTGGAACATGTACATATTGTATATTAGAATATTAATATTCTAAATGTTATATGTGTTTATTTGAAAATGTGTGTTTCTATATACAACTTATGTAATTTTTAACATTCTTTTACAGTTTAACACCTAAGCTGGTTCTGTAATTTTGATTATTATGAAATATTCAACATCTTGAGCCAGTAAGAAAATGCAGATCAAATCTATATTGATATTTCACCATGTTCCCGTTCAAATGGCTATTATTAGGAAACCAAACATCAGCAAACAATACAAGAATGAGGTGGGGAAAGGGCTGCCCATTCATTGTCAATAGCGGTACATACTAGCTATCCAATATGGGCATTAGTGTGGAGTTTCCTCCAAACATTAAACTTAGAGCCTCCATATGATCTAACTCCACTACTTTTGGATACATACCCCAAAGAACCAAAATATCATATATCCAAATAACTCAGAACCACAGAAACATCACTCAATCTCTCATTAGAGGTTTTATAATTTTCTCTGAAAGCCTTTCTCAATATGTCTGCCTTTATTTATTTTTTTCAATTTCCATCCTATGTGCTATCTCCTTCTATTCTGTCCTGTTACTCACATCTCCAACCCACAGTAAAGTCTTTTGAACCACATAGAATATACCTGTGTATAGCAACAACCTTTGCTAATCAAGCATGTTCCCAATATTCTCTTTCATCCTCATATATCCGTTTCAGTGATATGCAACTAACAACAGCCTCACAGGTTTGACAAGGAATTTGTACCTAAAGACGGAAACACTGATACTATTTAGATTGGCCAGGCAGCTCAGAAAGACCACTTGAATCAGAAGTTTGACTGTCAACGAGTTTTACCTCATTTGTCACTGTGAGCTCACCATCAACCTGAAATCCATCATCTTAATTCTGCAAAAAAATGTAAGTTTACATTTGCTTCAAATGAAGTAGGTTTCACAATAATTATAAATCAAACTTAGTTTAGACATACATATGAACCTTTTTTTTCCACTGACTAGAGTTGATTGAGAGAGCAGGGAGAGCAATGAGTTGTTTTAGATAGGGATAGCACTCCAGAGTGCAAACTTGTATAGGGTGCCTTGACAGACCTCCAAGTGATGCTTGAAACCCATAAAGAAAGACCCTGAATTTGTAAACTCACTATTCTTCTTCTCAAGTTAGTAAGTGACTATTTTTATGGGGTACATAATACAAGATGATACATTGAAGTAACACGTGTGAATTGAACTTGACTGTTGTCCCTTTTTGATTAAAAGGGTCCTTGTAACAGATTACCTGTGTTCCATCCGCATGAATGTACAATCTCACAGGAGGGAATATTGTAAGTCTTAATGGTTGAGGTAAAAGATACCATGTAATGAAAATAGATTTTTCCATGGAGTCTTCAGAATAGAAAAGTGTCATACAACAAAAGCCAGATAGGAGATAGCTGCAGAAGTAGATGCTAGGACAGCCAGTTACACAAAAGGATGCTGTATAATTATGCTGAAGCACCGTCTTCTAAACACTATGGAAAACAGATCCATTATAAATGTCCTATCTGGTAATAGAAATCATATCAAATGGATAAATAATACCATCTCCTGTTAACCAGATGTTTAGTTAGCTTACACTATCATTTACCTCTCATAATCTACTTTTAATTTAGGCTATTTCCTCTTTTCATAAAGGAGAAACTGAAATAGGACATTTCAAAGAGCATAAATCTAGTAGACTGCAAAGGCAGGGACAGTACTCTACCAAATCTCACAGCCAGAGAAACAAAGCTGCATACAACACCACTGTCTCTCCCTACTGCTAGGTCCTATGTAGCTTCAATTTTTCTTTCTAATTTTCTTTCTTTTTTGTGAATTCATTTATTCATAGTAAAGTTGTGTCTTTGAAAACTAATACTAATATACCAGCAGGGTGCAGTGTTACCAGGCAAGTTAATAGACATTGTTTCTAGGTTTTACATGGAGCGACCAGATTTGAAAACACTGGAATACTGTTTATTTGAATTCAATATACACTGAATTTAAAAAAAAATTGGAATCTTGGACAAATGAACACAGTAACCCAGAAAATATTCTTGCGTTTTCTACTTTTCCAATTTCTGAAAAATACATACACAATTAAGACTTAAGATGAAGCAAGTCAGTCAAGGAAGTAAAAAGAACAAGTTAAATAATATGCCAGAAAGAAATTTATCCACCAGCTCAGTATTGCCAGTAAGAAATTTATAGAAACTCTTAGGAAATGATGAGTGTGTGTGTGTGTGTGTGTGTGTGTGTGTGTACTATACACATTTACATGTACCTGTTCAAATCAGTGGTCAAATATTTTTGTAAAACTTGGCTATATTAATTTGAATACATAAAAAACATTCCAACAATTTAAATAAAGCAAAGTGTGCTTAACCCGTTTACACTTAAGGTTTCCCAAACTTACTTAAGAGTAAAACTCTTCTTTCATCCCTGAAGCTCATAGATGTTCTATACCATGTTTCTGGCCCTAAAGGAGAGCAATCAGAGTCTGAACAGTCTGTGCAGAATCAGAGCTGTATAATGCATCAGACATGTGATATTCACTGACACAATTTTCTTTGGAAGTTTAATATTTTGTTTTAAAAAAATCGCCATTTTTCGTAGTTGTCACTGAAGTAATGCTCATATTCACACACCGTTTGTAAATCATGTCAAGTACTAAGATTGGCAGACAGAGAGAAGGAATAGCCTCACATAATGTGGGAATAGCATCATGTAGGATATGGGAAACACCAGGGAGCCAGTTTATGTTGACAGCAGCAGGTAGGTGAAAACCAAGCTTCTTCCTCTTGGACCTTTCTGTAATCCTATTTACTCTCCTACTGGATGCCTCAGGTCAAGAATTTGAAATAGCTTGTAGTCTCATAGCTTGGTAATGGCGGTCCCTGAAGCTTTGGAGTATTTATAGATCATATCAACCGGAAGATTAGAGGATATTAAAAGGGTAACTCCCAAAGTCAGCCCCACAAATCACTAAGGAAACACTTGCAATTTCCTGAAGAGATAAAAGGATGACAACACGGAGGAATGCTTCCAGATAGTTGCCTAGTGAAATGCAACAGATATGAATTTAGTGACAGAGAATGCTCTGCTATAAAAATTACTGCTGCCTTGGAAGTAAATCTTTACACTTATTGGCTCA
>NW_021604565.1:17876556-17905619 GCF_004785775.1 Grammomys surdaster | reverse complement strand
AATTACTGCTGCCTTGGAAGTAAATCTTTACACTTATTGGCTCAAATTATATATATATATATATATATATATATATATATATATATGAATGATAGTTTTATATATATGTATATATAACTAATATAATTTCTTTACATAGTACATTATGCATTTCTCTATGATTATATATTAGATTATGTAATACAATTAGAATATATATTTATTAATTAATTTATTTAATTTAATTACTTTGCCCCTCCCCCAAAAAAAGTTGGTTGCATGGCTTTGCTAGGCTTTGTAGAAAATGGAATTCATGGCTATAGTCATTTCCACTATTTTTACACATTTAGAAAGAAGCACATGTTTGGGAAACAGCAAACTGTTTTGCATACACAATAGTGGTACTACATTGATGTTAGGAGAACCAATCCTAACATTTTACTATAAAGTTAATGGCTTCAGACAATATGCATCTATTCCTTGTAGATTTAGAGATCTGTCCTAGCTTGTTTAGCATTTGTTGTAATAAAACACATACCAAAAACAAGTTAGGGGTGGTGAGAGTTGTGTTTACCTTACAGTTTGACATCCATCATGGAGGGAATTCAGGACAGGAGCTCAAGGCAGGAACCTGAAAGCAACAGCTGTAGAGGAATATTTCTTCATAGCTTGCTCAGCTTGCTTTCATATATGATACAAGGATGTCTGCCTAGGGTTGACTCTGCCCACAGTGGACTAGGTCCCCCTCATGAATCTTTTTTTGTTTGTTTGTTTTTCCATTTTTTTAATTGGATATTTTATTTACATTTCATATGTTGTCCCCTTACCCAATAACCCACCCACCCGGGAACCCCCCATCCCCTTACCCCTCCTCCTTCTCCGTGGATGTAACCCCCACCTACCCCCCCACTCCCACTTCCCCACCCTCTAAATTCCCACCCCCTGGGGCGTCCAGCCTTCATGAAGTCAAGGATCTCATCTTCCACCTGTGCCCGGCAGGGCCCTCCACTCTTACATATTCAGCTGAAGCCCTGGATCCCTCCATAAGTGCTCCCAGGCTGGTGGTTAGGACCCTGGGAGCTGTGGTTGGTTGGTATTGTTGCTCTCCTCATAAGGCCACAAACCCTTTCAGCTCCTTCAGTCCTCACTCTAACTCCTCCATTGAGAACCTCATGATCAGTTCAATGTCTAGTTGTGAGCATCTGCCTCTGAATATGTCAGACTCTTGAAGGCCTCTGAGGAGATATCCATATCAGGCCCTTATCAGCATGCACTTCCTGACTTCCACATCAGCATCTACCTTTGGTGACTCCACATGGGATGGATACTCAGGTGGAAAGGTCTTCAGATGGCCCCTCCTTCAGTTTCTGTCCCTCACTTTGTCTCCATATTTGCTCCCTTGAGTATTTTGTTGCTCCTTCTAAGAAGAACTGAATCACCCCTACTTGGTCTTCCTTTTTTATGAGCTTCATGTGACCTGTGAGTTGCATCTTTGGTATTTCAAGGTTCTGGGCTAATATCCGATAATCAGTGAGTGAATACCATGTGTGTTCTTTTGTGATTGGCTTACTTCACTCAGGATGATAATTTCTAGTTCCATCCATTTACCTAGGAACCTCTCGAATTCATTGTTTTTAATAGCTGAGTAATACTCCATTGTGTAAATATACCACATTTTTTGAATCCATTCCTCAGTTGAAGGACATCTGGGTTCTTTCCAGCTCCTGGCTATTATAAATAAGGCTGCTATGAACATAGTTGAGCATATGTCCTTGTTATATGTTCGAGCATCTTCTGGGTATATGCCTAGGAGTGGTATAGCTGGATCCTCAGGTAATGCTATGTCCAATTTTCTGAGGAACCACCACACTGATTTCCAAAGTGGTTGCAACATCTTGCAGTCCCACCAACAATGGAGGAGTGTTCCTCTTTCTCCACACCCTCGCCAGCATCTACTATCACCTGAGTTCTTAATCTTAGCCATTCTGACTGGTGTGAGATGGAATCTCAGAGTTGTTTTGATTTGCATTTCCCTGATGACTAAGGACACTGAACATTTCTTTAGGTGCTTCTCGGCCATTCGAGTTTCTTCCGTTGAAAATTCTTTGTTAAGCTCTATACCCCATTTTTTAATAGGGTTATTTGGTTGTCTGGAGTCTAATTTCTTGAGTTCTTTGTATATATTGGATATTAGCCCTCTATCAGATGTAGGATTGGTAAAGATCTTTTCCCAATTTGTTGGTTGTCGTTTTGTCCTATTGACAGTGTCCTTTGCCTTACAGAAACTTTGCAATTTTATGAAGTCCCATTTGTCAATTCTTGATCTTAGAGCATATGCCATTGGTGTTCTGTTCAGGAACTTTTCCCCTGTGCCCAAGTATTCGAGGGTCTTCCCCACCTTCTCTTCTATTAGTTTCAGTGTATCTGGTTTTATGTGGAGGTCCTTTATCCACTTAGACTTGAGCTTTGTACAAGGAGATAAGAATGGATCAATTTTCATTCTTCTACATGTTGTCCTCCAGTTGAACCAGCACCATTTGTTGGAAATGCTGTCCTTTTTCCACTGGACAGTTTTAGCTCCTTTGTCAAAGATCAAGTGACCATAGGAGTGTGTGTTCATTTCTGGGTCTTCAATTCTATTCCATTGATCTTCCTGCCTGTCTCTGTACCAATACCAGGTAGTTTTAAGATAAACAGACTGAGAAAGAAAGTAGGGAAATGACACCCTTCACAATAGTTGCAAATAATATGAAATACCTTGGTGTGAATCTAACCAAGCAAGTGAAAGACCTGTACAACAAGAACTTCAAGTCCCTGAAGAAAGAAATCGAAGAAGATCTCAGAAGATGGAAAGATCTCCCTGCTCATGGATTGGCAGGATTAATATAATAAAAATGGCCATCTTGCCAAAAGCAATCTACAGATTCAATGCAATCCCCATTAAAATCCCAACTCAATTCTTCACAGAGTTAGAAAAGGAAATTCTCGAATTCATATGGAATAACAAAAAACCCAGGATAGCGAAAACTATTCTCAACAATTAGAGAACTTCGGGAGGAATCCCCCTCATGAATCTTTAATCAAGAAAATGTTCCACAGTCTTGTCCATAGGCCAAGCTGATGGAGTCACTGATGTCCCTCTTTCCAAGTGATTCTAGTTTATGACAAGCTGTCAAAAACTAACCAGGGAAAAACAGTTCACACACGGGTCAAATGAAGTTATAGAAGAGCTGTGTTCTGTTGTCATAGCAGTAAGGGAAAAAATCATTTTCTCACTTTTTGTGGCCATCCAGTGGCTGTTGGCAGTTTTGGGTTTGTAGAAGGTCACAACCCTTATCACCATCTCTCTTATGCTTTCCCTTTAGGGTCCTTTATTCTCTGAAGGTTCTGTAGAACCCTAGCATCCCAGAAGAGCAGAGTCATTGAATAGACAAGGGCTACATATAGAGTAGCTATATATGTCAGTTTGGGAACACTAGGACTGCAGAGCAGAGAGAAAGCGTGGGACCAGGAATGGAGAAGAACAGATGTTTTGCCTTTATTGACAACCAGTACACGGAGAATTACAGAACTCAAAGAGCCAGAGAGAAGGGTGAGCACAGCTAACTTACCCTTTTTATTTTATAGCTGATAAAACTGAGAGAGAAGGTAACTTAGAGTTAGGACTAGTGTTGATGTAGATGCTGACGTGGGATCCTGGTGGTCCATCTTTAGGTCTTTTCTAAGTACCCATGAGATAAATACAACCAGTGATTATTCCTGTAAAGTAAAAATTGTGACATAATCTTTTTTGTTGTTCTTTATATTTTAAATAGACCAATGAACTAATTTGTGGTGGGTCACACTAAAATTGTTATGTTTTTTTTCTTTTTCTTAAAACAGAAGCATGACTTTGGTTCTGGGTAACACTATCACACTGGCTGTGCCCTGAACTCTAGAGTAAAATTTTACCATTACCTTTTCATTGTTGCCTGTCATAGCTCTAAAAGGACAGTCATGTAAATGGGCAGGAGTCTGTTTCCGGCTGCTACCCACCTGATGTAAACCTACCTATCGCCCCCAAGGTGATAAGAGATAGTTTCTTCTGAGTCAACTATGTATTACCATATCCTGAGAAAAAATTCATGTTGCCCCAAATAACATGTTCCACTGCAGATGAGGTTATAGCCACAGAACAAAATAAAGCTATAAATACATTGGTGGGGTCAGCGGGAAGGTCAACGACAGGAAATCTTTTCTACAGGCTTTTATCATTGTAGCAGTCTTCGTTTTAGGGCCAGGAGAAACTAGTAGTCAGCTAAGTTAATATATTCTAAAGGTTTTACCTGATATTAAAAACTGTACTAGGTCTTATAGAGAGGTTGCTAGTAAATGTCAATTGAAGATATTGATAGCCCAAGGTGTTTTCCGTTCAGGGTCTGCAACAATTCCAGCAGTTCACAATCCTGGATTTATACTCAGACCACCACTCTTCAGGAATCTTCAAGACATGACATATGGCCTTTGTAGAAAATTTCAGTTCACACTGTTATACAATTTAGGTTAAACTGTCTTATACAAGGATCTTTTAATGTAAAATGAGGACTCACTCGCCACACTGTGAAACAGTACCAGAACAAGGGCTAGACAGACGTGTCAGAATTAAGATCACATAATGTTTTTGCAGAAGAACAAAGTTTGGTGCCCAGCACTCACAATTAGTGACTCACAACTGCCTGTAACTCCAGATTCAAGGGATAGAACACACTCTTAAGGCCTTTACAGACACCTGAATTCACATGTACATAGATACACACACACACACACACACACACACACACACACATACACAAACACACACATCCCTCCCAGAACAAAGGAAACAATCCACTTCCACTCCATAAATAAAACTTAGAGGGGTGTTAGGCACACCATGGCAGCCAAAGTGAAAACGGCTGCTTCAGAATTGGAAATCATCCTTCAGTGCCTTGCCAATTGACTCCCAATCGGTTACTTCAAGTGTTTGTGCTGTAGATAAATGTGGTTTCTCCCGGAGACTCTGAAGAGCTGTGCTTAATTACTCATCCTGAAATTTAATTCCAGGGTTTATAATCATCTAACTGTTTAAGATGGAATTTGTCACTGAAACATTTTGAGAGGATATATGGAATTACTTGACATCTACTCACCTCACTTCAAGTTTGGTTTAAAATGGGATGTGTTTCATAATTTCGCCACGGCAATCACCTAAGGGCACATACTCCAGCCTCCTACATGTTTCCTGATAATTTGGTTGATTTAGGTCAATTTGTATCATTAGTAGGAAAGGATATTACAGAATAAGGGAGACAGATACAAGGTTTTTCTTTTCTCCCAAAGGTCCACCTCCATAGAAACATAATTAACTTTCTCTCAACCATTCTGCAAGAAGCTGAGAAAAGTATTAGCCGACAAATTAAGCCAAAGTAGTGGGCATAGAAAGACATTAACTGCTTTCCTTAAATGTAAAGAAAAAAATTGTTTCTTTTTAATCTTAGTCTTTAAAGATGCAAATAGTTTTGTGGTAATTTGAGTGAGAATGGCCCCTGTAGGCTCATATATTTAAATGCTTTGTCCCTAGTTGGGGGACTGTTTGAGATGGATCAGGAGGTGTGGCCATATTGGGACAGTGTGGCCTTGCTTAGGAGGTCATGTCACTACTGGGGGGCTTTGAGGTTTAGAAAACTCACACCAGTGATGTGTCGCAGTGTAACTAGGGGATGGAGGTGGTTGCTGTCAAAACCAGATGTTTCTAGACTCTTAGCAAAGTTGCACACAGATTATAAAGCATCAAGGAATCTTTATTTAAAAGCAAAACAATAGTGTGGGTCATAAATAACATACAGGTGAGCAGAGAATTACTGAGTGGTAAAGGACTCCTGAGGTCTAGTTATTGTTTGGAATTTCCTTTCTTGGGGTTCAGGAGAATGAGAGGTTTGGTTGGAAAAAGACATAGCGAGGGCGGCTGTCTGTTTAGATTGGTAAGCTTGCATTATGTAAGATTTTCTCTAAGGCCCATGTCCTTTCCTAAAATGCATCTGATGTTAATTATATGAATATCTTATTATGCATAGGCACAATATAATAAATATGGTTCCCCAAAAGTCACAAAGTTCAAACAGACAACAAAAGTTGTCGTGTTGCTCATGCTCACCAAATCAGCCCAAGCTGGATTGACTCATTGTCCTAGGATGTTTCAAGATGTATGTGAATGGGAAAAGAGTATCTCTATTGGTTTGACAAAGAAAAGAGATCCACTACATTGTTTGAAGTCAGTGTATGTACAGCTTCATGGAAGTGTGAGTCTAGGATTGCTAGGGGCATTGTTAGTGGTGAATGCATAGCCTAAACAAAGGAGAATCCTAGGTTACTAAGCTCTTCCTTATTCTTATCCACCTCAGTAATGTCCTAGACATAGAAAACTGAGCAGAAATCCATCCCATGGAATTTAAAAGGAAAGGAAGTTTGTTACATTGAACAGAGTCCTCTTATACAGCCACTAGAACATACATAAATGGCAGGTTCTCTAGGAGTCATGTTTTGGGGTGCACTGTGGAAAGGTTGTCTTTGTCCTATCCAATTATTAATTTTGTAGCTAAGTACTGAACTGTTAATTCTGGGCTGAGTACTGGCAGACTGTTATTCTTATGGCTTAGCACCTGCATCATATTTTATAAACATTCTGTCTCCTTTAGCTGCTGATTGATTTAATAAAGATATGATGACCAATATCTGGGCAGGAAAGGGAAGGTGGGACTTCTTGTCTGAGAGAGGATCTCTGGGAGAAGAATCAGGCAGGAGAAGATTTTCCAACAGGACAGAGGTCAGATGGAAGTGAGAGAGAGAGGTATCCGACCATGTGGTGGGATGTGGACTAGGATAGTTGTATTAAGTTAGAGGACCTAGCTGGGAAGTAACCTAAGCTAAGGCATAAGCTATCATAAAATTTGTAAGTCTCTGTGTGTCATTTTTCATCTGCTGGCTGGTCCAAGAAATTCTGGCAAATCTTCTTTAAACTTGACGGTCGTCTATTGGCCAACTACACAGTTTAAGAAAACCACGTAAACAGAAGAGATACAGCGATATTCATTATCTGATAGATGGTAGTTCAGTGGATGACGTAGTTTTGTTATTTAACAGAAGCTATAAGCATTTTGCCCTATTGGATATTCTCTGATCCATTTTCTCCACAGCAGTAGGATTGAGCTCTAAGACAAATCGATTTACATTTTAATTTAAATATGGTCTACATTTATTTCCTGTCCTGGGGATCTCTGCATGGTCCAGAATACTGTCTAGCTCTGTGGAAGGTCACACGCTGTTCTGTCTTGTTTTTACTGGCATCTGGGCTTTGCTTTGGGGAGAACAAGCTATTCATCCCATCTATAGACTTTCCATACACTACTGAAAAAGCTGGAAAAGTTCCTTCGTTTCCTCATCACGTGCATGGCTCCTCTTGTCCAGTCACCCCAGACAGCTTATCTGAAGAATTTTACTTATATCGCCTATTGTTAAGCCATTAGAAATTTTGTGACATTTAATCATTATACACGACACTGTACTGTGTTTCTTTGTGGAAAAAAGTAAATGTATGTTTTATCCTTAAAATGAACTTCTAAGATTGGAATGAACCCCATCCAAAAACATTTGTATTTTATCAAGTTGGAGATTACATTTTCAAGTTACCTACTTAATATCTACAAAAATACTTTGTATTTCATTTAACTTGTCAATAGCACTAACTTGTGATTATATCATGATATTAGATTTTTCATCTGCTTCCTAGCTTGTCTTTTTTTTAAAGAGAGGAGTTAAATATGTCTTTTGATTTTTGAGATTATAATGCAATTACATAATTTCTTTTTTCCCCTTTTTTCCCTCCATACCCTTCTTTATACCTCTCTTGCTCTTTCTCAAATCCATGGCCTCCTTTTTCATTAATTGTTGGCACCTGAATATATGTTAATATGTTAATGTATATGCAAGTAACATCATGCAGGCAAAGCAGGTTGTATTTATCATTAAGACATATATATTAGTGTATTTATCACTGACACATATATATTTATATATATGACACATAGTATATTTATCAGTAAGGCATATAAAGTATATGTCTCTCTATATAGATATTTTACATACATTGTATAGTGTATTTATCACTAAATCAATACATAAATACAACCTGCTTTGTTTGCATGATTTTACTTATATGTTTTTTTTTTTCAGAACTGGCCATTTGTTACTGGATAACCAATTGGTGTGCTCTCTCCTGGAAAAACAATTTCTCCTGCTCTCAGCATGCCTTTATTATCTATAATTCTTTGTGTAGTGTTGAAACTTCATGGGTTTTCCCATGTCCACTACTTTAGCATGTCTATGGTTGTCTTTGTTCAGCTCACGTTTAGGTAGTGGTGTTAGTGAGACTTTGTAAGTATAATTTGTCTTTTGAGGGAATGTTCAAGGACAAGTACTTAATTTGAATCCATGACACCTTTAGGACATCCTATAGTACAGATTCCTAGTTTCTCCTTTCTAGAGAACCAATGGGACCAGCCTACAGTGTTATATAAAGAGAAAATTAAAGCAAAGCCATCAAGCAACTTAGGGTCACATGTAAGAGTTATGCATAGAAAAAAAATCAATCTGTGACTAAAACTACCCAATCATAATCTTTCCTCCTCAAATTTTAGATGCTTCATTCATTATTTTCTCTCCCTCATCATGAAGTTTCTTCAACATCTTACTTGGTTTATATACTAAGACCATCTGTATGAATTGATTTCCCCTGGCAGTGACAGGACAGTGACACAAATAGAGAAGGAAAGACCCATTTTGGCTCATGGTTTGAGGAGAGACAGTCTACCATGGCAGGTACAGCATGCCAGCTAGGATCAGCTTCATTAGGGTCAGTGGGAATCTCCCTGATTCTTTCTCACGTCACTGTAGACCTAAAATCTGACAATGTTCAAAGTAGACACAGTGCTCACTGTAACTCACAAGCACAACTCTATGAGTCTACATCTGTCAGAGCTTGGCCCTATGTTCAGATGTTTCCTGGGCCTACCAAAAACATTCTGCCAGCTGTGAATGTAGTGTCCAAACACAGGAGACAATGGAGAACATCTTACCATCAAACTATAGCACCACTAGAAGAGAAGGACGAAATTCACTAAGTATTTATGGTCCTCTTCAGATACGAGCATGAGTTGGTAAAGCTAGTGAGTCTGAAGACCCTTCCTGTTTCTCAACGTGTCACTGCAGTGACAGCATGTCAGTAAGCTGGGGAAACTTTATCCGTATGAGGATGCTTCTTCCTTACAAGACCGGAGAATAGATCTTATATCTCCTACATTGAGAAATTGAAAATGAGGAGAAAGCATGAGGACAGAAAATTGAGACAGCATGACATTAGTAATAAATGAAGCAGGGCAGAAACAGAGCTCCTTACAACAGTCTTCATTTGATGTACTTCAGGGTACTGCATCTGTTTGCAATGACAGAGAGTAAGACAAAGACCCCACGTGTTCTAGCTTGAGCTTCAACAGACAAACTCATGTTAGTGCCATTTTAGTAGATTCTGCAAGCATTCATTTATTCTCCACTTTTCTCTAGATTTTTGTATGCAGAGATAGAGAAATTCATCTTAGGATGCAGAAGAGTCTTCAGATAGATTTCTTTCATGGAATCATTTTTATAATCTTTAATAAAAGAATATCTGACTTTAAAGGAAAGAAGGTCAGGAAAGACACATAATCTCTTTTCAGGAGTCATCTGTTAAGGCAGAGATCTGGAGTCTCCGTGGTTCTCTGATATTATGTAAACAGTAGGAGCCTAATTTTATTTTAATAATGTTAGTAAGGTTATAAATGATCAAATTTCCACAGCAGGCTTGTCTTGCTGTTTTGAATAAATTTCCTTTCAATATTCATGCAGGAAAGAAAAACATACATAGTCTAGATTACTACAAAGGTATAGTATTGAATATGAAATTATTTATATGTATATAATGTGCAATAAGTGCTCAATGTTATTGTCTCTTTATTCTAATAACATATAATGTTTATAAAAGAACTATTATATGGAAGATAGTATACTAGGACTTATTTTGAGATACCCATTCCCCTCCCAAAATCAGTTTCATTGTTTGTTTTTTAATCTTGAATTCTTGGGTAGTAGCAAGGACAGTTCACTTCTTGTAAGTTAAACTTGAGGAAAAAAATTCTAGAAAATTATACAAATGAAAGAAAAATGGAAACAAGGAAGGACATAAAAGACATTAAGACATATTCAACTTTGGCCTGCTTACTGCACTGGATGCTGGGGGACTGTGTAGAAATCACCTTAGATATTCAACACTAGACATGGGAGTGGGAACGTTAGCTACCTTCTTCCGTCACCCATTGGTAAGAGATTAGTGCATTGATTCTCTTATACTGCTAGGTAGATCATATATGCCTTTTGAAAAGCAAGAACAGATAGCTTGGATACAGTAGCATCTTCATGGCCCATTTCTTACACCAGTTTGATACACTCATCATAAACTTCAAAATATGAATGTGAATGAAATTAAAAAAGAAAAAAACCAATTCACCCAATTCAGTTGGCATATTGTTTCCCTAAGGTGTTTGTCACAAATCACTACACACTGGATGGCCTAAAAAGATTTCTTCTTGTGCAGTAATCAGGCATAGAAATCTGAAAATAAAGGGATACCATCCCTATGATCCACCTTATGATGGAGTGTCCTTCTTTTCCAGATTTCAATACCCTTTTGTGTTTCTTATCTTATAGTGTATCTACAGTGTATGCTTGAGTTCTTCTACAGCTGCTTCTGAATTTGCTTGTCATTTCAGCTCTTGTGTCTTCATGTCCACGTGTCCTCTCTTCATACAAGGCTTATCATATTAATTGGGTACTACCCAATTCCATTAGGATCTCATTTTAAACGATTGCTTTTGAAAGTATCCTTGTTTCAAAATAAGACACTCTAGAAGTGAGACTATATGTTTAGTGAAACAATTTATAAAAATATAAAATAAATACACAGAGTTCCCTTGGCTTCAAAGAATCCCAATGTCCCAATGCAGTCACTTGAATTTGTCATGTGTTTTCTATATCACATTCCCATGTTCCCTCTCACTTAACCAACATGTCCACAGATATAAGTTGTTTGCCCACAGGGTAAACAAGTTTTCAACCCCAAAGTAAGCTAGAGCTCCTTTTTTTTCTACAGTTTTTAGTGTAACCACTAGTCTACAGTTCTAACTGAATATAAAAGCTTTAGAGATGCACAAATAACTGTGTGGCAGAAACCCAGGCTACACTCAGTAGCAGGAGTCCATTGCAACTATCAGGTTGGTAGTATTTGCCCTTACTGAGGTCTTTGCTGGTATAAGGAAACCAAATGTTGGCTCTAAGTGTAAGGAGCATTTAGTTCTGATAGAAGAATGTTCCATCTCTTGACTCCTCCCAAAGTCTCCCATGAAGCACTATGTGGGGCAGGGAATAGTAACATTATTTTATATTCTTCTGTATTTGTTTCATTAGGAGTCATGGTAATAGCTCCAACTCTATGTTCATCCTTAGTTCTCAGCCAGTGAATTTTAGCTGTGGACAGTTTTTATTGTATTGACCATTGATTTAACATATGTGCCATACCCTCAAAGAAAACCCGAAACACTCAAGGTACCTCAGCTGTCACCTTAGACTTAATAGAGTTTCTGGCCACTGTTTGTCTGACTGCTTGCAGATCAGATAGTCATGTAACTCACATTCTGTCTTCCATGACTGTAAGAAAGATTTTGGTCTGAGATGTTCAACAAGAATTCTATGTGAGCAAATTATTTGATTTACAGATCTTTAAGGGTGTTCCATTTGTTTTTGCTTCAGTAAAGCACAGGGGATATAAATATAGTTCCTCCTCTGAAGTACCTTTGATTTTCTTTAAGGTACAATCGTGGTGTCCTCCATACTCAGAGTACTGAGGTGCCTATGTACCTCAAGAAAGGATTCACCTTCCTTCAGAATTAGGCCATATGCCATCAGATTATTGCACTGTGTGTAGGTCTCTACTAAGCATTCAAGTGAAGCAGTAACCTTAGAGAAATGACATTTGAGCTCTGAAGCCTTTCATAGCCTATATTCCCAGCAGCATCCTCTGAAAGCCTTTCTTTAGGAACTGAGTGGCTATCTGGTTGTCATCCATAGGACAAGTCATCCTCCATCCTTGTTGAATGTTCCCTATTCAGAATGGTCTTTCTGGTAGACATTAAGGAAAGACATGACAACAGTTGTGGATTCCATTAGATCCATGAGTTTTTTTCTCCACACCAAGATTTCCTTTTTACCATCTTTCAGACACCATGACTTGGCTTCTTCTGATGCAGACAAGCCATATCTCCAGTGGTTTTTTTTTCATATATTCTTGTCCTGGGCTATTTTTTTTTTATCTAAGAGATGAATAATGACAAATACTGGCATCTCAGAGGAGGTATTCCTTCCTTTACTATGGGGTCTTTGGAAAAAGTCATAATGGGAACTGAAGAA
The DNA here is from genome assembly GCF_004785775.1 of Grammomys surdaster. Taxonomy (NCBI): domain Eukaryota; kingdom Metazoa; phylum Chordata; class Mammalia; order Rodentia; family Muridae; genus Grammomys; species Grammomys surdaster. Next base: position 17,893,073 of record NW_021604565.1, on the reverse strand, counting down.
TCATAAACTTCATTTGGTTCACACACTCCAAGTCCATCCTACTTGTCCAAGATATTATCTCCAGGGTTTTCTTTTTCTTAGGTGATGGTAAGAATGCTTTCAAGAGGCTATAGGTTGGTAGATGAAGTGGTCTTTCCTACAAGTTCTTTATTTTTTGTCTCTACTCATATTTCCAATAGGTAATTTGCAAAAATTAAAAAAAACTACCCAGTAGGCTTTCTAGCAACTATAGTGTTAATTGCCAAAGTCCAAGCTCATGGGCTACTGGTAGGAAATTTAAAAAAGATATACCTCTGCAATATTGAGGCCAAGTATGATAGAAACAAGTGATTATGATGTGGAGAATGCAATAATACACAGAGAAACACGATGGCTTTGACATAAGCAAAGTCTATAAAGGTGGTGAGAATATTCAGCTACATACAACTGTCTATGCACAGAGCTCTTCCTGATTTGAAAAATCCATTGAACACATTTCTATGGTAGATATACTGAGTTAAAATTCTTGAACATATTTTTGTGGGTGTGAATGAAGAGTTCGACAGCTGATAGAAGAGTTGATTTTATTATTTCTTTCTCTAAAGTGTAACAGTGTAAATGTCTGAGATATTCTGAATAAGTATAAAAATCCTCAACATGTTTTCTATCTAATCTTCTTCCTCTTTCTTCTGCTTTTTTTCCCTGCTACTAAAATAACTTTATCTCGGGCTGAAGAGATGGCTCAGCGGTTAAGAGCACTGATTGCTCTTCCAGAGGCCCTGAATTAAGTTCCCAGCAACCATATGGTGGCTCACAACCATCAGTAATGGAGATCCAATGTCCTTTTCTGGTGTATCTGAAGATAGAGAGAGTGTACTCACATATATGAAATAAATAAATAAGTCTTTTAAATAACTTTATCTCAAATTAAGTCTTTAATGTAGAGAAAAGATGTGCCTTACTTATAGGTGTTGTTTCTAAATATTTTGGAGAGAAAGATCTTCAAAAATAGGCCCTCCAAACCTCTATGTTTGAATTCTATAATCACTTCACAAGGAAAACCTATGAACATTTTTTCTGTATTTGAAAGTCGCACCTAAACAGTTTTATTTTTGTACGACTTTTTTTGGAATGACTTGATTTTAAAAGCTGGATTTCATCCTACCCATCTTTAGAAAAAACTTGAAGCCAAATATGCTTTGCTTTGTCATAGTTGTACAGTTTTTAATTAAGCATAATTAAAATCAGCATCTGTCTCGTTTTATATTCTCATCTCATATGTTAGATATCCTTTTTCTTAGTAAAACGATATAATTTTAATAAAAATGGACTTTTATTGCTGGCTTATACCGGTATGATTTTATAGATCTTAAATCCATTATTATTAGCTTCAGGAACTGGTGGTTATTAAGTTCTCTGTGGTTGTCATACCAAAGCTTAAGGTAAGATAAAGGAAATGACAATTCATAACCTTGTCTGACCTTGAGGAACAGGACAAAGAATGATATTGGTGAGATTCAAGCTGTGGACTAACTCTTAAATTTGAGCAAAAACATTAGGCTCTTGTGATATAAATTGAATTCAGAATGAATGAAGGATCTGTGTAGACCCATGAGTCCCCTGAGATTGCCTAAGTATTTACAGGCTCATTTTAGAATGTGAAAATCCTATTCTATACTAGCCCTGCCTGAACTCAGCTTGCCTACAAGGAAGAGGGAAAGAGAAATATCATAGCTGTCATTTATACGTACTTACTTCTTCTCATTGTTTGTTGACAGTACTTCATTATAATCTAAGGCAGAGTGTCTTAACCTTTGAGCCACAAAGAATGACCCTGATGGACCTTTGGCCTATGGCTTGCTTACCTCCAAGTAGCACACCTGAGGTTTATGTGCTCAGTATTTCTTTGTTGTTTGTTTTTTTACATATCCTTTTCTATTTGTCATCAGTAAGCCACACAAATTATGCACTTTGCTGTAGACACCATGACTTTCAAAACACAGGAGTCAGTTTAAGAGATTATGTAGTAATAAAGAAATGGCAGCTATACATAGGCCTTCAATTAGAAAAGCCTAGTCTATTTTTAAATAACACCATGTATATACAAGTCTCATAAGCATTTGCTAAACATGAAATTCTGCAGGAAACGTAAGACTTTAAGTAAAGGCTAGTCTTCAAAATGGTAGTACTACTGTATCTGAGGTAGGATCTCATTAAACAAACATGGAGGGGGTTGTTGTAGCTTTTATTTCCTTCCTTCCTTCCTTCCTTCCTTCCTTCCTTCCTTCCTTCCTTCTTTCCTTCCTTCCTCTCTCTCTTTCTTTCTTTCTTTCTTTCTTTCTTTCTTTCTTTCATTCTTTCCTTCATCCTTCCTTTTTTCCTTCTTGCATTCCTTCTTCCTTCCATTTTTTCTCTCTCTGTCTCTCTCTCTTTTCTTCATATCCAGCAAATTCAAAATGTTGAATTGTGTGATTCATTCCTGATTTTAATCATTCTCTTACATTAAGTAAATCAAATCATTTAAATGTGCAACTGAATACACACAGAATTTGTATCTACATATGATTCTGTTTTATGACTTAATATTTTCCCACATAAAGAGATTCACAGAATAGCTCTGATTCTATCTTCAAAGCAGCTGTCAATCAGCTAGCATGCTTCTATGAAGCTTCATACAATCATTTCATTCTGATTAATTTTTGGTTTGAGTGTGTGAAACTTGGACAAAATGTATGCTTAATTTCTCCTTGCTAATGAGTATTTTGTTCCGGCAGCCTGATGAATTGCAGGCTTTTTCATGAAAGAGCTCGTAATTGGTATCAGCTGGAGTCAGATGAACCACAGGATTTGGCACATAGACAGCTTAAGCCTTCCTTGGGAGACTAGGAATCTGTTTGTTGAGGAACCTGAGTGTGGACAGAAGGATCAAAACAGCTACCTGATCGTTACTACTCCAGGAACCTCTGAGCAGGAGACATGGTCACAAGCCAGGCACTTATTGGAGAAAACAGAGAAGCAAACTTGTGGAATTGAATCTACAGCTTTCCTAGTTGTGTGTCAGTTAACATGTGCAGCCAAGCAGTCTTCAAGTGCTTCTTAGTACCCGAAGAAATCTTTCGTTTTGACCAAATATCATCTCTACTGTTATACAAAATTACAAAGTGAATTCATCCTCCTCCAGAAGTTATGCAACAAATTTCACAGTAAAATTCCTGCTGTATTTTTCAGGGCTGGAAGCTCACTGCTTTTCATTAGTCTCATTTGATCCAAAGGACTTAGACATGCCTGTTTACTTGATCCTAAATGTACCACAGTGATTTTCCAGACCTACATTACTACTGACATCAAAGAACACAGAGGAGGGAAGAATACTTGTCTGCGTTTATCTTGTATTCTTTTCTGCATTTATTAATATTTGAAATATATAATGAACATCTTATCTTACCAGGAGACAAAATAAAAATAAGGAAACGTGTCTTTGACTTCATTCAGTAGAGAAATATTAAGGGTCAAATGTATCATCTCTGATAGCAGGAAGTAGTAGTTCTCAGAGCCTCCTTTTGTAGACTTCCTCAAAAGGCAGATACAGCTGCTGGTGTCACATAATAACAAAAGAAAGAGAGAACACCCAGGAGTCTATGAAAGAAGAGGGAGAGACTGGGAGACAAAACCAAGGCCATCCTTAAGTTGGGTTCTTTCAGTTGCTGTTTTTACTCCTTCCTCTCTGTTTGTTACAGCTGTGCTTTTTCAATAGCTGAGCAATTGTGTGGTGTTGTTAATTTTGATTAAACCTGTGAATCATGGTGATTACAAGTTCTATAATCCAGGCATGCTAATTAGGTCTCCTTTATGTGTGTTCTAAGACTGTAGACAGCCTTGAGGATCTATCTGAGAGTCCATTTTGTGAGTGCTCGACCTTGCCCCTGCAGTGATGGCGTCACCTTGAAATTCACCACCTAATATCAGTTTACACAATGTCCCTATCCAAAAAAGACTTTTCAGAGTCATCAAATGAGAGAAACAAAAGTATACAAAGTCACTGCTTTATTGTTCTTCCGAGGAGTCAGGATGCTGTGTGCAGCCACACACAAGTAAGAGCTCTCTCACGTAAAGATCTAACATTCATCATTGTCAGAGTTCCTGATAGCAAGGCCATTTCTTCCCATGTACATTGCAAGTTCTGCCAATTTAGGGGAGAACTAAATCTCACTGTGAGTTTGCCCAACAGTGAGAGATATTTTTGTTTATTTGTTTCATTTTTTTGTGAGAATAATTTTGTTCAAAGAACGATATTTCTGTAAGGAGCCGATCTATTCAGATACTAAGTTATACCTACCTACAAGTACTTGATGCTTGGTAGGTTTTCTTTAACATTTTAGTTATGTATGCATCTCCTCATACAATACACAAGTACAGACATTTGTGCTGAATTTACACAAAGAGGAAGTAATCAACATTTGCTCTTGACTTGCAAGGTATTTAGACCAGTAACACAAGCACCAATTTACAAACATTTTCAAGGATACCAGTGAATCCCAACTTGTGCTGATTTGTTCATTTAAAAAAAAAATACCCAAACCAAAAATAAAAAACAACAACAACAACAAAACAAAATTTGCTTCTTTATAGTTAACGAATATAACACATTTTCCAAAGCATTTTAACTACTGGCTCAAAAAATATATGTCCATGCCAAATAAAATTACTAAAGAGCATTAAGTCATCCAGCATTTGAACTTATTTAAAATATTCGTTCATGGAAACTATCAATCTGCTATCATTACTGCTGATGCACTAAAAGGTAAGAACTACTCAAGTTATTTTGCCTTCAACCACCACATATATCACCTGAGCAGCACCCCTGAGACCAAAGACAAAATATAAGCCTTAGACTTATATGAAATCACTTCAGTTATTCAGTCGAACTCCAAATAATGGTCTATATTTGATTTACATGATCATTGTACAAAATATACTTACATTAGCGTATATTATATACCTATGATATACTTGTGCTAAAATCTTGCATGAGTAGTATCAGTTCCTCTATTTTGCTATCTGAACTATTGATACATTGTTTATTTTGCATAGCATACTCTATATACCTAAGCGCATCACTATTATTTTCTCTTCCAGACATTAGAAACCAAAATTCATGTATCAATAAGAGGTTGCAATATATTTTTGGGATGTAGTTTCCTGATAATGCATAATATCTATCGTCATCATGCAGCCAATGGTCACTAATGGACAGCAGTAGCAGAGCGTATTCACGGCAATGCACATCACGTGACCTAAAGAGCCTGAAGTATTTCCCATGTGACTACAGCAAAGTTCTTCAGATCGATTTTAGACTATCCTTTAGTTTTAGAGGGTCTTAAAATGATAATAAAAATAATTTTTAGTTTTCATCTTTAACCACTTACAGAAATTTTAATTTTTGGATGATTGTGTGCAGACCCAAGCTTATATCTGTCGTCATTTGGAAGACATTCTGGCATGTGCAGAATTTCTTCAGCATTTTTTTAGGTGCTGCTGGTCTATTGGTAATGAAATTTCTTGGTTTCATATGTTTAAAAGCATTTACAATCACTGTTATGAAGTTCTGAACTATTCTCTTACTATTCTCTAGATAGTATCCCATTATCATCTGGGCTGTTCGAGACAAGAGTTCTTCTGTGTCTATTAACTTCATCCTTCAAGAATTTTCCTCCTATTTTGAACTTCTCTGACAGGTATGCTAGACAAAGATATTGTGCCATAATTCTTAGATGTTCTTTGTGTATTCCCTAATATATATGGTACATTGTATATCATCATGAATTTTTTGTTTGTGGAATTTCCATTAGATTTGCCTTATAATTTCTGTTTCTTTGCTAAAATATTCACATATGCATGTTGCTTACGTTTCTATTAGAGCCACTCATACAATAACCATAGTACTCTTGGGCATCTTTCCTGGAACCTCACTACCCTGACACAGGCTTTATTTCTTCATTTTGAAAGAGTTGGGCCTTTATCATTGTTTATCTCATTGTTTAAAATTAAATGCTGGGTACCATACATAGAGCAGACATGGACATAACAGTGTTTCTTCCAGCACACTATTGTGAGTGATAATTTCCTTCGGACTTAAACTGGGTTTGGGCCCCTTGCCTTTGGCTCCTTTAAGGCTCACCACTCCCAATTCCAATCTCTCTATGTCAGAATGGGATTGAGATGGTGATGAGCTTTGCTCAAGGAGGCTGTTTTATTTCTAGGGCTGTGTCTCCATATAGAACTGGAAATGGATTGTGTTTGCATCTTCTCTTTCCTACACTACTTGTAAACTGTCGCTGATATATTCTTGGAGCATGCTTTCATGGTGTAAAATGGGGGACGTCCTGTTCTTTATCTCTTCAATCTTAAGCAACTGCTGTGTTCCTAAATCTTAGGGTGAGACTTTCCTGGTGATCTTACCCTTCACTGAATTTTGTGATTGTCTAGACCGAGGATAAGGACTTTTCATTCCCTAGAATGGAGTGTTCTTGAGCATCCCCTCTGCTTTTCATGGCAGGAGAAAGTGTTCTTGGATCTCCTATTCCCTCATTAACTTATAATGAGAATTGAGTGATGCTCCGTAGAGGCCTTTCATGCTCTCTGATGTTGGCATGTTCTAAGCACTTATAGTTTTACAAGGTTCAGGGTTTCTGTTTCATCAAATTTTGAAAACTCTGGTTGCTCTCTTTTTATCCACTTGCCTAGTCTGTTAGTGAATTTACATGCTTTGCTCTGCCACAGATAAGACATATTTTATAGCCAGTCTCATTAAAAGACACCAAGCGGCTGGTTCTGTAACTCCAGCTCTTGGATAAATTCAATAAAATATGGGCATTTGAATCTTCATGTGGAATGGAAACAATGTTCTGTACAGCTTCTTACATCTTATGCAGAAGCAGAAACCTGGTTTTGTAGAATGCATTGCATACTGATAATTTAAAGATGCACATGTCCTCTTCAGCTCTGGAAAGTATTTAACCATTGCCTCATTAACTCTCTGTCTCTCTGTCTCTCTGTCTCTGTCTCTCTCTCTCTCTCTCTCTCTCTCTCTCTCTCTCTCTCCCTCCCTCCCTCCCTCCCTCCCTACCTCCCTACCTCCCTCCCTCTACAAATTCTCTTTGCTCACAGTTGGGCTTCAATATTTTTGTTTCACAATTTTGTTAATATCTTTGAAATTGTATTCTATTTTCCTGAACAAATCTGGTATTTTTTAGTTTTCTTTGAATCTTTTTTTAGTTGTTTCAATTTTATTTTTTTTTTAAATTTCATTCATGAGTACTATACTTATGTCTTCCCACCTCTCCCTCCTCCAAGTCCTCCTGTGCCCCCAACCATTACCCTCTCTTGAATTTGTGACCTATTCTTTAGCAGTTATACACACACACACACACACACACACACACACACACGTACATGCACGTGCACACGATCTCCTAATTCCAATTAGTTTTGCTTATATCTGCATGCATTTAGGGTTCACTGAGAAACCTATAAGCATGTTCATCTCTAGACAAAACTGATTCTTGCTCTGTCGGCAGCCATTGATTGCCCATAGCTCTTCATCTGGGAGTTGGACCTTGTGTGTTTCCCCATTTACTTTGTCACACCTATTAAGAGAGAGAGAGAGAGTTAATGAGTTCATGATGCTTGTCAAAGACTTAAGATCCGATGGGTACATCCTCCTGTTATATCTAAGAGGCACATTTTCTTAACAGTCATCCTCATTCTCTGGCTCTTTCTTTTACATATCTAGGATGTTTTTTATATTTTCATTAAGTACTGTTCTCCTTTGTTCATACACAGTAATTTTGAATCTCTAACAAAAGCATTTTGTCTAGTTAGGACATTTTTGTACCAAAAACAGTCCTTGAACTTTTGTTCCTCTTGCTTTAACCAATCAAGTATCAGGATGACAAACCTGTGCCAGTAGACCCAACTTATTATTTGTTCAATATAGCTTTTGCTTCCAACTCAGACTATTGTCAAATATTTATCTATCTTCCATAAAGTACATGAGGAAGTTGACTACCTACATATGTACAAATTATCTCCTGTCAGCTTTGACGGATTGAATCATCATGTCATGGATTTTTGCGAATGCTACAGCAAAAGGTTCAGACTTTGTCACATTAGATACTTCCCTCATCCCCCTCAGATACTTTTTCTAGATTATATAAAGACTATTACAAATAAGTGAAAAGTGCTCTCTCAATATTTTGCTAAAAAACTGTACAATTCCCTGTCCCCCCCCCCGTGATTTGCTTCGTAAAAGAAATAACTGAAAACATCACAACAGCAGAAGAGATTATTAAGTATTATTTTAGTGTTCTTCTGGGGTTTGCACATTATTGGGCATGCTATTTTAAAATGCTTTGGGGTAGAGGTTAATTTTTTGTCCATTAAAGATGAAGTTAATTTTTGTCCAGTAGAAGAAATGATACTAAAATACATTCATCTGGTTTGTAACTAACCTAATCCTCTGACATCGCTTTTTTTTTTTAGATTTCCTCCATGTAGCTTGCTTGCTTTATTTGCTTGATTGATTGGTTGATTGATTGATTGATTGATTCATCATCTGTGGACCATAGTCAGAACCTTATAACAACCACCACCACTAAGCCACACTACCATCCTGAGTTATATACCTTTGGTACGTGTTTATTTGTCTACCTCAGGATTATATGCCCTTGCCTTTTTGAAATTTTATTATTGTTAGATGTTAAAAGCTGTTCCAATACAGATTACCTGGAATAAGTCTATGACTTCATAAAATATGGCCTAGTAACTTATATTGAGTGGGCATACTCCAGAGGAATTCTGCTGGCCATTGAGATGGAGGGACAAGCTTTTCATAAAGTTTTCATAAAGTTACTCAAAGGAGGAACTAAGAGAAATAGTAATGAGTTCTGGGTCATTTGCTCTTTCTGAATCAGAATTAAAAAATGGCACTAGCTAGGTAACTGAGGCTGTTGTGGAGTATTTAAGGTTTAGTAATTGAGGAGCACAAAAAATAAACAAGTTTTCAAACCATAGATGGGCATAGTTGATAAGAGAATGGTTACCACTAAAGGACAGAAATATAATATTTTATAATTTCTGTATGAATGTGGTGGTTTCAATATGCTTGGCCCGTGGAAAATAACAACTCCCTATTAGAAGGGGTGACTTTACTGGAGGAGGTGTGGCCTTGTTAGAGGAAGTGTATTACTGTAGAGGTGGGGCCTTTGAGGTCTAATATATATGCTCATGTCTGGCCAGTGTGACACAGTCTTCTCCTGGCTGCCTTTAGATCTAGATGTAGAACTCTTGGCACCTCCAGCACCAATTCTGTCTGCACCATGCCATGCTTCTCACCATGATGATAATGGACTGAACCTCTCAAACTGTAAGCCCAGCCTCAATTAAGTGTTTTCTTTTATAAAAGTTGCCATGGTCATGGCGTCTCTTCACAGCAATGAAACCCTAAGACAATGATCTTGGATGAAACTTTTTTTTTATTCTCTTTTCATCTTTAAAGTCTGAAACCAAAAGTTATTTTTTTCCTTCTTCAGCTCAACACAATTCTCAGTCTTATAGTCATTGTTGGATGTTCACTCATCTACAGTGTAAGAAGGTAAGAGATAAAAAGTACATGAGCGGTCAACAGCATCCGTACCTTCAATTAATCTTTCCTTTCAATCATGCTTGTCTCCCTGACCATTTATGATATATTCCATTCCCAAATTCAGATAAAATCTCAGACACAACACATTATATTTTAGATCTTATACCTCAGTCATTTATATTTTACACCCAGCCACTGGAAAGCAACCCAAGAAAATGTGTTATTAAGCTTTAAGATTTCATTTGTGTGGAAAAAGAAGTGATTTAACTAAATTGGGCCAGTGTATTATCATTTGCTATCCCCGATAGTCTCTTTGTTAGTCTCTGCATAGGTTATGAACTCCATTTACCAACATATTTCCTACAACACCTTTTTAAATCTATGTCTTTTCTCCCTTGTTTATTATCCAACACTCTTTGCTAATGTTTACATTCCAAGTAGTTTTTAATCTAGCATTTACTGGTTTGTGCTTATTTCATTTTCAAATTTCTCCCTTTTTCTTTTTGAGGGGTGTTTTGTAGAAAGAAAGATAATTTATAATGCAGAACCTGTTGTCTTAAACTGGGAGATCTAAAAATATAACAATGTGTCTTAGAGTTTCATTGTTGTGAACAACAATGTGACCAAGGTAACTCTTATAAAGGAAAACACTTAATTGGGACTGGCTTACAGTTTCAGAGGTTCTATCTATTATCATCCTGGTAAGCATGAAACACAGTGTCCAGGCAGACATGGTACTAGAAGAGCCAAGATTTCTACATCTTGATCTGAAGATAGCCAGGAAGAGGCTCTGGATCATAATGGACAGACTTGAACATACATATATACATACATACATACATACACACACACACACACACACACGTACAGATAGATAGCAATATAAATATATATGAGACCTCAAAGCCCTACCTCCACAATGACACACTTCCTCTACCAAGGATACACCTCCTCTCATAAGGCTCCACATCCTAATACTGCCATTCCCATGGGCCAAGCATATTCAAACTACCATATAATGTGGCTCAAAACTTGTCTAATGACTATTTTCTCATCTCACCCATCAGCACTACTTTCTGGTGCAATTTTGTATATTTCTGGCTTATGAAATTGCTCAGGACAGTTAAAGAAATTCACAAACATTAAAAAAAATCTAGAAATAAGCAGAATAGAGATTAGTAAATAAATCAAGCCATTACTTTAGAGAGTGCTAATATGTTAATCAAGATTGGTAAATAAACAATAAAGGGAGACAATACCTTAAAAAGTGATCCTGATAAATTAATTACCTTATGATAGCTGTAGAGTAAGTCTAATGAAAGTAGACTCCAAATACTCTTGTTTAGGCAGATGCATCAAAAGTTGTAGCTTCCTCATATACAGTGTGTGTGTATGCGTGTGTGTGTGTGTGTGTGTGTGTGTGTGTGTGTATCAGTGTAAGATATAGAAGAAAATACTGCGTGACTGGGACTCTCAAGAAGCTATAGTTACCATGCAGAAGGACAGACATAAACAAAGCCTGGGCCTATCAGAGTGATGGCTCTAACAGATAGAACAACAAGAATGGAGCAGCTCTTGTTTCCTACTGGAAAACAGTGGGTTAGACCCTTATGCTATTCAATTTGGGGATAAAAACTGAAAAGGCAAACACGGAATTTCTTTAGCATTCCAATTGTCATGGGAAAAGAAACAACAACCAACGAACCAACCAAGCAAACAAACAAACATAACAAGATCTCAGATAGCTCTTTTTAGTATAAAGATAGTGAGGGAGATTAACATATCCCAAAAATATTATTGAAGAAATTCAGAATGTGCTACTAGGTAATGTAATCCATGTACTAATAAATGTTTTACCTACTCTATATGACACAGATATGGTTATGTAAAAATGTGTTCCCTTTTTGCCTTAAAAGTTATAGAATATTTCACAAAAGAAGAGAAGTTAGGCTTTGTACCTCAGTAACTATATGTCTGAGGTTGTCAACAGTGTGAACTGTACAGATTTAATAGCACTTTTATTTTAAAACAATTGAATTGCTGGCTATCATCTCACAGGAAGAATTTTGAATATTCAGAAACACCTTGCCTGCTAGTAATCAGGTTTGGCCTCCAGCATGCAACTGAGGCACCTGGGGCATCTGGGATAGCTGAGACACCTAAAGCAGATAGGGCAGCTGAGGCAGCTGGGGCAGCTGAGACACCTGGGGCAGCTGTAGCATCTGGGGCAGCTGAGACACTTGGAGCAGCTGTAGCATCTGGGGCAACTGTAGCATCTGGGGCAGCTGTAGCATCTGGGGCAGCTGAGACACCTGGTCAGTTGGGGAATCTGAGACACCTGGAGCATTTGAGGCAGCTGAGACACCTGAGGCAGCTGAGGCAGCTGTGATAGCTGAGGCAGCTGTGATAGCTGAGGCAGCTGAGGCAGCAGAGACAGCTGAGGCAGTTAGGGTATCTGAGACACCTGGGGCAGCTGGGGCAGCTGAGACAGGTAGGGTAGCTGAGGCTGTATCATCTGGTGAAGGACAGACACTTCACCAAGATGAGTCACAAAAGGAGAGAATAAGATGAATCACCCTGGCTCCTTGTCCTTATTTTGAAAAGGATAAAAAAAGATTAAGAAAGAAAAGAGGACAGAATTTGTGAGAGGGGAAACTGATGACGAAGTACCCAATGTTCTGTGAGAAAAGGAGCATTTTTAAAAGCTGCAGCTCTGTGTATATGCATGTGACATAATCCAAAGCTATTCAGCCTTCATGAAGAGCCAATCAGCCACTTAGCTAGGTTTTCCTTCAATGATTCAGTTCTGTATCACACATTGTGGCCCTGTTATAGATATAACACATAGATTCACCAAGATTCTTTTTGTAAACTGAAAGCGAACAGAAGGTAAAACATCTGAGCTTCTTTTCCTTATCTACACTATAATTAATAATGTGAGAGCAAGCACGCCATTCTTTTATTCCTACTTTTCAAAATGTGACATCTTTCTTGTCCATGACTAATAGACATCAAGTCATTGCCCACCACATGCAATCTCCCCATAGCCACTGTACTTAAATTAGGTACTCACAGGACAGAATACTAGAGCTTTTTAAGAAAATTCTGAGCTGGGAATGCAGCTGAGTCAGTAGTGTTGCTGCTTAACATTCACTAGGTGCAGATTTGACTCTAGCACTGCAAAAACCCCTTATGATGACACATGCTCATAATGCTAATACTAGAAGATAGAAGCTGGAAAATTAGGAGTCCAGGGTCATCCTTAGCTAAATAGAGAATTCAAGGACAGAAGAGAATATAGAAGACACAATCTCAAAAGTTTAAAAAAGTACTGCATTTTAAGATTTTTTTTAAATGATGGGTGATCATGCAGCAGGTAAGAACACTTGCTGCACAAGCATGGAGACCTGACTTTGGATCCTCAGCAACCAATAATTAAATAGATGCTGGCTATGGCTGTGCACATGCAAACCTAGTGTTGGGAATAGAGTTCATAGAAGAGACAGGAGGATCACAGGGTCATCCTAGCAAAAACAAAACAAAACCCATTGTGCTCCAGGTTCAGTGAGAGACCTTGTCTCAACAGAATAAGGCAGTGAATGATAAACCAGGATATGTGATGTTCTTTTCTAGCTTCCCTACACACATAGACACTTATGTACACACAGAGAGACGGGGGGTGGGGGGAAGAGGGAGAGAGGAGGGAGGGAAGGACATGGAAAGAGAGAAATGATGGTAAATATTTTATATTTGGTTCACTTATAATTAAAGTTACACAGAGAATTGAAAAATCATTTAATGAAACAAACTATAGTGAATGAAATTATTGTTAATAGAAGTGGGTTTTTTTTAGATAAACACAATTTATTTAAAATTAACAACAAAACTGCGCAAGGCATATACAAATGCAAAATGAAAATGGTATCTAGTATTTTATCAAACTCATTAGTGAGGGGGTTAGGAAAAATACTAAGAACTGGTTCAAAGGAGAACTGAACATGAGCTAGCATTCTTTCTGGGTTTCCTTAAAACAATCATCCTTTCTCTGTGGTTTTACTTTGTTTTTATTTTGTTTGATTGTTTTTCCCCCTTTCCTGGCAAGACAATACTCAGTTCACTTCAGCAGAACCATGAACAGAATATTATGTAAATGTGTAACAAGATCATTTACATTCCATCCTAATTCCATTTTGTGTCCACAGAAGCCAAGCTTTATGCTTGCAAATACAGATGAATCATCTGGAAGCAGGACTTCTATTGCTGGATGCCTATTTTTTTTCTCTTATGTTTAGGCTTCAATGTCTGTCCCTGATGAATCTTTCATGCCTGCTATTTCTAAATTTCATTGGCCATCACCTTAGTCCAGATCATAGAGAAGGAGATCACTGAGCATTGGGGTTGGGTACCCACAGCTCAGACTTCCTAGAATTTCTTTTCAGCTGAAGTGCACAGGTCTGCTAAATTAGAAAGACCCTTTCATGTTAACTACTCTTTCCAAAGGTTCTTACTACTTCCCAGATGTTTAAGCTTCATATTTAAGATGAATTGGTTATTGGAAAAGCAAGTGGAAAATGGATAAGCCATTTCTAACCACCCCCTGTACAAGCCAGCGTGTAACTGAAGGAAGAGAACAGTCTGCAACTGTTATATCTGGTTATTAGAGGTACAATGCAGCCAGGCCAACAGGTAAGGGAACAGAAACCCTCTGCCAGAACTCCTCAGTAGTGCTTGATTGATGTTCTTTCCTTTGAAGAAGCAGAGACAGTGAAAGAGATGATTATTGTCCCTAAGGTGACAATGTTCTTTCTTTGTCTTTACTGTGATGGCATAGCTTGATTCAGAACTTAATGGAACTATGGTTTATTATTTATGAACTGGGTCCCTCTGGTCAAATTGCTTATGCATTCTTGCAAGTGTTTTCCTTTACGCGAATTGGAGATACAAATAGGGATACTTCAGTTTAGGTTAATTGGACAATCAGCTGAATACAGAAAAAATAATCCACAGAGAATTGGCTAATATCGCTTGTTGTCTATTGAAAATAGAATGTGACAATACATATAGTAATAAAGGCAATTGTGCTAGTTTTGCCATACTGGTTTCACATAATTTGATTTTTTAACTGTGCAAATTTTGCAATTGCCAGCCATAAAGGTGGATACAAATAATGCCCATCCTAGGCTGAAATGTTACCTGCCATTTCTTTTTTGTTATTGTTTTTAAGATTCCTGTGTGTGTGTGTGTGTGTGTGTATACATGTGCTCATGTATGCGTGCAAGTGTATGTGCCTATGCTTGTGTGCGGAGGCAGAGAAGGTATTAGGTACTCTCCTTTTTAATTCTTCCTCCATTCCCTTGGAGAAAGATTTATCCCTGAACTTGGGGTATATACTTTCTCAGCTGCTATTCAGCAAGCCTCAGCAATCCTCCTACCTCAGCCCCACATCAAGATGTGGTCACAGGTGTGTACAGGATGCCTGGTTTGTTACATGAGTGCTGGGGTTCAAAGTCCAGTTCACATAATTGCACAGGTGGTTTTAACCCTATCTGCCATTTTCTGGAAAGAAGTTATTTATACACATTCTTTTGGTTGCAATTTGTCATTTGATTTTTTTTTGAGTAAAGAAACTATATCCATGGAAATGCCAGTTCCAATCATGGCAACTATCAGAAGGTAAAAAATTTAATGTGAATGCCATTTCAATTCACAATTTACAATTATACACACACACACACTCAGAGAGAGAGAGAGAGAGAGAGAGAGAGAGAGAGAGAGAGAGGGAGGGAGGGAGGGAGGGAGAGGGAGAGAGAGAGAGAGATGATGGTAGATTTTTTTATATTTGATTCATTTATATGAAAAGTTACACAGAGAATTGAAAAATAATGTAAAGAAACATACTATAGTGAGGGGAATTATTTTTTTAGAAACTTATTTAGGTTTTACAGTTAGGAAAAATAACTTTGCATTTGTTTCCAAAGCAAGTCACAACTTTTGAAAGGGCAGCACCTCTCTGACTTTAGTATTCCAGATTTAATCTAAGTCAGTTAAGTGTTTGCACACAAATCATGAAGTCTCTTCACTACACAGCAGTGGCATCCTCAGGTACCCTGTGAAGGGTTCAACTCTGCATACTACACTATGCCGAGTTAATAAAAGCACTAAGAATGAATATATAATTCACAGTATTTGTGTGTTCACCTCACAAAGCAGCGTTAACAAAAGAATCGTCATAGAAGGAGCTGACTTTGCAAATATTCTGTTACTGGGTTCTCATCCTTTCAATGGAAAGAATTTATCTAAGAGACAAGTAACAGCTTAAGCAAAAGTCTAGGGAAAAATAATCTTCCCCAGTGAAGACCACACCAGTTTATTTAGCCAATGCTAAATTATTAGCCCTGAAAATGTACATACCTGGGAGGCTATATTTGGGAATAAATATGTACATGCATATAAGCATGTAACAACAGTGAAAAGGAGGACATGAATTTGAAAGAGAAAAAAGAGGAGTAAAGGGAGTGGGATTGTGTAGCTGCTTGTATTATGTTCATTTGGGTTCCCCAAACTGCTCACATGGGCTTCTGAACATAACACACTCAGGGACCTTGCCCCCAGCTTGTTCTGAACGGTAAATAAATATGACAATAGACAATGGCTAGGCAGGGCAAACAGAGGTAGGACTTTTAGGATTCCCGGGAGAGGGACAGAGAGGAAGGAAAGTGGAAGAAGAAAATCTGCCATGCCAGGTGAATGAGAAGGAGGAGGAGGAGGAGGAGGAGGAGGAGGAGGAGGAGGAGGACCTGGAGGAGGAAGAGGAGATGAGGAAGAGGAGGAAGAGGGGGGATGAGGAGGGGGAGAAGGGGGAAGGAGGGGGGAGGAGGAGGAGGAGGGAGGAGGA
>NW_021604565.1:17871298-17876156 GCF_004785775.1 Grammomys surdaster | reverse complement strand
GTGAGGAAGAGGAGGAAGAGGGTGAAAGAGGAGGGGGAGAAGGGGGAAGGAGGGGGGAGGAGGATGAGGAGGGGGAGCCGAGGGGGAGGAGGAGGAGGGGGTAGGAGGTGGGGGAGGAGGAGGAGGGGGAAGAGGAGGGAGAAGGAGGAGGAGGGGAGGAGGAGGAGGAGATGAGAAAGAGGAGGAAGAGGGTGAAGGAGGAGGGGGAGAAGGGGGAGGGGGAGGAGGAGGGGGAGGGGAGGGGGAGGAAGAGGAGGGGGGAGGAGGGAGAGGAGGAGGAGGGGGAGGGGGAGAAGGAGTGATGCCCCACCTGAGAATGTGGGGGACAGAGAACATACACACTGTGTAGGAGCCAGGGGATAGTGGCCCAAGAGGCCTACCCAGCTGGTCCCAGGGCAGTCAAGATGGAATATAGGATTTAGTAAATAATAACTCAGGAATTTCAGAGGGAGGTAGATTAGCGGTTGTGGTTTGGAAGTGGCCCAACCATTGAGCTGTTTTAGGCATATCAAAATGTAAAGGCTGAGTCTGTGCCTTTCATTCAGGAACCCAGAACACTGTGGTGGGTAGCAAGGAACCTAAGGCTACTGGGATTTATTAAAATATGTACTCCTACAGGATTGGAGCTGAAAGTAGGAAATGGAAGTGGAGAATAATGTAAGTATGTTACAACCTCAAAAACAAATGATTAAAAAAAAAAAAAGAAAAGTGTACTTAGGAAATCGATGAATCTCCTCCAAGGAGAGGTGGAGATGTCTCCTTCAGACAGGAGCAGCTCAGTGTGTTCTGCTTTGTGAATTAAATAATGAATATGTATGAGATGGGTAACATTTTCATAGGATAAGGTGAGTCTTTTTTTTCTTCCAAATTAGGTAGATAGATTTTCCCTTTAGGTTATTTTCCCATGACCTACAATAAAAAGCCTTGTGTGTATGATGCGATGGGGAGGTGGTAATGCTTACACACATGTGTGCTGGGGAGAAATATCTAAAACAATTCAAATAATATTTTAATGACATTAGGTTACTTCCTCAGTGATCATGTATTGATCAGAAAAGTTATTAAACATGTCAGTTCTCAATATATTTTTGGAACAACTTTATTGTATCTTTAGGGACAATTAAAAACTCTATAACAACAATAACTTTATTGTATCTTCAGGGACAATTAAAAACTCTATAACAATTGTCATGCCTTTCATGGTTTGGGAACACAATAGAGTTGAATAAATAGGGATGAATGCATTTGAAACATGTAGAGAAGATTGTTTTGCTTCCGGTCTGGGCCTGAGCACTGAGCAGATCCCAGGCGAAGCACCCAATCTCACAAAACCCAGAGGAAGTGGGCCTCCCAGGAGCTCTAACCCAGGCAGCATCTTCGGTAAGGAGATAGCAACATCTGCCCCAAACAGGGAGTAACTGGGACCCACTAGGACCCAGGAATTCACTCCTGGCCCAGAGCACTGGTTTCTGCCGGTCTGGGTCTGAGCACTGAGCAGATCTTGGACCCCAGCTCTAACCCTAGTAGTAACATCCACCCCACACAGTTCTGAAACAACCAAGATAATAAGAAAGATAGGCTCCAGTAAGAGACAGGGCAGATAGAGCTAAGATGATCCAGATGGCAAAAGGCAAGCCCAAGAACATAAGCATCAGCAACCCAGGGTACTTGGCATCATCAAAACCTAGTTCTCCCACACTAGAAAGTTGTGAATTCCCCGTATCACCAGGAAAACAAGATTCAGATTTAAAATCACTTCTAATGATGATGATTGAGGACTTTAAGAAGGACATAAATAACACTCTCAAAGAATTTGAGGAGAACACAGGTAAACAGATAGAAGCCCTTAAAGAGGAAACACAAAAATCCCTTAAAGAATTACAAGAGAACACAATCAAACAGGTGAAGGAATTGAACAAATCCATCCAGGACATAAAAATGGAAGTAGAAACAATAAAGAAATCACAAAGGGAGGCTACCCTGGAGATAGAAAATCTAGGAAAAAGATCAGGAGTCATAGATGCAAGTATCACCAACAGAATACAAGAGATAGAAGAGAGAATCTCAGATGCAGAAGATACCATAGAAAATATTGACACAGCTGTCAAAGAAAACGCAAAATGCAAAAAAGTTCTTAACACAAAACATCCCGGAAATCCAGGACACAATGAGAAGACCAAACCTAAGGATAATAGGTATAGATGAGAGTGAAGATTCCCAGCTTAAAGGGCCAATAAATATTTTCAACAAAATTATAGAAGAAAACTTCCCTAACCTAAAGAAGGAGAAGCCCCAAAACATACAAGAAGCCTACAGAACGCCAAATAGACTAGACCAGAAATGAAATTCCTTCAGTCACATAATAATCAAAACACCAAATGCACAAAACAAAGAAAGAAATTAAAAGCAGTAAGGGGAAAAGGCCAAGTAACATATAAAGGCAGATCTATAAGAATTACACCAGACTTGTCACCAGAGACTATAAAAGCCAGAAGATCCTGAACTGAACTCATACAGACCCTAAGAGAACACAAACGCCAGCCCAGCAAAGCTCTCAATTACCATAGATGGAGAAACCAAGATATTCCATGACAAAACCAAATTTACACAATATCTTTCCACAAACCCGGCATTACAAGTAATACAAAATAATTTGTATTATTACAAAGATAATAGTGGGAAAGATCCAACACAAGGAGGGAAATTATACCCTAGAAAGAGCAAGAAAGTAATCCTCTTCCAACAAATCCAAAAGAAGATAGCCACACAAAGATAATTCCACCTCTAATAACAAAAATAACAGGAAGCAACAATCACTGTTCCTTAATATCTCTAACATCAATGGACTCAATTCTCCAATAACAAGACATAGGCTAATGGACTGGATACGTAAACAGGACCCAGGATTTTCCTGCACACAGGAAACTCACCTCAGTGACAAAGACAGACACTACCTTAGAGTAAAAGACTGGAAAACAAATTTTCAAGCAAATGGTCCTAAAAAACAAGCTGGAGTAGCCATTCTAAAACCTCCAGCCCGAGAACACAAAGGGAGGGACTCATGGCTCCACCTGTGTAAGTAGTTGAGGGTGGCCTTGTCAGGCATCAGTGGAAGTGTAGGGCCTTAGTACCCAATAGTTTGGACTCCCTAGTGTTAGGTAATTTGAGAGCAGAGAGGCAGGAATGGGAGGATAGTAGGAGCACACCCTCATAAAAACTCACAGAAAATATGGATTAGATATGATAGAGACAGGCCACCAGAAGATTAGATTTCAGAATTCTAACAAAAAGTATCTTGATACTAAAAATTGTTTTGAGAATTGTATATTGCAGAATACACAGCCTTGGTGTATCTATTCATCAAGCAAGCTAAGCACACCTGCTCGAACCTCTCATGTCCTGGAATCTCAGCTGAATGCAGTGAAGACACAGATGTCAGAGGCTTATCAATTTACTCTTCCCCCCACCCCTCTTCTAATATCTCAATGCCCATAATCAGCTTGAAGAAGTTAATGAAGAGTCAGCACCCCTATTCCCTGGGCTTGGGGATTGAGGTGGTTAATATTGGGCTGTCTTTCTAGGGAAAAGTAGTGGTTTTGTTGGAACAGGGAGGAATAGCTAGCATTTATTGCATAGCCATAACATATTGATAGAAATCTGTATAATCGTTATTAAGCTGAAGTTATAATTTCTTAAATGGTACAAAATTTACTTTGATTTCAAATTTAAGGTTTTCATTGGTATGAGTTTCTTATTGGTATAGAAGTGAGATTAATATTGTTACTCTCATAGGCATTGTGCCTATATAACACATTTAGGAATACAAGGCTTAGGCCCAGTCCTTCTTTAACTTTTTTTTAAAACTGATTTGAGATGGTTAGCCTATGAGTTAAGGGCCTATAGCAAATTCATGGCTCTGAGTTCATTGTTAGGGTGCTTTCTATATTTTATTTAGAAATAGCTGAGAGGAGTTAACAGACAACAGTCCAGATTGCCTTACATGGATAGTTGGTTTTCAAAACACCAGAAGTCCCCAGAATTGACATTAAAAACATTTCTGCATTAAGGTTCATTTTGATTAGAGATCTATCTGCTCCTGACAGCTTCGTGTCTTGGATTCTAAGAAGAAATTGAGCATCTTTGGAGTTATTCCAGTTGTGGTGAGACAGCCACTAGGCAATAATTGCCTCTTTTCATCTACAGACAAATTACTGTCCTGAAAAGGACACACTTGTGGAATAGTCGACTGATTATATCTGCCAAGACAGAGTAATCAGCCCTTAATAATTCTGCATCCCTAGGTCTGTCAGATGATCCTGGGCCAGAAGACTGAAGATCGGATGCTCCAACATCTTGTAGTATAGCAACTGTCCAGGTGTTCAGCGTTCTCTATAAATTGGCTAAGTTTTAGAAGCTATGCTTTGTGCTTCCCATAATTACAGTTATTTCAGTCATTCTGGATTTCAGATGGGGTTGATGACTTATAGTCTCATAGCCAATCTTGGCTATTTATTTTGAGAGAAACATTTGAGAGAATGGTTTTCAGCTGACATTAATTCTAAAGCCAAGAAAAAAAAGCCAGGTTCAGAACTAAGTCTTTTAGTTAGGAGAGATGACAGAGGTTCTGGTTAGTCAACAAAATGATGGATGGGTATTAGGTCTTTCTTGTACCTTACTGATACAAATTGGTACAGTTATGCTCTAATTGTATTTTGAGAGAAAAGTTTTATCTTAACAGGAAGGGTGATATGAGGTAGGAGCTAATGTGGGATGAGTAAGGAGAGGAGGAGCTAGGAGATGAGAGAGAGATTGAGAGAGAGAGAGAGAGAGAGAGAGAGAGAGAGAGAGAGAGAGAGAG
>NW_021604565.1:17854933-17871288 GCF_004785775.1 Grammomys surdaster | reverse complement strand
AGAGAGAGAGAGAGAGAGAGAGAG
Source organism: Grammomys surdaster (assembly GCF_004785775.1). Classification (NCBI taxonomy): domain Eukaryota; kingdom Metazoa; phylum Chordata; class Mammalia; order Rodentia; family Muridae; genus Grammomys; species Grammomys surdaster. Next base: position 17,871,264 of record NW_021604565.1, on the reverse strand, counting down.
AGAGAGAGAGAGAGAGAGAGAGAAAGGTGGGGGGGAGACATGGAGACTGTCTTTGCCAGTCAGAGATAGTTGGTATATCTAGCTTGGATGTTGGGTTATACTTCTCATTGTATGGTTATCTTTTTATTGAGCATTACCAAACTTATAAAGCCTTTAATTAACATTTTAAAAAATTAAAAAATTTTTTAAAAAGATGTGGAAAGGAGAAACTGCCAATTGCTGCACCTATAACCATTCTATATCTCACTATTTAATACAAATTTCTTAGCTATGGATAAAACATAAGTTCAAATGAGCAAACAGATGGAGGATTTGTTTTAGGCTTGATCTTACAGTGTTTCAAAATACACCTTTTTGTATCATCTTTAAAAATGAATATACATGTGATAATCACTCTATCCAGCTTACTAAAGCCAACTCATTACCCTGCATTATATTTGATGACAACTTGACCTTGGCATCATGAACTCTTCTTATTGTTTTAAATCTCTTTATCACACCATTTCCTTTTTGTTTCAAAGGCAAGACCATTGTCTCCTGGAAATGACTAAATCACATTTATTTAGCTGATAACAAAGTTTAATTATTGACATTCTAAGACATTCTTCATCATATGGATTTCACGATCACTATTCCAGGAAGTTTCAGATGTCTGTTTGATGTCTCATGAGGCAGTTTTTCACAAGATGATGGTGTTTCTTTCCAATTGACGTTCTTCCTGGATTGCACCACACACTGGAATTTCTTCATATAATATTTGATCATTGAAAAAGAAGAGACAACCACATGCCTAGAATGTCATCCAGCAGCACAACTTTGTGGTCACAGCCTAACCAATGCCTGCTTTATTAAGTTGTAGTGTACTGTTTTTATTTTCAATTAGGTACTGAAATAGAGACTCCTTCAGTAACTTCCTTTCTTAGGTAGCTTAGGTACAAAATGAGGCATTAATGAACTATGACTACTGTATCACTTTAAAAAAGAAAATAATTTATGTATGTGAACAAAGTTTTGATTTAAAAACTGTTCTTGATTGCCTTAGATCATTTTTACTCTCCGTTTGTTTGCTTGTTTGTTGTGGGTCTCAGTTTCTTGTACCTTTTCTTAAACTCTTTTCCTTTGGTTTGGTTTGGTTTGTCCGATTCTGGCGTGTTCGTTTTTGTTTTTTCTTGTTATATTTTATTTTACTATTATCCCTTAGAAGCCAGTTTCTTTTCTAGTAAGAGACAGAAAGGGGTTGGATCTGAATGGGAGGGGAGGGGAGGAGAAATGAGAGAAGTAGCAGGAGGGAAAACTATGGTTTGTGTGAGGGAAAAATCTATTGTCACTAAAAGAACAAAGAAAAAAAGAGAAAAAAGAAAAGCCCTGCAGCATTTCCTTCTGTCACCTTGATGTTCAGATCAGCCTGGTCTCTGTTCTCATACCTATAAAGGAGAGAAACAGAGCTAACAGCTTTTTGGCTGGTGTTGGGGGGAGGGTTGTTTGCTTGTTTTTTTCCTGTGTCCTGAAATAGTAGCCGGATTTTAAGATGGACTCCACTAACAAAGATCACTGTGGCATGAAGTCTCTAGACATTTTCCTTCCTCATTTTTAACCCTGCACTCTTCTATGCTTTGGCCATGCACTAGTCATCAACACTTTTAGCCTACCTGGTTGAAACTAGCTTGTGCAGCCTATAATTCAGAGGTAAACTGATACTCGGTTTTTAAAAGCATTTTATGATACTTTTAAAAAACACTCTTAGCAGCATCACATTGTCAAGTTACTTCACAACTTACAGTTATTTTCCTTGAGTCCTGATGTATTTTAAAAGAAGTCATTTTTAGTGGATTTTTCCATTTCAAAGAGTATTATTGATGAGACAATGAAATCAAAGCTAATACTACCTTATCAAAGAGTAGCCATTTTAGAAGCCCTACACAGTTGTGAAAGGTAATAAAATATCTTTATCCTTTCTTGCCATCTGGATTGTAAATGATAGACTAAAGTGGTAAGGATAATGGCTTCTAAAAATAGCAGTCCATGATGTCACTGCACCTGCATATGGTTAAATTAGACCTACATTCCTTTCACAGTTAATATCCAGCTGTTTGTTGTAACATCTAGTGTCTCACATTACATGTGATAACTATATCATAATAACTGCAGATTAACCTGCTCTTTTGCCTATGTTGAGTGAATGGATAGCTGAAGTTTCCAGCTTGTGCTGAAACCTAACTTATGTTCCTACTTCCTTGATTTTATGTTTATATAAGTCACTTTCAGCTCTGGTAAAACCTTAAGAGTATATGAAACAACACTAGAGAGACATCTCTAAAGAACCGAACCCAAAGATGTGGAGAGATTCTTTGACCATTCTTTCTTGGCTCTGTCCCAACTACATTCAGTGATGAACAGTAATGTGGAAGCGTAAGCCAAATAAACCCTTTCCTCCCCAAGTTGTTTTGGTCATGATATTTCATCACAGCACAGTAACCCTAACTAAGACACATGTCAAAAGTTTATGCTGAAATTCTAATAATAACAAGAATACATTAGAAAGACTGCTTTGGAAAAATATAGTGACCATTTGGATTGGATAGTCAACAGATTTACTCTTCTCCCACAAAACTACCTATGAGAAGCTCTAGTCAGGGATTAAGTTCTACTAGTGTGGTAGAAAGAAATGCCAGTTTTATAAAGAATTTATCAAATTTATTTCAGCTAGGAACATGTAATTTGCACACATCAGCTCTACCTTGTTAAATATTCACCAATTTAAAAGGAGATTTTACTCTTTCTCTTCTAGTTCCAGGCATTTGGGGAGCCATGGCTTACACTGAGGACATGGAAAAGTCCAAGAACCACATCACACAAAGCCTTTGTCTTCAACCAACATCCCAAAAAGCCATTCTCCTCCATGCTGTCTCAAACCCTCCACAAGTTGAGCGTACTTCCCTTCTATTTCCTGTGGATCTCTCTATTCATTCTTCTGACTTCCTTTTCTTTGATATGGTTTTTTCCTCTGTTCACTCCCTTTCACCCAGTTGTTTGACCTCTTGACCGATGGCTGACTTTATTTAATCTTGTTTACCATAAACAGAAAGATGAGTTGTACTGTACTGAGGCACAGTACAACTAGTACAACTAGAAACAGGTTTTTCCAGGAAACAACACAATCTCAGGGGACCAGACAAGCCTTAAAGCTGTAACCTTGGGAAGTCTGGAGGATACTTCAAGCCCCCTGGAAGAAATCAGAAGAACTTTGTTCCTTTTGCAAATGGCAAGACACAGTATAAGTGGGAGCTGACCAAGTCTTGCTATAACCTAGCTTCTGTACCATGGCAGGGACGAACTGTCTGTATATCCTGGTTTCTGAGCCCATGGCAGGGATGAACTGTCTGTGTGTTGACTGTCTTTCTCTGTGTCCTTGGACTTGGACTGATATTTTTATTTTTGGACATAGGACAGACTGAATCTACCCTGTTGAACACCCTAATTAACCACTGGAGGGAAGTTAAGAAAAGAGTACAAAACTTGTCAGTAGTAGTAAAGAAGGACAAGTTAATTACTCTCTGCTTCTCCAAATGGCCCAACTTCGGAGTAGGTTGGCCACTCATAGGGACCTTTGACTTGCAGATGATCAAAGCAGTAGAGACAAGAGTCTTTAGGCCAGGAACCCTCGAGCACTCAGACCAAGTGCCCTATATAGTTACCTGGAAGTATCTAGTGGAGGACCCCCCCGCCCAGGGATAAAAGCTTTTCTTTCCTCAAGACCCTCCTTGAAGGTTCTGGTCATCAGGAAAAAGGAAATAAGGGAAGAGGGATCCAGAACCAGAAGAAGTCCATCCTTCAAGACCCTTCAACAGTGGACCTGTTGCTCCAAGACCCTCCTCCTCCATATCCCCCTACCCTTGCCCGATGGCCCCACCAGCACCAGCACTGGCTCTGGGATCCTCAGCACATACTGGACCAGGGCCATTGTATCCCAACTTCTCAGTCCCACCATGGAGCCCCGAAATCTGAGAGCCACCTCCCCTGATACTATGATGGCTTTCACGATGAAAGCATATGGGCCTCTAGATGATAATGGAATCAGGCTATGCAATATGAGCCTTTCTCTTCAGCCAACTTGTACAACTGGAAGGCCCAACACCTCCCCTTTCAGATAACCCCACGGGGCTGATTAATCTCCTTGAGACTGTTTTATTTCCTCATCAGCCCACCTGGGATGATATCCAACAACTCATGAGGGTGCTCTTCACAACCAAAGATAATACAAGAAGCAAGAAAGAATGCCCCCTCAGGCAAGAGGGCTCCATTGATTGACCAGGCTATTGTCTACAGTGGGTTTCTCCTGACTAGACCTTACTGGGACTTTAATACAGTAGAAGGTAAGGGGCACCTGAAAGTCTACCACCAGGTTCCATTGGCAGGCCTCAAGGGGGACCACACAATGACCCTCCAATCTGACCAAGGTACGTGATGTTCAGCAGGGACCAGATGAATCACCTGCAGTCTTTCGAGAGTGACTCATAGAGGCATTCGATCAGTATACTTCCTATGACCCCAGCAACAAGGAGCACAAAACTACCGTGACTATGGCTTTTATAGACCAGGCTAGTAGAAATATCAGGAAAAAGCCCTTAGGTCCAGAGGATAGAGGGACTACAGGATAAGTTGTTGAGGGATTTAGTGTAGGTTGCTGAGAAGATCTATCATAACAGGGAGACAGAAGAAGAGAAAGAGCAGAGGAAGAGAAAGAAAGAAGATGAAAGCAAGATAGAAAAAAGAAAAGTGACAGGAAGGGAATTTACAGAGAATCAGGGCCACAGTAGTTAGGGAAAGCAGAGAAAGGAGACTCCAACGAAACAGAGACAGAAACCCTCTTGAAAAAGACCAGTGCACACATTGCAAGGAGAGGAACCGCTGGGCCTGAGAGTGCTTCCTGAGAGTGGAAGTGAGGGGTGTGGGTTGTCAAGATATCCCAGGCCTTGAAAAAAGCACCCCAGACACCAAAGATGTTAGCCCTAGGGGAAGACAGTGACTAGGGAGGCTGGGGTTCAGACTCCCCTCCCTGAGCCCAGGGTAACCTTGAAAGTGGAGGAGAAACCTACCCAATCCTTGATGGATACTTGAGCTCAATACTTGGTTCTCCTCCAAGCCGATGGCCTCATTTCCAAGAAAAGATATTGGGTCCAAGGAGCCATAGGCAACACAATGTTTTTATGGACTACCCAAAGAACAGTGGACCTAGGCATGGGCCAAGTATCCCATTCATTTATGGCCATCCTAGACTGTCTCTACCCTCTGTTGGGGTGAGATTTACTCTTCAAGAGTAAATTGGGGCACAGATACACTTCCTACCCGACAGGTTGCAACTAACTGGCCCAAAAGGAGAGCCCATGGGTGGAGAAAAGATCTCTCTGACTGATCTCTGCCTGGAGCCAAGGCTATCTGGTTTACAGATGGTGTTGATGTAATATTTTAAAATGCCAGCACCCGATCTGTCTTGGATTACAGAGCCGCCGTCCTACAGACTAGACAAGGCCTGTGGCCATGAGCGAGCAGCAACAGCAGTGGCAATAGTGGCATCACCGCCCTGCTCAGGCCACCTGCTCAGATCGCTGGCTCAGGGGGCCAGAAACACCAGCCCTACCACCCCCAAGATGTCAGCATGGGAGATGGCTATGCCAATATTTCACACTGTCTCCACAAGGCTGGGCTGAGCATAGACCATCTTGTCATCCACGGCCCAGTATAAATGAGACTCTAATGTTTAGACTATCCAAAGGCTTTATATGTTTGGCAATGTTCAATATCAAGATGCCCACACAATTGGAGGTGTTTCCCAATTAACTAACCTAGATATAAGTTGTTACCCAGGACTGCTCTCGATCCAAGCATGGTGCTCCATCCTCCTACATCTCTGCTTCCCTCCATCCTCCTCTTCCTTCTCCTCTTCCTCTCCTTACTCCTCTTCTTCCTCTCCTTACTCCTCCCAACTTGCTGGAAAAATATGCTGCTACGTATCACCCTTCATGTTAAAAAAAAAATCTTTCTCTCAAAATACAATTAGAGCACAACTATACCAATTTGTATCAGTAAGGTACAAGATAGACCTAATATCCAGTCCATCATTTTTCTTAACTAAACAGAACCTCTGTCATCTCTCCTAACTAAAAGACTTAGTTCTGAACCTCGCTTATGTCCTGGCTTTAGAATGAATGTCAGCTCAAAACCATCCACTCAAATCTGCTCTCCCAAAGTAAATAGCCTGGGTTCGCTATGAGACTACAAGTCTTCAACCCCATCAGAAATCCATGGGGCAAGCAGGTACTGCCATGGTGGATGGCACAAATGTCATCTGTGCTGAACCTTTACTCCTGGCACATTGGCGCAGAAAGAGGAACTAATTGCCCTCACCAAATCCTTGGAACTTGGAGCCACTAAGAAAATTAACATCTACAGGGATAGCAGGTATGTTTTTGCCACAACCCACATCCATGGGGCTATATACCACGAGAGAGGACTGCTCATATCAGAGGGAAAAGAAAAAATAAGAGATCCAAATCTTGGATCTCTTTAATACCCTGATGAAGCTGACAACTGTGAATATGATTCATTGCCCAGGACATCAGAAGAGAAGAGACTCAGTAGTCCAGGCAATAACCAGGCAGATCAAGTGGCTCAAAAAGTGGCTATGTAGGAGCCAATCCCAGTTATGGGCTTGTAAGAGACACCCACTGTGGGATGAGACTGCACTAACGGATGGCCTCACTTAAAATATATGGAAGAAAGGACTCAGATTTCTAGCCACCCTACCAGCTATTACCTAAAAAAGGAAGGACAGTGGCACACACAAGAAACAAGAACTATACTCCCCAGAAAGCAAGTAAGAGACTTACTAGGCCAAATGCACAGATGGACACATTTAGGGGATAAAAAGCTCGTCCAAGCAGTTAAGGGATCTAAAGTATATACAATGGACCTAAGGTTTTGGTCCAGAGAGATAGTATAACAGTGTAAAGTATGCCATCAAATGAATGCTTATGTGGCCAAGAGTAAACAGGGCAAAAGACCTAGGGAAGAATGGCCTGGAGTATATTGGGAGGTCAATTTTTCAGAAGTTAAGCCAGGAAAACATGGTTACAAATACCATCTTGTATTTGTTGTTACTTTCTCTGGATGGGTTGAGGCTTTCCCCACCAAGCAGGAAACAGCTACTGTGGTAGCCAAGAAGATATTAGAGAAAATTTTCCTGAGGTTCAGAGTACCCAAGGTAATTGGATTGAACAAATGTCCTGTGTTTGTCTCTAAGGTAAGTCAGGGATTGGCAGAAATATTGGGGACTAATTGAAAACTCATTGTATGTGCCTTCCCCAGAGCTCAGGGCAGGTAGTGAGAATGAATAGAACCCTAAAAGAGACTAAATTGTCCTTTGAGACTGGTGCTGACTGGGTGATACTCCTTCCCCTGGCCCTGTTTTGAGCCCAGAATATCCCCTACCATTTTAACCTCACCCTATTTGAGATCCTGTATGGGACCCCCACTCCCTTGACCCCAGCTCATGACACCCCTTCCCCTAGATTGACTTTTCAGGCTGATAAGGATCTTATGGCTTGATTGCAAGCTTTCCAGATCAGCCACCAGGAATTATGGCCTAAACTTAGTGCTCTGTATAATGCAGGTACCTCAGAGGTTCCACATGAGTACCAAGTTGGAGATTGGGTATATGTTAAGAGACATCACGCTAAAAATGTGGAAGCAAAGTGGCAAGGGCCATTCCTGGTGTTGTTGACCACCACAACCTCTGTTAAAGTGGATGGAGTAACTGCCTGGGTTCACCTAACTCATGTCAGACCAACACCTGTGCCTGACGCCAACTGGATAACATCCAGACACCTGAGCAACTCCTTAAGCTCAAGATTAACTGCCCTTCTGCAAGACCAGAGAAACCATTAGATGGCTATGGTGTATCTTCCTTTCCGTGCTAAGCCTTAGCACCCCCCATCCTACCAAAATGACTTAGCAAGTACTCTCAGCCACTGGAGATGTAGCTAGGTCCACTATAGTGGAACAACCACCTTATACCTAGTGGCCTGACCTTGTCTTTGAGCTCTGTAAGTCAGTGCCGGACCTTGACTCCTCTAGGATATCCTAGAGATACAGGGAGCAGAGATTACTTGAATGTGGAGGATGAGGGACTTGCAAATCTAAACCATGTGCCAGAAGCAGCCCTAGAGGGTGGGGCTTAGGGTGCAGACACCTGAAGTTGAAGAGTGTCCTGTGAGAAACCTCCATATGTGTGCCCCCAAGATGGGAGAAGCCGGCAGCAGCCTCATCAATGTGTGTGTGTGAGCAATCACTTTTTCTGTGCTACCTGGGGGTGCAAAACATCAGGAAGCACATACTGAAGACCATTTGGTGGGTGGGGGTAGTTAAGGATTCAACGGCCAAGGTGAGAGAAGGGCTAGACAAGCAAAAGAGAGAAAGAGAACAGAGTTAGGGTTTGTTCCAGTCTTGGTTTAACTCCTCACCTTGGTTAACCACCCTCATATCCACCTTGTTAGGACCCCTAATTGTTTTCTGGCAATTGTTGACCTTTGGACCCTGCATATTGAACAAGCTTACAGCCTTTATAAAAGAGAGAACAGGAGTAGTGCAGCTGATGGTCCTGCGCCAGCAATAAGAGACCTGAGGACCTGAAGAATATGAGTTAGTTACCAGAGACTCCTGAGTGTAGCTCCAAAATTGGAGCTTGTACAAGAAAAATGGGGAAATGAGGGACCCTAGGGGCTTTTGCCAGCCTTACACCCACCTGCCTTGGGTCAAGGCTAGGTTATGTTCCGTTCTGCACCCTCAGGAACATTCTTGAGTAAAACAATTCTCAGAATGTACTGTCTAATAGTCATCTGATCCTCTAGAAAAGTCCCAGGTAGAGTTCAAATGCGTGTCATTCTTGCTAGCCAAGAGATTTAAAGGTCAATATGCTTAGCCAATAAGTTTGAACTGTAACCTTGCTGATACAACCTGTGCCCCTAAAAAGTATAAAAACTACTTGTAATAGCCATTCAGGGTCTCCTCATTTCCAGGGACCCTGATTGAGGGTTGACCCTGACACATCAGAAAATAAACCTCTTGTCTTTTCATCGATCTGCATCTCAGTGTCTCACTAGGGGCATCTTGAAGTAAGTACCACTAACCAAGGGTCAGGGTCTTACAGCACAAAGTTGTACTTGTGGAAAGGAAAATAGCTTTGGGATCAAAGAAAACATTCACTCAAGTTTGGGTTTAAATTGCTTGATCTTGTGACCTATGATCTTAAGGTGTGGTTACAAGTTTTAGTGTACATCAGGAAAAGGCAGGGTTAGAAACAAAAAATAAATGATCCTATATGAGTATAAGAATATAGAATAGATGATTAGCCAATTTAGCTAAAAAAGGCTTCAAAGAATGAAATGTAAGATAAATGATTTGTTTCTTGGTAAATATAAATTGTGTCAGCTAGCATAGAGAGAAATTAACTGTAATAGACTTGCTTTAACTTTGTTAATCAACGGTAAAAGAATTATTGCTTTGGGGTTAGGATGAGTTTATGGACAGAAAGATAGATTGGAAATCTTCAGCTAGGTGTGGGCTTCAAAATAAATATATATAGTCAGAAATCATGTAATTTTGCTCTGTGTACTGATTTTAATCTGGTTTTGAAGAATATGTTTTTGTGGTGATTGTTTTTGGAAAATATGTAACATGTGACTATGAAGTTTTTTTTCTTACATAAAGAATTTTTGTCTTATATGGTAATAAAGGAATAAGAGATAGAATAACGTTATTGACTTATTGGAACCTTGCTTCATCCACCGTGTGTGTGTGTGTGTGTGTGTGTGTGTGTGTGTGTGTGTGTGTCCCAGAGAATTATGTTTCGTTCCCTTACTAAAAAATGCCTGCAGAGTGGTTAGTTGCCAACTCCACACATCCCCTCAGTATCTGACCTGTTGAAGCCAGCCTTCAGCAAAAGTTGAACTGAGGAATCACACAAAGTAGAAGCCTACTAAACTATCATTTTTCTTGTCCTGATACTTACTACTTGTATAATACTTTCATGACAGATACCCTAAAGTATATCTTATTCTCACTATTTTTACCTCATATAAATAATAATTAAAAGATGGAGGAATTTCATTTTACAGGATACTCTGAATTCTTTTCCCCAATTTTTTTGTTTTGTTTTCTTAATTCAAATTATACCCATTTGATTTGGTCATTTCTCTATCAGTGGCATACATTCATCACAGGTCTGCTTGCACACTTTGAAGATACTGTTGTATCTATCATGACACTCTAGTACGAAATTCATTTGGGAAGACAGAATAAGCATATCTTACCTGGAATTGCTGCTCAGTCAGGCTCATCAGTGGACCATCAAGACTGGCCATTGTTTAATAAATTTTTAATAAAGTTTACTGTATTTAAAAAAGCAACACCACATATGCATATACCAGTGTTTAATACATTTTAAGTATATTAAACAATATACAGAGTTAAAACATCCTGATTGTGACAGATCATCATTCTTCAAGCTTCATTCTCACCTTAGCATCTGTAGGGCAAGAATAAAACAAACATGGACATTCAACCAAAGAATGTACATGATACCATGGAAGTGATGCAGCTAGGTGTGCCCATGTTTGGTGTGCGAAAGGAACAGAAACTTAATGAAATTGAGCATAACATAGCACACTCTGAGTGATTAATTTAAAAGAGAAATTTGTTCACAGGTCTTATTCCCCAGATAATAGGATATAGACTACATAAAGACATCTTAAAGGAAATTTTTCATAACAATGACTCTGCAATAGGCAATAAGATGACAAGTGAACAGGCTGGGACATAAGGGGAAGTGGCATGAAATAGATGAGAGGAAAGGGCATTTATGATCTTATACGCTATAAGTCCAAAAGAAAATCAACAATGTAAACGTTCCTGACTGAGTGACAGATTTGAAGTATACCCTTCAGAGATTACAGTTAGAAAGATGATCATTTAAACAGGAAACAAAAGAAAGAAAGAAAGAAAGAAAGAAAGAAAGAAAGAAAGAAAGAAAGAAAGAAAAGAAAGAAAGTAAACCCATTGCTGAGATAATAGCCAAGCAATATGACAAAGGAACATATGTGACTGACAAGACTTCCAAGATATAAAGAAATACAGTGTTCCTGAACAGAATAGCAATTTGAAACAATAGATAAATGGGCCTTATGATACTACAAAAATGTACTAAAGGACCAACTAAGATTCAATAATGTCTTAGTAAATTTAATTTTCTGCATAAGTACTGAATATTTAAAATATCTGAACAGTGGGGGAAGTTCAACTAAAAGAAAGAACAGTCTACTTGCTCTGAGATTGAAACATTCTATCCTGCAGGGAATTTCACTAAGACAAAAACAACTCTAATTAGCTTTAGGAAGTCACTGAAACTGACCAGATTCATGCGATTTCTCCCTCCCCAAGAGCAAATAATAAAGATTGTTAGGGTTACCCTCAGACAAACTTAGCTGCCTAGAAGAAGCATAGATTCATAAAGCATCCTAAAAAATAAGTAGGTGAGTTACCCAGCAAAGTCTTCAATTAACCCTGTCAACAGGAGAGAATACCTTTCAAGCTATCAAAGATGCCTGAAAGTTATGCAATGAGGTCCAGGGTTTTGGCTTTTTGAGCTGGGGCGATCTTTGATGATGTTTTTTGAGTTATTTCTGTTCCTGTAAGTACCCTCCAACCACATTTCTAAAAGTAACTCCACAAAGCTTATTGGTTCACCAAGTTAGACTTAGTGGTGTCTCTCATGGACTCTATTTGGTGTAAATGTGTGTGTGTGTGTGTGTGTGTGTGTGTGTGTGTGTGTGTGTTGTCTTCCCAGAAAAAGTCTGTCACACAATAATAATATAGTATAATAAAAATGAAAAATTCACATTTCATTTTTATAAATTACAAAATATATACTGTATAATTCTATACTACATGTATCATATAAATTATATACCACAATAGAATATATTACTTGTTAAGCTAAAAAACTAATTATGCTATCAATAGTTTGGAGGCTAAACTCTAGACTATAATATGCAATCTTATAGAGAGAAGCTTGAATTTATGAAATTAAATACCCAGGGTTCCTCATACCTCATTAGAGAAATGATTCATTAGATACAATGAAGTGTAGAAGAAGGCAAACTTAGAAGTACACTGTTAAAGATGGTAAAGTTATGATTTTATACTTCTACATTATAACATAGAAAATAAACAGGATGAATGTAAAGTGAGAATGTGTTTGGGACTATTGGTTGGTGGTAGAGTGTGAGTGTGCCACGGACCAGGACCTGGCTTCAATCTCTACTACAAAATAAATAAAAGAATTAAATTGATTCAAATCAAATTGAAAAAAATGTTAATGAAAGAAGTATGAGATCACAATATTGATCAAGTTGTTTATCTCTTGAGGACAGTTTGCAGAGTCTGCTCTAAGTGGGTTTCTTCTATAGGGCACAGTCAAAACAGTGTTATACTATCTACTTTGACATATTCTGTTTCTTAGATAAAAGATGCACGCCCTACCCTCAGTCAACAGAAGAACCCACAGGACTATCAATGCCAATCCAAAGATCACAAAGGTCATATTACAATGTATATGGACCTGAAATTACTTTAGATGACAGTGTGTTTACCTATGAAGGAAATATGTAAGGTCTGATTTACGTTCTCACTTTTTTCATTGAAAATATTTTCATCACAACACATACATAGAAATGCTAGTTCAAGATAAACTTGGTCATAGGTGCAACAAATACATTGGAATTTATATTATCTTCCCCCTCATACCTCTCATTATTTCTCAGTGTACACTGTGGTGTTATTGATATGACTTTATTAAATGTCAGTCAATGTCAAATTTCATTTGTCCTTCTGCTCAGAGGATCATTGCTATCTACCACCACAATTGAGTTAGTTCTACCTTTTTAAATGGTATTATCACATTAAGACTAACAACTCCAATTTTGTAGGCTCATGGACATGTTTTCATAACTTCCATGAAGATAATTTCACTGTAATTTTCTGTCTTCTCTTTTAGAGGGTCCATTTTTTGTGTGTATGTGTGCGTGCGCGTGTGAGTGTATGTGTGAATGTGAGTGTTTGCTGAACATAAAAGTTATCCAGCTTCATCAGTCACTCTCGACCTCATTTTCTGAAACAGAGTATCCACTTGAACCTGGAGCTTGCCAGCTTTCCTGTCTCAACACCTCCACACTGCTACACACAAACCACGTAGGGCTATGTTTCTCCACCTTCTTAATGCTGTGATCCTTTAATAAGTTCTTCATGCTGTGATGACCCCCAACCATAAAGTTATTTTCCTTGCTACTTCATAACTGTAAGTTTGCTACTGTTATGAATTGTAATATAAGTATCTGATAGGCAGGATATTTTATATGCAACCCTGTGAAAGAGTCATTCGACCACCAATGGGATTGAGGTCCACAACTTAAGAACTACTAACGTAGGGGATAATAAAGGATGTAGACAAATCTACCATGCGCAGCTTTTTCTAAGTGTGCTCAAAATCAGGTCTTACTCCCTGATGCTTGCACACCAGCCCTCTTTCCACTGGACCAACTCCCCAGAAGGAGCCTATTTCCGATTGCAGTTCTGCCCACAGCTTCGTCTCTTGCAGACACAGACATCTTGGCCAGTCTGATGAGTAAGCACCGAGCTGTTTTCTCCTTGTCTAGCAGCAGTGGCTCTAGTTTTATAAGCACAATCCTATGCTGAAGACCTGGTGTGTGACAAGACTCTAAAGTCTGAAGAGAGACATTGTCTACATCCCTTGGGCCACCAGAGCTACCTTTCTTTTTCATTTTTTTTTTTCATTTACAGAATTGGTGTTTAATAGAAATGCAGGAGTAGAACTTGTGTTTGACCTCCAATGAAAGGATACAAAAGGCTCCCAATACTTATCAAAGAAAGAGACCTTTCCATCAGACCTTGAAGGGAGAGGGATCCTAGAACCACCATTCTGTTATGGGCCCAGCTCATTTTCTTTTCAAACATCATTAAGATGGAAGGCTTATTTCCATTTTTCTTAGGCACACACAGACTTGGAGGAAAAGAAAAAAGCTTTTCTCTGTAGAGAGGAATAGTGTGCTTGGTCCCATAATCAGAGGTTCAGTGCTAAACTTTTTCAGCTCAGAGTCCACAGTTTCCTATTCCTTTTGACAGCTGTGGCCTTTTTGAATGAGAACATGTCTCCTGTGGAGCTCTATGAATTATGCCACAATGGAGACCAACTAAGGAAAAGGCAAGAAGAATGTGACACTCAAACGAAATTTGCTTCAGATCCATAATTGGCAGTATGTAGGGTATGTCACCTTTGTAGAAGTGGATATTACAACAAAGTCTAGGATTAGGTAGTGTAGGAGAACTCTGCTAAATTAATTTTTTCTCATTTGAGGTATGGCCCTTAGGGTCAGCAACCCCCCTAAGGTTGAGTCAAGGTACGAATTGGAGATTGGTGTATTCTGCTTCATTGTCACAACCGGCAGAGCAAAAGGAATGTCAGATTTAAAATGGGGTCAAAGAACATACAAGCAACAATCCCAGTGCACGAAGACAGGCAAAGATAACTTAATTCAGAGCACTGCAATAAAACAGAAACAGAACTCAATTTCGGTATCACCAAAGGCAGAAGGGCTTGCAAGCACAGGAATGAGCAGGTGGAAAAATACTGGAGGCCACCGCTCCCCTCCCACAACCCATTAGCAGGGGGTTGATCAATAGGATGTGTTGAGCACACGGAGTTATTCCTGAACTTGCAAGTGCTTTTCTCTGTGATTAGGCCATCTGTGTTTGCTAATTGGCATCCGTGGAAATCGGGCTCCCACCCTCCCATGGAGACTGGGAGATAGGGGTGTTCTGTTCTTTCATGCTGACATTTCAAAGAAAATGCTTCCTAGGTCCTTCAAGAAAGACATTCCTGAGTTATGTAACTGGTAACAATCTTCTGAGAAGATTTACACCTCAAAGGGACAGAGAAAGAGTTTTTAATTACACATTTTCTAAAGTCGAAGCTCACAGAAGGGAAGGTCAGTTTATGTGCCTTCAAGTTCAGCTTTGCTGAGTGAAAGTGAACCCTTAGAACCGCCTGGTCCAAGGCTGTGCTGGCTGAGTTCTTTAGGAAGAGACTTAGGTTATAGTCACAGAGGAAGACAAAACAGCCTAATGTTTAGCAGGGTTTTTCTCATAAGTGTAGTGTAGAACACAGATAAAATAGATCATCAGAGGAAGCAAGGAAGTGACATGGATCAGAAACAAATGGAGCAGAAGTTGGCTGTATTACCAGCTATCTACCAGTGGCTTCATAGGGGAGAGAACAGAGGAGGACTAGAGCTGGCCATGTTCTCCAAGGCTTGCATATTAATAAATGTGTATCTACCTAGTTACTTCTGATATGTTCATAAAAAGATAAAGAGATATAGAATATATTCTATGGGAGTGTGGTATAACTTCTACTACCAACTCTTAATACGTATGAAAAACATTGAAAAAGATGAAGGGTTAACAGCGGAAAAGGTGTAAGAACTTGTAATATACAGTGACATATGCTTTTATTTCAAAGTTATTTCTGCAGCTAAAAAAAATTAAAAATTAGATATTCTATATATCTGTCTGCATCTGTACCCTGCCACTTAAATCCTTGCCTTACTGCTCTGTTCAATGTTGCCTGAGAGAATAGCTTATGCTCCCAACTGCATACTGTATTGGCTTTTGGATTTTCTGCTTAGCCAGAAATGTTGGTGCAAGGGAGATCTATCCGTCTTCACCTTAATGAAGCAGTGTATGGGAGATCACAGAAGGCTACAAGATATTTTTACAAGAGGCAAAGAAAAGTTGGAAAGTAGCACAGGAGACCTCAAGGACTGCTTGAGGCTTGGGGTATTGCGGTTTCTGAGACCTTGCTAAGAACCTTCAGAGGGAATCAACTTAACAACTTTTGTTGAGTTTTATAAAATGGTGGTGTACTATGGAGGAAGAGAGCACCTTGGCCCATGCCAAGGCATCTCCCATATGACAGGCTTAGTATAAAAGGAAGTTTATACGTGAGGGAAGGAAAGGGACATGGAAAAGAGGTAGAGGCAGAGAAAGGAGAGAGACAGAAAAAGACAAAAAGAGAGAGGAGAGAGGAAGAGCAGTAGAGGTCAGCCAGGAACACATGGGAAAGAGAGAGAGAGAGAGAGAGAGAGAGAGAGAGAGAGAGAGAGAGAGAGAGGGAGAGGGAGAGGGAGAGGGAGAGGGAGAGG
>NW_021604565.1:17849524-17854533 GCF_004785775.1 Grammomys surdaster | reverse complement strand
GAGGGAGGGAGGGAGGGAGGGAGGGAGGGAGAGAGGGAGAGAGGGAGAGAGGGAGAGAGGGAGAGAGGGAGAGAGGGAGAGAGGGAGAGAGGGAGAGAGGGAGAGAGAGAGGGAGGGAGGGATGGAGGGAGGGAGGGAGAGGAACAGGAAATGGTAAAAGGGACAGAGAGAAGGAGAGAAGGAGAAGGAGAAAGGGGAGAGAGAGAGAGCAGTCTCTCTTATAATTCTAGGTTGGCAGGTGGCTAACAAGCTGTTGCTAGATAGCTGTTGGGCGGACATTAGTGAAATTGTCTGTAAGCCAGCAACTTACACTCTTCATGATAATAGTTGTATTGAATACAGGAGTCAGAGGATGGGGAAGACAGCTGGGAAATCTTCTCTTCTGGGCATTATGTAGCCAATGTTCACACAACAGAAGTTACCTACACAAACCTTCTCAGGCTCAAACCAATTGATACTATACCAAGGACAGAAGGGTCTCGAAAGGTCTAACTGTTAACTGATGAGTGGTTACTGGCAATTGACAGCTGGGAAGGACAAAGCAGCAACTGATAGGCTATCCATGCAGGCAGTGTGAAAGGATGACATAATCCCCATTTGTCTCCATTTTAGGACCAGGACTGATTTCAAACAGAAAGCCACCAATCCCATGAACTAGGCCAGAAGTCACCAGCTCCAGGAACAGACCATAAATCCCAGAAACTAGGCCATAGGTCACCAGCTCCAGGAACAGATCATAAATTCCAGGAACAAGGTCATAAAACCCCCTCCCAGAAAACAGCCTCGAGATAACCACAAGAATGGGAAAATATTTTATCTCAGGATGGGCCAACTGTGCTAGGCAGCCCTATCTCATTCTGTGGCTAAATGTTCAAGACATAGGAATGCACACACTGACTCCCTGACACAAGCCAGAAGGAAGAAGTCAGAAGTTGACCCATGTAACCTCCCCAGCACCCACCAGTGAAATTTTAGATTACCTAATCTACACTCTAAATATAGAAGAACTAACATAGTAGCCAATCAAAATTGTACTAATGTCACTGCTTTGGCCCCTACCAATCACATTAGTAATAACCCAATCCTTCTAGAAAATTCCTCTAGCTCTCTATAAGAAAACCTTTGCACCTTTGTCTGGGGTTATCAAGAATGGTTGAGCACCACCACCACCATCACCCATGCTGGTTGTTTCTTCAGAATAAACACTCTTTTTCTTTGCATACTATCTGTGTCTTAAGTCTTCCTTCAGCAATTTTCAAATCCTTACGATGGACAGTCCCACAGCCATGCATGCCTAGGTAGCCCTAATTGAACTTGGTGTTAACCAATGTAAAAGAAGGAAAGAGATGGACTATGCTAGCTAGAGAGTTGATTCAGCCATTAAGAACAGTTGTTGCTCTTGTAGAGGACCTAGATTTAGTGAACTGATTCAATTCAAGCCAGATTAGATTATAATAAAGGCAGGTTTATGGGAAAGTTCTTCTCAGGAAAATCTACTGGCCCCAATAATTGAGGCCAGAAGAGTTGCCATGGGATGAGGGGTGGGGAGAAGAGAAAGAAAGAAAGGATGTGTGATGCAGAGAGAAGAGACAGAGGACAATTGACCAAAATGTCTGGATTATATAGGGAAGAGCTTCTGGGAGAAGGGCAGCCCAGTCTTTGGTCTGGAAAACTCAAGGTTGGGGGCAGGGTATTCCAGGTAGGGACTAAGGGATGCTGAGAGAAACTGGAGGTCAGGTCTGCTTGTGAAATACGTGAAGTATGTGAAATATGTGACTCAGTCCCTTATCCCAGTATTGAAGCCAAACACTAGGAAAGCAAGGTTTACAACTAATCCTCAGACATACTGAGTAGAACATGGCAGTCTGTCTTCACAGTTTAGGATTGTCCCTCTGGCCAGGTGGCCAGCTTTATCTCTGAGGTGTATGGTGCAGGTACTTCATTCTCCTCCATTATCATCTCTCTGGACAGTCCAACTCAAGCTCTTCCAGGGATGCTGAGGTTTCCTAGTGTCCCCACTATCTGAAAGGGATGAGACAGGCTGGTCCAAAGGTAGTAAGTTATCTCATTTGATTGTTCATAGTCAGTTACAGATTGAACTTCTATTCTATACTTACCCACTTCTCAATACTTCACCTGACTAGAGACAGAGTAAGACAAAGCCCACCTACTCCAGGATCCTCCTAATGTACTTTAAATTGGGCCTGCAGGCCCACCTGCTTGTCTCTTCATTCAGGAATGACAGACTCCTGAATGCAGATAAAAATGCTCCATGCAGTTCTCATCTGATTTCTGTACTGGCTGTGGGGTCTGTGAGCCTCCTGTGCTCAGGGGGGAAGACTGTCTGAGACAGCCTTTTCCATTTTTGTTTTCTTTTTCCTGGAATCATCTTTTTATGTCTGTCTCCATGGACTCTGTGCTTTTTGTTCTCTTCTACAATTTTTTTCTTTGATTCCTAGAATGGGACAGGCACAGAGAACCTAACTGGACCAATCAGTTTAAAAGTCACACTGTTCTGCCAATCATACTGTGCCTAGTCACTATTTCTCTAGTCCACCCCTTAAACTGTATAAAAACTGCTCTTAGCTTTAACTTGAGGTTCCTCTTGCCTGTGTGCGAGGGAACCCCAGTGCACTGGTTATTATCAATAAACCTCATGTTTTTGCAGTGAATACCCTGTCCGTGAGTGTTTCTGCAGGAGCGTGTCCACCATTTTATATCTTAGAGTCCAACAGAACCACTTATGATTGAGTCTAACAACATCAGAGCTCAGAGAGACACCTCTGATCCCATTCTGCCTTCAAGTCATATGTATGACTACTACCGTCTTTTTGTTCTTTTTGCTGTTTTTGTGCTGAAGGATGAAGGTTAAATCTGACCTGGTGTTGGGAAACCCCACTACTGTGGAGTTGTAACTCAAGCCTGCCTTCTCCTCCATTTCTGAGGTCTAATGTGTGATGTAGGCTATGCCTGAAGGTCACTGAGCATGTATTTTATTTTATTTTATTTTATTTTATTTTATTTTATTTTTCAGTAACTATGTAAGTTGAGAGCACAAAGTCTTTGAATTACACACGCAAAGAAAAAGAAACCAATTTACCAATATGAATTCAATACCTACATAGTCCTCTGTCAATAAGTTATAGAAAGTGATAAATCAATATATTTTCCTTCCACAAATACTTAATAAATGCCTTGTAAGCATCAAATGGATTCAAGAGAATAGAAACATGGATGCCTGTGTGATTGAACACGCTTCAGGGAAACTTCTCTATGGTGTTAACATTTCCTCTAGGTGCTGCCCAACAGCCATGTACTAGCTGAGACTGGCTCACATATAAGAGCTCTCTCTCAATCTCTCTGTCTCTGTCTCTGTCTCTGTCTCTCTCTCTCTCTCTCTGTCTCTCTCTCTCTCTCCCTCTGTCTCTCTCTCTCTCTCTCTCTCTCTCTCTCTGTGTCTGTCTGTCTGTCTGTCTATCTGTTTCTCTCCCTCTCCCTCTCCATCCCTCCCTCTCTCCATCCTTCCTTCTCTTTCATTTACTCTTCCATGTTTCTTTCTCTTCTGACATGTCTCTGGCCAGCCTCCTTCCATCTCCCTCTCTCCTCTACTTTTCTGTCTTTTTCTGTCCCCTATTCCAATAAACAAACCTGAGCACAGGTAATATCATTCACTTGTCAAATACAAAATAAGATTGATGGCTTATTAATGGAAGCAAAGTAAGATTAAATATCTTACCTCAAGGTTACAACTTGACGTTCAAAATATTCAAAATCTAATCCAAGAAGTCAATATTTCACATTGCTCATTCCTTTTTATTCAATTTTATATTCATGTTTGGTACATGTGCTTTTTAGTGAAGGAATAAAAGAAGAAAGGAAGAAAACAAATAACAAATATTAAAATAAAGAAGCCAAAAATAAGAAAAGATAATGAAGGAAAAGTTATGTGAATGGACAATTAAAAAACAAGAAGTAATGAACTCTGGTATAAATTCTTATGACGATAAAGTTTAAAAACTACTTTTACCTAGGGAAAAGTAGTATGTTAATAATAACAGTGCTTATTACTCTTTGAATTACATGAGTTTAAATACCAGTCAAACACCATCTTTTATATTTCCTGACATATTACATTTGACATTAAATTTAATAAGGACAAAATGTCTGAGCATTGCCCAAGCTACAGAAAATTATTTTTGTTTAGAGAAAGAAGCAAATAAATTACCTCTTGAGGACCCTGAGTCCCATCACATCATGCACAAATAAACCACCACCTGAGGACTGTGAGTTCCTTCACACCACTCGAGGCACCAATAAGTCTTCCTTTTCCTGTACATTCTAGAATGAAGTTACTTCAGACTGTGAATGGGTTTCTAGACAAGAATTTTTGTCAAAGTGGTTTATAAGTACTCAGGGTGATATAATAATATTGCCCTACCTTCTAGAATTATGGAAGAATAATTAGGACCATGCTCATTGCCACAGTAACCAAGGTTTGTAGCCTGATCCAAAGCCCAAGAAGAACCTTATTAATTTACATGAAAAATTCTTGGGCCATAAAGATCATCTCATCCCTAATTCCATAACCACCCTCCAGTAAGAGACCGCAGAATGGAAAAAAACCCTCTGCCACTTAGTCTGGTAAAAGGTTTTAATCAAAAACAGTATCATAGTCTGAAAAAAAAGTTTCACATCTGTTTGATTCACTTGCCTTAGCTCATAAGAAAACCCAATGGATGTAGTTAGAGGTACTCAATACAATTTAGTTAATCACTTTATTAAATAATGACAATGAGCTGAAATAGAAAGATTCTTCAAATAATGAAGAGAAAGAAACAACTCCATGTTAAAGATGAGCCTTGAGTGCCACTATTTTAATTGAGCTCATTGAGGAACAATATTTTGCTCACATTTCGAATTTAGAAATCAGATCATAACAACCTCTTTACAGAAGGTAAAAATTTTCAGGGCCAATTTATACAGATCAAACTTTCTTGAAAATGTCAGCA
>NW_021604565.1:17776484-17849514 GCF_004785775.1 Grammomys surdaster | reverse complement strand
GGGTTAGGGTTAGGGTTAGGGTTAGGGTTAGGGTTAGGGTTAGGGTTAGGGTTAGGGTTAGGGTTAGGGTTAGGGTTAGGGTTAGGGTTAGG
The DNA here is from genome assembly GCF_004785775.1 of Grammomys surdaster. Taxonomy (NCBI): domain Eukaryota; kingdom Metazoa; phylum Chordata; class Mammalia; order Rodentia; family Muridae; genus Grammomys; species Grammomys surdaster. The sequence goes on along the minus strand of NW_021604565.1, from coordinate 17,849,422 downwards.
GTTAGGGTTAGGGTTAGGGTTAGGGTTAGGGTTAGGGTTAGGGTTAGGGTTAGTGTTAGGGTTAGGGATAGGGTTACAGTTAGGGTGAAGTTGAGTGTGAGGGTGAGGGTGAGAGTGAGAGTGAGGTTAGAATTTGTACATATGGCAGAGTTCCCCAGTTCTAAGAATATCACTTACACTTTAGTCTATGTGAGTGGAGGCCCTTTGATTTGTGCTTTACCCAATCTGCACATCTTTCCTGGCATGTGTGTATACCCTTATTGTTGGCCTCATTCCTTTCATTCTCATTTGGACCTACTTTGATGGGTGAAGAAATGGCAATGTTTAAAAGAAAGTTAGTCAACTAGTTATGATATTTTAATACATTTTCATCATTGTATGTGCCTTTTATATAATCTGAATTCACCTGTGGTCAGGAGATTCGGCCTGGCACAAATAATGAGACTGACATATTCCCAAAACTCTGAAAAATCTTATCCTGACACCAGCAGGCGTGAAGACCACTCTCCCACTGCTTTTAGCATGCATGTTTGGGTGCACAACCTCTACCTCCTCAATCTCTGAGGACAGTCACTCCTTTGGTCAAAATACAGATTCAACTCCCACAGTAAAGACCTTCTAGCAGATTCTTAGAATTCCTTTTCATGTAAATGAAGTATTCCCAGCCCCTGACCCTTGCCAATAATGTACACCCACTCTGGAAATCCCTCCTCACTCACCAAGATCTATATAACCCTTGTTTACCCCAAATAAAGTTGAGCTATCTCACTGAAGCTTATCCTGAAAGTTAATCCATCGGTACTCATGATCTGGACTCTGCCCCTATCTGTGCTCCCCTCATCCTTGTGGGCCGGTGGCCAATAAACTCTGAGGAAAGGGAGACCCAAAAGAGTAAATATAATAATTATCCTTATCCTATTCTTAGACAGTAGTAGAAATCAAATATTTTTCTTATAATTGAATATGAGTAATACATCCTTTTGCTATACTTGTTAGGAAGAAGTCTGAGAATATATTGTTTTGGATTGATTTTTATTATTTCTGCAATCTGAAGTCACAAAAAGATGAATCATTATATAGATCTTAAGAGAAAGAATGATAAACAATTTGCAATAAAGGTAGTGTGTCTACATTTATGTCTGGCACACAATTGGCATTACATAAGGAAATAACAATGGTTGAGACCATCTTTAAAAACTTTACTAATAAAGTTTATTATTTGGAGTTTTAAGTACCAGTAGACAGACAATATTAAAACAAAGTAAATTATGTTAACTAAAAGAATGTTTGATTTTCTTCTGTGTCCCTGTCAAATAACATTCACAAGAAACAACCTTTTATTCCAAAGTATCACAAACATTGGCTGGAGGAGAAACTCTACTTCTTGATTCATCCTAAGTACAAAGTGATTCTTTCCTGGGGCATGGTAAGACTCTAGACTTTAAGGCAGAACCACAGTTCAAGGGATGGTTATGAGGTTCACCGAATGTCTCTTCCCTTGTTGATGACTACCATTCATACTCACTTTGATAAGTATGGCAAGAGTGAATATAAGCAAAGACAAATAGCGTATTCAGAAAAAAAAGCATTATAAAAAATAACCAATAGATAGTTCTCAGAATCAGTACATAGTATATGAAATAACCAAGGAAAATTTAAACAGTGTAAGGGACTTTCTGGAATTTTTTTTTTTGAAGTTTGTTAAAAGAAAAAAAATATTGGCTGGACCAGAAAAGACTGTAAAATTCATTGCAGTTATTTGCCTGAGGGAAACTTTTGCCTTCAGATCAAATTGGATGTCAAGTGGAGCTCCTGGGGGATGCAATTAAAATGATAAAATCAGAGAGCCAGTTAAATAAGTAAGGGCTCCAACTCTGTTCCTTGGAGAAAATAGTGGGGGCTTAGCTGGGATACAAATGAGAATCATTATGCGGTCTGTCATTTTTGAAATAAATGTAGAAATGTATAATAAGCTGTTATGATTGCTGGCCTGTGAGCCAACAGGAAGAATGGGCAGTTCAACAATAAACTCAAACATCATTCCATTGGCATCTACTGTACACCTGCTATGATTCTGTGAGAGAAAATTGATGCACTGTCTTCATGCTGTGAAAGGTGATGAATCAGGCATTAACTCGGCTTGTTGTTAGTTAAACCTGACCCTCTAGACTGTGAAGATCTGATAAAATCTGACCTAAATGCAGCCATCGTTTCTGGATGCAGATGACTGCTCAGGCCTGAGTTGCTTTCTAAAGCTGGATTATGGAGTCCCGATGCAGAACTCAGCATCGAACCGCAAAAAAGTAGGCAGAAGTAAATAAAACCTCTTAGGACACTAGGATTTTAATATATGAAATCAATAAACCAGAAGAAAAAAATAGGAGTTGGGTTGAGGTAAAACCTACCCGAGTTGGACAACATCCCATTTCAGGGATATGTTGAAGAATATGTTTTTCAGAGTGCTCTTTTCCCCATATCTGGTATGGCCAGAGGTCCCAATCTTCTGGTGCATCTGAGGTTATGGTGAGATGATGTTCCACTGCTGCTCTTCCGGTCTGTACACTCTGGTACAGGTGGAACCCATCAGCTCAGCCAAAGCCATAAGTTCCAGAAAATGTGTTCTTCTGTGAGGCAACTGAACTTGCACTTGTCATGGTCTCTGTTACAGTCTCTTCCCTTTAAGCTCTCAGGAGTGCTGTCTGAAGGTGCTTCTTTATACAGATCAAATTAAAGGATAAGCTACATCCCTGTAAAAATGCAACCAAACTGTATACATCAGGCTGTTTTACATAGGATTAGCCAAACTGTGTGTGTTATAATTTTTAATTGATGGCTGTGAGCTCTGAGGCATAGAGACCCACACAACCAAGTATAAATTCTTGTCTTATATTGTAGTTCTCTATCCATTCCCAAATAGCTACTAATGCTAATCAATAAACTGAGCCTGGCAACCTGAGAGAGTAGGAGAAACACTGCCTGACCCTGGGGTACTGTGTATCTCCCAGTGGACCACAGCCCCCTGGGATTTCAGGATCTAGGAGGCTGCAGAGAAAACTCTTTTAATCAAAATTGCACCACATGCAGAAGAGTCCTGTGGAAAAGAGACCTCACTAAAAAGACAACATCTAGTTCTAATTTGGACATTCTCTATAAGAGCTACGCCCCTCTCTGACCAACTGTGTCTCCAGAACGTAAGAGGAGTCTCAGGAATGTACTGAGGAACTGTCTGATTACTGTTGATTGGGCAATCTGGAAATACCCTATTTGTTCTTGTATAAAGGATAGCTTCACCACAATCAGTGTGAGATCCACTTACAAATTGAGCTGGCCACGGAACATGATTATAATATAGCTATGTATGTAAGTAGAATGATTATTAATTTGAAGTGATTTTTAAAGGCACAGATTCGGCTCTCCCTCAAAAGCATCTCACTTCATTTCCTTCTATTCTTCCCTTCTCTGTCCCTTCATGTCACCTCTCCCAATCCCTCCCTTTCTTCTTTATTTTCCATGCCATTCACCATTGTGGAGAGCCCTGGTGCTGTTTGTATTTTGAGGCTAATTCTGCTTCCCCAAGAGGGGCTGCCTGGGACAGAGAAGTGAATCAAATACTGGGGTGGCTTCCTTTGAACGTTCACCTAATGAATAAAGATTTCTAGGAACCAATCACTAGGCGAAGAGTAGGTGGGACTTCCTGGTCAGAGAGGGGGAATGAAGATACAGATAAGGGGGTCTTGCTTTTTGACAGGGAGAGCTTGGAGGACAAGACGTAGCTAGCAAGAGGCCCTTGGATTAGATGGTGGATCCGCCAGGATTCGCCACCAGAGAAGTTATTTTAGGATAGCTTGCTAATTAGGATGCTAGTTGCTCCACCCAGTGACTGAGTAACCTGTTGATTCTGAACTAAGTTTGTGTGATTTTTTTTTCACGCGGCACTTAACTGGGTTCTAGGGAGAAAGTTCAGAGGCAAAGTATGGGTTTGCAAGAAGTGCACCCCAAAATGCCATGGGAATTTGAAAGCAGGGGGCTGGTGGGGTAGTGACTCTCGTGAGTGGGAACTTAACCAGGTGGGTGGAGAGATTTTGGAGCTCGGAATCTGAGAGTTTCCATGAGATGAGAACAGGCCTAGCTGGCGATAGCATGGATTACCTTTTAAAATATTTCACATCACAATTCCCTCCCTCTTTCTTCCTTACTTCTTTTCTTTGTCTTATGTGCTCCCTCCCTCCCTTCATACCTTCCTTCCTTCCTTTCTTCTCTTAAAGGTTTTCCCAAAAACTTAATATTGAAGTTGCACCTGACAATGACCATAATTTAAAATGGAAATGCTCCTCCTAGCAATGCATTATATATCCTTCAATCCATCAGTCAATGTTCAGCAAACACTCAATGTGCAAGCATTTTGGACTAGGTTGTATGGTGCTTTGGTCTCCGATATTCTAGCTATTAACAATATGATGCTATTTAATTAATTAAAATTGAATATAAGTAGATTTTGCTTCTCAGTAGCGCGAGCAGCAGTCCACGTGCTCACTAATAACATGGGTTAGAAGTTGGGGAATATGAATTGAGCCACTCAGATTAGAGACAGCTGTGCCGTCCAGCACTTTTCGAGGGGGTAGGGAGTATGATTCCCTAAAGACCGGTTTGTTTAGCTATGATAATAAGTAGAAGAGATACCCGAATCGATAGATCAGCAGTATAGCTAAAGGGACAGCTGGATGTCTAAGCAGAGAGGAGCTGGCATAAACTGCTTTAAAAAACAAATCTCAAGTTTATACATTAGTGAAAATTGAAGGCAATTAGAAACGAAAACCAAATACATGAGTATTTGAACAAATAAAACCCACGTCTCTGAAACAGCCTAAGGGGGAGCTGGTGGTTTTGAGCGGTTTCTCGGATGACTATGAGCAAAAAATATTCAGCATTTCAAGTGGGTCTCTATGAATTATGGAAGAAACTAGCATGAAATATGTAACCCAGCGTGGGGAAAATGCCTCCTATGCCTGGAGGCCTTGGATGTGAAGCCGGAATGAGGAGCGAGCAGAATGGACACTCTGCTTCCATGGCTACCGCATAGACTCCACTGTGATAACACAACATTGAAAATTAAGAGACACCCAGGAACTGATTCTTTGCAGAAATGAAGCCATATTTCAAATTATTATCTCTGAGATCAACACATGCCTTCAAAAAGATGGATGTATGTGCGATGTCTAGGTCAAAAGCATCTGTGGGAAAGATGGTAGAACAGTTTTGACATTGACCCAAAGTCTTGGAAAGACTGTAATTTAAATAGCCCACCGTTTCGATAGGACTTGGAGAGCACAGGCCACCATCACTAATTATTCTGGTGATACCAAGGTTTGACGGCAGATGAGATTAATCAGCGAAGAGGAAGGAAATGGTGAAGCAATGCCATAATGAATACTTGTGCTGTCATAGCGACAAGTCAAGGTAAGTGGATGCTGGGGCTTGAGATTAATTTGTCTTTGGTATTTTGTGTTATTAACTAGGACAAGTGGAGATTATACTCAGGAAATAAAAGTCAACCACAATTGTAAGTAATTTTTCATATACATTTAGAGGGAATACACGTGAGGGACTAATGTCCTGAAGTTAACTGGACCTAGAATAGTCCTTGAGGCAGTTTCGGCATCTGCAGACTATGGTTCTGTAAGCTTGAGACAATTTTAGGTTCTAACTTGTTAACACACACACAGAGAGAGAGAGAGAGAGAGAGAGAGAGAAGAGCGATATCATGACAATAAGCGCCTCATGATTTTCTTTTTAAGCCCACTCTTTAGTAAGCATTTGAGCCTATATATAGATCCATAATTCCATTGATATATGCGTCTGCTTTTTTGTCAATACAGTGATGCATCGCTTGAAATCAGGAATGGCTGTGTCTCCAGCAGTTTTATTGTTCAAAGTTGTTTTGACTATCCTGAGTTTATAGTGTTTTCATAAGACTTTTCAAATCAGTTTTTAATTTCTGTGAAGAATTTCATTGAGGTTACGATTTATTGAATTTGTATGTTGCTTTTGGTAGGGTGGTCTTTTTCACAATATTAATATTTCCAATCCATTCATTCACGTGGAGATCCTTCTCTCTTTGTATCTCTTCTTTAGTGTCGTAGGCCTCTTTTGTAGGCCTTTTGCTATACTAGTCTTCCCTTGGTCAGATTTATTCTAAAATATTGTATGACTTTTCGAAGCTATTTTTTTTTTTGAGACAGGGTTTCTCTGTGTAGTTCTGGCTGTCCTGGAACTCACGCTGTAGACCAGGCTAGCCTCGAACTCTTGAACTCAGAAATCCGCCTGCCTCTGCCTCCCAAGTGCAGGGATTAAAGGCGTGCGCCACCACCGCCCGGCAAAGCTATTTTTAAAAGCATTGTTTTCCTGATTTTCCTCAGTGTTTTAGTATACAGCAAGGCTTCTGAATTTTGTGGGGTAATTTAATGTTCTCTTACTTTGCTGTAAACTTGAGCCTATTCCCCAAAACCTCTATGTTCTTCTACAGAGATACTTGCTTATCATGTTCATGATAGCCAAGCAATGGAAACAATCTCGATGTCCACCAACTGATGAAAGGTTAATAAAAATGTGTTGTCATACACAATGGAATATTATTCAGCTGTTAGGGAAAACTGAGTTATAAGATTCACAGGTGTAGCTAGTCACAGCATGTCAATAATTTACTGGTGTGTGTGTGTGTGTGTGTGTATGTGTTTCATTCGACTGTCCAGATTGCTCCTGGATACTTTAGTGTGCGAGTGCAGTCTCTCAGGATCCAAAGCATTGTAGCTAAATTCGCCACTATACACAAGTAAATGGATTGAGCTAGAAATATTCATGCTGAGTAAGGTAACCCAGACTCGGACAGGCAAGTATTGCACATTCTTTCAGATGTGGGTGCTAGCTAGCTTTTGATATTTTAGAAATGTACGTGTAAAGCAGAGTACCCATAGGTGTCATGAAACTACTAGGGGCTGTGGAGGAGATTCTAAAGAAAGAGGCATTAGAACTGAGGTGATCAGAAGGGGACAGGGATAATGGGACATAAAGGGTTAAATAGGATGCAGACTTGCGAGGATATTGTACAGGAGGTTGTATGAGAAGGGATAAGTAACACTGAAGACATTTGAAAAAGTATATGGAAACCTACAATTGTAGATTCTTCTGATAATATATACATATACAAAATATATATGATAAGTATATTTATATATACACATACATACATCACACATACACATCATATATGTAAGCATTATACACATATACAAATGCATCATATATATACACAGCATATACATACACATCATATACATATACACATATTTAAAAAGAGTGTAGACAGAGTTACCCTATTGGGACAGGGCAATGCTATTCTCACACACTCTGTATCAAATAAAAAGTCCAGTGTCAGTGTCTTTGTGACCTATTGATCAATGGTGTTCCATAGACTTTCTCTCAAACATTACAGACTATTTCTATTATGCTTTTTTACTTTGACCAGTAGAAATTGATTGTGAAACTCCATTGTTGAAGACATAACCTACTTGAGGCCTAGGACAAGCTAGTACCAATCTAGAAACATCCTCACTACTGGTCACGCTTTTTAGTATTTGAATTGCTACACACGTTAATAGGAAAGGAAAAGGCATTAACAGTCTTGCCCAGCTGTTAACCCTGAAAAGTACAACCGTGACTGGCCAGACAAGATGTACCTGGTGAAAGCATAGCAAAAAATGTTATGGAAGTAACCAACGACTTTCTGATTGGATTTACTGTCTGCTTCACAAGATGGAACTCATACTCGGTACCATTAACTAGACCCAAAACCTCAGAGCTGCCTAAGCTCTGAGTCTTAGGGCGGAATCTAAGACTGTTATTCTTCTAAATGGACATATTGATAAATTATCCTCTAAGTTACTGTGTTTATATCCACAGATTAATGCGTCTCTCAATCTTCATCAGAGAAACTTCAATTTTCCAACAGGTATCAATTAACACAGAGATACACGACTACTCAATAGGCAGAGTATGAGGCACTGTGGATCTTTTGGCTCTAATTGCAATATCAGTATCATGCTCTGTCTTAGTTTGAGTTTTATTACTGTGACATGATGATCACGTCAAGTCTTATAAAGAAAAACATTTAAATGGGGATGGCTTACAGCTTCAGAGATACAATCCATTATCATCATGGTGGGAAGCATGACAGTGTCCAAGCAGACATGATGGTGGAGAAGTAGTTGAGAGTTCTACATCTTGATCTGCAGGAAGCAAAAGGGGACTGTATTCCACACTGGGTGAAGCTTAATCATACATGACTTCAAAGCTGGCCTCCACAGTGACACACTTCCTCCAGCAAGGCCACATCTACTTCAACAAGGTTGCATCTTCTAATAGTGCCACTTCCTAAAACTAGGCATTTAAACCTATGAGTCTATGGAAGGGGGCATATCTATTCAAACCACCACATGCTCCCTCCAGGCCGTGCCTCAAGAATTATTGTAGAAGTGAGAGTGGAAGGACTGTAGAACCCAGAGAACATGAATGCCTGCAGTAATTGTGTAGTTTTTGGACATGCCACAGTCATTACCCACATGGACCCACAGCAGTTGTTACTAGTGCACAAGATGTACACAAGATCAAGCCAGCCAAATTCCCAGCATGGATGGATAGTTGGTACCTGAGGAACAACACCTGTGGCTTCCTTTGGCATCTACATGCACCTTCACAAATACACAGGCATGTAAATGAACATCTTGAACACATATGGGCACACAGATACACACACACGTGAACATGCACACACACAAGCACAAACCTTCTATTTTTATTTTATTTTAACAGTTGTAAGTTTCAGTATAACTTAAAATGATTAAAAGATAGGAGTAATGAAGATGGAAATCTCGTGGTGTACAGAATGCTAGTATCTCTGAATCACCTAGAAATATATGTATATAAAACACACTATGTTTTTAGTATCATATTAACAATCAGTTCTTTCTGTTAGCCTTTTCATGACCCTACCTACATCAGAGTAGATTCATTTGAATTTCTGGATCTCTTCTACATATTCTGGCTTGTTTGTGAGCACTTTTATATCACTGTAAAAACTATATTGTTATGTACCTTTATAAAATCTGTTCTTCCTGGTTTTTTCTAACTAAATTCCTAACAAGGTTTGCATACTTGATTGCTTTTGGTATAATTCCTTAGACATAACAGAAGCTCCATGAATATTTGTGGTAGGTGAAATTGGAGATACCCTGATAATTGAAAAGAAGCACAAACTTGACTGTTTTGTATGCTTATTTGTTATTACCCTGGGAACAGCCATAGGTGTTCTATTTAATGATTTATGCAAATGTGTGTGCATGTTCATGTGTGTTCAAGTGCACAGGTGTGTGTAGGTGCACATGTGCTGCATTCATGCATGTGAAGACCAGAGGTCGACCTTAGGTGTTGTTCCTCAGAGACCATCTACTTTTACTCTTTTGGTCCAACTCACTTAGATGCCTGGTTAGCTGGTCAGTGTCCACCTACACAGTGCTAAGATTATAAGCTTATGCCATGGATATCAGCGTTTTTACCATGAATTCTTAGTGTTGAACTTAGAATCTCGTATTTTTAAGTCAAGCACTCTAACAACTGAGCTGTCTCCCTAGCTCTAGAGATTGTACCTTTTATGTCATTTAGTCACCATACATAATAATATAATGTATGCTATATAACAAGATAGTTTGTGCAAAACTCTTTATTACCTTGTGTGTTAGCAGCATGAATGCCAAGAATAAAGCACAAAGTCAAATGAGGTTGTTTCTCACATAGGAATAGCATATGATCAATGTGTACAGAGACCCACAGTGAGCCTACTTAAATAGATGCTGATGCGCTTACTAATTATACTTGGGTAATTTACAAGTACACCAGACATGGCCTGGATGACAATATGATCTGTCTAGAATAAGATACTGATGTGCTTTCTGATTATACTTGGTTAATCTGTTCAAATTAACCAAGTACTTTTCTGCTAACAGAAATTTCCACTTGCTTTGAAAGTGCTTTGAGAAAGGAAACTACCAATGTAAAGTAGCCTGGCTGCTGTTTTTTATTGGCTGATGGATTTCTGCAGAGTCCTTTAAAGTTAAAAGGATGCATTTAACTAACAGATACATCAACCACAGTCATTAAAGAGAGACATGTTCTGGATCCACACCCAAGCATTGGTCATGGGGAAAATGTCAGGAATAGAGTCAAAGTACTAGCTCATCTTTGAGAATATACTATGCTCTGGGGTCTAAGATAATATTAGATAGTATGACATATCCTAGGATATTATCTATATCTCTTGGTTCTCAAATCTCTGTTTCCTAAGAAATCAAAAATTATTAATCTTATTCAAGGATGAAGTACGTGAGACTTAAACACATTTGCTTCACTCCAGATAATTGGTATGTCAGCCAGCTAGTATTATTTGTGTAGTATCAAAGCTTAATGATTCCCAGGCTTATAAACCAAAAAAAAAAAAAAATTAAGGGCCATGCGAATGATGTTAAAGCAATATAAAAGTCCTGCCATTGTTACCACACATACACATGTATTTTAAGTTCAGTCTTTTGTCCCCTTTCTCTAGACTTTATTCCTTTCCATTATCCATACAAGACAAGGTGGAATGATTCAACCAGGCTTTGGTACATTTTAAACTCCAACCAGATTACCTCATTCTTGCAAACTCTAGTGCAGTTTAGTGCTGTGTGCTTTGCTACAGACAGGCATTCTCTGGTGCTATGTACTCATCTACTGCAAGATTCGCTGTAAGTCACTACAGCTATATTGTTTACATTTTAGTCTCCTCTTTTAGAGCATGAGCAACACATTAAACAACGTGTCTGTCAACAATGTACTCTTACCCTCAGCTGAGGCAGAGTATATAACCTTACTTAGTAAGTATGAGTTGAAGTGAAATACAGTGGTGCAATTAGTCAGATTTCTCTGCACTCCACTTCACATTTAAGGTAGATTACATTAAGTAATTAGTAAAATGAATGGTAATCAAGATTAAAAATTTGACCAACCAATATGAATTTTAAAAGGGTATAATAACAATAACACTGCATCTTCGTTTTAATCAAGAGGGGTTTCAAGAATAAATTCATGGCACTGTGCCTCATCTTCCTGAAGGTTGAGAACAAAAAGGAGATGTGCCTGGACTTTCCCCAGTGCCTTCTGTGTTTTTAAGGCGTCCGGTGGAGTTTGGGTTCATAAGCTGCGTTCATTATTGAAAATAGAAGTGTCACTTCTACCTTCCCCCCCTGGAAAACTTGTTGTCTTACATTGCTTCCTGCAGAAGGCGTCTGTGGTGGTTCTTTAAGCTACAAAAAATTTCCCAAGCTTGTGTGACATTAGCCCTGTCAAGTATCTATGATGCTGGACCCCGAGGGAGGTGAAGGCTATGTGGTCAAACACCGTGGCCTACCCTGGTCCTGCACAATTGAGGACGTACAAAACTTCCTCTCCGACTGCACCATTCTTGATGGGGTCGCAGGTGTTCATTTCATTTATACTAGAGAAGGCAGGCAGAGTGGTGAGGCTTTTGTCAAACTTGAGTCAGAAGATAATGTAAAATTGTCTCCGGAAAAAAGACAAGGAAAGCATGGGACATCGGTATATTGAGGTGTCCAAGTCACAGAAAACCGAGATGGATTAGGTATTGAAGCACAGTGGTCCAAACAGTGCCAGCAGTGCCAATGATGGCTTTGTGAGGCTTCGAGGACTCCCATTTGGATGCACAAAGGAAGAAATCGTTCAGTTCTCAGGGTTGGAAATTGTGCCAAACAGGATCGCACTACCTGTGGACGCGGAAGACAAGATTACAGGGGAGGCCTTCGTTCAGGTTGCCTCGTAACAGCTGAGAAAGCTTTAGGGAAGCACAAGGAGAGAATAGGGCACCGGTATATTGAAGTGTTCAAGAGCAGTCAGGAGGAAGTTAGGTCATACACAGATCCACCTCTGAAGTTTATGTCTGTGCAGAGGCCTGGGCCTTATGACAGGCCTGGCACAGCCCGGAAGTACGTTGACACTGTGAAACAAGCAGGCCTGGATAGCATGATGAGGTATGGTGCCTATAGTGCAGGCTATGGGGGCTATGAAGAATATAGCGGCCCCAGTGATGCCCTATGGCTTCACCACTGACCTGTTTGAGAGAGACCCCAGCTTTTGTCTCTCAGGAATGTGTGACCACAGATACGGAGACAGCGAATTCACAGCGCAGAGCAGCACCGGCCACTGTGTCCACATGAGAGGGCTGCCCTACAAAGCAACGGAGAACGACATTTACAACTTCTCTCCACTCAACCCTGTGTGAGTTCATACTGAGACTGGTCCTGATGGAAGAGTGTCGGGAGAAGCTGATGTTGAGTTTGCTACTCATGAAGAAGTAGTGGCAGCTATGTCCAAGGACAGGGCCAACATGCAGCACAGATAAAAAGAGCTCTTCCTCAATTCAACAACAGGGGCTAGCAATTGGGCTTATAGCAGTCAGGTGATGCAGGGCATGGGCAGCTCCCCGGGCAACTCACAGTGGCCTGGAGAGCCAGTCAGTGGGTGGCAGTTACGGGGCCGGCTACAGCGGTCGGAACAGCATGGGTGGATATGATTAGTATTGTAGAAACATTTGAGTTATTTCAATCAAACTTTCACAGGCAGCCAATAAGCAGTCAAGAGCAGTTTATAACTCTAGAGGAAGCTGGGGGACCCACTTTGCACCATGAGTTTGTGAAATCTGGATTAAAAAATTACCTCTTCAGTGTTTCTCATGCACACTTTTCTACTAGCACGTAATATTGAGTAAACTAAAACTGCTTTCTTACGCTTTTCTCAATTAACATTTTTGGTAGTATACTTAAGAGTGATGCTATCTGAGTTAAGTAGTTTATAAGTATGTTGAGTGGATCTTTAAGCACACCACAGTGAACACACTGGGGACATGTACTTTTCTGGAGAACTCGAAGGTGCCAGATCCCTGATGCAGAGAGAAGCATTTCTCATGTTCATTCTAGTTTATATTTTCATTTAAAATCTTTAGGTTAAGTTTAAGCTTTTTAAAAGTTAGTTTTGAGAATTGAGACACAGTACTAATACTGAAGGAATTGGTGATGCCTTGACTTAAAGCTTTCTCTGTACTGTGACTCCCTTTTGGTGTATTTTGCTAAGTGAAACTTGTTAAATTTTTTGTTAACTAATTTTTTTTCTTAAAATAAAGATTTTTTTCACAATGAAAAAATAGATTCATTTAATTTGACTCATAAATTAAGTGCATACTATTGTAATATAAAAATGTGTGTGTGTGTGTGTGTGTGTGTGTGTAACTATTTAACTACTATACTTTAGTTAAGATCCAGGAGAGCAGAAAAACTATTTTCACATGATCACATGAGAAATCTGTTATGTTTGCTTATTGCTAACATTTGAGAATTTCATTTATGAGATTAGGTAATTTTTAATAGCATAGAGTAATAATGCATATATTAATGTAGTTTGTATTTATATAGCTAAGAAGCAACACTTTCTGCAACTGAAGCTAGCTGAAAATATTTCCATTTTTAAATATCATTTATCTGTAGTCAAAACAATTTAGCTTCATGTACATAAGATTTATAGCATGCCTATTAACAGCTCCTTAGTGGAGCTAGAAGTGCTGGTTAGCTTTTGGGTAACTTGACACAATTTAGAGTCATCTGATGGGAGAGAACCTCAACTGAAAATGTCCGTCCATGAGATTTGCCTGGAGACAAGCCTGTGAGACACTTCTGAGGTTAATGATTGATATAGAAGGGTCCAATCCATTATGAGTGCAGCTATCCCTAGGTCCTAGATAGTATAAGAACACAGCTTGGGCAAGCCAGGAGAAGCAAGCCAGAAAGCAGTGTTCATTCATGTCTTCTGTTTTAGTTCCTGCCTCTGGGTTCCTGGCTGGAGTTCCTGCTCTGATTTTCTTTAAGGATGGGTGGTGATATTGGTGATAAGGAAGTGGAAGGTGAAATATACCCTTTACTCCCTAAATTGCTTTTGGTCATGGTGCTTTTTCATGGAAATAGAAATCTAACTAAAACACTAGATGAAATCAGTAGCAATGAAATCTAAATTTCATGTGCTACAATAACCAAAACAAATCCACATAAACACCTCTAGGCCTTTTATAGCATAGTATAAGAAACTTTTTTTTTATAGTATAAGAAACTATACAAAAGATAAATATATTTCCTGGTTGAATTATTAACAGGAAAAATATGAAAATTTTTGGATTCAAATGTCAATGATATTCAAAGATTTTCTTCTTCTGTTTTGAGACCCTAAATATAAATTTTGTTTCATAGTGGAATTTTTAAAAAATATTCCCTTAACCTTAAATTTATGAAATTAATTGTAACTTTACAAGCATTCGACTGCACTACTAAATCCAAAAATTCATAGTCGATAACAGCTATGTCTTTTTTAAATACTAATTGAAAATGTGCTTTTGTTAAATAAAATATTCCCACCTGTTCAGCTAGCAGACAATTTTTCATGCACAAGAAGCAGAATTTGGTTCAAGTAGGAGTGTTAAAATAATGGGCCCTGTTTAACAGGAAATTATGCACTCCAGAGGAAAGCACCGATCAGATCAGAGCCCGTGAGGGCACAAGGGATAAGATTACAGGTTACAGGAGTTGAATTTCTGCACCTAAATGTAGCAATCATGTGTCTAAGAGATAAAAAGTCATAGAGGTGAGTGTTCTACCTTCGTGTGAATATAATGCACAGTTAATTATTTTATGTCCAGTAAATTATTTTATACACAATTATTTTATGTACAATAATTAATTTACAATTGTATAGTGTATGATAATTAACTCATATAAATTGTATAAATGGACATATTTAATAATTCATGACAAAGCAAGATTTATTTCAGTTAGTTATTGAAGAGAGTTAAGATGTTAATTTGTGAATATCATGCATGTAAAAATCAAACCTTGGGTCATGTAGGAAATAACCTTTCTCTTTTTATTGTTTTATTTTGCTCATATCTCATCTTCTTTTGAGCAGCCCTAGTTCATTCTGTTTCATTCTGTTGTTAAAGCCATTATATTACAGATGAAAACTTGTTTCATAATGATTTCAGTGAACCAACTATTTCTTAGTGCTAGATTTAAGAGTTGACAAAAGAAAACTGTGATCATCTGGATGCAATTTGTGTTCTAGTAGGGGATCTAGTATTCCCTCTGGAAAGCACGGCATCTCTGCCTAGCTGGGTACAGATTCAGGTGAATAATAGACTTCTGAAGTCTCTAATAGATAAGGCCTTTACAGAAGACTTTAAGTATATTTGCAAAGCAAGGCTTTAAAACACACAAATAATACAATGTGTTACCACCTTTGAAATGTGCAATAAATTGATCCAATTTAGAGGAGGCTCTTCTAGCATGTCATTGCTCTGTGTTGTGTGGGTATTTTAAATGGATGCTTCAAAATAATGTTTTTATTATATAATTTTTATAAATTAACCCAGTAGTTATTTGTTTGCTTTGTTGTTTTTATTTTTAATGAATATTTTATTGGTTTATATTTACACAAATGTTTTAATTTTCTTCCTTCCCCTCCTCCAGTTCCTTCCATATCCTCCCCTACTTCCCAACACATTGAATGTCATGCTCTTTCTCTCTTAGAAAACAAAATACCAAAGAAACAAAACTAAAGTAGAGAAATGTGAGAGTGATTGATTCACCTCAATTGAAAAATCTTTCACATTCTGAACAAGTTATAAAGCCAAGTGTTGTCCTATTTTTGTCCTATATCCAAAACTCCACTTATTGCGAGCCAAAATATTTGGCCAAAGTACAGGCCTACTGCAGAATAACATCTCTTAGATACTATTTAAGACAGTAGTAGGTGTGGTCAGGGAGATATCTCTAAGGAGATACTTTTGAACTAAGAAATGAATCATAACAAGGACTCAGGTATTTGGAGATGTTTTAAAAGATTAACTCAGGGAGTGACAACAGTCATGACAAAGGTCCAGAGGCCCGGGAAGTGTTACTGTGACGCTCCACGAAGGAATGGAAGCAGAGAGTAAAGCTGCCCAGTTGAGTAAGGACAAATGCCTTAGACTCACGACACCGCAAAGGCCCTTGATCCAGTGAGCTACATCAATGCAAGTTTTTTGGCAAATTCAGGCTCAAAAACAAATATTCTCTTTCCTGTGCTCAAAGCTTTTAAAATTTAAAACGGTCGGCTACACTAAGAGTGGAGCAAAATTGCTCATTTTATTATTTTTAGAAAAGATATCCAATTGCACCCCATCCCCAGGGTCAATTTCATATGCCTGTCTACAAACTAACATGAGTTGATATGTCAAAATCCATTCAATAAATCATGTTTCCAACACTGTCTCTTCTAAATTACATACTGCATAGTATTTTACTTTTTTTTTTTTAAAGACAGGCCTTGATTATAGTGAACCTTTCCTGTCTCTGTGCAAATGACACACACCAAGGAAGGAACGTTTCTGCAAGCAGCTCTTGGCTGGACACACTTGTAGCTGGGTCTATTGGCATGTGACGTTCATCTCAGGATATAC
Source organism: Grammomys surdaster (assembly GCF_004785775.1). Classification (NCBI taxonomy): domain Eukaryota; kingdom Metazoa; phylum Chordata; class Mammalia; order Rodentia; family Muridae; genus Grammomys; species Grammomys surdaster. The sequence goes on along the minus strand of NW_021604565.1, from coordinate 17,832,786 downwards.
TTTTAGGAAGATGAAGCAAAGCAAAGGTCTGATTTAGTATTTTCATTTTAAAGAAGAAAATCAATTTCTGTATCCCAATATATGACAGAATGTCATTTTGATTAGTGTGCCTCTAGCTACGTTCAGGTCGTTTAATTTCAGTAAAAGATGGCAGGAATACATCGTCAGTGAGGAAACTTGACAGAACTCGTAATGTTGTCATGGCAAAAATATCATTATTTTGAGAGGATTCTGACAAGTCTCTGACACCTTCCTGTTTAGATGCCCTTCCAAGACAGGCTGCTGAGAAATTAGGTGGACATGCAACGAGGCTTACAGGAACAGATACAAACACTGAGTCACAAGGAAGATTCTGTGCTACCCCTGTGCAACTTGGAACTCTAAGGACTCTCATTTTTCTGACCTCGTAAAAATGAATTTAACAATACAGTTCCTCTGCAGACCCACACGCTTAGCTCCGGGTTCACAGCTTGAGATCCCACTTTGTCCCCCCAAGCCACCTTTGCCATGTGAGTGGGAGTATAAATGACACCCTTTCTTCTGTTTCTCATCCCAACCCGGACCAGCTGCCACCTTCACACCCCAGCCCAGCTCCAGACCAGAAGTTTGGGAGCCATCTTTGCCTGATCCAATGAAACGGCTCATGGCTCATGCACCAGCTTCATGTGGCCTGGCTCTTATCACAGAGCACCACGTAGCAGGCGCTTTTAAAATCGCCTCTTTGCCTTTAATTTTCCTTACTCAGGAAATGACCCCATAGTCTGGATTTCCCAGTTGTCATGGGTGGCATTGATTATTTTCTTTTAAATCTGGATAGTGGATCTTTTCTGAGATCCTGGGAAACCCGAGCTACTCTCTTTCATTACTCATCTTGCAGCGTCCCTTCTGTCTTCTCATACTTTCCATCAGCTCTGCTCAGAAGGTTCCCGAGGGCTGCCATTAGTCCAGCAATCCCTGCATCAGATTAATCTGTAAAGAACCTCATCCGCTGAGTTTCTAATAGTAACCGTTACTGTTACTTGTCTATTCGTTTTATTTATTACTCATGCTTTATTCCTAGAACTTCCTGGTCAGTTTTCACGGTTTCTATGTACTACTTTCAGGTTTGTTTCACTTAGTTTAAACACTTAGAACTTTGCCGAAGTAGGTTTTTAAATTGTAAAATTCGACTCCTTGGAACTCTGATGTTTTGTGTTCCTTTTATCACCTGCTAGAGTCTCTACTTGATTTAGGAATGGCTTCATTCTGTGTAGATGGGCGTGTCCTGTGGTGCCGCTAGTGGCCAACTGGGACATCCTAACCCATGACACAGCACAGATGCTTTATGATGTCACCTCCATACACAAGCACACCCACACACAAGTAATTTCAAACATACACACACACGCACACACACACACAAAATCCTGTTACCATTTTGTGTTTCTGTCTGTATTTCTTAACGGCACTTGGGCCTTATCCAGTTTCTCATCAATTTACAAGTGTAAGAGTTGGTCTTTGCTCCATTTTGGGTAAAATCTGTTTAAACAGATTTGCTTCTAAGAGACTTAATTCCAAGTTCCGGTGTGTGGAAACCGCAGGTGCTAAAGAGTCTTAGCTACTCTATTCCACACAGGACAGGAGCACACACTTTTTATTTTATTTTTTATGTTCCATAGATTTTTTTTTTTTTACTGAAAATAGATTCTGTTTTTTATGCAGTTTTGTTCATGAACTATAGTTTCCCCTCCCCCCACTCATTCAGCTCCTTCCCACCTGCCCTACCATCTGGAGCCACTCCTTTTCTGTCTCTCCTTAGAAAACAAAGAGGCATCAAAGAAATTAATATAATATATATAAAGTAAACAAACCAGGATATGACAAAAAATACAAGAAAAAGAGCCAAAGAAAAAGGACAAAAGCCACATGTAGACATGGAGACACATGTTTGCACACAGGAATCCTATAATAATGCAAAATTGGAAACCATTTTATACACACACACACACACACACACACACACACACACACACACACGCACACACACGCACACGCACACACACGCACACAAAGAACCTGGAAGTAAAAACAAAAAAGCAAACAAATGAAAACAACAAAACAAACAAATAAAAAACAACAAAACAAACAAACAAAAACCAGAAACAAAAACCTGCTCTTAGCATTATGAGAAAAGACTCTCCAAAGACGCCATTGAGTTCGTTTTGTGTTGGCCACCTACTACTTGCTTGGCCTGGGGCCTACCCTTAGGAGGTTTGCCCACTGAGACTCCCTTAGAGAAAACTAATTTTTCATTTGCAAGTGGCTATGCACTGGAGATAGCTTCTGGGTTAGGGGGTGTGTCCACTGTGCCCACTTCCCCCTTGAGCTCTAGGATTCCATCTAGTGCAGACCCACTCAGGCCCTGTGTATGTTGCCTCAGTCTCTGTGAATTTATATATGCGCCAGCTCTATTGTGTCTAGAAGACCTCAATGCCTTTGTGTCCTCAGTCCCCTCTGGCTCTTCTACTTTTTCTACCTCCACTTTTGTTGAGTCTCCTGAACTCTGAGGGGAGAGATTTGATGGAGACATCCTATTTAGGGCTGGATGTTCCAAGGTCTCCCTCACTTTTTGCATGTGCGGTGGTTGTGGGTATCTGTATTTGTTCCCGTTGGCTTTGGGAGGAAGCTTCTCTGACAGTGGCTGAACAAGGCAAGGATCTTGGAGTAGATCAGAATGTCCTTAGGAGTCATCTATTTTATTATGTTTCTTTAGCAGAACAGTAGCATTTGATTTTATCCTAGGTCCTTAGGTCATCTAGTCTCAGGTTCTTGGGCACCTAAGAAGCTTTGGTTATGACCTAAGTATCTTAGATGTACCTTAAGCCAAATCAGATATTGATTGGTTACCCCACACACCTTGTGCCACTATTATCCCAGCATATCTTGCAAGCTGGCCACTCTTGTAGATAGAAGGCTTCGTAGCTGGGTTAGTGTTTTCCTTTCTCCTTTGGTAGCACTGAGCACTTTCTGACCTTGAAAAAAAAATCACTTGTTAAGTTTGTGTCAACTCAGGAATATAGTTGTACAGACATCTGAGCTTCTTCGGCCAGAAAGGCTGCTGAAGATATCCTATAATCACCCAAGATCATAAGTGTTCATCTGATTAAGCCTCCATATCATACACTGATTCTCTGTTGCGGTGATAAACCACAGAGCAAAAGCAATTTATTGTGGCTTCCATGTCACTGTCCATTATCAAGGGAAGCCGGGGCAGAAGCTTGCATCAGCAACATGGAGGCAAAAATGAAGCAGAGACTTAATAGATGAATGTTGCCTACTAGCTTTTTCCCTGTGGCCTACTCAGCTTGCCTTCCTGTATGACCCAGGTCCACTTACCCCGGGAAGCACTATCTACAGTGGGCTGGGGCCTCTCTCATTAGTAGTTAATCAAGAAAATGTCTCACAGTCCAGTCTGATGGAAGCAATCCCTCAATTGAGGGTTACTTCTTTCCAGATGACTCCAGTTTAAACCAAGCTGACAAAACCTAAATATCACACAATTTATTGATTAACACTTTCCTGTTTCCATAGATTAGTTATGAAGCAGTTGCTGCTTGACAACAGGACAGGGACATATGAAACCAATAAAACTTCATGTGTAGGATGAGAAAGTGGTATGTATATAGAAGGAAGAAGTTCAATGTAAGGATAAAATGGCCTGAGAAACATGATGTGAACTTGGAGTTCCCAAGAAGGGCCTTAATTTAGTGAATAAGAGGCAGCCTAGAAAGATTTTAGAGAGAGACGTGCAACTGTATTCACCCGTTAGTTCCCTTCTGTTCTAAGGTGTCAAAAATGTGTCATTTCACTTCTGTAGTGGCTTTTTAATTTTTTCTGAGTGGCCTTTTTCATAAGAATTGTAAGAAGAATCTAGAAAACTGGGCTGTAGATGTATAGGAGGCTTTATTCCCTTGCCATTTAGCAGCGTGTAATTTCATGTTTGAGTTTCGCCAAGTTCATCTCTGCAGATGTCCATTGACATGGTCATACTGCCCCCTGGAGGCGAAGTTTTAAATGGCAGGTAAGGAGACAAATGGTCAGCTTTGTCTAAACTAAAACTGCATCTGGAAGAAAACAAAACCAATCAAATGTAATTATACTGCATAAAGGCTAGCAATCTACTCAGACAGTAAATAGGAAACAGGGCATTAGAAAGGCTGACCACGCTTTCATATTAGAGAAAAAATGCTAAAATTTTAATTTATTCATTTCTCAAATCTTTAAGAATCCTAAAGATGTATTTAGATTTTGAAGTATTGCAACTTTGGACAAAAATTAGAAATTTTGGTTCTTTTTACACACAGAGAGAGAGAGAGAGATAGAGAGAGAGAGAGGGAGGGAGGGAGGGAGGGAGGGAGAGAGAGAGAGAGAGAGAGAGAGAGAGAGAGAGAGAGAGAGAGAATGAATCTATCTATGGCAAAGTTTTGCCTTGAACTCATGGCATTCCTTCCACCTCACCATCCAAATTGACAGGAGTAGAAATGTAGGGCACAACTCTTGGCTTTAAAAGGATTTTTTTTTAACCTGGGCAAGAATAGGGGTTTGAAAATCCTTATAGAGACATTTAGTATTTTATTTCTCGCTTTCCTGAATGTATTGTGGTATGAAGTTTAGATGAAGCAGAATTAATTGTTTTACTTTTACTATTATGAATTTTATTATGTTATTTTGAGGCCAAATTATATTGTTAGTCTCTAGAAATTTGTTTAAAATTAAATTAAGCTGTTTTTGGAAAATCAAAGTTCTGTTTAGAAACAGTTTGATAACATAAGAAGTTAATAGTTGTCAGAAAGCTAGAGAACTTGCATCTTCTCTCATCCGCACACACAAGTGTTCTCATCCTATCATGGTGTTATGTGGCTTTGGAAAAGCCTATTGCATTGCCTGGACGACCTTTAACCATTTATGAAGTGGTAACTGTAAAATTCTCCCAGAAGACAGTTGAGACCACTAGTGGAATAACTATTCAAAATGGCTGCTATATGGCCCCCTTTCAGTAAATTTCTAGCATAATAGAGCATTGGAGTCCAAGAATAGCCACCGACATCTCTACATTCTTCAAGACTAGATTGCTGCTTAGGGAGACTACAAACCAATATTGTTGAACAGGTCCAATCTGGGGATTCAGAATCTCTTTGGGAAGAGCATCCACTGAATGGAATGACCTTTCCACACTTTCTTCACATATCTAACTCCCTCCTTCTGATGGAGAGTCTATTCATAAAACACTCACTGAGACAAGGCCACAATCCACCTTCAATTTGGGGACATTTGCAAGAAGTATATTTCAGAGCTACATGGCTCTAACCATAAAGCATTTTATTTAATAAACACAAACACTGACTAAGGAGAAGGGGTAGCATGGTCCAGTCTAGGAGTTTCTAAGCACTTATGAGCAACTATGTTTGAGTATGTTCTGGAACCTTCCACACACTTAAAGTATCTCATTAAGCACATAAAAAAAAATAAGAAAAAAAAAAGAAAAGAAAAAACCCTCAAGCTAAGTTTGCATTTATGTTAGTATATGTCGTCTGGATAGAACCTTCTTGGACTGTGTTTAGCCTCAGGAATTATAATTGTATAACCCCAGAGCAGCAGTGTGAATATTTGAATAAGAACATATTTGAAATGATGAACTTTCCTACATACTTGTACTAAAAGGTTATTTATCATCTGACTTTGACCACATCCTCTTTTAAAAAGCACATTTGTATAGCTTAACAATGGACAAATACTTTCCTTCCTTCCCTGGGTAGTTTTTGTTTAGCCATAAATTTGCAATGTGCTGCATTTGCATGGTCTCATTTGTTGCATCAATTATGAAAGACCCAATGAGAGGCAATGGGATTTCTGAGCTAATTTGTGCTCTTTCAGCTTCTTCTGAGTTGTCTCAAAGCACAGAAAGACGCTGCAGAGCCTTGCACAAACATCTTTCTCTTCTAGGGACTTTTCCGGGGTTCTGAAAAGCAGAGACAATAGGGAGCAAACCTAGACTCAGAGTGATAGAAATATGAGCAGAGGAAAGAATCAGAAAATTTTTAATAAACCTTTATTTTAAAAACAAAATAAGTTAAGCTTTTCCCTGAAAGTTCTAAAGATCAGAAAACATTAAGTTTGACTAACCTCAGAAAAGGTATGGGTTTTTCTTTTTAAGTTTAATTTCAAATAATTGAAGTATAACATGTATAACCCTGACTACTTATAAAATGTATTTCCAAAATGGTACGTGTTGCTCAAACTGAAGGCATTCTAAATGCGAGTGATTGTTTTATGCTGCAATACAATGATGCCCCACATCGAATTGAATTTGTAATACATCCACAGCCACAGAAGGTCAAACCTTTCAGGTTCCCACTCACCTTTAGTCTCTTGCTTTCCCCTTCACTCTTAAAGTAGAAACACTTTTTACAACAAAATACTCATCTCTCTAGAAGCTTTCATTTCTGCTTTCCTTGTTAATTGCCTTCCATCATTTTATATCTGTAAACCTAATTATAATTTAGTGTCACACATAGTGAGAATGTTGCTATGAATGAATGAGCAAACTTTGTGATAGACTTTTGTGGTATTCAATGTTGTTCCTGTCTCTGTACTTGAGTGCAGGATTTCTAAATATACTCATCTGTAACTGCATGTGTTTATCTTAATCTTTCTACTGTGACAACCTGACCTTGCATATTTTATTTTATTTCATCACATGTATGCAAGAGAAAAAAAATTGGCCCATGATCCCCTAGACCAAGTTCTCAGTACAAAGCAGATTTATTTGCCCCAGAGGGACAGATGGCAGGAATAAGAGACAAAGACAAGAGACGGAAGATAAAGGAGAAGAGAAAGAGAACAAGAGAGATGGGGAAGGGAGATTTGTCTTGGAGGGGACAAACAACTGCCTCTGGATAGAGAGGAGACACACGTGGCACAAAGGAAAATGGCAAATTATGAAGGTACAAGGGGAACCCCATGCTAGGATGACATGTTTAATTTATATCCGACAAGTTAATTAGCTGAGCCAAAGGGGGCTTTTGATTGCTAGACTTTGGTAGTCATCCTCAGGAATGAGTGTAGCATAAGAAAGTGTTCAAATAAAGGAACAGACTGTGTTGGCTAGGTTTAGGAGCTTAATCTACAGGTTTTTAGCAAGCAGAGGAAATACAAAGAAGGGCAATGCCTGCAAAAGCCATGCTCGCTTTGCTTGAGCTGGCTAGAATCCCTTCAGTATGTTTGTGTGTGGGTGTGGCAGTATATACATGTGTCTCCAGCAGCTAGAGGCATCAGATCCCATTGAAGGTGGAGGTACAAGGCTGTGAGCCTCTCAACCGGGAGCTGGGAACTGAACTTGTGCTGTACTAACTCTGAACGACAGAGCTGCTGTCTCTCCATTCCTAGACTGGACACTTTCTAAAGAGCAAAGGCATATCTGGCTCATGGTTCTGAAGACTAGGAAGTCTAACATCAAGGTTTTGGGACCTGGCCAGGGGAGGCCTTTCATGCTGTGCATTTATGTTAGAATGAGAAGGGGAAGAGAGAGCAAGAGAGAACCAGACTCACTTTTGTAACTAACCACCCTCTGCAACTATGATGTTATGCATAATGACATCATAAGTTTGAAGACACAAAAGCTTTTCATCAGCCTCACTCCCCAACATTGACATGATGGAGGTTAACTTTCCAACACACAGATCTTAGGGGACACATTAAGCCACAGCAGTCTTGTTGTTTACAGTGACAGAACTTTCAGACCAAATCAGGTGCTTTTTATTTTTTGAGTTATTTCTGGTGTATGTTCTTCAGAGTTATTATGAAGTTTGATATGAAAAAAGGTGTTTTAAATTGTATAAATCATTATGCATTTTAAGCTATTATTGATATGTGATTTTGTCTACAAAAGTCTCCAGCAAAAGGTTTAAGTGTAAAGAAAGAATAGCCTGAGTGACTACCTGAGGAGATAAGTCATTTAAATGTGACACTCCAACCTCCACCCCAAATGGGAAATCTAGGCAGAGCTCATCTGATATTTCCTTTAGATGAGGAATATGGAACTTGAGCTGTGAACCTACAGTATCTGAAAATAAGGTACCTTGCTCCAGGGGTCAGGGAGAGACTCAGTCAGTAAAGTGCTTGCATGAGGTTTTGATCTCTGTTACCCATGTAAAAGCTGCATGTGGCAGCATGTTCCTGTTATTGTCACACTGTGGAAGTAGAGGAAAGACAGACCCTGGGTTTTGCTGGCTATCCAGCCTAGGAGAATTGGTAACCTTCAGGTTTAGTGAGGGATCCTGTGTCAAGAAACAGTAGAGGACCATTGAGAAAGGAAACCTCCAGCCTACACACACACATGAGTGTGGACCAGCACACATGCACACACGACACACACACACACACACAAAACAAACACACAACTATACACATTTCAGAACACATACACATGATCAAAGTGGCTCTGGGCAAATGCTTTCTTTGAGCCTTGCAGGGCATGCAATTGTTTTTATCGATAAGCAGAATTAGATATGTCCCTTTACCTGAAGTGACTGAAAACATAATTTCTGCAAACAGTTACCACATTTCTCTCCCTGACTTTAGGCAAGTGTAGATGATGAATCAGGATGGGTGTTGTTAGGAGAGCATCGTCTGCTGTATTGTAGTAGATCTACACAAGCCAATGAACACGACAGGGCTGTTCTTTTTACATGACTGAACTGGTGGATTTTTATTGACAGAGAATGGTGGACAGTAGTGAGTCTATTAGAGCTATAATACTAGATAGTAGAGCTATAAAGGATATAAAATATGAGGACCAGTGAGAGATGGAATCACTAAGTGAGACAACAGATCAGAGCAAAGACTCACCAACTTTTCTTGCACTAATTCCTAAAGGCTGTGAGCTGGAGGACCAAAGGAGAAATAACTGTTGAATGACCATACACAAACCGAAGTTTTCCCATGAAGAGAGCAGAGATTCAGAAGTTATATGCAGTGGGGCGTATGTTACCTGCCATCTCTGCCTGAAGTTTTAGGGCTCCACACACAGAAGATAATGTCACGAGAATATATTGTGTGCTGGGATTCCCTTGAACAAGAGTAATTGTTTGCCCCAACGGTGCTTATCTGCTGGACAGTGGTGGGTGGGGGGTATGGGAAGCCTGAATGAACAGCTGCCAGTGGTGATGGATGGGTGATATAAAGATGAATGAGCACACGGAGAATGATTAATAAGAGCATGAATTTATAGTGATAATCAGGAAAGCACTCCCTTGTGAGAACGTCTGAGTAAGATGTGAAGTAAGTGCAAAGTTAGGGATAAGCCAGCGTGTGATGGAAGGGTATGTGACAAGCAGAAGAAACAACAAGTGCAGAGGCCCTGAAGCCAAGCCGCTTGGCTGACTTGAGGTCCACTTGAGGATGCCTATGGCCCCTGTTCACAACATGCACTGATTGGTGGAAAGATCGAGGAGAGACGGGAGTGGACGGGGTAAGAAACTGGCTGTTGCTCTAGCCAAGAGGGAAGTTCGTTAGGAGTCTTTGAGAGAAGGAAGAAACATAATGAGAAGAGGCTTAAGTAGCTAACCACAGAGAACAGACTTTGACACATGTATTATTTCATTATTAGGTAGTATTGAAGATAAGTAGATTATTTAATGCTCCATCTTCCCAACTATTACGGTTCTATGACTGTCTTCACTCATAGACATTTTTCCTGAACCATCTCCATTTGATCAATCATGGTTGCAAGGTTAGTGTGTGTAACATTCAGTGGATCGGCTGTGACTCATCTATGGGGTTTAATAACATTAGCTTGAATTATTGCCTGGCTCAGAACGCCCACATACTTTGTTTTGTCCTCTCATATCAGGCTGAGTACTTTGGATTTCATAGGAAGATAAACTGTACATTTTCCTTTGACCAATTAAAACAAAGAGAAATATAGCATGGATCACTGTGGGATGGGAACTTGGAAAGTGTGCAGGGATAAATGTTCAACAAGAGACAGAAGAAAGTCCAGACCCCATGAAGCTTTCCATTAAATCACAGCTTATGAACACCTCAGAGCCTTATTCTACACCATTTGCCTGAAGATTTACTCATTTTATGTAAGCCTACTGTCTAAGTCCCCTTTCCTGTTACAGTCTCTATTTTAGTAACTCTGACACAATTATATAGTTCAGAAAACTTGAAGTCACTCTTGACACTACCTTTGCCAAGGCCCAGCTTCCGGTTGGAGAGGGGTTCTGAGGAAGGGATGTCTGAAAGCTGTGAAAATAAATGACTCAAAATCAAATTATGGGTCCAAGTGAGGAGTGTGTAATCTGCTCAAGACAGCTTTCCAGTCTGCTCTCTCTGATCTGCTTTCTCTGGAAATCTCCAGACAGCTTTCTCTCTATGTTGTGTTCTAGACAGTCCTCCAAGCAGATCTTTCCTGCAATTCTAAAGAATTCTCTGGATAGCTCATCACTTGCAGATCGTAAGACCAGTCTTTTATTTCATATACCACTCCAGTCATCTACTCCAGGTTTCCTTTTGATTATCTTATGAATCAGCATCCGGTGACTTCAGCCCTTAATTCTTCGGTGGCAGCAAGCACACATCTTTTAACATTGCAAAAATATTCAGAGATCTACCTACCTCTGAATATTAAGCATAGATGGTAAGCTAGCTGGGTGGGACCCTGTCCTAAAATAACCATTTCTACCACACCTGTGTCCCAGGCTGACCTTGAACTCAGGAATCTGCCTGCCTTTGTATCTGCCTGTCTTTGTATCTTTCTTACAAGCTGGCTCATGCAGCTGCCTTTGTTCCTTTCGATTTGTGAACCTTCTTATACAATTCATATTGCATCCTTATATTTTTGCATATTTGAGAAATTATGTAGTTTTGAACTCATTTTTAGAGTCTTACAGGCTGTCCTGAAGGTCCCAGTGTTTACCACTTTGCTGAGACATTAGCCATACCTTTGCCTCCCAGACTCATGCTGTCTCTGATTATCATGGAGTCATTAACATTATCAGGGAGGGCATTCCTTGAAGGAACATGAAATATGTACATTATTATACAAACAAGCTCATAGCAGCCATCGACACTCAGGGAGGACCATGCCTCTGTCCCAGGGGCTGGGACCATGTCATTCTGTTCCTACAAAGGTCCTGCTAGATCCAGCATGACTTCTATCAGCTCTTTGCTTCCAACCAACCACCCAGTGCTACTGGTTGTATATGTTGTCCTATTTGAGTTGATCTGGGTGTTTTCCTATCACAAATGAGCAACTATCATTCTTGATTATCTGAACCACTTTACTGTTTAGTTAACCACTTTAATGTTTAATTACATTTGTCTATCATGTCTTTTGATTTAAAAAGACCTTAAACACACAGGATTAGCACACTCACCAAGAAACGAGGTAGGCTGCCTGATGGATGATCCTCACTTCTCTCTCTGTTTCAGATACAATCACCTAGTCTCATCCTCAACTCTGAGGAACATCTCTGCCAGCCTTCTCTGTCCCCATCCCCTCCTAAGTCTTGTGCATCACATAGATCTTCCCTTTCTTACCCTTTCCCCCACCTCGCCTTAGTCAGGGTTTCTATTGCTGCAAAAACATCATGACCAAGAAGCAAGTTGGGGAGGGAAGGGTTTATTCAGCTTACATTTCCACATTGCTGTTCATCATCAAAGGAAGTCAGGGCAGGAACTCACACAGGACAGGAACCTGGAGGCAGGAGCTGATGCAGAGGCCATGGAGGGGTGTTGCTTGCTGGAATGCTTCCCCTGGCTTGCTCAGCTTGCTTTCTTATAGAACTCAGGACTAACAGACCAGGAATGGCACCACCCACAATGGGCTGGGCCATGCCACCCTTGATCATTAATAATGCCTTACAGCTAGAACTCATGGAAGCATTTCCTCAAGGGAGGCTCCTTTCTCTATGATAATTCCAGCTTCTGTCAAGTTGACACACAAAACCAACCAATGCGTAGGCCTAGTCTCCTGAGCTGCCAATTTGAAGCCTGTCATAGAGTCAGCCTGTCTCAGCCCTTCAGTAATGGGCCATCTAGAATCCTTGAGATGTATTCATGGACTGGAATTGTTGTTTGAGAATCATCAATTGAACAGTAGAAATCAGTTATTTAACAAACTTAACTAAGGCATTGATTATAGATATATATATATATATGTGTGTGTGTGTGTGTGTGTGTGTGTGTGTGTCTGTGTGTGTGTCTGTGTGTGTGTGTCTGTGTGTGTGTGTCTGTGTGTGTGTCTGTGTGTGTGTGTATATACAGAGGTTGAAGGGGTGGTAGGCCTCACTAAACACCTTATTAAGACCTCAGGAGACCATATGTCTCACAAGGATATATGGGAGCAATTAAAAAGTAAACAGGAGTCCCAGATCATAGTCAGAGATGTAAAGTCTTCTTAGTCCCCATGTCTTACCAGCAGTCCAATCTGCCTTCTTGCCAGCTGCTGGAACTTGATGACAAGAATGTTTCATCTCCTACCGGGGTACCCAGATAGTAAGGTCCTCAAATCTCTCTCCTAGGAGGCTGAGTGTCCTTTCTTATCTAGGACCCGGCTCTGGATGTCTGTATCTCCAAACTCAGTAACAGTGATGAGGTCATCTGTGATGAGGGGGTTCCAGCTTATCCACCCAGTATATTTGCATCCCCATGCTGCACAGATGAAAGACTCTGAACCTCCACATTTGGTTTGCTGTCTCAGGTCCCTAGAGTGACCTGGGCAGATATAAAAGGCCTGAGACCTTGTGTTCCTTCAACCTCAAGTGAGTTGCAACTGTAACCAGGAAATGGTTGTTGACCTGGGGCGGGGAGGGGGGTGGTGTCTCATCCCTCATCACCTAGTTCACAGTGGTCTACATGAAGGTCAGGAAACCAGGTGCCCAGGCAAGCAAAGTGGAAGGTAGAGTTGGCAATCTTACCCATCGCAGCATTAACTATCTGCCAGATTAGATTCAGGGACTTGTGGGGTCTAGTGGCTGGTGCAGCAAAGCATGAGCTGTCAGCAAGCAGGATCAGGAGCTCTGGAGACTCAGTTTCAGCCTGTTGACAGGGAGTGGGGCAACCTTCTATCGTTCTTCTGGAAGTCTCTTCAGCTGAGATCTTAACTGCTGGACCATTTCTCTCCTGGCAGACTTAATGTGGGAGTGGTGTATCCATGTCTGGATCCTGTCCACAACAGCTGTAGGCATGGTCAGGATCGAAGTGTGAGGTCTTTTCCAGTAAGGTTCCAGAGACTTGTAGTTATTTCTCTTAATCCAGACTTTGTCACATGGTTCAAAGCAGTGGGGGATATGGGGAGGAACAGGCTCATAACCCTGGCAGATGACAGTCTAGAGTTGCTTCTGGCTCCTATGAAGGGCTTTGAAGAAATTTAAAAACTTATGTTAGTCATATTCAGCTAAGATATCAGATTGGAGGTTAGGCAGCAAAGAAGGGGGCCTCCCATATAGACTCTCAAAGGGGATTAGAACCAAAGTATAGGAGTGTTCCTGGCCCTATATAAGGCATAAGGTTGGAAGGACACCCAGTCATCTCCAGTTTCAAGGGTTAATTTGGTCAAAGCATCCTCTCTACTTGCTCTGAAATCTGCACAGTGTAACTTCCAGTTGGTTCCCAGAACCTAGAGATTGAGTTACCTGAGAAATGAATGCTGGTCCATTGTCAAACCAAGCAGGGTAGCAATCCATACCTGGGTACGATGTCCTATAGAAATTTCTTTGTCACTATGTTGGCAGTCTCCTTCTTTGTAAGGTAGACTTCTACACATCCTGAAAAGGTATATGTAGAAACTAGCAAATACTTATATCTATATGTTCCTGGTTTTATTTCTATTTAGTTTATTTCCCAATTAGCCCCTGGCTGTTGACCCCTGATCCTGGTTCTAGAAGTTGCTCCTTGACTGGGGCCTGAGGGGTTCACAGCCTGGCAGGTGGGACAGTGTGCAATTACCTGACCAACCAGGTGTCTTAAGTCAAGTATTTTGTACCTTGCCCTTCATAGCAAGTCCTTTAGTTTTCAGTGTCCCAGGTGTGAAGCCTGATGAATCTGATGGATGAGTTGCTTAGCAAACTCCTTAGGTAGGATGGTGCAGCCTTGAGGGGTTAGCAACCATCTGTCTGTTTTGTAAAGTCTTTGGCCTTTTGCCTGATCTCACTTGTCTTCAGAAGTATATTCAAGGATGGCTGGGAGCTCAGGGTGGAGGGAAGAAAATATGTTGTCAGTGGAAGCTTGTGGCATTATCAGCTAGTCTGTTCCCTTGGGTTATTTCTGGTGTCCCTTTCTAATGCTCTGGGCAATGAACTATGGACACTTTAAGAGGAAGACATAATGCTTCTAATAAAGCAAGTATTTCTTCCTTAGTTTTGATGGTTTGTCCTTCAGTAGTCAATAATCCCCTCTCTTAGTATATGAACCCATGAACATGAACCATAGCAAAGGTATATTTGCTGTCAGTGTAGATGTTAGTTATGGCCCCTTATGCCACTTTTAAAGCCTGGCTTAGAGCCTTTAGTTCAGCTTTCTGGCCACAAGTTCCCAGTGGCAAAGCAGTTGCCCAAATAATAGAGCCCAATCTCACCACAGCTGCTGCTGTTTACCTAATTCCATTTTTGATGAAATTTCTCCTATCTTGGAGTAGATACTCTCCAAGTCTGACCAGGGTGTATGAGTCAAGTCTGGCCTGACATGCTGTTTGTGCCTCAGAACTATAGAGCAATCATGCAGCATGTATGAGGATGGATCAGGTAGAAGGGTGGCTGCATTTATGGAAGATGATGGATTATATCTTATGAAAGGGAGATTCAAAAGTAGAGCCAGAAAGTGCACCATTCTGGTATTGGACAGCAACTCTCTGGGTGGTTTCTTGAGGATTCTCTCAATAGCATGGAAGTTGTGATAACAAGTTCCTGCCCCATGGTTATTCTGTCAGCATTCTTGATTAGCACGACAGTGGTAGGTATGATCTGGAGGCCAGCTGGGCCATGAGGTCCAGCTTCTTGCATAAATAAGGTACAGGTTTTTTTTCTGGGTTCCAAAGCTTGAGTGAACACCCTTTTTTGGATCCCCTGTCTCTCATCCACATACAAGTAGTTCGTGAATGTCTAGTAGGGCCAAAGCTGTCACTTGCAATAAGGATCTTCTTAGTGTCTTAAAAGCCATGTCCATCTCAGGAGTCCATTCTATTTTGTCTTCTTGGCCCCTTGTGGCTTCATATAACAGTTTGGCTATCTCATTGAACTCTGGCATTCAAAGTCTACAAAACCCAGCAGATTCCAGAAATTCCTGCACTTGCTGTTGGGTTTCTGGAACTGGGATTCTAAGGATGGTTTGCTTCTAGGCATCTGACAGCATGTGCTGCCCCCCCCCCTTACGTATGTACCTCAGATCGGTGACCTCATGTTGACAATGCTGGGCCTTAAGAAACTCTTGATAGCCAAGTTTATTCAGCTTCCATAGCAGGTCTCCAAGTCACAGGTGGCAGTCAGAATGTCATCTACATAGTGGAGCACCATTTTGGGGGTTGGCTCACTGGTTCTCACCCAAATCTTCATGCAGTGCCTTGTAAAAGATAGTGGGTGAATTCAGGAATCCTTGAGGTAGGTGTGTCCAAGTCAGTTGTCTGTTGAAGCTTTTCTCCAAGTCTTGCCACTCAAAGGCAAATAGAGGCTGGCTTTTGGGTTTCAGGGGCAGGCTGAAGAAGGCATCCTTCAGGTCAAGTATAGCATGTGTTGTGTGCTCTGGGGAAAGTCTACTTAGCAGGGTATATGGTTTTGGAATTGTGGGATGGATGTCTTCAACCAGCTTATTTACCTCCCTTAAATCGTGCACAGGCGAATAGTCTTTAGATTGGGGCTTCACGATTGAAAGGGAATATTCCATTCTGATTGACCAGAAATCAGAATCCCATCTCCCAGAGCCAATTAATGTGAGAGATGATCCTTATGGTTTCTCTGGGAATTGGATATTGCCTGATTCGTGCTGGGATAACTCCAGCTTTTAATTGAACTAGAACTGGGGCCTCATGTTGGGTAAGCCCCTTTGGATTCTTTTCTGCCCACACCTTGGGGACTTCTGCTAGGAACTTCTGGAGTAATGGCCTTAGAGATGGGGCTGGTTGAGGGAACACTTTGTATTCCACTTCTGGGGCCAAGGTCAAAACATGAATGGGGCCATTTTTATTCAGCACTTAGACTCCCTCTGGGCCAAAATGGATTTGGGCTCCCATTTTGGTGAGAAAATCAGCTTGAACTTGAGTATGCAGCCCTTTAGCTCCCAAGACCAATATCTGGGTGGCTCTTACAATCCTTTCTCTCCTCTGTTGTGAAAAGAACTTAGAACAACAGGTGACAGTCATTGCAGGTAGGCAAGTGAGTCAGCATGATTGAACCTAGAAGATCTGAGAGAGCTGATGGTCTTTCTGAAAATTGGGAATTCTTCAATTTCTAAATGTAAAGATCATTACTGGAAGATGCCACATAGTTATGAACTGTGTCTTCTGAGACCCCGGGGATCCCATAGTTCTGAGGCGTAAGGCCATAGTAGAGTTAGTCCTCTGGACAGTGTGGGCCCAAGTATGAGATGTACTCCAAGTGAAGTCAGGAAAATCAGGGAGTCAGGGGTTCCTCCTCCCTCTGGATGTGAAGGTTGGACAGGGGCAGTGGTGGCAGAATACATAACAGAGGGAGGGGGACAGAGATCCTCCTCAGGAGAGGAGCAGAAGGGGTGAGCAAGGCAGGTGGCCCAGACTGACCTTCCTTTTGAGGAAGAAGGGTGGGGTACAAGGAGGCTGATAATAAAAATGTCTCATCCAAACAGTTGGCTTCTTTACCAGGTATTGACACATGGTGGTATATGGCATTTGGTTCAGGTGGCCCCTGGCCTCAGAAACTATAGCCTTCATCCTGTAAATGGTGGGGAGATGAAAAGTTCCTTCCTCAGGCCATCCTACTTTATGAGTGGTCCCTTGATTTCTGCAAAAGATGGTCAGTTTTGGGGGACGAACAACCAGACCAGAGTCTTCTGCAACTCAGTCAAAGTCCTCAAACTGGTTCAGGATCAAGCCCAGTAGGGTGCTCTGTGATATCCTAGAAATCAAAGAAAAAAAAATTGTGTGAAAGGACAAAAGGCACAAAGAGAATACACACAGTCAGAAACAGAAGGACATTCCCAGGGAAAAACCAAACCCAAACAAACAGAAAGGGCTGTCTCAGATGGTCTTCCTCCCTGTGCATGGAAGACACCAAAGACCTACAGCTGGTTCAGAAATCAGATGAGAACTAGCAAATTCTCCCGCTTCTGGTACGGTGTTGGGAGTGTCCTCCTTTGCCCCTGGCCAGGTGACAAAATACAAGTCCACTTTGTCCCTCTTGTCCTCATATTAAACTAGAAACAGAAACACAGAGAAGGAGAAGACAAAAGGCAACCTGGAGCCTGGCCTTACTGATTGGAAAAAAACACTCCACTAGTTGGGTCAGGGGGTCTCCAGTCGATCGGGGACGAAGCTCCAAATGTAAATGACTGTTGTTTATGGAAGAATGATACTCAATAGTATCATTCAAATAGTATGCAAATACTCAATAGTATGCAAATAGTATGCAAAAGCAAGGGATATTTTATTCTGCAGAAATCTAGCATGTGATGTGGGGAGTGTCTCTCATTCTAAGATTTCAAAGCTTGCAGGCCTGATTTAAGGCTCATTAGTGGAATTCCAGGGAGGAGTAGGTGGGCTTTATCTTAATTAGTTGGCTCTATATCTAGGGATATTCCAGAACCATTGCTGTGTGTGGGGTCCAAACTATTGCTTGGGAAGCCTGAAAGCTATTGCTGACCCACTGTCCTTGCTTCGGGGCAGGTGGCAGGGGAGCTTTTGATGGCAGGTCAGTTTTTGATTGGCTGACTGAGGCCTAGGGTCTTTCCAGTAACTGACTTTCCTGGATGTGCCCAGTTCTTGGAAACAGAGATTTAGGCCTAGTCTCCTAAAGTGCCTGTTTGAAGCCTGTCACTTGGTCAGCCTGTCTCAGTCCTCTCTTTAAAAATTATAGGACACAATGAAAGTGACTGTAAAGGATACGTTCATAGCACTAACTGTGTACATTTAAAAAAGGGGAAAGAGGATATGGAGAAATGACTCAGAGGTTAACAGTACTGGATGTTCTTCCAGAGTTTCTGAGTTCAATTCCCAGCAACCACATGATGACTCATGACCATATATAACGAGATCTGGTGCCCACTTCTGACCTGGAGGCATACTTGCAGGCAGAACCATGTATACATAATAAATAAATACATCTTTAAAAAACAAAAAACAAACAAACAAACAAAAAATCCAAAACTGGAAAGATCTAATAGTATCAACCTAACAGCACACCTGGAAACTGTAGAATAAAATAGAAATAATCATATCCAATAGGAATAGGCAACAAGAAATAATCAAACTGAGGACTGAAAATAATAAAATATAAACAAATAGAACAATACAAGGAATCAGTGAAACAAAGAGTAGATTCTTTGAGAAAATCAACTTTATAGACAAATCATTATCCAAATTAACAAAAGTTTGGAGAGAGAAAATACCTAAATTAACAAAATGAGAAATAAAAAGGAGGCTATAATGAGAACACAGAAATCCAGAAAATGATAAGGGCATGTTTTTAAAATCTGTTCTCTACCAAACTGAAAAATCTACAGAAAAACACAACTTTCTAGATAGGCATCACATAACAAACATAAGTCAAAATCAGAGAAGCAATTTTTAAATAGACCTATAACCCTTAGTGAAATAAAAGTTTTAGTGCTGAATTCTTCTAGACTTTCAAATGAGTTAATATCTGATCCTCAAATTATTTTACATAATAGAAATATGAGAAATATTGCCAAGTTCATTTTATGAGACCACAATTACCTGATACCCAAACCACATAAAGCTCCAGCAAATAGACTTACAGACCAATTTCCTGATAAATACAGATGCAAAAATATTTAATAAAATACTTACAAACCAAATCCAAGAATATATCAAGAAGATTATCTACTGTGATCAAATAGGCTTCACTCTGGAGATGAAAGGATGGTTCAATATGTGAAAATAAGTAAATATAATCCACCAGATAAACAAACTGAGAGAAAAAATCAAAACCCACATGATCAATTCCTTAGATGATGAAAAAGGATTTTGACAAAAATCCAACACCCCTTCAAAAGACCTGGACAAATTAAGAATAAGGTACATACTTAAGCATAATAAAGTCAAAGTAGAGCAAGTCTATAGCCAACATTAAATTAAATAGAGAGAATATCAAAGCTATTCCACTAAAATCAGGAAGCCAAAATTGTCCATTCTCTATATAGGAATTGAAGACTTTGCTAGAACAATAAGACAGTTGATGGAGATCAAGACAATACAATTTGAAAAGGAATAATTCAAAGTATTGTTATTTCCAAATGATATGATAGTATAAATACATGACCCTAAAAATTCTACCAGGGAACTTCTATAACTGATAAACACATTCAGCAAATACCTGGATACAAGACTAACTCAAAAAAAAAAATCATTAGCCCTCCTATATACAAACGACAAATGGACTGAGAAATAAATCACGGAAAAGACATCTTTTACAATAGCCTTTTACAAAATGTTTTAAGGTAACTTTAACTGAGCAAGTGAAAAACTTATATAATTCAAAACATCAGGTCAATGAAGAAAGCAATTGAAGATCTCAGAAGATAGAAAGATCTCTATACTCATTGATAAGTTAAATTATACTATAAAAATGCCCATCCTATCTAATACAATTTTCAATCTAATCTACATCAAAATTCCAACACAATTCTTAACAAATACTGAAATGGTAAATCTCAATTTCATATGAAAAAACAAACCCCAAGATGCTAAAGCAATCTTGAACAATTAAAGAACTATGGTAGGTCTTACTAGTCTTGATTTTAAGTTATACAACAGAGCTATAGTAATAAGTACCACATGATATTGGCATAAAAACTGGTGATATGTTGATAAACAGAATCAAACTGAAGACTCAAACATAAATTCATGCATATGTTAACACCTGATTTTTGATGAGCCAGAAATACACACTGGGAGAAACATAGAATCTTCAACAAATAGTACTGGTCAAACTGGATGTCTACATATAGAAGAATGCAAATAGATCCACATTTATCGCCTTACAAAAAACTCAAGTCCAAATGGGTTAAACATAAACACAAACCTCAACATAAAACTAGATTTACTGAACCTGATAGAAGAGAAAAATAGGGAATAACCTTGAACTTATTTGCACAGGATACGACTTTATCAACAGAATACTGATATCTCAGGCACTAAGCTCATACATTACTAAATGGGACTTCACAAAGCTCCAAACTTCTGTAAAGGAAAGGGCACCATCAGTTAGACAAAGTGGCAGCCTATAGAATAGAAAAAAATTTAAAACAACCCCACATCTGATAAATGATTAATATCTAAAATATGTAAAATATTCAAGAAACAGCTACCAATAAAATTAATAATCCAAATTAAATTATGGGATATAGTTCTAGACAAAATTCTCAATAGAGGAAATATAAATGGCTGAGAAATACTTTTAAAAAATGTTCAGCATCCTTAGCCATTAGGGACATGCAAATCAAAATTTTGAGATTCTTTCTTAATACTTGTCAGAATGACTAAGATCAAGAACACAATTGACAGCCCATGTTGGCAAAGATATGAAGCAAGGGGAGCACTCCTCCATTGCTGGTGGGAGTGTAGCCTTATGCAGCCACTCAGGAAATCAATGCTGTGGATCCTCCGAAAGTTAAGAATGAATATACCTTAGGACCCAGCTATACCACTCTTGGGCATATATCCAAAAGATGTCCCATCTGTAACAATGACAATTGCTCAACCCCGCTCATTATGGCTTTATTCATAATAGCTAGAAACTGGAAAAAATGAATATCCTGCAACAAAATAACTGAATTTAAAAATGTGGTACAATTACGCAATGGAGTATTCATATGTTTTAAAAAATGGCATAATGAAATTTGTAAGTAAATAGATGGAACTAGAAAAAATAATGCTGAGTGAGGTATTCTAGGCCCAGAAAGATAAATATTGTATGTATTTGCTCAAAAGCAGAAAGTAGCCATGAAGTAAATGATAGCCAAGCTACAGTTCATAGACCCAGAGAGGTTAGGTGAAGAGGAAAGGTCTAGGGTGGGGAAACATGGATCTTCCTGGAAGGGGGAAATGGAATAGACCTATATGGTTAGATTGTTGGTGAGTGGGGATGGGAATGGGGGGAATCATTGGGTAGTGAATTAAAGAAGAGACAGCTGGAATTGGGGAACATTTGAGGGATTATATGGAAACCTAGTACAATGGAAACTTTCTAAAATATACTCAGGTGATCCTAATGAGACCTCCTAATAACAAGGAATACCAAGTTACCAAGTTTCCAATGGCCATCCCTTGTCATTGGAGGAGACTTCCAGTAGTGGAACTTGGCTGAATTCAATTGAATTGTTAGTCAAGGGGGTCCCATGGAAATTGATAAACAACCTGGGCTATTGCTAAGACAAGTGGTTTCTCTCTGCAAACAAACAATGGGGTCCCATTGCAGAGGGCAACATCCATACAACTAATCGAAAATGAAGATTTCAAGCTGGAGCCTACACAGAGCCTTTACCTCTACGTTCTTGAATCTTTGGTCTGGGGAGTTACTCTGCAAGCTACTAAAAGAGAACTGCAAACACCAACTCAGCCACAAAACCTTTGTCACAAGACCTACAATCTGCCCTCCCTACAAAATATGCTAGAGCAATGGTGGTAACAGAACTTCTGGGAGTAGCCAATCAATGTCTGATTGGACTTAAGATGCACTGAGATAAAACCCATATCTGACACTGCTTGACTATATAGCCCAGAGACTTAGGGTAAAACCAAACACTACAGTTCTAAAAACAAAATAATCAATAAAGTAAATTAAAAGCAACAGTAAAATTATTCCTAATGATCTAATGATGTTTTTCTACACTCATAGATCAATGTCTTTTTCTGTCATCATCACAGATAAGAACAAATATAGACCCACAGGCAGACATTCTATGGAAAGAGACTCTAAATGGGATGTTTACATCAGATTTCTCACCTAGGAGCTCAGAGAAGCTTGTAGAAGAGGTGAAAAGACTAAGAACCAGAGGAGATGGAGGACACCAAGAGAACAAAGCCCCCTAAATCAGCTGAGCAAAGCTCACATGAACTCACAGACTGAAGCATCAAGCATAGGACTACACCAGGTCCTTGGTATATAAACTACAGACTTAAGGTTAGTATTTTTATGGGACTGTGAGAATTAATTAGTCTCTGACTTTTGTTCCTACTTTTGGGGCTCTTTTCCTCCTATTGGGTTGCCACATCAAACTTCGATATAATAGGTTTTGCTTTATCTTATTATATTTTATTTTGTCATGTTAGATCATTATTTCCTAGAAGCATGGTTTGTTGTTGTTGTTGTTGTTGTTGTTTTTGTTGTTGAGAAACATGAAGTGAATCAGAGGAGAGATGTGGTGGGAGAAACTAGGAGGAATAGTGGGATGGGAAAGTATAATTAGATTATATTGTATGACAAATGAATCTATTTTCAACAAAAAGAAAAAGTAAATGTAGCCATCCCAAAAATATATAAAACTAAAGGAGCTAGCAAAGTAGTATTAACAAAACAAGTGATAATTAGCATATGTGGAACCATTGTTAAACATCCTGTGTCTAGTCATAGATATGAAAATTTTCAGATTTTGCAAACTAATGTTTAAAATTTAAACATTTTTTAAATAAAAAAGAGAGAGAAACTAAATATTTACTCCTTACTATATTAAAACACAATTGGCTTTCAAATTTGTCCAGTAGAAACTTGGCAAAAAGAAAAATCAAAAGTATGAATATTATTCATCATTAGCTCATGGCTGCAGTTTTCATAGTTGTCACTCACCACAGGCTCTCCTGCACTCTGGAGGGGCTGCTCTAGCATGTCAGACTCACAGCATAAGACACTTAAATGCCACTGTGGCAAGCAGGTACAGCCCTAGATGTTCCCCTTTCTCATCTTTCATCCACTAAAGCTGACATGCTCCATTTTCCTCTTTAAAGCATTTTATTATTTGAGAATTTCATGCATGAATATATCTTGATCAAGTCTTCTATTTCAGTCCCTTCCCTGTTCTTCCACCACTTTTCTACCACAACTTCATTTAGTACTGCTTTATGTGCATGGATGTAGGACCATCTACAGGACCATGAGAACATTTCAGGAGCTGTATACTCAAACAAAACTTATTATCTCTCTCCCCAAAGTCATTGTTAGTAGTAGCTTCTTATCTGAGTAGGACTTCATGACATCCTTCCTCATCCATGTTGGGATATTGGCTGACTTGGTCTTTCGCTTGTGTTATGAATGTAGTCACAGCCACTGTGAGTTCATGCGTATAGTGGCCTTGCCATACATAACCAGCAATTACTGTTTCATACAGCCATCCACTACTTCTAACAGTGGTAGCATTAACTGGGCAAAGTCTTATGAGTGGTTGCATCATAGGCATTAAGAGAAATCCTTCTACTATAACTGTGGTAAGGGCGCATATTATTAAACTGCCTCAAATATTCCTATCTTTATAACCACATATTAGTGTATCTCTCCAGTGAAGTTTCTTTTCAACATAGTAGACGATTAATACAGAGGCCCCACTGTTAAGGTTTGGTCTTACTGTATATTGTAGTACTAAGTGTGGGTCCCCAATATCTAGAGTATGTACATAGACCTGTGATTCTGCCCACAAGTTATTTCTGGTTGTTAAAGATGTCAACAGCTAATAGCTGGGCAGAAAAAAAGTAAGTGGGGTTTAGGTCTCCCAGGCTTAGGGTAAGAGGAGATCCAGGAGGAGAAGAAGGTGCAGAAAGAGGAAGAAGAAGCCACCATGAGTTAGGTGAGTCATAATAATATGGCCCTGAATGCTGGCCAGTTAGTATTAAGAGGATCCCACTTAAAACATTGTAAGTAATAATGGAGTTATCAATAGAAAAGTAGATTCTAATACCATAGAGAAAAAGAATCTGCCTAGCTCTTGTGACATTTAAAAATTATTATAAATATAAAGGTTGTGTGTGTGTCTTTTATCCAAGAACTAAATGGTCAAAGGAGGGATAGAAATGCCAAATTAGGATTAAATGATTTTACAACATCCCACAACCAGTTAATATGCAGAGAACTAGAGACTGAAGTACTCAGTGCTAAATGGGACATTTGCATCATGTCTCCTCCACACTAAGCCTCAGGGATCAAACCAAAGAGAAAGCAGAATGTTCTACTGGAAACTCAGGTACAAAAAAAATCCATTTGACGATGCAGAACATACAAAATACTGTAAGACATGAGCTGGACATCACCAAAATAAATTCTGCCTGCATATAAAATATGTTTAGTGTGATCAGCAAGCCCCAGATTAGAAAGTAATATTAGTAATGTGTATTCTAGCTTAGTTATATTTCTCAAAGACCAATCATACAGACATCCCAGTATTTTTTCTAGAAAAGAAGAAATGAAACTAGCATATGAGGAGATTACGTCACACTTTAGAACAAGATTCACCTTCACTTGTAGCATTCTATTGTTGATACCATCTGTGAAATGCTGTTCAGGTTAGTCTAAAGCTTTTTGGGGGCTCACTTTCTTCCTTTTTTTTCAGTAGAAATTGTGGCTCATCATAGATCTTACCACTGTTCCCTACAAATGGAGTGGGCAAACACCTTTTGCTTGTGTTTCCTTTCTCGAATCCTTTCTCATCCCAAGTGGATTTATATCACAGAATAAGCCATTCAGGTACAGGCATGCCATATGAATAAACAGCCTCCTCTGTTGAGAGGATGACTGCCCCATCCTCTCAAGGGGTTCAGCAATGTCAGGAAAGGCTTTGAGACCATGATAAATTATTTTTTTTACCTATGTTTTGAATATGGTTCTATGCAGCCATGTGACCTGGGGATGAAGCACTACCTCTTGCGTCTCCATTTGTCTCAGTCCTTGTTCTCAGTCCTGTTTTTCAGTCCCTGATATTCTTAGGGACCTAATGCAATAACTATCAATGTCCTTGATGGATCCTCTAAGCAGTCGCTCAGGATCTGGTTTGCCTCATGTTTCCTCAGACTATGTAGTCTTTGTCTCCAGCAAGGATAAATGGTTACATTGCTCACTTTCTGTTTCCCTGGCATTCAAACTGAGCCCATCCATGTCCATGCCTCACAGTTTTCCAATTGAGACTGAAAGATTGTTTCATTTCTTGGTTAAAACTTTCCTGTAAATTAATACAGTTGCATGCATAACATTTCTGGATTATTAAAGCTTTCTGTCTGGATGCCCAGTGGATGTTCTCTTCCTCTGTACTAAAGGTCTGGTGTGACACATACCTCCTATCACTTCCAGTTCACTCCATCCTTGCTATCTAATTCTGCCCATGGCTTGCAAGTTCTTTAATCCTAGGAAGGAATTTTTACCACAAATCTAAATTGTACTTTTTTTTCGCACCCTGTCAGCAGTAACAATATGCAAGCAAAATATTTCTGACTTCTCATCTTTCTTTTTTCTTTCTGCACTGTTTCTACTAGATTAGAAGCTAAGACAGAGGATAGCATTATTGTGCTTTTCCACCTTTAGTATTAGAAGTCAGGAGGTCCACCAGCCTGCCCTCAGGGACTCAGTGCCGGAGCTATACCATCACTCACTGCTACCTGACACATTTCCACAGTTGCTATGAGTTACATATTTTCCTTATGAGACATATGTACCCCTTTAAGTTCCCCCTACCATCACAGTCATCTCTCTGTCTGTCTGTCTGTCTGTCTGTCTGTCTGTCTGTCTGTTTTTGTTGGTCTCTCTCTTGTTCTTTCTGTCTCTCTCTGTCCTCCAGTCTCTATCTGTCTCATTCTCATGTCCCCACTTGGAGACCTTTCAGGCCCTGCCCCTCTCAAAAATCCTCTTGCTTTGCTCTGATCTGTTGGTATGATCTCTGTTACAGCATTCCTTGGCACCAATATGCCAGCACTCTGTTGCTAAATCCTAACACTTGCAATTCCTTTTTTATTCCTGTGAGTTCTTTCTGGCTGCACAGCTAATCTTTGGTTGCATCTCTTCTTACCTAAACCAACACCACACAGTTGCCTCCATGGCTGCATTTAATGTTGTCTTATGGGCTACTTTTAAGAATGGTACTATGTTCTCTCGTCTACCAGCCAAATAATCATTTATCTGCCTAGCTTTGGAGGTACAGCTTGAAATAAATCTTAGTTTCTCTGTGTGGTTATTGAGGACTAGCAAGGGTAAAGATATACAGACACAGGCTTAATTTGCTGCTTATGCTTATACTAAAAATAAGTCATTTTACATCTTCCTCAATGAAGCTTGCCTTAGGATATACGAATGAAGAACCATTATAATAGTTAACCACTATTGCTTTTCCTGAGAAGGGCCAATGGAGAAAAGTAAATGAAAGGAGACACAGAGAGATGCATGAGAATAATTAGGCTTGAAGAAATTGACAATGGTTGTCATTTTCTCTCTGAACCAGAGTCCAGCAGCATGATTGCATTCTGGGATTCTTAGGAGACAAGTTAGTTCCTTGAAATTACTCTTCAAATATTGAGGCATTTATATATTTCTGTGTTGGACACTAATGTCAGCCACTAGTATGGGCTCCTTCAGACATTAATTGTTCTACCATGTCCAAATCTTCATTATTTCTATGTAGAAACAAAACTTTAAGAATTGCCTTTTGTGCTCCTTGAATTATCTTTATTATTGTTTCATACTTGAGAGATGAAAAACTCACGACCAAGATGAGCTTAACACCTTACCTCTGTCTGTAAGATGTATTCTTCAGGTAAAATGTCCCCTGTATTGCAACAACAGCCAAAGCAAGGGGGGCAGGAGGGTATCAGCATGCATCAAGTGCTATCTTTGTTTGAGATGACTACCCCAATCAATATGCACTGCTTTAAAATCATTCAAACCGGGTGATCATGAGGCTGTGCATGAATATTGCCTGGGAATGGAGTCCCAGTGCCTACCAGTGTCAGAATGGACAGCATAGATGTCACAAATCCTAAGTGAAATTTCATATTTTTAATTTGTTGCAGGGGGGAGTGAAAACTGGTACAGCCCCTATAAGAATCATTATAGCAGTTCCTCAAAAGTATGAAAATTTATCTACCACAAGATCCAGCTATAGCACTTTTAGGTATGTATCCAAAGGACTCTACATCTTACTATGGAGATATTCTGCTCATCTATGTTCATTATTGCCATACTCATAATAGCTGGAAATTAGAAACAGCCAAGATGTCCATCAGCTGATGAATGGGTAATAAAAATGTGGAACATTCACACAATGGCAAATCAGTTGTTAAATAAAAGAAAATTTTGAAACAATGAAATTTTCAGGTAAATGGATGGAACTAGACATAACCATCCTGAGTGAGGTAACTCAGACCCAGAAATACAAATAGCAAATGTTTTATTTTATATATGAATGTTCAGTTTAAGCTTTAGAAATGTGAATTTCAATCCAAATAACAACAGGTATCTAGTAACGAATGAGGCAGTTCTTCCAAAGAAGAGAAATAGAGTCTACTGTTATAAAGAAATAAAGGGGAAATAGAGCAGGAGGCTTAAATAGGAGGTGAGAGGAGCCCGGGTAGAAAAGGGATGTGAAGTTGAATAACGGACATTAAAGACCCTTTGGAAAGCCATATGGAAACCTAGTACCATACAGTTTTCTTTTATTTTAGTTTTAGTTCATAATTTGAAACCGAAGATTATCTCCTTTCCAGGACACTGATACATTTTTCTCTCTAGCACAGACTCAGAAGTAATCAATGCTTGTGATAAGAAATACAAACTTCATGGTTATTTTCCACAAGAGGAAATATTTTGGAATTAGGAACACTGGTCATCATTAGTGGTACATTATGATTATCATCCAGTTCTTCAAGGGAAGATTTTGCTTTTGGTAAAGATGTTTTATATTTCATGAATTATTTTCTATAGTTCTCCAATATGGGAAGAGTCTGGCAGGCCTTGGAAACAGAGGAGTTATAATTATTGGGAAATGGTGACAATCCATGCCACATGGAAAACATTTAAAATTTCTCCCTAATGGGATGAGAATTACTCCCCTGCAGTCATGCTGTCCAGGGTTCCCAATCAACTCACACTATTTTTAGATCCATTCAAATTGGCTAATCATGAAGCTTTGCATCAATTCTGCCTGAGAAAGCTGTTGTCCAAGGGCTCGTCACTGTCAGAATTATCATCTTATGGTTGTGTATTAGCTATCCAAGAAGAAGCCAGAAATGGTTAGAATTATGCTTTATGCCACACAAATTTTACTTTATAAAATACATACTCAGTTTTCTAAATAGACCCTGAATAGTAATGTCCTACCTGAATAGTAATACTCTACACAGGAAAAAAAGCGAGAAGGGATTTAGTGTGTCCCAAGCCAGAGTCTTACATAAAATACTCTAGAAAATCTCAGGTATTAGTAGATCGTCTTTCAGTGGAGGCAAAAGTAAGTTAACTAACTCAGTATTAAATAAAGTAGCCCAGCTTTGAGGTACTCATTAGTACTTCAAGAACTCAAAGGGAAAGATTACTAAAAATAATAGCAAAGCCAATTAAATGAGTTTTCAAGTTGCACTCAGAACACTGTAAAATATGAATTTGAATGAAAGCAAGGAGGACTTGAAGGGAGGAAAGTCAAGGGAGAAATGATATAACCATATTATAATCTCAAGAAAAAAAAGAGAAGAAATATTTTCAAAACATGGTGTAATAAATAAAGTCTCAATAGCAACACAACTTGTTCAGAGGAATAAAGCACTCCCTAGAAGGTGTTTTGAATTTTTAAGTAACATTTTTGTTCTTGAGAGGGGACCACATCC
The DNA here is from genome assembly GCF_004785775.1 of Grammomys surdaster. Lineage (NCBI taxonomy): Eukaryota > Metazoa > Chordata > Mammalia > Rodentia > Muridae > Grammomys > Grammomys surdaster. Next base: position 17,803,754 of record NW_021604565.1, on the reverse strand, counting down.
CATGTCTCTTTAAAAAAACAAACAAACAAACAAACTGTCAACACAGGTAGAAGCTGGGAGAAGTACAGCAGTTTTAGGCAGAATCTCAGGTTTAAAATATTGTTACATTTGTAGCATGTTTCTCTCTCTCTCTCTCTCTCTCTCTCTCTCTCTCTCTCTCTCTCTGTGTGTGTGTGTGTGTGTGTGTGTGTGTGTGTGTGTGTGTAAAAGGGAGTCTGTGCCCTAGACACCAACTATGTCAGAGGTCAGAGGACAACTTTCAGAATTTGTTCTAGCCTTCCACCAGGTTCTAGAGATAGAACTCAGATAATCAAGTGACTTAGTTTGGCTTTTATGGCTGTGAAGAGACACTATGAACAAAGTAACTCTTATAAAAGAGTAACATTTAATTGGGACTGACTTAACAGTTTTAGAGGTTCAGTCAGTGCATTATCATCATGGTAGGTGTTAATTGTATATCATACTTTGTAATTTACCTAACTGTTATGGTTGTGTTCAGTTTATGTCAGGTATAAAAGGTGTTTTGTTTGTTTGTTTGGTTAGTTGGTTTTTGACAGAAAAGGTGAGATGTAGTGTGTGGTTCTGCTGCTAAGGTCCTGTTTCCCAATTGGTTCTTGATCTATCAATAAAGATGCTAGGAGCCAATTTCTGGGGAAAGAAAGAGGCAGGACTTCTTGTTCCCCACAAGAGGTGAAGAGACACAGGAAGAGGAAGAGAGTTTTCACAATTCTTCAGAGGGAGAAGAGGTAACCAGCCATGTGAGATCTCAGGTGGAGTGACAATAGGCTGCTTCCCCAGCCAGAATATTAGAAACATAAGTAAGCTGAGGGAAAATTTAGAGGGCTAAACAAGAAGAAGATAACTGAGCAACTAAAGTTTAGAGCAGATGTGGGGTGCTGAGCGGGGAGTGAAAAGAATGGTATGAGACAGTCAAGGAAGGCTTAGAAGAGCCCAGCAATTTGCCCCTGGCATCTTCATTGATCTATCAAGAACCAATTGGAGAACAGGACCTTAGCATCAAAACCACTCCCTATAGACTCTTCTTAATATGAAGAAATTAATTTTTTTAATTTCTTAGCTCCAGTTAATCAGCATCAATTGTCCCAGTAACTCATTCTATTGTTGATTCTAAATCCAGAGCCACATGGCCAAAGCTGCCAAGTTCTGCTGCTTGTTGGGGATGAATGAAACATGCCTTTTTATATTATTACAAGCTTTCTGTTTTCCAACTCCCATCTAGCTCTCTTGGTACTTGCTCTGTACACTGACTTTCAACGCAGAAATCTGCATGCCTCTGTCTCCTACATTCTGGGATTAAACATATGTACCACCATACATTTTTCTCTACTTGGAACATGTTCATTACCAGCCAGGCCTTGAACTCCAGAGATATATTTGCTTCTGTCTTCTGGGATTAAAGGTATGTACCACCATGCCTGTGGCTAAGCTTTCATGGCCACTATTCCTCAAGATCCAGATCAAAAGCCTGTGTCTTTCAGACACAGGAATCTCAAGATCTATATCACAGGGTGCCCTCCATTTCTGGATAATAGTTATTTCAGGTTAAAAGTACAAATGAAAGCAATAAAAAGATAATAATAACATCTAGATATAATTATCAGTTTTTGAACTGCAAAAGCATAAACAATAAGATTAGCTGGGTAAGATCTTGCCCAGAGGTCACTATTCCCTTAATCTGTTTATCTCCTTAAAGAAGATTTAGCTGCACTCTATTTCCTGGTGCCCCTTTATTCTTTGAATCATACATTTTTTATTTTTCCTAAGCTTTCTACAAAATGCTCTTCATGAGAGTAAACCACAGCACAGAGTCTAAACTGGGTTGTTTTGAGATCTCCTTCCTCTTTACTTTAGCTTCAGGCAGACTCCCCAGAAAAGGGCAAAAAGCAACCACATTCCTCACCAAGACATTGTAAGACTGATCCCAGGCAACGTAATAAAATTTCTCTCCTCTGAAACCTCTTGAGGCAGGCTACCACAGTTCCAATCACCCTTAACACCAATGCCTTCCGTGTTCCTACTAGAATTACTCATTATGCCCTACTTAAAGCATTCCACTGCTTTCCAAATCCAAAGTCCCAAAATCTACATTCCTCCAAATAAAAGCATGGTCAGGACTATCACATCTATACCTTACTCCTGACACCAATTTCTGTCTTCGTTTGGATATTACTGCTGTGAAGAGGCACTATGACCAAAGTGATTCTTATAAAAGAACATTTAATTGGAGTTGGCTTACAGTTTTAGAGTTTCAGTCCATTATCTTCATAGTGGGAAGGAAGCTGGAGTCCAAGAAGACATGGTATTGGACTAGCTGAGAGTTATACATCTTGATCCAAATACAGCAGCAGGAGGCTCTCTTCTATAGGCAGAAAGTAGAAGGGTCTTTTCTGCACTCGGTAAAGCCTGAGTACCACAAAGTCTACTCTGAAATGGAAACTTAAGGGTTCTTCGGAAAGTTAGCTGTCTCAAATGGTGTTTTGCTGGGGCAAACACATAAAGGTGTGTTTTCCTGAAGCAGTCACAAGTAAAAGGATATTTTGCTAAAGCAGACTCATGAAGGAACGTTTCTCTAAAGCAGACTCATGTGAAAGAATGTTCTGCTAAATCAAGCATATGAAAGGACATGTGACGAAGAATTTTTCCATAATGATACACATATATTGGTCTGCCTTACATTTCATAGTTGAGTTCCAAGTTCCAATTGTCAGGACTCCATAGAGAAAAATGCAAAAAAAAACAAAACAAAAACAAAAAAACAAAAACAAAACAAAACCTTTTAGTGGTATGTTGAATTAATTAATCAATAAATCCTAGTGATAGCAGGTTTCCTGTACTTGCCTCAGTGGTGTGAATTCCTGAATGAAAGATACACACACTCTCAATTTTTAAAATATGCCTTAATCAGCTCAGTAGCTGGGCCACTGCCTAACCACCATGTGGTTAATCCACCTTCTGCCAATAATCCTGAGTCATTATTTACTAAATCATAAATTCTACCTTGGCTGCTCTAGACCCAGAGGTTTGCCCAACTGAGCTGAGCTCTTGACCACACTCTCCTGGCTCCTTCACATGGTGGGTATGCCTCTCCATCCTGCAGTCTTCTGAGGCATGTCATATCTCTTCTCTTTCACACTCTACCAGAATGTCAGATTCCTCCTCCTTCTCTTCCTCCTCCTCCTCCTCCTCTTCCTCCTCCTCCTCCCCTCCTCCTCCTCTTTCTCCTCTTCCTCCTCCTCCTTCTCCTCCTCTTTCTCCTCTTCCTCCTCCTCTTTCTCCTCCTCCTTCTCCTCCTCCTCTTTCTCCTCCTCCTCCTCCTCTTTCTCCTCTTCCTCCTCCTCTTCCTCCTCCTCTTCCTCCTCTTCCTCCCCTTCCTCCTCCTCCCCCCCCTCCTCCTCCTCCTCCTTCTCCTTTTCCTCCCCCTATCTCCCAGTCCTAAGCCTGGGAAATTCCAAAACCCGCCTTTGTCTGTCCTTCCCAGCTATTGGCTGTTGGTATTTTTATTTATCAATCAAAACTATCTGGGAGCAGGTTTCCAGAAGCTACATGCAGACACTTACATAATTTGGGGGACCCAAATTAATATTATAATACAAGCACCATTAGGCCAAACCCACTACAGTGATGTGCTACAGCTCCTTGCCGCTTCCATAGACTTGAGCAAATTGGCAGAGTGATGTCAGCTGAGACAGACTCACATGCTGAGGCAAGATAAGTGGTGATGCAAGACCCATGGAGAACACGTAATGTTTGGAGGGAATATAAATAGGACAGTGAAGGAAGCTGAGCATGGTTTGCTTGCATAGCTAAACACGTGTTGGTCTAATCTTCGATGATCCTTTGCTTTGCTGAGAGAGGCACAGTTGAGACCTTTTCCTGGCATTCCTGTTTGTCTTGGTCTCTTCTGCTAACATGTGCAGATTTGCCTGAGGCCTGGCTGTTCCTGTTAAGTTGTACCATGGCTTCTAATATCCTGACATTGCCAAATTGGACTGCTCATATATCCGTGAAGAATTTGAGAGCAGATCGAGCTGCTGCTGCTGACCTGTGAATTGAACTGATGATTTCTTGACAATGCAGATGGGATTTGCTCTAAAGAACTATTTCTAAACAGGTCCACTTCCCTATACACTTTCTTTTCCTCTACCTCTGATAGGTGGTATGCTAGACGGGAGGTTAAAATGTTTAAGAATCATCATTAAAAGTAGGCTTTGAAAAAACAAAGTTACTCCACCCTGACAGTGACTCACTTCCTCCAATAAACTCACAACTACTCCAACCAGGCCTCCTAATAGTGTCACTTTCCATGGGCCAAGCAGATTCAAACCACCACATCAGGGTTGCAAGTAAGTGCCACAATCCATCCTACCATTTTTAGAATTTTTCATTTTAATAAAGTATAGCGAGTTCTGGCTGATTTTAGGCAACATTCTGGATTAAAGTATTCAAAGGATGATATATGAGCTTCTCACAACGAATATTTGAAAGGAGGCCAGCTTCAGGACAGGTGGTCATAAGAAGGCATTGATTGGTGTTACAATGATTGGTTACATAAACTAAAGCATCATATGATGTGATGCACATGGGATGAACACAATGTTTACAAGAAAAGCATGCTTTGCTACCCTGTGGAACAGTCACAGTATATCCAGGAGAATTGTTATGTGCTTATGTACTTCAGTTGTATGCTTGTCTGTATGAGGGTATGGGTTTGTCAATGCAGGTACACACGGAGAACAGAGTTGTTGTGTCCTCCTGGATCCAGGATTACAGACAGGTTTGATCTGCTACTGTTGGTGCTGGGAACCAAACCCAAGTTTTCTACAGTAGTAGCATTTGCCCTTAAACACTTTAGCTCCACATGCTTTTAAAGAAATAATTTAAAGAACTGCTAAGTAGAAATAAAGTTATTAACATTAACAAAGTATGTTAATTTGCTGGTGGTTCTGTAGTACAGTACAATGTACTAGGCTGCTTAAATGATAGAAATGTATTCTCTCTCTCTCTCTCTCTCTCTCTCTCTCTCTTGGTTTTCGAGACAGGGCTTCTCTGTGTATTCCTGGCTGTCCTGGAACTCACTCTGTAGACCACACTGGCCTCGAACTCAGAAATCTGCCTGCCTCTGCCTCCCAAGTGCTGGGATTAAAGGCATGTGCCATCACTGCCCAGCTCATGTTTACTTGTTAATTCTACGTTAAACATTTCTTTGGGGGAATGACCACAGAGGTTCAAGAGGGATATAAACCTCACAAGACTCAGGCAGCTCTTTTCCAAGATTATACAAGTGATTTTAAAAGCAAGGAGACTCTTCAACAATGCAGCTGCTTGCAAGTTACACAATAGATCTTAGTGAGACAGTCATTGTGAGCCCCACTCCTGCTCAGGTGGGCTTCTCAGCAGTAATATTCTGTAAGTTCCCCAGGATTCCTGATATGTAACCACAATAGACTCATTCATTCACCATACTAGAATGGACTGAGGAGTTCCTGTGGCCTGTCATTGTTCTTTCTTTGTGGGATGAATATTGTAGAAATTAACTCTTCAGAAAAGCTGCACAACTCAAAATAAGTTGCTAGTGATAGTTCTAGAAGCTGATGTGCCCAGAGGAAGATGTTAGTACTGTTGCTTCCTTTGGAGGACAGGAGAAGCCATCCATCCGGAACATTTCTCCCAGCTCATAAAGTCTTACTTTAATCTCTAGTGAACCATGACTTTCAGATCTATTTCCCTCATCTCTCTCTGCTTTGATCTCCATGCATCTTGTCCCTGAATGCTGACCTTTCTGTGTCCAAAGTTTCACTTTGCAAGGTGACATTCTTAGAGAATTAAGCTAGTTTACTGACTTCATTTTAGCTAGACTATCTACAGAAACCATCTTCAAATAGGATCTTGCTGAGAGATTGTTAGGGTTAGGACCTTAATATTTATGGGTGGAAAAAAAAGGATGCAATCAAACTAAAGTTCATCATTAACAAACAAGTCTTTGGGGTCTAGAGAAATGGCTCAGTCATTAAGAACACATACTGCTATTGCAGAAGACCTGGGGTTGCTTCTCAGCAGTGCTTAAATACTGACTCCAAACCACTTGAAATTATAGTTTTACTGGATCCTATATTCTTTTCTGGCCTCTGTGTATATAAGCCATGCACATACATGTGCCAAAACACATATAAAATGAACAAATAGATCTTTAAAAAAATAAGCAGGAAATTTTCACAGAGGCAGTCAGTGACTACAGGAAGAGCTACCTTCTCTGGTGCAGAAGGAAACAGACATGGCTGAGTCAGTCAAGGCACAGAGCTTTGAAGCAGCACAAAGGAGTTGAGATGGAGGGAGCTGTATCTCTGTCAGCTGCTCTTAGTGTTTCCAAGGGCAGGCACGACATTGTTGTTTCTGTCATAACTCAGCAAGATGAAAACACTGAGCAGAAGACAAGTTGGATTCAACTGCTGCTGCAAGAAGCAACTGCCCTACTGCAAGGTAGCTCCTAGGGAATAGTCTGCTGACCTAAAGGAATTGTGGGAAACATCAAAACAGGAAGAAGTGTTTCACCTGTGGACCATGTAGCCGGGAGCCACTACCCAAGCAGAAGAACTGTGTGTAGTTCCATTTCCAACAGAAAAGTAGAAAAGGATGGGTCTGAGCAGTATGCCAAAGCATATTTCTTACTTTATCCAGCGGAAGCTGGAGAAAGTTGCCCAAGTTGCGCCTCTTGGAAGAGACACACGGCTGTTAGAAAATTCTTTAAATTTTAAAATTAGTATATAAAGCATTTATTTAGCTTCTTTATCTATGTGATGGCTGTGTTGATAGCAATTATCTTTTCTTGTTGCAAAGCACTTAGAGCAGTAGAGGACACAGACTGAGAACCTAGGATGTGATGGTTTGAGTATGCTTGGCCCAGGGAGTGGCACTGAAAAGGTCAGCTCAGAAACTTTGGAAGATTCCACCAGACTCCTCCCCTTCTGGAAGAGAAAGGTCATAGAACACTTAGGCACCCCTCCCCTCCAGAAGGGAGAGGCTAATTAACATTTCTCAAACCACAGGGGGTGGGGACTGACCTGTGGGTAGACGAGACCCAGAGCATGTGGACACATTTCACAGGACAGACCATTGGCTACCCACAGATAAGGATAGTCCTTGCCACCTCATTCCTATAGACTAATCAGTTTAAAAGTCACACTGTTCTGCCAATCATATTGTGCCTAGTTGCTGTTCCTCTAGAAACTGTATAAAAGCTCACTGAAAGAGCTACTCAGGGTCACAGCCTCTCCTTTGGGTGCAGGATGACCCCAGCATACTGAAACAATAAAATTCCTCTTGTTTTTAACATTGATTCTCTGCTCTGCCTGGTTCACTCAGGGTTAAGACTTGCCAGAGTCTTACAGCACTATATGGAGGTGTGATCTTGTTGGAGTAGATGTGTCACTGTGGGCATGGGCTTTAAGACCTTCATTCTAGCTTCCTGGAAGCCAGTATTCTACTAGCAGCCTTCAGATGAAGATGTAAAACTCTCAGCTCTGCCTTCACCATGCCTGCCTGGATGCTGCCATGTTCCTACTTTGATGACAATGGACTGAACCTCTGAATCTGCAAGCCAGCACCATTTAAATGTTGTCCTTTATAAAACTTGCCTTGATCATGGTGTTGTGTTTACAAAAAGATAAAGAGATAAAGAGTATGTTCTGTGGGTGTGTGGAGAGGTATGAGGGAAGGCGATGTCTCAGTGGGCCCATGCCGAGTCATCTCCTTCCCCCTGAGGGACCAGCCACACACTGGTATAGCATAGAATAGAGTTTATTCAGGGCATAAGGGCATAGGGAGGGGAGCCAGGAGGGTAGGAGAGACAGAGAGAGAAGAGAGAGAGAGAGAGAGAGAGAGAGAGAGAGAGAGAGAGAGAGAGAGAGAGAGAGAGAGAGAGGAAAAGAGAGGGGGAAAGAGAGAGGAAAAGAGAGAGAAGAGAGAGAGACAGAGACAGAGAAAGAGGCTGGCCATGACCTCGTGGATAGAGGGGGAAGGGAAGAGGGGAGAGGCAAGGAAACAGAGAGAAGCTAGAGGCAAGAGAGCAGAGAGCAAGAGAAGAAGAGATTAAGAAAGAGAGGAGGGGGCAAGCAGCCTCGTTTATAGTGGGCAGGCCTACCTGGCTGTTGCCAGGTAGCTGCGGGGAGGAGCATACCTGGCTGTTGCCAGGTAACTGTGGAGGTGGAGTTTAGACGGAATGCTAACACATGGTGTCTGTTCACAGCAGTAAAACCCGTAGTATGATGATTACATTTCAGTTAGTATTTATTACTGCACTGCCGTCCTAGGCTGTTTTCAATTGTTGTGATAAAACACTAACCAAATCAACTGGGGGGGAGGTTTATTTGTCTTACAATTCTACATCACAGTCCATCACTGGAGGAAGTCAGAGCAGGAATTGAAGTAGGGACCATGGAGTGGTGCTACACATTGGCTTGTTCTCCATAGCTTGCTCTGCCTGCTCACCAGTGTACTGGACAGTGCACTCAAATACATGAGATCAATAAATAAATCTCAAAAAAGAAAAAAAAAAAGAAACAAACCCTTCAACAACAACAAACTGGCTTGCTTACTTGGACAATCAAGAATTCAAGTTCTAAAAATGTATTTCAGGGCCTCAAACAAAATATAGAGATTTAATACCCCTTGGGTGCAACTTGAGACAATGTGTACATGTTTACTCACTGTCAGTACAGCACCTGAAAATAAGTGCACAGTTACTTGATTTTTTTTTCATACACAGCAGTTGGCTAGTCCACCTTCTCCCAACATTTTCCAACATTGCCACCTCTAGACCTAAACCACCAATGTTAGAGGCGCTTCCACTCAGGAGCCACAGGGCAGGAAGGGCGAAGGGAGCAAGTCAGGTTCATCGAGCCTGTCAACGCCTGGGATTCTGAATTTAGCAGCCTGAGCTACCACATGGGTTCAGAAGCAAAGCAGTTCGAGGTCACTTAGCACTTAGTCATCTCTTAGGAAGGCATGGGTGGGCGTGGTGGGTGGGGTAGACTTTTGTTCATTTATCGGATCAACAAAAGAAGATTGTAGCTTCTGGAATCAAATGGATGCAATTTCTTGTTCTTTTTCTCCAAGATGGAGACAGAGGTGACAGCCTGGCATGTGGTTATTTTAATTACTAAATGAGGGGAAAATAAATCTAAAACTTTCCTACTGCTTCTATAGACTTTAGTGTCAGGCGTTTTTATCCGTTAGTAGTTTTACAACACATTGTTAGCATTTATCTGTTTTGCCATATTTTATAATATGATGAATTTTTTCAGCTATATAAATAGCAAACACTGTGAAATATATTTTATTATTATATAATAGTTAAAACATTTATAATTTGCTGGCAGCATATTTGGATCATTTATAATGATGTCATTTGTGCCACCAAAATTAAAATTAAACAGAGCGACTTTTTATGAATGGGGATTAAGTTTGAGCTCCCAGCACACCTAGTTACTTCAGAACCTGAAGATGACACAGGATAAGGTCATTCCTTTGATTTTTCTGCTTCCCGTTGAATCGGGGAACAATTTTCTTTTACCTTCCTAAAGTCTAAGGTAATAAGACGGCAGTTGTTTTTGCTGCTTGAGAAATGGAAGTTACAAGTTCAAGGATAAAAATGAGTAGCTTTTGTGGGCTGAGGTTGTTGGAATAGGCAATTCCGTTCTTTTGTGAAAAGTTCCCTGTTCCCAATCAATTAGATGAGCTTCCTGTGAAGTATCTGCCTCCGTTATTTGGAGAGGAGCCCCACCTAGTGGCTAAATAATAAAACTACTTCATCCTAAACAGAAAAGAAATACAGTTTCAACATCCAGACTGATAGCCAAACACAGTGTCTGTTATTAGAGCTACTCCTCATATTTTTTCTAATTTACTGATTTCACTCTTTCAGATATGGTTACTTTTAAAAATAAAAAGGTCCGTAGCTGTAACAAATGTTAACTTGGCCATGTGTATATGTTCACTTTAAGAGCATTTAAAATTATTATGAAAGGTCACTGGTAATTTTAACATTGTGATCTTTAAAAATGAATTTTAAAGAACCTTTAAAATATTTGCCCCTTTAAGGCATTGCAATTTTTTTACTAAAATTATTATGTGTTTCTTATAAAGTAGTTTCATTTGTACGGATATATATATATATATATATATATATATATATATGTATATCATACATTTAATTTTAAAACTTCAGTTATAAAATACCATCAGAGTTCAAAGAGCCATTTAGAAAAGGGCGTATATTCATTACACTGTTAGTATGATTATTTAGAGCAGTGGTTCTCAACTTAATTTTGGGATCTTTTAATATAGTTCCTTGTGTTCTAACATGATCCCCAGCCATAAACTTATTTTCATTGCTATTTCATAGCTTTAATTTTGCTGGTGGTATGAATTATAATGTAAATATCTGTGCTTTCTGATGGCCTTAGGAGCCCCCTGTGAGAGAATTGCAGGTTGTGACCCCCAAGTTCAGAATCATTTATTTAGAGCCCGTCTTGAGCATCTACAGAAGCATTTGGTTTAGAATACAGTGTTGCTGCCCTCTTGTGGTTTTAAAAGCACATTGTGCCTGGATATGACATCAGTCAAATAGAAAGTTTTGCAATTTAAGGAAAAATGGAACGCGCGCTGTTTTCACATTTGTCTACAGAAATACAAGCAACCACCATAGAAAAGGATCCAAATGCTTAGTTAATTTAACTACAGGCCCAACTGAAGGAGATGAACTTATTTGAACTTCCCATCTGAATTTATTTAAACCTACACATCCAAACACACACACACAAATACACACACACACTCACACAGACACTACTTACGTAATTTTCATTATCCACTACAAATCCTACAAAACATCTTTTGCAAAAATACAGGTTAACATCTTGTAGCTAATACTGCCATAATTGGTTTTGTTCTCATTCTTGGTATCTTAAAGAATGAACTGCATCTAAATTAATCTGAAACACACACCCTCCCCCGTTTGACTTCCAATTCATCTTGGGATGAGTTCAGTAGCCTTTTCCAAGGTGCAGGACATGTGTTTTCCTTGCTGAGATGCTCTGGCCCCTGTCATTGTGACACTGAATGGAAAACAAGCTTTCGACGCCTGTTCCAAACGCTGAAGCCAAGCGCTTCCTGTAACGTTGGCTGGGACCCCGCTGCTAGGAATGAATGCTGCTTTTCAGATTTCTCACTGCAGAAAGAGCTGATTCTCTAGGAGCAGCGCTGCTGGCTTCCTGTTTACATCTCTCACCTTGGATAAAGGACTGAAGGCAAGCAAGACAGAAACAAATGAGAGGTTTAGCCTCTGCTTTAAGATACAGGCACCGTAGGGCAAGGGTTTTGGCCCCAGTCTGAAGTCTTCCTTAATACTTCTGCTTACAGCCAGGTGGTGGTGGTGGCACACGCCTTTAATCCCAGCACTTGGGAGGCAGAGGCAGGCGGATTTCTGAGTTTGAGGCCAGCCTGGTCTACAGAGTGAGTTCCAAGACAGCCAGGACTACACAGAGAAACCCTGTCTCGAAAACAAAACAAAGCAAAACAAACAAACAAACAAACAAACAAAAAACAAACAAAAAACCTTCTGCTTACAACAGCCCTCTAAGTACTTTCTCTTTCTAAACTAGGATCCTGGTGTTATTGAGGAGGAAGAAATAAAACAATCAACTATGCTCTTTCTTCACTTGTTGGGTTTCAGAGGAAGCAAACAAGACAGCAAAAATGGTGTTCACTAAAGGGGTTTAGGGCAGCATTTTGACGCTTAGTCTAGGGTTCTATGACTTCTGTGATCTTGAATTGTGTTTCAGTTGACATGTAGATTTACACTGTTGAGCAATGGATTCTTCTATACACTATGTTTGCAAAGTCCGGTTGCTGCATATCTTGATCAACACTTGATATTTAAATAATAATTATTATTATTAGCAATTGGAATAAACTGTAGGGATGCAGTGTTGTGGTTTTCATTCTTATTTCTCTAATGATGATGGTGGTAAATATCTTTATATTATTTATACCTAATGATGGCAAATATCATATATATATATGATATATGATTATATGTATATATTTTTTTCTGAACGGCTTCTTTTACACTAGAGATCAATCTTATTTTCAATTGTATCTATCTATATGCATGTATGTGGCTACATAGGTACATGTGAGTACAGCTGCCTTCAGAGTCCAGAAGGTGCTATTGTATTTCCTGGAGGCGAAGTTGGCACTTGATGTAGCTGCTCAGGACTGAACTCAAGTCCTCCGCAAGAACACTGCAGGCTCTTAACCACGGAGCCAGCTCGCCAGGCCCCTGAATATCTTCTTTGATGAAGAAGCTTGTCTGTTCTCATATTCTGCCCACATTTAAAATGGATTTTTTTTCAGCATTGAGTTTTAAGAGATTGGCAAATATTTTCTTCTAGTTTGTGACTTGTGACTTTTCATGGTGTTTGGAAATGTCCTCAGGATGTTGCAAATGGTACATGACAGACAAGAACACTCCTCAAGACACACTTTCCCTCCTTTTTAATGTTCTCGTAAAATGGCAGCATCTAAGTTTTCATAAAACTTATTTACCATTTTTTCTCATAGATAACATATTATGGTTTTATATGTAAAGCTCTTTGCTTAATCTGAGTCACAAAAACTTTCTCCTTCATTTCCTTGTAAAATATGTATAATTTTAAGTATTTTATTTAGGCTTGGGATCCATTTGGAATATATTTGGTAATAAATTTAAGTTCTGGTTTTGTTTCTCACAACTGTATACAAGGTTGTTCAGTTGCTCAGAACTACTTGTTAAAAAGACCCTCCCCCCTTCTGCCTTTTTCCAGTGATTGGCTTGGTGTCAAACTGGAGAGTCAGCATGTATGTTTGAGATGACACAATATTAATGTTAGGAGAGGTTTTAAGGTTTCACACCATTTGCACTTTTATTTGGTTGGTACACTCATTTTTCAGAAGCTCACACCTTAGTGAAATAATGCGATTTGTTTATATTTCTTCCAGGTGACTTTTTGTTTAGGAAAATCATCTGGAAAAATTTTTTACCATACAAAAGGAATTTCACACATGGGCTCCTTTTATTTTATTCTATTTTTTTAAATGTATTTGATTTCTCAGGGTCTGAAACAAACAAACAAAAATATCTTGTGCTCTTCGAGTTTTTAGAAGCAAATAGTGGAGGAGCTGCTCTGCTTAATCCATGATCTTTCTTCCAACCTGCCTCCAACCAGAAGGGTGAACCACCCAGCCCCTTTTAAGTATATCATCAGACACATTTTCACACTGTCCCCTCACCCTGTGGCTGTCTACATTGGGGTGACATTTTCCTATCTGTCTAAACAATCTCCTCTTCTTCAGTGAGTAACAAGTATTTGACAAAATCCAGAGTTGTGTTTGGAGCAAAAGCTCGAATAGAAAGCTTATGCCACTCCCCCTCCTCAAGTCTTACATCACTGAAGTCTCACTGGGAATACTATTTAGATTCCTTTCAGCAAAATCTTGTGAGTTATTGGGAAATGTGATCACGGCACATACTGCTTCCTCGGAAAAAGAGACACATTTTTGTGTTGGGGAAAAGCACTGTTTCTTCAAAGCCATTTCAAAACTGTCCCTGTTTGTTTTAGCTATGTTTATATTTAAAGTTTGTGGCTTCTCTTTTCCCGTCCACTATTAAGCTGTTCACTGGGATGCTAACTGTATCTTCTCCTACATAATCTGATAACTGAGGATGGTGGGGCCATTGTGAAGCTGAAAAGAGTATTTATTCTTAAAGTACTCAGAAGCCATACCCCAGTATGCATCTACTAAGGGTCTTCAGAATGTATATTGGGACAGGAATCAAGCAAGATCCTGTAGTCCACCGGGAATAATGAAACAGTGACTGCCACAATTTCCTTTGATGATAAAATGTGGTGTTTCTGAGCAGAACTTAACACATTAAGATCAAGGTGAATGCACAGTTTGTTTTCTGCACAATAAAACGCTTTCACCCTTTTTGTAGGGAGAATAGACTTTGGGAAATTTTATTTGATGATACTGCTACCATTGCACATTTTCCAGGAAAGCCTTAGGGAAGGATAGCAAAGCTGTGGTTTCTTGGGGGTTAGTCTGGAATAAACAATACTGCCATGTGGCACAGTGGCTCTGGTGGTGATGGACTGCTGATTATGCCCCTGGTTGCTTTGGGAGACTCTGTCCCAGGTCTAGCATTTGACATGGGAAGATCTTCCAGGGGCTTGGATATCAGAGTTTCCTTCTACTCTGAGGCTTCTCCACACGTGTTCTTGTCCAGCTGTCTTTTCTGTGATTTGCTTTTGGTCTAGTCCTTAGTGTTCTTGGAAGCTGATGTGAAGGAATCCAAGAGTCTAGAACTGGCCCCTGGCTGGATTGTACAGAGTCAAGCAAGGACGCACTTGGTTGTGTTCTTCTTTTCTGTATAAATAGTGGTATCTACTTGTGGGTTTCATTCACAATTCCCAGATGACTAGGGAACACTGGGTAGATTTCATGAGACTGAATATAATTATGCTAAAATTATATATTATATTTTAGGTCTTTCCTCTAGTTGTTCATGAAGTACTTTGCATTCATGAAAAACTTCTCATACCCAAGAAGTAAGCAGTCAGAGTCTCCAGTGGGGTACCTTGTCCTTCATTTTTGATAGGCTCCCTTGTAGAGACTGCTATCCATAGAGCCTCTTACTTCCATGACTGAGGTGCCAGCCGTCCTCAGTTGCATGGTTGTCCCAGCTAGGACACCATCACTGGTCTGTTCCATTTTCTGTATGCTGTTATAAAACAGGCATACATGATCTCTGTTTCTTTCTCATGACAGTCACTGAACTTTGTCATTGGACACATCACTGAAACTGTGCTCTTCAAGGGGAAACTGAAGGATTTGACACAAAGGAAGAAAGTCATCCATCCATTTGTCTTACACTTTCTGATAATCACCCAAAAATATTCTCTCTCTCTCTCTCTCTCTCTCTCTCTCTCTCTCTCTCTCTCTCTCTTCCTCCCTCCCTCCCTCCCTCCCTCCCTCCCTCCTTCCCTCCGTGTGTGTGTGTGTGTGTGTGTGCATGTGCACACACGCATGCATGCATGTCTCCCTGCATCAAGCACATTGAGTTTGTTCATCTGGCTTCCTGTTCCTTTAAAGGGCAAAGATACTGTCAGTTACCCTATGTTGACAACACCTAGAAGCACATAGATGAAAAACCACTGGACAAGTCTTTATGATGACTTTCAGATTATGTTAATTGAGGTAAGAAGGCAAAAGTACCCTGAACTGTGAGGTACACGTTGTTTTTTTGTGTGCTGGGTCCCCAGGCTGATTAAAAAGGAGAAACTGAGCCTAGTGCTGTCATTTATCTTTGCTCCTGATCCCCAGATATATTGCAACCAGCCACCTAAAATTCCTGCCGCCATGACTTCTTACCCTGATGGACTGTACCGGTGGAGTGTGAGCCTAGCCAACCCTTCCTTCCTGAAGTGGCTTTTGTTGGTCATTTTGTCACAACAATGAAAAAAAATAACCAATACATTCCAATCACATGAGTTTTCTAGGTGTCTTCTGATACTTCATAATGTAGAATTTGAACCTTCTGTCCCAAAATTATATTTTTAGATCGGTAGAGATTACTCTAGACCTACTTTTCTCTGTGTGAATATACCTGCTTTTATAAGAAGAGTCGTTCTGAGGTACAGAGGATGTGAGAAGGTAAGGGGCTAAAGGCTGCAGGGAGAGTAGAGAAATCATTAGAGGCCAGCAGTGGCTTGCCGCACTCACATCACGATGAATGCATTCCAAGGTGCTCTTTGCTTCTCGGGTGCCTCACCTCTGCCTCACATCACGGAATTCAGAGAGGCCTACGAGGGCTCGCTGCATGGCTTACACGGTAAGTTAGGCGCGTACTTTATAACTCCGTGATTATTTCCTGCGCAGTAGCTCAAGGGCTCAGAGATCAAAGGGTAAACTCCTTCACTTGATACCAGCTCTGCTCCTGGTTCAGCCAAGCTAAGTTGCTTTTAAATTCCTCACTTCTTCTATTGTCACAGGACTGCAAATCCTCCCCAGGGGCCAGGTGCAGGGCAAGCTGACCTAAGCTATACCTTGAGCTCCGCTCCAAAGCGGCCACGCTGAGGTCACCTTTAACCCTGGCGTTCCACACAATCATTGTGAGCGCTCCCAGAGAGCCGAGGGAACAGCTATAGTTAGATTTTTCATTTAAAATTTGGCACCGCCTGACGCCGTCCCACTGCTTCCAGCCCTCTTGCCGTTATATTAAAAAGAGCAAAATTTGCTGCTGCACACTGCCCAAAAATATCCAGCTGAAATCGGCCACTGCCAAATCTGCAGTTTCAATGCAAGACCAGAGTCTTTAATAGCTCCCGCTCCTGAGGATTTTATGCTCTCTAGAAAAAAAAAAAGTGTTTAAATTTTTTTTCTTTTAATTTTATAAAGTCTCAGTTTGAAGGATTGGCCATGGGCCATTAAAGAAAGAAAGTGGTCGTCTTTGTCTCTCTCAGTTTTCTGACTGCTCCATTTGCATAATTCTTAAAAGGGAAGTCTCTTAAGACTCATCTCTGATGAGAGCCGGAGGTTTTTCCTTTACTTAGGATTTTGCCTCAGTCTGTTCAATCTATCTTAGAGGCCTGTTCTCCACACCTAAAATGTTTATGTCCAGGCTCCAGGGGATAAAGAGCTGGTTCTTAAAGGCCAGTGGGAAGAGAGAAGTAAAAGACTGGCTTCTTTTTCTAGGGTCTGCACATTGGATCATGACCTCCTTGTGGGATTTCATTTGGTTTCTTTTACTTACTCCAGAGGCTGTGGACAGGAAAGCGAGGGGATACATACACAGCTTCATTTTTGCTCTTTTTACATTTTTGTTGGTGTTTTATTCCTCAAAGCCCACAGCATCTCCAAATAAACCTTTCTAAGAGATTGGTCGTAAGGTGCTGTGTTGCAAGAAAATTTATAGTTAAGAGTTTTCATTTAATTATAGTTCTCTCTGTCTCACCCTCTTCTTCCTCCTCCTCTTCCTCCTCCTTCTCTCTCTCTCTCCTCCTCCTCCTCCTCCTCCTCCTCCTCCTTTTCCTCCTCCTCCTTTTCCTCCTCTTCCTCCTCCTTTTCCTCCTCCTCCTCCTCCTTTTCCTCCTCCTCCTCCTCCTCTTCCTCCTCCTCTTCCTCCTCCTCCTCCTCCTCCTCCTTCCTCTCCCTCGCTGTCTCCCTCTCTCTCTCTCTCTCTCTCTCTCTCTCTCTCTCTCTCTCTCTCTCTTTCTCTCTCTCTCTCTCTCTCTCTCTTTCTGTAAATAAACTGGGAGTGTTGTAGATGTCAGTATGGCTGTGTGGTCCTGTAGTTTGTCCCTTAGCAGAGCACTGTGGGTTTCAGTTCACTCTGCATTTCAGGATGATCTCAGGCATAGTTAGAAAAGGTCTCAGCCATATCAAGTTTATTGTGTGGCATCTTGACTGTTCTAAGAAGCCAAGCAGATTCAGGCCATGTTTAACACTTAGATGGGAGACTTGCATACACACACACACACACACACACACACACACACACACACACACGTGTGCGCTCGCAAGAACCACATTTCATCTTAAGAGCTATACCTTGAGTTTTGGGCTTTGACCTTTTCTTCTGTGAGGAACATGAAGCACAATACTTTCTGTCATTGTGCTAGTGGGAACTACAAAGTCAAATTCCAGCCAGCCATCTAATTATGAAAGGAGACAACTGTCTGTCTACCATGAGCTTTGTTTATTAGGTTAGGTGTGTGGCTTGTATCTTTTACTTAGTTTCCTAACACATAGGTCACATACAAACCTGCCATAACTTGAAGGGCATCTAATGGATTCTCTCACCCACTGATGAGGTATGACATTTATGGGGTACTGTGCTAAAGTGCTCAGAAAATCTATTTTCAGTTTAATTTCTAGAGACCTATGGAAGAAGACCAAGCTCATTTCTCCCCATCAACATCATGTAATCCTAAATCAACATTCTATTTCAGTTTATTAGAAACCCCTGTGTGTCTTTCTGCATCTCTCTATCTCTCTGTCTTTGTGTGTGTCTCCCTCCCTCTCCTTTTCCCTCTCCCCCCTCTCCCCTCACTCTTTTCTGTCCTGTTTGCTGTATTTCTGTGTTGCTGTATAGCTTTCTCATATGTTTACCTTGTTTCTTTCTTTGACTCTTGATAGTAGAGTACAGTTGAAGGCTTGGCATAAAATAGGATACTTTGAACACCCCCTGTGAGGCTCAGGAGATGTCAAAAAAGGACAGAAAGATAAAAAGAATGGCAGTAAAATGTTATCCTCTCAGCTGGACATAACTATTATAATCCAAGAAGCTGTGGTTGCATGTACGGGGACTTCAGTCATCACAAGTAATGGATCAGGAATAGAGACACAGACCATACTAAATCATTGGCTACTCCTGGATTCTGGGAAAGGGATATTTGCTCCACAAATGAACCCATTAAGCTCCAGAGAAAAGTTTCATATCCACGGATACATAGACAATCCCGATTAACCTCAGTGGGCCACAAGACAAAGAAAAAAAGTAAGTATAAGAAAGGGGTTTCTAAAGAGGGGTGTGGTTGACAGAGGCAGGAGGGAGAAGGGAGAGGGTAGGGAGGACCATATCAACATTGTTATGTAAGTATATGAAACTAAACTATCAAAGAAGAAACTTAGTAAACATTCTAAAAAAAAGACTTTAAAATTATGATGGATATGCTGTTACACCTTCATTATTACCAATTATATAACTTAGTCAACCTCCATACTTCACAAATATATTAAAGTATTGTGATCAATGAAATATAAAAGCAGTGTATTCTTAGAGGCAATTTCACTTTCATTAAAAAAACCTAGAGAACCATTGTTCCTCCCCTCACTTTTTTTTTTTACTTTAAACTCATGTCTTAATGACTGACATTTAAGTTGCTTAAAAACTGTTTATTACCGATCATGCTATAGGAAATATTTTTAGCATAAATCACTTCATATATGTATAGATACAGTCATCAGAGGACTTAAATTATAACCTTCATCAGAAAATTCAGAAAAAGATCAAAGTGTCACATTGTTAATAAAAAGATGGTCTTAGTATTAATAGCCACAGGAGATAGAGATGGTGGTTATCCTGTTTTGGTCTAGGCAGTAAAAGGCAAATGAAATTGTTGGCATGTTTGTACTAGACTTCACATGTGTAGATGATTCAGTTATTCTCAAATGTAAAGCACATTCCTAGGGAGACTCTGTTCTTGTTCCAATAACGTAACTTACACTGGACCAGCCTTTTGCCAAAAACATCTAATAAACTGAGACAAGGTACGAAGGAAATATTTTCAGATGTTGGACAAAATGAAATATTCAGAAAATTCTTTTTTGTAACTGTCTGCTTCTCCACAGTCGATTATGATCACTGTGTGTCACAGCCTCGTTTTTCGTTCAGCATCGTGAAGCCCTGAGCCCTAGGTGCAGGGGCTATGGTATAGGTGTCCCATTTGAGGCTGGCTACCCCACAATCACTTACTCTTTGCATTATGAAGGTTGTAATAGTTTCCATCCACTGCAAAAGCAAATTCTTTCAATGATGCTGAAAGCTACACTTATCTGCAGGTCTAAGGCTAAATATTTAACACAAGAAAGAATGGTCCAGGAAGATATCCCCAGTAGTGCAACCATGGCAATCTTATTCTGGGCTTAATCAACTGCTACCTAACTCAGTTTAAGCCCTGCTCCACAGGAGGGAATTCATACCTGGTTCTGTAAGCCTGGCCAGCTTCCTCTGGGTGGAGAGGTAATAGACCCTACAGAAGAACCTACTACTGTAAGTTGCCTGAAATGATCAATTCTAATACTGTTCAATGAGCTAAGTTAAGTAGGAAAATAATTTAAGCGTGAGGCACATTATACTTTTTATAAGTTAGTATTTTTTATAGAAACAGAAAAGAATACTTCATGCATACACACGAGCGCACACATTCACACACACACACTCACATTTTTAGAACTAGCTCACACAATTGTTCAAGCATCAAATCTGAAAATGACAGGGCAGGTCATCAGTCTAGAACTACTGCAGGATTTGGTGCTGCAGTGTTGAGGCAAATTTTTATTTTCTCCTTCTGTAAATCTGTGAAAGACCTTTGAAGCTAGAAAATACATTCTTCTCTTTCAAAATACAATGAGGAGACATGATAGAAACTGTACTATTTTATTCAAGATTACTACTATGTCTCCTCAAAAATGAGGTGTGCATGAACTGTTATCAGACATTGGAGATATCAATGGAAAAAAATTGTCACCTATAGGACCACGGATTTCAACACTTGGTCCTTGGTGCTGCTGTTTGCAAAGTTATGAAAGGATTAGGAGGTAAAGCCTTGTGGGAGGAAGTACATGACTTTGGGGCGGGGCTTTGAAGGTTTATAGCTTAGTCTTCCTGTTTCCTGTTCCTTCACTCTGTTTCCTCTGTGTTGTGGAGACCATTGTCATTTAACTCCTTGCTCCTACCACCATGGTGTCCCTGCCTGTTTCCATGCCTGATGATGGTTCGCTCCTTGGAGCCAAAATTCACCCTTTCTTCCACAAGTGACTTTGTTCCTGATATTTTATCACAGCAACAGAAAAGTAGCTAGTACACAGGCTCTATATATTTTCCTTTATGTTTTGATGTAATTGCAACATACCTTACTTCTCCAGAGAGCTGAAGACTGGAGCCATGCGCTGGAAGCTCTGGCACGCCAAAGACTTCCAGGGACAAGCAGAAAGCAGAGAAGAGCCTCCTTCAGGCCTTTGGAAGGAACATTGTCCTGATGACACCTTGACTTGTAACTTAGCTAATTGAGCCATGAGGGAATCCCTTGCTATTATTAGGCCACTAGGATCAGTACTTTGCCAACGAAGCCACAGGGTAACTAGTAAGGACTAGCACATCGTTGAGGTGCGATTGTTTATTTTCTGTTCTGGTACTTCAGAGAATACTTTTGAATTTCTGTCCCTTCCTCTTGTGTTCGGTAATTGCCAATATATTCCAGTGAGCTCTCAACTTGTCCTCAATGTTTTCTCTCCTCTCCTCTGATACTTTGTAACATGATCTCAGGTTGAAATATGTAACAACTATTTTCTAACTTTAACTCCCCTTTAAGTTCCACAAATGAGCAATCTTTCTAGCAGGTTCACCAGGCCAAAGAAAAAAATAGTTCCCAGAGAATAAAGTTTCATAGACAATCCAAAACCAAAAATCTACATAGCAAATGCCCAAATTGATACACCAATTGAAAATGTATTATGTGTCTACCATCTTCCAGATAAAATGCTAAGCATTTGCTGACAGATATCATCAGAATGCTTAATTAACACAGATGGCAATGGCTCAAAAATATCCAGATCAGTAACACCTCAATGGCTATTGCATTCATCCAACAGCCAATCCTGTTACAAGTAGGATCTCCTGGTGTCATCTTCCATCTTTTTACTTCTCCATGTCTGAGACCTTAGCATGTCTCATAGCTTGTCTGTACCATTCAAACCAAACTTCTCGGTCTGGGGTTGATCCTCATGACTTCAGAAAGTTTGTACTGAATTATCTGTACTACATTTATAACGACTTCCAACCGTCTCTGACAGACCTCTCACAGTCATTTCTAGGACTCTAATCTGGTAAAAAACACAGGAAGGAGAATTTGTTATTATTGCATCTGTAAGGAAAAGTCTAATGAAGAAAGGGAATCAATCAACTATTTTTGGAAGTTAAGAAAAAAAAAGTATATAGTAATTACCTGCTGCAGGTGTCTCCTTCCTGCCCCCGACTCCTGTGATGCTTGGAAAAACTACACATCCCACTGACAAGACTCCGGCCACGTGACTCTAGGGTTAAGGGACCTGGACGAGGGGTCACATTAAGGCAAATTCAGGGAAAGCCCACTTGATGGCATGAAAGGGCATGTCTCTTGTATATCAGACACTGTTTGCTTATTTGGTTTCCACATGCTTTTCTGGTTTCTAATTTTTCATCAAGGACGCTTTTGGATTTGGCTTCTATTTGGACACGGTATGATGACTAGATTTCATTGTCAACTTGATATAGTATACAAGGATTTTGGAAAATAATTACAGTGAGGGATTGTCTGCATTGGGTTGTTATGTGGGAATGTCTGTGCAGTACTGTCTTAAGTTAGCTGGTACCCAGCCCTGTGTTAGTAGCATTGTTGATCAGAAAGGAGGGAGTCTTAAATTGTACAAAAGTGAGAGAGGAAGCTAAGCACGAGCAATCAGGCCAGCAACCGAGCATGGGTGCAGGGCTTTCTCTGAGCGCTTGATTGTGGATGTGTATGAATGACAATTTGAAGTTTCCCCCTTCCTTTCCTCAAAATGAAGGGCTGTCACCTACAATTGTTAGTGGAAATAGAGCAGTTTATCCCTTAAGTTTCTTTTGGTTGGGGAATTTTATCAGGACAGCTGAAATAAAACTAGAACAAACAGAAAAGCAAAGGAAAACTAACACAGTTGGCCTTTTGTCATTGCTTGTGACTATAGATGTCTCAAGAAGACCTTGACAAGTTAAGCATATCGTCACAGGCATGGCTACCATTAAAGGCCTCATAGCTTTGGCTCTACTTCACTGTCTAAGGGAGAGGAACAAAGCCATAGATTGATTTTGTCTCTGCCACTTAATAGCTTTGTATTTTTTGTATTTTGTTTTATGAAAAATTATCTTGGATCTATTTTTCTTAGATATCAAATGAGACAAATCAGAATAAATAATTGGATGAAGACGTAGATGACTACAGAAGAATATTTGCTTTTAAACTTGACATTCATTTCTTCTTCTTTCCTTTCCTGGAACACATTATGTAGCCCAAATCAGACTGACATGTGACTCCTTCTGCAGCATCCTCTTGGCACTGGATTACAGGCTTGAGCCACTTTGCCCAACCCAGAATCATTCTTATTACCTTCATTTTTCAGTTCTTATTATGTCTATTTATTTTCAAACAAAACTGAGTATATTTAAGTAGAACTTAAGAATGGAGTTCAGGGCTCATTGAATATTGTGTAGGAAACCCCTGGTTGACCTGTGTGCAAGCTTGCTGCATACATCAGAGACACTTCAAGTTCATTCATCTATACCACTCAACTCAGAAGGCCACCAATGGGTGGATCTCTTCCGGGCAGTCTTTTCTCCAATTATATTTTCTTTTTTATTTCCTTATTTTTTGCATTCAACTTTCTTTCTTCTCTCTAAATATGGATTACAATATATAAAAAAGTAGATTATTGATTTTCCCCATTTGAAATGGACAGTGTGAAGCATTAAAAGACTAATGTCCTTGAAGTAAATATATGCATATAAACACAGACGGATGAATTTCAATTCTACTTAGGCGATGTATTAGTTTTCTGACCTTGAATGTGATACTTATCTCTCTGAACTTCAGCTTCCTCACTTAAAAATAGCTATAATTTTATCTGTCTGAACAGGAAGAAATATATTATATTCCTGAAAAGGAAGAAATATATTATACAGAACATCCCTGAAACAGGCTATTGTGAAACTAAGACAAAGCATTATCCATTATTGAAGTTTTTGCTTATGTTATAAAGATATAACCTATCTAACCTGGGACATCTTCACATAGAATATGCTTGATGGTATTCCTCTAGAATAATCAATGAATGAGCAAACTCAGTCATATTTTGAAAATAATAAAATGGACTTTCCATATTAGATATTCACTAGTGATTCAATAGAACTATATATTAACCAAACAGATTAATAAAAGCAAAGTTTGATATAGACATAAGAACTTACTATATGGTAAAGGAAGACATAAAAAGTAATGAGACAGGAATATATTAATAAATGATATTGGAAAATGTAGCTAAATATTAAACCCTAGCTAGATCTTTAAATTCATTGCTGAAAATATAAAACTCAAATTAAATATTGAGGACGTTAAGCAGTGTGCTGAAGATCCCACAGTTAATGAGAACCCTAGCTGGATATTATATTGCTATAACATGTAGCATAAAGCTATATAAGAGAAATGTTATTAATTCTATAATGGCTATTAAATATGCATACAGAATACACAGATAGGAAAATGCTGTGTGTGTGTGTGCATATGTGTGTGTTTTACATATCAACTAAATTCACAGGACAGATGTCAGCCTGGAAAATAAAAACACCAACAAAGAAATTAAGTTTTAAGAAAGTTTGTTCCTAGTCTAGCCTTGGCAGTATCATTGCTCTGAGAAAAAATTCTCAGATTTCCATGAAGTTCCAGTGTGAGGAACTAGTGTCTCAACTACAAGGACTTGGGACCCATATCTGTGACTGCCCTAGTCAGGGTTTCTATTCCTGCACATACATCATGACCAAAAAGCAAGTTGGGGAGGAAAGGGTTTACTCAACATTTCCCACATTGCTGTTCATTATCAAAGGAAGTCAGGACTGGAACTCAGTCATGTCAGGAAGCAAGAGTTGATGCAGAGGCCATGGAGGGATGTTACATATTGGCTTGCTTTCCCTGGCTTGCTCAGCTTGCTTTCTTATAGAACCTAAGACTACCAGCCCAGTGATGGTACCACACACAAGGGGCTCTCCCGCCTTGATCACTAATTGAGAGAATGCCTTACAGTTGGATCTCATGGAGGCATTTTCTCAACTGAACCATCTTTCTCTGTGATAACTCCAGCTTGTGTCAACTTGACACAAAACCAGCCAATAGAAACAATATTCCTTTTTTGCATTTAAATAGCGGTATGTTTCTATTGTTAGTATATATATATAGCCTAGTAGTCAATCAAAACTGCTAGAACAGGAAACGAGCTAGATAATTTGACCTACATCTTAATAAAATATGGGAGAAGAAAGCAAAAAAAAGGAAATTCAGGCAAAAAGATATTCAGGCATAATGCTAATGCTATGGTTAGTACAATAATATAATTCTCTCACAAAGGGAATAAGAAACAACTTATTGTGGAGCCAAATATGAGTGACCACGACTCAGGATAGACGCAGATTACCTCAAATTTCATATTCCAACATGGCTAACAGTTTCCTGCATTATTTATAGCAATAGTAATAAATCAGGGTACTTTTCAACTGCATCATCATTGGGTGGTTACAGCCAAGTGTGGACACTTCCACTATCAACCACAAACGCTATCTCGCTGCCGTTTAAATCACTTGTTTGGTGGAGGCTAGTAGTTTTGTGAACAATCTGAAGGACTACTTAAGGCTCACAAGTACATTAAGTCTCATAAGGAGGGAGTTAATAAATGGCTATTAAGGGGTTAACAATATCCGGAGATAATTTGTAGGGAGGTTCTGGACCTGTAACTTTCCAACCTCTCCATGAAGCCCTAGTCAGTCAATTAGCTTGTCAGGAAGGGCCAGTGTAATGTGATTCTTTCTAGAAGCATTCATTCCCCCCCCCCCCACTACAGACCACAAAGCCCTAAGAACAAGAAAAGCGATTTGTTAACCAAGAACGCACTTACTGGCCAGTGAATACAATAGTGAGGCTGAAACTCATCTTGAATGGTTTTTATTCCACCCATACTGATGAATATTATTTGACACATAGACACAATTTGTAAAAAGTGACAGACAACAAAACAATCCACAGGGAACCTTAATGTTTCTCATTGTTTCTCTAGACCCATTGTCTGGCCTCAAATATGTGTGTCTTTACAAAGAGCAGGGAATGCTAACCAGTCTTGAATAATTAACACAGACACTGCTTAGATCCCAGTAAACAGTTTTTCCTGTTTTATGTTAAATGTTAATTACAGCATTCCCGGCCTCACTAGTTAATTGAATTGGTAGTCAGAGAATTTAACATTTACTTTAAATTGACTGCATGCTGGGCTGGAGGAATGAGAATCTGCTCTCCGGGGACAGTTAGTTGTTCTGAACCAGCACTAATTTTCTGTAGCAGCAATGCACAGGGATCCTCATGAAAATACAACAACGCCTTGCAACGGCTTGAGAACTGTGCTGTTAGCTGTGGCATCTTCACATTGGTTATTGTTACTGTTGGTTACACATTGGTTATTGGTTACTGTTCTTCAACCTAAAGCTTTGTTAGAAGTCTGCCCATGTCATCTTTAGATCAACTGACAGAAAACATACACAGCATGCAGCAGGTTTTACAAACACACCGTGTAGTCTAGTAACTGCGAACCTAGTTGTTTTTCAAAAAAATAGGCAGATACTTATATCCTTACTAAATACTTTTTGAGAATGTCGGTTTTCAGCTTGGTGTACCAGATAATATACTAGTACACACACACACACACACGCACAAACACACACACACACACACACACACACACACACACACACCACACATGGATATATTAGGTTTTTTAAAATTTATTTTTAAGGATGTTCCTAATTTCAAATACTTTCTTTGTGGACATGTCCCATCAATACAGGTATAGTTCTACCTATAGTCTTACTTCTTTAATAGGTTTTTAAAAATCTTACACGAAAACCTCCTAGGAACCTGATGAGATAGGTAATATTATTCTCCTCGTTAGTCAGATGATACAGAGACACAGAAAGGTAACTGGTAGATCTATTTTTAGAATCCAAGCTAATTCCTTTGTTCATGCTCTCAGTGTGTCTGCAAAAACTGGGCAAAGGATACTTTAAACAGATACTGATATGCAGAACTTAATCTTGGAAAAGGGATGGTGTTTTGGAAGCTAAATGGATCAGTGTGGCTGGATTATTACTTGAACAGGAGTGAGGAAGTGCATAGGCAGGTGCATATGGAAGAAAGCTGGTCATATAGTGCAGTGCTTTAAGGATTTTGATAAGGACTTTGAGTAATGTTCTAAGGACAACAGGAAGCCAGTAAGTTGACTTTCAAATGTCATTCATATTCATGTGGGAAATGAGTCAGCTGTTTCTTTTTGTAAATATATTTTAACGAAAACCCAGCCATATTCACTTGCTTATGCACCTTCTATGGCTGCTTTTGTATCATCAAGGAAGAAATGAATAGCTGGAATTAGAGGGAGCCTACCCAGTAAGCAAGAAATACATGCTATCAGGTCCTTTGTGGAAAGACACTTATTGCGGCCTGGGTTAAGGAATGACTTGACTGTTTAAGGAAGCATTCCATTTGTCCAGTGAAAATATGAGAGAGAGAGAGAGAGAGAGAGAGAGAGAGAGAGAGAGAGAGAGAG
>NW_021604565.1:17769608-17776474 GCF_004785775.1 Grammomys surdaster | reverse complement strand
GAGAGAGAGAGAGAGAGAGAGAGAGAGAGAGAGAGAGAGAGAGAGAGGTGGTATGGAAGTAAGCATTAAGCATGATATTATCTAGTAGTAAGAATAAAGCAAACATAAAGTAATCTTAGATCCTAGAGGAATAAATCTGTAGGATGTGGCTTGTGGGAGGGAAATTCAGCAGCAATTAGAAACTGGAAGCATAGGAGAAAGCAAAGACACAGAGTCAAACCATCAGTGTCATGTCTTTGAAACGAATGCTGGAGTCTTGTGCCTTCTAAAATAGCCATCACTTTGCAGTTATATGGACATTTCAAAAACAATGCTTATTCAGGTTGTTACTTTGCTTGAAGTGAGATATCTAGCAGCACCCTTTGTGACTCGAGTCTGAGCCATGCGATAAACTGAGGAAATCCTTTGAGTATTTCATGAGTTCAATCACAAAAGGCAGGCAGCTTGGTTAGTGAAACAGCGAATTGAGAATGAACGATTTACTCTTGTGCGAGTCAGTGACCTTTTGTGGGATACAACCATCTGGGCTGAGCCTGGTGTGGGATTTGTTTCCATCACTTCCTAGGCTACTCCATTGCACAAACTCAAATTCAGTGTGTACTGCTCACGTTGAACACAGTGCAAGTAGCTCTCCGATAGTTACAAAAGCAGTGGTAACCCTGCAGTTTATTTGCCTATTTACTGGGTTAAGTCTAACAGCAAAGTAGTTTGTCAATAGAACCTTTCTTGTTCATAATCTAACTTCCTACCAAACAATAGAGTGACCCCCCCACACAGTTACTGAGTATAAAAGTACAATCGAGTATAAAACACAGTTATTTTACTTTTAGTTTATTTGTCACAAATTTGTTGAATATATGGTTCGTACTAAAACATGTCCCAGATCGCAGGGATAAAGGAAGGAAGCAAGAAAGCAGAGTTCTCCCTCCCCCGCCCCGAACTCATCTTTTACAATGTAGTCTATTTGATTTCTTTGGTTCATTGAAACTTAGCTCAATTAAACTCAATTCATCGCAAATCAAGTTAACTCAACTCATCCTCAATTCAACTGAACTTTGTCCAGTACAATTACATTGAAGGCAGCGCAATTCAATTCAGCGTGTACAATTATATATGAATCGGCTAATGTTAGCTCAGGATGTCATACTCAGATAGAGGACTGAATGACTTAGGAAGAGAAGCGTTGGATGCCTCTTAATACTTTCACAGAATAACTTGGATAATAGACAACCTCACTGAAACACTGATTTGGATATTGTGGCGTATTCCAACATATATATCATAAACCATTCACAATTAAGTAGAAAGAAATGATGATTTCACTATTGACAGATAAATGTCCCATTTGAAGAACAGCCTTTAAATTATATATGGATTTTTCAGTATATACAAGAAAATATTTGTTCACAATCAAAACATTTAAAAATTAAAATTAAAAAGCTATTTTTAAACAATGTGTGTGTGTTGACGATGAGTGGAAAAATCAAGACACCCAGTATATGTGACTCACCAATCAGTGGTAACTTCGAGTCTTAGAAATTGTCATTAAATTATTTGTTATGTTTTAAAAAGACTGAGTATGAATGATGCTCTTTCCCTTGAAAAGGGGCTCTTGAATGAATCATGGTCCTGTTCATTTTTTACTGCTGTGGTAGGGCTAGGATGCTGGTTGTTCTCCCTCCCAGACCATCCTTATTAGAGCACACTTCTGAGAGTGCCAATAATGTCCTTTGGATCACTATTTAACATGTTTGATTCCGAGATTCTAAAAAACAGGGAAACTGGTTGTAAGTTCCAGTTCCTTCTCTTCTGGCTCAGTCCTTTAATATTTGTACTGCAGAGTTAGACTATATGAACAGCTTACACCTTGCTCATCTTATAATCTAAAATGTAAAGTTTATCAGTCCAGCAGTACAAATACATTAATTGCTTTCCTAGCAGTTGCCAGAGGATGACTTTATTATTATTTTTTTATTGGATATTTTATTTACATTTCATATGTTATCCCCTTACCCCATCCCCCACCCACCCGGGAACCCTCCATCCCCTTACCCCTCCTCCTTCTTCTCCGTGGATGTAACCCCCACCTACCACCCCACTCCCACTTCCCCACCCTCAAAATTCCCACCCCCTGGGGCATCCAGCCTTCATGAGGTCAAGGATCTCATCTTCCACCTGTGCCCGGCAGGGCCCTCCACTCTTACATATTCAGCTGAAGCCCTGGATCCCTCCATAAATGCTCCCAGCCTGGTGGTTAGGACCCTGGGAGCTGTGGTTGGTTGGTATTGTTGCTCTCCTCATGGTGCCACAAACCCTTTCAGCTCCTTCAGTCCTCACTCTAACTCCTCCATTGAGAACCTCATGATCAGTTCAATGGCTAGTTGTGTGCATCTGCCTCTGAATATGTCAGACTCTTGAAGGCCTCTGAGGAGACATCCATATCAGGCCCTTATCAGCATGCACTTCCTGACTTCCACATCAGCATCTACCTTTGGTGACTGCACATGGGATGGATACTCAGGTGGAAAGGTCTTCAAATGGCCCCTCCTTCAGTTTCTGTCCCTCACTTTGTCTCCATATTTACTCCCTTGAGTATTTTGTTGCTCCTTCTAAGAAGAACTGAATCACCCCCACTTGGTCTTCCTTTTTTATGAGCTTCATGTGGCCTGTGAGTTGCATCTTGGGCATTTCAAGGTTCTGTGCTAATATCCGATAATCAGTGAGTGAATACCATGTGTGTTCTTTTGTGATTGGCTTACTTCACTCAGGATGATAATTTCTAGTTCCATCCATTTACCTAGGAACCTCTCGAATTCATTGTTTTTAATAGCTGAGTAATACTCCATTGTGTAAATATACCACATTTTTTGAATCCATTCCTCAGTTGAAGGACATCTGGGTTCTTTCCAGCTCCTGGCTATTATAAATAAGGCTGCTATGAACATAGTTGAGCATATGTCCTTGTTATATGTTCGAGCATCTTCTGGGTATATGCCTAGGAGTGGTATAGCTGGATCCTCAGGTAATGCTATGTCCAATTTTCTGAGGAACCGCCAGACTGATTTCCAAAGTGGTTGCACCATCTTGCAGTCCCACCAACAATGGAGGAGTGTTCCTCTTTCTCCACACCCTCGCCAGCATCTACTATCACCTGAGTTCTTAATCTTAGCCATTCTGACTGGTGTGAGATGGAATCTCAGAGTTGTTTTGATTTGCATTTCCCTGACGACTAAGGACACTGAACATTTCTTTAGGTGCTTCTCGGCCATTCGAGTTTCTTCCATTGAAAATTCTTTGTTAAGCTCTATACCCCATTTTTTAATAGGGTAATTTGGTTGTCTGGAGTCTACTTTCTTGAGTTCTTTGTATATATTGGATATTAGCCCTCTATCAGATGTAGGATTGGTAAAGATCTTTTCCCAATTTGTTGGTTGTCGTTTTGTCCTATTGACAGTGTTACAGAAACTATTGACAGCCTTACAGAAACTTTGCAATTTTATGAAGTCCCATTTGTCAATTCTTGATCTTAGAGCATATGCCATTGGTGTTCTGTTCAGGAACTTTTCCCCTGTGCCCAAGTATTCTAGGCTCTTCCCCACCTTCTCTTCTATTAGTTTCAGTGTATCTGGTTTTATGTGGAGGTCCTTTATCCACTTAGACTTGAGCTTTGTACAAGGAGATAAGAATGGATCAATTTTCATTCTTCTACATGTTGTCCTCCAATTGAACCAGCACTATTTGTTGAAAATGCTGTCCTTTTTCTACTGGACAGTTTTAGCTCCTTTGTCAAAGATCAAGTGACCATAGGAGTGTGGGTTCATTTCTGGGTCTTCAATTCTATTCCATTGATCTTCCTGCCTGTCTCTGTACCAATACCAGGTAGTTTTTTATCACTATTGCTCTGTAGTACAGCTTGAGGTCAGGGATGGTGATTCCTCCAGAAGTTCTTTTATTGTTGAGAATAGTTTTCGCTATCCTGGGTTTTTTGTTATTCCATATGAATTTGAGAATTTCCTTTTCTAACTCTGTGAAGAATTGAGTTGGGATTTTAATGGGGATTGCATTGAATCTGTAGATTGCTTTTGGCAAGATGGCCATTTTTATTATATTAATCCTGCCAATCCATGAGCATGGAAGATCTTTCCATCTTCTGAGATCTTCTTTGATTTCTTTCTTCAGGGACTTGAAGTTCTTGTCATACAGGTCTTTCACTTGCTTGGTTAGATTCACACCAAGGTATTTCATATTATTTGCAACTATTGTGAAGGGTGTCATTTCCCTAATTTCTTTTTCAGTCTGTTTATCTTTCATGTAGAGGAAGGCTACTGATTTGTTTGAGTTGATTTTATAACCAGCCACTTTGCTGAAGTTGTTTATCAGGTTTAGGAGTTCTCTGGTGGAAGTTTGGGGGTCACTTAAGTATACTATCATATCATCTGCAAATAGCGATATTTTGACTTCTTCCTTTCCTATTTGTATCCCTTTGACTTCTTTTTGTTGTCTAATTGCTCTGGCTAGGACTTCCAGGACTATATTGAATAGGTAGGGGGAGAGTGGGCAGCCTTGTCTAGTCCCTGATCTTAGTGGGATTGCTTCAAGTTTCTCTCCATTTAGCTTGATGTTGGCTACTGGTTTGCTGTAAATTGCTTTTACTATGTTTAAGTATGGGCCTTGAATTCCTGATCTTTCCAAGACTTTTACCATGAAGGGATGTTGAATTTTATCAAATGCTTTCTCAGCATCTAGTGAGATGATCATGTGGTTTTTTTCTTTGAGTTTGTTTATATAGTGGATTACATTGATGGATTTCCGAATATTGAACCATCCCTGCATTCCTGGGTTAAAACCTACTTGATCATGATGGATGATTGTTTTGATGTGTTCTTGGATTCGGTTTGCTAGAATTTTATTGAATATTTGTGCATCGATGTTCATAAGGGAGATTGGTCTGAAATTCTCTTTCTTTGTCGGGTCTTTGTGGGGTTTGGGTATGAGTGTAATTGTAGCTTCATAGAACGAATTGGGTAGTGTTCCTTCTGTTTCTATTTTGTGGAATAGTTTGAAGAGAATTGGTATTAGGTCTTCCTTGAAGGTCTGATAAAATTCAGCACTAAAACCATCTGGTCCTGGGCTTCTTTTAGTGGGGAGACTTTTAATGACTGCTGCTATTTCCCTAGGGGTTATGGGACTATTTAGATGGTTTATCTGCTCCTGGTTTAACTTTGGGACATGGTATCTGTCTAGGAAATTGTCCATTTCTTCCAGGTTTTCCAGTTTTGTTGAGTATAGGCCTTTGTAGTAGGATCTTATGATTTTTTTAATTTCTTCAGTTTCTGTTGTTATGTCTCCCTTTTCAGTTCTGATTTTATTAATTTGGATACTGTCTCTGTGCCCTCTGGTTAATCTGGCTAAGGGTTTATCTATCTTGTTGATTTTCTCAAAGAACCAACTCCTGGTTTTATTGATATTTTGTATTGTTCTTTCTGTTTCTATTTGGTTGATTTCAGACCTGAGTTTGATTATTTCCTGCCTTTTACTCCTCCTGGGTGTATTTGCTTCTTTTTGTTCTAGAGCTTTTAGTTGTGCAGTCAACTTGTTAGTGTGTGCTCTTTCCAGTTTCTTTTTGTAGGCACTTAGAGCTATGAGTTTTCCTCTTAGCACTGCCTTCATGGAGTCCCACAAGTTTTGGTATGATGTGTCCTCATTTTCATTGAATTCTAAAAAGTTTTTCATTTCTTTCTTTATTTCTTCCTTGAGCAAGTCATCATTGAGTAGAGAGTTGTTCAGTTTCCATGTGCACGTGGGTTTTCCATTGGTTTTGTCATTATTAAAGACCAGTCTTATTCCGTGGTGATCTGATAAGATGCAAGGGATTATTTCAATCTTTTTGTATCTGTAGAGGCCTGCTTTGTGACCAATTATATGGTCTATTTTGGAGAAGGTACCATGAGGTGCTGAGAAAAAGGTATATTCTTTTGTTTTAGGATGAAATGTTCTATAGATGTCTGTTAAGTCCATTTGGTTCATAACTTCTGTTAATTTCAAAGTGTCTCTGTTTAGTTTCTGTTTCCATGATCAGTCCATTGCTGACAGTGGGGTGTTGAAATCCCCCACTATTATTGTGTGAGGTGTAATGTGTGTTTTGAGCTTTAGTAAAGTTTCTTTTATGTATGTAGGTGCCCTTGCATTTGGAGCATAGATGTTCAGAATTGAGAGTTCGCCTTGGTAGATTTTTCCTTTGATGAGTATGAAGTGTCCTTCCCTATCTTTTTTGATTAATTTTGGATGAAAGTCGATTTTATTTGATATTAGAATGGCTACTCCAGCTTGTTTCCAGCTTGTTGGACCATTGGCTTGAAAAATTGTTTTCCACCCTTTTATTCTGAGGTAGTGTCTGTCTTTGTCACTGAGGTACATTTCTTGTATGCAGCAAAATTCTGGGTCTTGTTTGTGTATCCAGTCTGATAGTCTGCGTCTTTTTATTGGGGAATTGAGACCATTGATGTTAAGAGATATTAAGGAAAAATGATTGTTGCTTCCTGTTATTTTTGTTATTAGAGGTAAAGTTATGTTTGTATCTTCTTTTGGGGTTGTTGGAAGATTACTTACTTGGTTTTTCTAGGTTGTAGTTTCCCTCCTTGTGTTGGCGTTTTCCATCAATTATCCTTTGAAGTGCTGGGTTTGTGGGAAGATATTGTGCAAATTTGGTTTTGTCATGGAATATCTTGGTTTCACCATCTATAGTGATTGAGAGTTTTGCTGGGTATAGTAATCTGGGCTGGCAATTGTGTTCTCTTAAGGTCTGTATGATGTCCGTCCAGGCTCTTCTGGCTTTTATAGTCTCTGGTGAGAAGTCTGGTGTAATT
>NW_021604565.1:17758292-17769598 GCF_004785775.1 Grammomys surdaster | reverse complement strand
TTAGGAGTTTTTTGCATTTTGCATTTTCTTTGACAACTGTGTCAATATTTTCTACCGTATCTTCTGCATTTGAGATTCTCTCTTCTATCTCTTGTATTCGGTTGGTGATGCTTGCGTCTATGACTCCTGATCTCTTTCTTAAGTTTTCTATTTCCATGGTTGTCTCCCTTTGAGCTTTCTTTATTGTTTCTATTTCCATTTTCAGATCCTGAATGTTTTTGTTTAATTCCTTCTTTGTGTTTTCTTGCATTTCCTTAAGGGATTTCTGTGATTCCTCTTTAAGGGCTTCTATCTGTTTACTTGTACTCTCCTGTATTTCTTTAAGGGAGTTACTTAATTCCTTCTTATAATCCTCTATCATCATCATGAGAAGTGATTTTAATTCTGAATCCAGCTTTTCAGGTGTGATGGGGTGTTCAGGGCTTGCTATATTGGGAGAACTGGGTACTGATGATGCCAAGAAACTTTGGTTTCTGTTGCTTATGTTCTTGCGCTTGCCTTTCGCCATCTGGTTAACTCTAGTGTTGCCTGCCCTCACTGTGTAAGACTGGAGTCCATATTTCCAGTTATCTTGCTTGTTGCAGAGCTCCTCAGAGTCCAGATGTCTCTTTAGTCTTATGATCCTAATCTTGGTGTCTGCTGCTCTGAGTGCTGTGGCTCCTCTAGGATGACTCAGGAGTCAGTATCTCCACAGGACAGGAGCAGACTAACTCTGTGTCTGCCCCAGCCCAGAGGATGACTTTATTTCTTGCCTGTTTTCTTTTTCCTCTCTAGCATCCAAAGCAAATAGGATTATTGGAAAAGTCAAATTTTGATTTTTCTTTCTTGCTTCATATAAAATAAACAGACGGCATAAATGTTTATATCTTCTTTTAGCTTCAGATTCTTTCCTGCATCCTTCTAGACTAGATTAGGGATTTTTACAGTGTGTTGCCTCTGCTTTATAGACTGGCCTATCATTCTGTGATATAAATTAATTTCATAACTGTCCAGTTATCTTCTGTCCAGTCTAAAGGTTGCTACTGGATGGAGCAGGGCTTCATGTCAACTCTGCTTTTTATTTTTTTTTCTATTTTTCTAGAATGAGTCTACGTTCCTTCAGTAGGAGACTTATAGGAGAAATCACACGGAATGACTACCTATTGGGTTTTCTTAGATCTAACAGTTTAGAAATACTTCAGTACCACATTCTGTACTCACCTGTATTTGATATTATTGATGCTAAGTACAAGTACATTCTGGTTATTTTGGGGGGAACTGTTGTGGAGTGGGCAGTAGTTTATAAGTTGAAGCAGAGGTAGGTGTTGTGAGTAGAGGAAACCTTTCTCACCAGTTCTGGAAAACCAACTGGCATCCTCTTCCTTGCAATTGTTTGTGAAGTTCAGAACCATGAGGGGAAAAAGCTCTTATGTGAAAACCAACACTGCTTAAGCACGGAGACTATGAAAAATAGAACAAATAGATGTCTTTGTTACTTTTCTATCACTGTGATATCATATCTGATACAGGGCTAGAGAGGTGGCTCAGCAGTGGTACTGGTCTTTTTTCATAGGACTAGAGTTCTATTCCCAGAAACTACATGGTTCACAACCACTTGTAAATCCAGCTCCAGGAGACCCAATAACCTTTTCTGGCTTCCTTAGTTACATGCATATGCACACGTGTATGTGTGCACACACACATACACATACTCATTCACACAAACATATAAACACAGAGATGAATAAGTAAAAAATTAAAATAGTTTCTAAAATACCCTGACAAAGGTAACTTATGGAAAAGGAGTCTATTCTAGCTTCTAGTTCAGAGGTGAGTCTGTTCCCATTGAGGAACTCAGTGAGGCAGAAGCTGGATTCTTAGGCTTATTATATTATGCGCAGTTAGATAGGACAACAAGAGGAAGGGCTTTGGTTTGGTGAACTTTCTTCTCTTTACACAGTTCAGAACCCAAATTCAAGAAGCCATGTTGCCTACTCTGATGAGTCTTCCCGTCAATTAGTAAATTGACACAACTCATCATTGGCATGCCCCAAAGCTAAAAAATTCTCTCACAGATTTGCCTGGAGGCTTGTCTCCTAAGAGATTGCATAACCTATGAAGTGGACAACACTAATCTTTACAGTGCCCAATGTTAGCATATGCATTTTACTAGAATGTGCATTCTTCTTTTTCTTTTTCTTTTCTTTTCTTTTTTTTTTTTTACGGTAGGTTGCTTTTGTTGCATATAATCAGAGTAAGAATTCCGAGGGTTGTATCTTGGATGGTCTATGTATGCAAAGAAGTCAATTCACTTTTAGTTTTACTTTTTAAAATGTTATTATTTCATTACAGTCATAAATGTAAGAACATGTATTCTCTTTCAAGAAGTCATTATTTGAATTACATTCCACACAGTTTATTTAAAATTCTAGCAAATTTGACCAACCTCCTAATTGCCTTTAGACAATACTTGGTTTCATTTACATTTCATAACTTTATATTTCTAAGCAATTGGCCATCTGAATGCATAAATAAATTCTTCCCTATTTCTTGTGTAACTTTGGCATATCTGATAATTTTGACATAAAGAATGAAAACAGAATCTCCCAAGTGCTTCACACATACAAATTAAGGTGAAATACTGACAAAATTGCTATCTAGTGTGCCAAAACCTCTTCATGGTGCATGGTGCACAGTACATGAAACAATAATGGTACATAGACTACTTAACAAAAAGTTATAAATGCTTTAGAGTGAATTTTATCAAATGTTATATATTTGTAAGAGATGTCAGTGTTATTGGATATCTACAAAGAACACATTTTATATCATTTAGCTAGTTATGGTGTCTCTATGTGGAATTTTGAGATTATAAATTGTTAGAAACTATCCTTTTATGGACAGAAATAAAGGACAACTAAAGGGTTCTAGAATCATGAAGGACTCACTACGGTTATACCATGGATAACACAACTTTAAGACGAATATGGTCTAACAAAGGTGCCCAATTATCTTTTCTTCTTAGACTTCACATTTCTTGGTTTGTTTAATTATGGAAATACCATTTTAAAATAAATATTAATTCTAAGTTGTGTTCATTGATAGAGATTGAACCTTGACCCTGGTGTGTGCCAGGTAAGTACTTAATTATTGAGCTATATCCTTCATGCCCTGAACCTAGTCTTTCTTTCTTTCTTTTTTTTCTTTTTTTTCTTTTTTTTTCGTTTTTCAAGACAGGGTTTCTCTGTGTAGTCCTGGCTGTCCTGGAACTCACTCTGTAGACCAGGCTAGCCTCGAACTCAGAAATCTGCCTGCCTCTGCCTCCCAAGTGCTGGCATTAAAGGCGTGCGCCACCACTGCCCGGCGAACCTAATCTTTCTAAAACCCAACGGATTATTTTGACATTATTTAATGCCTCTTATTCTGAAACAACAACAACAACAACAACAGCAACGACACTGGGTTGAAATTTTAGTTGAGTTTAAACCATGATGTCATTTCAGCATTCTGTGAGTGATTTTTCTTTCTCACTGATTTCAAGGAAGTGTGACATTCTCTTCTCAGAAACTCATATGTGTATATTAAAAAGAGTTGATTTAATTTTCATTATGTATCACCTCCAACTCCTTGAGAAAATATTACCATGAGATTTATAATCACCCCCACATGTCAGTCTTTACATTTCTAATTTTGTTAAATTAAGCTCTACCATGGATATCCAACACAAAAATGTCTCATAGTACGATCTGTGGAGTTATGATTTAGAATGGAAGCAGAGACATTGTCTGTGAGTAATTTCTGAGCCACATGTAGTTTTCACTGGAATGAAGATACAGAAGACACAGCATTTCCATGAGTCCTGTAAAGGGTGCTCTCTACTATTTTTCTAAATCCACACAGATTTCTGATGCCCGGAGTTAGGGCACTAGATGCTGCCTAAGGCTGAGACTCTGGATTCCCTGGGATTGAAAGCTGCAGTCCTGACACCCATGTCTGTCCAGGAGCTTCACCATTAGCAGGCAGTATCCTCTGTGGTTATTCAACTAAGGGTTATAAGATACATCCACATGTGCATATCTGTGTGCATTCAGCTCTTACTACATTGGAGTTGATTTCTTATCTAGGTAGACCTTCAATCTCACTGAATAGAAGCTCAAGACTCATCTTCAAATAAAGGAAATTAAGATGGTAAGTTCTTGCTGTAAACTGTCTTTAAGTCATAGTTGGGAACTGTTAGGGGAGCAAAGCAAAAGCTGAAAATATTATAGTATAAATGAGAAAGACACCTTGTTTAGTTCTGAGCCTTTCTAATATCAGGATGCCTTAGGGAATGATAAGATATTTTAAAAGATTTAAGAGTCTTTAAAAATGAAGTTTTACCACAGGGACATTTCTTGTATTCTCAAATTATTTCCAAACTATATAGTTTATAAAGACTTCAGACTTACAGAATTCAAGCCAGCAGACAGACAAATGATTTCCAACTTGTAAGCTAAAATAGCTATGAAGCTTCAGGTTGGTATGAAGTCATGAACAAAGATAAACTCTACTAGACAACGAATGTCTCAGATCTGGATACCAACCTTTGGGCAAATGGAGATGCTGGGCAGGGAATGGCACTGACGCTGTGACTTCCTCATTGGTAGATTCATAAACACAAAGAACTCTGGAATATTGCATCACTGGATTGTGCTTCTAATGGTCTCCATGAGATGAGATAAAGCCAAGAGTGAAGGCTAAAGATCTTCCCTGGTTGTAAGACAGATCAGAGGAGCACTCTTCTTTGTAGCACTAGGGAAGGGAGAAATTATCGAGTGTTTTCAAATACTATTAAGTACTGTTAAATGCAAGTAGAATTGTTAGTTCTGTATTGTACTTTCAATAAGAATTTGTTGTGTCTACTCTTGTGTTTTTCCTGCCAGTGGGTAGCACTGTTAAATCAGCCATTTGCTAGCCTATTCCTTATTTCCAGAAGCTTTCCTCAAGCAACCAAGAGTCAGTGGAAGAGGCTCTTTACAGGCACGCAGCTGGTCTGCGCTCATTGCAGCTCAGCTGTGGAGATGTCTATGACTGTCGCAGAAGACAAGATGTTGTTAGGGATACTCCATAAAAGCTACTCGGGCCTTGAAAAACATAATGCCTCATGGGATAATCTAGGATGAACTCAAGCTACTTCTGTACCCATTTTTATGCTGTCAGAGAGGGAAAACTTTCCCTGATGGGTCAGCATTAGGCAGATCATTTGTACTTTTTGCAGTGGGTAGTGAAATCACCCTTGTCAAATTGGCTACATAATCAGGCAGTTCTTTTTAACCTTTTGAGTCAGTCACAAGTTGTCCTCCTATGCTATCAGCTGTCACAGCAACTCTGGGACTTATTAAAAGACTTCATGACTTCTCTCTGTTTTTCTCTCTTTTTCTTTTAAGACTTTTTATCATTACTGGAGCAGGATGCGCTGATAACACAGAGAGACTTCAAAGGTGTCAGTGGAGTGGCCATAGTAGAAATAAAGGTGGTGGCAGCTATGCTCTGGCCAAAGTGGCAGGAAGATGTCTAAAATGTTCCAGAGAGTAGCGGAGGGAGAAACCTATGAAAGAAGGACAACAGATTGACACTATGGTTAGGTAGATATAAGGAAACATCCACCTACCTTAGATGGGGAGATCACAACAGACATACGAGTACCACCAAAGTCCAACATGGTGTGAATCAATGAGTTTATTTGGGGCTACTTACAGGAGTGTAGGTGTGGGGTTACCACAGCAATAGAAATTACTTGAAGACATCTATAGCATCAAAAAGTCACCCAAGTGTGAGTCAAGTTCATGAAAAGTTGGAGATTTGGAACATAACCTGCAAGCAGCTCAATTGATAGAGAGTGTCCTTTCCAGGTGTCACAGTTATTCTGAGCCTCTGCTTGGCAACTCAGCTGCCCTCTGCTTCTTTCTGGAATCATGGCTGCTCTGAGAGTGTCAGTCAACAGCCCTTACAGCTTGTGTACTCTGGGGAAGAGAGGGACCAAGTGAATCTGCTCAGCATCAAGAAATTCCTGAAACTTTTGATTTATTTACTTCGTGAGTTTAAAGAGCTTGCCTGTGGGATGGGATATTCCACCTCCCATTGGGACATCTTTCCTCTTAAGGACTTTGCTGTTAAGATGTAATTTTTCAAAACAATTCTACACAGCACAGAAACAACAAGGGATGGTGAACAAGAAAGGCATGGGCGCCAAGACTGAAGGAAAATAGATCTGAAAAGAGCAAAGGGACCCAAGCCAGATAATTAGTAAAGAATAGGAACAAGTCACATGGCTTTTCTTAATGAAACTATTCTTAAATACTTTATTCTTTTTCATGTATTGTCAATAAAACTTTTTTTCTATTTTTTTCATGTGGATTTTTATTGTTATAAACAGTAGGCTTTCTTAAGTGTTTATTTTTATATCATGCTTTAAATATTTTTAATACTTATATTGTTACGTGTGTGCATATGTGAGTATGCACAATTACGTGCTGAAGAACTCTTGGTAACTGATGGCCTCTGAGAAGAAAGTGTCAATTTTCTTCAGAGATGTGGTTTCTGAGAGGCTATCCATGTCCTACTAGATGGACCTACATCCACGCATATACAGTAGCACTAAGTGGACTTGGAATTTTATGGACTTGGGAAGAAATAATGATAGGGTTCATAGAGGAGGAAATGGGCGTGGATTTGATCAAGTACATTTTATACATGTGTGGAATTTTTTTTTTTTTTTTTGGTTTTTCGAGACAGGGTTTCTCTGTATAGCCCTGGCTGTCCTGGAACTCACTCTGTAGACCAGGCTGGCCTCGAACTCAGAAATCCACCTGCCTCTGCCTCCCAAGTGCTGGGATTAAAGGCGTGCACCACCACTGCCCGGCTATGTGTGGAATTTTTAAGCAATAAAAACAAATAAACTGTTTTATAGCATCACATAGTAGAGCAAACTAAGGATCACACTACATGGTTCAGTAGTGTGTGATGTCAAGAGAACTGTGTCCAAAACCAAAGTCTAGCCTACTACCTACTAGTTTCATAACAATAATGCAAAGATTTACTTTCCATGATAAGTCACCTAACTTAAATCAATTAACGAACTTCAAATTTTTATTTGATCCTTGACAGTTGGCTTTAAGAGCCAACACACTATATCACAGCAACCATGAGAAAGTTACTTAATACTTCTAATGACTCAAATTTTTTTCTCGATAAAGTGGGAAAAGTTAAATATCCACTATTAATGGCTGTCATGAGACTTTAATTAGAATTTCCATATAACATTTGCCAGCGTTTTCAAAGGGATGGGTGTTACTTCTGAACATCACAGTAAGAGAGAATGTTCCATTTTATTCCACGCAGCATAGAAAGTATTTGAGTTGTAAAATACCATTTTTTTCACCAAGATATTTAGGGTTCTCTATGCTGATTTTGGTTGAACCTGAGAGGTTCTCTACATCTTTTTTGTTGCCTAATTTGAAATAAAACATAGGCTCCTTGAATTCAGAGTCACATGAAAATGTATTCTAGTGGAAAAACATTTCCAGACATTGGGAATCCCATAAGGAGTCTATGGTCAGCACATATCCATGACACAGCACCTAATTTTGTACCCTAAGAGCCAAACATAACACAATCTATTGTAGGAAATAACCAAACCCATGCGTAATTTAAGCAATACCTACTCTAACTTCTAAGGCTATCACATATGAGCTTAATCTCAGCAGTAGTAGTATTAATAGCTGAGATTTAATGAAATCTTACCACA
Organism: Grammomys surdaster; assembly: GCF_004785775.1. Lineage (NCBI taxonomy): Eukaryota > Metazoa > Chordata > Mammalia > Rodentia > Muridae > Grammomys > Grammomys surdaster. Next base: position 17,761,833 of record NW_021604565.1, on the reverse strand, counting down.
TTCCAGACAATGTGCTTTACACAGAAAATCTTATAAACCCCCTTTGAGAAGATATTGTAAATGTCACCAATACTACAGAATTACAGATAAGAAATGGGAGGCTTAGAGGGGTGTGTGTGTATGTGCGTGCGTGCGTGCGTGCGTGCGTGCGTGCGTGTGTGTGTGTGTGTGTGTGTAACTAAAATACAGTAGAAGACATTTTAGAGTTGGAAGTAGAAATTTTGAAACTACTCAGAATCAATATATAAAATGGAATGTATTAGTGACACTCACATAGGTCCTAAGTCAGCTATATATCTTTTCCCCAAATCTAGAAGAGCTATAAATGACATACTTTTTAATCCAAGGAGAAAATATCTCAAAACCAAGTTTTCTCAAGCTTGTAGAAATCTTCATTTTGCGTGTGAAATGGTTTATTTCACAGTAGTGGATACATTGTAATGGAAGGTTCTTGTTCTCAGCTTCAGTGAGCTCAGGTCTCACGCACTTAGACACACAATCTGCTAGATGTAAAGTGAACACCTATTTTGATTTTTTAGAATACAAAAACATTTATTAATTTTCATAATGAAAGTATGAAAACTGTGCAAATATATATTTTTCTCACAAAGGTATGAGTTGATCCAGTTTTTTCCTTTTATCAGAATCATGTGTCTCAGTATAGAAATGTTTTTGTTAAATATGTCCATAAATATTTGTTTTTTTGTGAAGCTCTAAAAAGGAAAGTGCAATGAAGTGTTCTTTAAAATTTACCTTCTATTTCAATTTAACTACTTATTAGCGTGTTTGATTTTCACTGATCAATAGCAGTAGGTGAAATTTTTGACTTGAATAAGATTATTTTTCTGTTACTAAATAAATAAACTTTACTTGGGAGGTAAAAATAATTAATTGTTCACAGTTATTTGTTTTATTTCATATGTAAATAATCATTTTGTAAATAAAATATTGGTGTGATGTGGTCTTCTAAAATATAGTCTCTTTCTCTCTCTCTCTCTCTCTCTCTCTTTCTCTCACATACACACACACACAAGCACAAAAACATGCACAAAGACAAACAGACAAAATGTTTAAAAAAAATCTGCCTGTAACATCAGTGCACAGTGGATTTGGATAAAAATGTACCAGTACGTTATTAAATATGAAATACACTTTCCTGCCACACATTGATTCAGCACAATAGCATTTCTAACAACAGTTCCATGCGTCATAAGAGTTGATTAGTTAACAGCAAGTGACGTGTAGACAAAGGGAAATGCCTGAGATAAAGGACAGTGATGTCTCCAAAACCAGTTCCTGAAAATATCTGCCCATGGAAGTCAATAGCCTACTTCTCTGCTGCTAATGAGTGACAACAGAGCCACAGATTGGTAACAACTGGTACGGAGTGTGTTAAAAGTTTGTGCCTATATTAAATATTTGTATTGAGAGAGTTTTAATTTGAAAAGGAAAATTGACTCAAATAAGTGATGCAGTTACAGATATTGCTGACATGTGTGTGCCGAGGTTTCCACGCTACCTGGAGCCAAAACAGTACAAGTGAGAAGTCCTTTGATCATCATTTTGCATGCTTCTGTGACAAAGCTAAGTACTCCACCAGTGGCAGCAATTTGTCTACTGCTTCTGTAGGCCATAGGAAATGTGCTAGCTGTTCGACTCAGTTGTACTTTGTACTTGGAGAAGGTCCTTCCTTTAAGCCCTTTAAGCTTCCTTTAAGCTCCCTGGGTGCTTTGTCTCCATTCCAGTACCTATCTATACCTTAAAATCATGTTCTCTTCATCTAGGGGGCGGACCATACAAGCAACACTAAATGAATGCAGTAGCATTGTATGTGTATGTGTGTGTATGTTGCGCGGGCACATGTACACACGTGTGCATATAACAGTAACTAAGAAAGAAGCATAAATTACAAGACAGAGGAGAGAACAGGAGGAGTTAGAAGGATAAAGAGATAGAAATGACATAAATTTAGGACTCCTATAAAATTGTCAAAAGTAAGATAAATAAATTTTCAAAATAATCTGATTTTAGGCAATAGATTGTCAGTGGTCCATAGTTTAGGAACATCTTGGCAATGGGTCTTGTCCAGTCTTCCTTTGATCTTCCTGATGGAATCCATGTTTAGATCTCCACTTTCTCCTCTGTCTCTTTGTCCTTTATTCTTTCTTTTTGTGATCATTCAGCCCTTTGGAAGAAAATTCTTCCTCTGGGCAGTTTCATTTAGTCAATCACTAGCTAGGTTATTGCCACCTTTAAAGCTCTCCTTCTGCTGCTACATAGAACAACAGACAGGAAACAGCCCAGAAAGAGCAGCAGATCAGTATAGGGAAGAGAAGAATAAGTTACAGGAAAAACACACCAATGAGGTTTAGGATGTAAGCTCTACATCTTTAAGATTTGAAATAATACTGCTGGTTCAAAATAATTATTCACCAAATCAATCAGCACCACATATTTTATATTTCCAGAGAAAGAACTTGACCAATTCAATCAATACCACATATTTTATATTTCCAGAGAAAAAAGTGGGAAATAAGATAGTCATTGGATTATCTATTCAGTTTATAAATGCTTATTAGCTGTGGATTATGTTTTGGGCAACACGTCAAAACCAGACATGATCAATGAGGAGAATCAGCTACATAATTCATTGAGTTTGGTATGAGATAAAAATGTGTGAGTCTTGATTCAAAATTTATTTAGGATTTCAAGAAAATAAGAACAAAACATTAAAAAAAATAGCAACAGACAAGCAAACAAACAAATAGCCCTGTACCACTGTATGGTTTGCCTGGTGTCAAGCTAGAGACTTCTTTGTTCATGGATTTATTAAACAAGCCATAAGATGACCCCACAAACGACTTACAAATGCATAAGCGGGTAGCATGCTTTAGTGCATCTGAGAAGATTTCTCTGAAGAAGTGACACTTAAGCTCAGATGTAAATGGAATACCAATGAATCTGAAGAATCAAAAAAGTTTCATCTTATTGGAGGGCATAATGCAAGAGAGAAGGGAGATGAGAGGATACCTAGAAGATTTTATTTTTATCTTAAAAATAAGATGAAGCCATTTAAAAAGCTTAAGTAGAAATGTCTTAATCAGATTCCCATCTTTGAAAAGTAATTTAGATTACAGAGTTCAGGGTTCAGGGGTGACATTGAACGGATGAGGAGAAGCTGAGATGCTAGAGCAATTTCCCCAGACAACTTGTGAAAGGTGAGGGCTACGGAATAGAGATGGCACACTTTGTAGTACATGGGGTTAACAGGACACAGCAGGAAAGCAAGAAAGGAAGCACCAAGTGCTCATTATTAAACTTACTGTGTTGCATAAACGTTCTACATTCCAGCATAGCCCAACTTCATCACCCTGCTGTCACTGAATGTTTCCCCTCTAAAGACACACTATCTAAATGACTTCTGTGGATAGTCCTGGTTTATTATATGTCCACAATAAAGGCTTTTTTCCTTTCCTTTCCTTCCCTTCCCTTCCCTTCCCTTCCCTTCCCTTCCCTTCCCCTTCCCCTTCCCCTTCCCCTT
>NW_021604565.1:17749534-17757892 GCF_004785775.1 Grammomys surdaster | reverse complement strand
TCCTCCCTCTCTCCCCCCTCCCTCCCTCCTTCCTCCCTTCCTCCCTCCCTCCCTCCTTCCTCCCTTCCTCTCTTAACGTACAGAATCAGGATATCTGTCAACAGATGAATAATTAAAAATTGTATGACTTATGTACACAGTGAAATAGTGCTCATTCATGAAGGAAAAGGAATTCATATCATTGTAGTAAAATGGATGGAATGGAGGATTACCTAGTAAGCAACATAAGTGAAAATAGAAAAAGTGGCATCTCATTTTATCTCATGTGGAAAATATTAATAATTAATAAAAATAACAATAACAGCAACATCAACCCAAAGAGCTGTAAGTAAAAGGCTTACCAGGACCTGGTAATAGGGATTTTACAGTTTGGTTTCTGTTTCTGTGATAAACACCTGGACAAAGCAACTTGGGAGGAAAGAGTTTATTTGGTTTACACATCTACATCACAGTCCATCATGAACAGAAGCCAGGGTAAGAGCTCAAGTCAGGAATCCAGAGTCAGGAACCAGAGCTGTCCAGCAGCCATGGATGAACTGGGTTTACCTGAATGGGGGTTGGAAATTAAAAAGAGACGACTGGAGTGCGAGAGAAGCAAAGACAAGGTTCTGATCAAGGCAAGTTTAATATTTAGCACTGTGTTTATATAGGAGAAGCCCATAGAACCTATCCTTTGTTTCAGCTGGATTATGTTGCAAAGCAGGCTCAGCGGGCAGTCTCTTCTAAGTCCCAGTAGGGAGTTGTAAGTGTAAACAAAGTGGAAGACTTCACCTAGGTGTTAAGGTCCATTGTGGCTTGCACTCAAGGTCTGTTCAGCCTGCTCAAGGCTGGGAGGGGCACAAGGAACTGAATCAGAGACCATGGAGAAATGTTGCTTACTTGTCACTGCCGTGTGTGAACTCTGCTCGGGCAGACAAAATGCATTTTCACCCTATCCTGTCATCAGGTGTCGGGCTTTCAGAAGCTACCATACCAGTACATGGTCTACTTGCATGTGAACATAGTAACAACAGAAGTCTAATCACCTAAGTAATGGACATCCCATCCCCCAGCTCCTCAGAGCCCCATCCGTACTCACTGTCTTCTCCATTCACAGCTATCTTAGGTGTTATCTATGGTGTTTTAAATGCTAAGTATCTTGGGGGGGGGGGGCGCACGCCTTTAATCCCAGCACTTGGGAGGCAGATGCAGGTGGATTTCTGAGTTCCAGGCCAGCCTGGTCTACAGAGTGAGTTCCAGGACAGCCAGGGCTACACAGAGAAACCCTGTCTCGAAAAAACAAAAACAAAACAAATAAATGCTAAGTATCTTAATGAATCTAATCAAGTTTCTTCCCAGTGCATAAATCCATTAGGTGAGTGGGATAAAATTACAGTAACTATGTAAGAAGCAGTAATTTAGCAGGATGATCATGTTACTCCATGGGTTTATAAAATGTGAGCTAAAATGATCATTTTGATATTCTTATATTTTAGTAGACAACTTTTGAAAATTTGTATCTAGGGAACTATCTTAGAGACTTAGGTTGAATGTTAAAGAGTGCCTCCAGGAAATCAGTCACTTATCTTAATAATGGTCTTGAGGACCATTTATTAAAGCAGCAGGAACCCTGTGACAGTTGTTATAAGACAGACTTGAGAGGTCACTGTGCTTGCTGTTTTCTTTCTTGCATTCTTGGAAGTAACTAGAAGACAAGGATCCTATGATTCATTTCAATCAGCCTTTGCTGATATTCATTTGTTTCTTGCATACCTGACCTAAAATTTTGTTGTTGATTTAGAAGTTAGGTAATCTCCTAGCAGGCAGCTCATGTGCTAGCTAGACTGCTATTCATGTCTGTGGGTCATAGATATTCACCAGTGAGCACCCAGGCCAGGTTTAAAGAAAATGGAAATTCATCCTATTGCTCTTAAGGTAGTTCATCTTCCAACAGTTTTCAGTAGGTAATGAACCAATCTGTCTTTCTTATCAGGAATGTATCACATCACTGTGAAGATGACTGTTGGGAGTATCTTCAAAATGGGCTTGAACTCAGCTACACCTGTCACTTCCAAACATAATAGTTTGTCTTATGAAAGGACCAGATGTCCCCAGATGAGGTTTGTGGTTTACCTAACTTCTCAACAAGCTAAAAAAGAAAAAAAAATCCCTTTTATCTTTTTGTTTGATTAAAAACAAATCTAAGATAAACTATAGACCTTGTCAGGATCAGTAACTTAGCATGGCATTCTCTCTAAGTTTCTTTAGCTGAACTTTGTGTGATTTAATGAGCAGCTTCTAACTCAGTTTTATGTCTCATGTTGAGATGTAAACTGAGTCTTGCTGTTGGCAGCCATATTTGTTTCCTGATGGTGGCTTGTTTGTTAGCTAAAATGGTTATAATCGAAAGGTTATTATGAGATTTTTTTCACCAGGTTTCTACTAGACATTCAGAACATATTTACTCTTTCGGCATTATCTAAATGTTCAGTGAAGCAAAAAATAAAATAAAATAAAATAAAATAAAATTATAGCAAGTCTTAGGTCAACCTTGCTATTAGGTATACAGTACAAAACCCAGTAGTTATATAATTTTTTTAAAGATTTATTTCATTTACATGAGTACACTGTTACTGTCTTCAGACACACCAGAAGAGGGCATGAAATCCCATTACAGATGGTTGTGAGCCACCATGTAGTTGCTGGGAATTGAACTCAGGACCTCTGGAAGGGCAGTCAGTTCTCTTAACCAATGAGCCATCTCTCCAGCCACCATAAATTGTTAACTATGAATAACTTTATATAGGTAATAATAATAAACAAAGTATTCAATGAAGACAGACATACCGGTGTATCTATTACCACAGATATCGTAGGTACAGTATTATATCCTTGAGAACGAAGTACAGACAATGTGTCCAGAGAAACATTATTCTTGTTTCTCTTTCCTCCTTGCTTTATGTAGGTATCTAGAAAGCTGCATCAAAAAGCTTCCTGAATATTTAGTGTTACTTTGATTGAGCTGAATATGCTAACTTAGCCTATAAAGCTAATACAGGCTGTTTGTCGAAGTGTTGAAAACTGATCCAGGCTTTTCAGACAGGGATACCATGAGGACAGGATGTAGCTACTAGTGTCTCCCTGTTTCCATGGCGAATCTGCCAGGGTTTGCCGCTGGAGAATTTGGGTTTATTATAGCTTACAAGATAAGCATTCTAGTTGTTGCACTCAGAAATTGAATTACCATTGTTTCTGAACTAAGTTTGTGTGGTGTTTTTTGTCACGCAGGTTGCTCCATTGAGTGCCAGAGAGGAAAGTACTGAAGCAAAGCGTGGGGTTGCCTGATATGCACCACAAAGGCTGTGGAGGTTTTGAATCATGGGGCTGGCCTGGAAGTGACAGCCAGTGGGAATGTAGCAAGCTGGGTGGAGAGGTTTTGGAAGCTCCAGGGCCAGAGAATCTGCCAAGATGTGAACACCATGCTGGTGCCATGTGGCCCATCAGTGCTGGACATAGCGCTGGAAGTTGCCAATCTTTTTTTTTTTTTTCTTTTCTTGGTTTTTCGAGACAGGGTTTCTCTGTGCAGCCCTGGCTGTCCTGGAACTCACTCTGTAGACCAGGCTGGCCTCGAACTCAGAAATCCACCTGCCTCTGCCTCCCAAGTGCTGGGATTAAAGGCGTGCGCCACCACCGCCCGGCTGCCAATCTTTTTAATACTTCCCGCAACAGACGGTGGCCAAACCACCTGGGGGGCTAGAAACCATTAAAAAACAAAAATTATTAGCCGGGGGAGTTTTTTTTTTTTTTTTTTTTTTTTTTAAGTGAGTAGCTGGGTAGCGCTAGATGAGTCTTGTGGACTCAAGCGCAGGAACATAGAAACTGCTTGCAGACTCTGAGATCCCCTGCTATGGGGAATGCAGGCTGCTCTGAGTCAGAGAGCTGTAAAATGGAAGCTGCCTACTTCTTGGGGCAGAGATTGATTGAACTGTGAATATATAAAATTGGGATTATTTGCTTTTAGGATAGATTTATATACAGATTTTGTCTGAATCGTGTGAGGGAATTTCGCCTGTGGTTAGGAACTAGGATAGGGAAAATTCGTCATGGGCTTCAAGTAGAGAAGGCAGTGAACAGATATTAATTAATAATGTCTGTGGCTCCAGACAAAGAGCCGAGCAGATAGATGGTATAACAAGATGGCTGCTCCAGGCAGAGAGGCGAACAGAAAGATGCTATAAAGATATATTGCTCTAATAATGTATTACAATATACTCAAATTCTGTCTAACATGGGCTTCATGGAAATTCTGGGTTTAAATCCTGCTTTGAATAGCTGCCTGCTTATAAGCAGGTATATATAGATAGAAGTGTGAATCAATTACCTTACGACGGCATAAAGATATATTGCTTTAATACGCCTTATAGAATACTCAAATTATGTCTAATGTCCTTGGGAATTCTGGTTATTATCCTGCATAGCAAAATAGAAAGGGCATAGGAATAGATACATACAGTATTTTAGTTTACTTCATTTGTTTTGGATTGTTTTAATTTTCAAAATGGATGTGATTTTGAGTTTTGTGGTTATATTATTCCTCTGGGTGAGAGGTCAATATAGAGATTTTTCTGGTTACTGGCTCAAGGATTTGTTGATTTGGGAGAAAGGTTTTGTCTTTGTATTTTTAGAAAAGGTGATTAATGTCTATACGCTTTCCAGAGTAATATGGATCAAATTTGATAGAGGGACACTTCCAGAGAACTAGATTCCAGAGAATCAAACAAAAAAGGTATCTTGATGATATTAAATTTTTTTTTCAGATTTATATATTACAGGATATACAACTTTGGTGAATCTCATCATCAGACATGTTGAACTGACCTGCCTGAATTCCTGATGTCTTGGATTTTTAGGTGGATCCAATCAGAACACAGATATTAGAGACTATTACAATCGTTGGTGTGGCCTTCTTAAGGCCAACCAACTCCTTCATTTTCCCTACCCAACCCCCCACTTTCAAAAATATCTCAACACTCAAATTCAGCTTGAAGAAGTTATGAAGAGTCATCACCCCAGTTCCCTGGGCTTTGGGGCTGGAGATGGTTAGTCTAAGGTTGTCTTTCTAGGAAATTTAGAAATGGTTATAATTGGAACAGGAAAGAAATAGATAGAATTGGTTGTATAGCCATAGTCTCATTTGGTAGAAATCTTTATAATTGTTACTAAGTTGAAGTCATAATTTCTTATTTTGGTACAGAATTTATTTTAATACAGAATCAAAGTTTCATTGGTATAAATTTCTTCTGTTGATAAAATTTTTTTTATAAATATAAGGCTTGGAACAAGTCCTTCTGTAAATGCCATTATAAACTGATCTGAGATGTTTAAGTCTGTGAGTTAAGGGCCAAATAGCAAATTCATGGCTCTGAGATTATTGTTAGGGTGTTTTCACGATATTTAATTAGAAATAGCTGAGAATAGTTAACAGAGAACAGTCCAGATTGTTTTACATAGATAGTTTTCAAAAATATCAGAAATCCACAGAATGTGACATTTAATGTTATTTATTCAGTTGTTATTGAGAAAAATCTGCTCCCAATAGCTTCGCATTCGTGGATTCAAAGAAGCAACTGATCATCTTACCTCTAGGTGAGGCTGTACATTTTGGCTAGGTCACCACTTAGCAGAAATTGCCAATCTCTCCTGCAGACCTATACTGTTCGTGAAAGGACACAATTTACAGGTTAGGACAACTTAGTTCTGCTGAGATAGAATAGACTAGTCTTTAATGATTTCTGTTTCTCAAAGGTCTGTCAGATAATCCTGGGCCAGAAGGCTGAAGACAGATGCTCCACCTTCCTGACTTACTTGGGCTGTATAAGTAGGCAGCTTATACAACTTTTCTCAGTTCTGGAAGCTGTGTTAGGCTTCCTATATCTTCAGATATTGTTGATCATTCTTGGATTTCTGATGGGGCTGAAAGACTACTTATAATCTCGTAGCCAACCAGGCTATTTAACATTGAGAGAACAGATTTGAGATGATGGTTTTCAGATGGCATACAATCTAAAGCTCATAACTCAGGTGTAGAATTACAAGTCTTTTAAGTTAGGATAGATGATAGTGTTCTATTTTATTGAAAAAATGGTAGACTAGGTATTAGGTCTATCTTGTACTTTTATAAATTACAAAATGGTAATAGTTGTGCTCAATTTATGTCTGAGATAAAGGAGTTTTTTAAGTGGACAGAAAGGGGGAAGTGTTGAGGATGGCAGTGGTATTTTGTACTTTCATGTTAATTCCACTCTCCTGGGAGGGCTAGGGACAAAGAGTGAATCACATACTCAGGTGACTTCTTGTGAACTATCTCCTAATGAATAGAGGAGCCAATAACTGGGTGAGTAGGAGGAATTTCTGAGTTGGATAGAGGAAGAGAGTAGGAGAAGAGAGATAGGGTCTTTTCAGATGGGGATAGGAGATAGCATGAAGACAAGAAGTAGCTACTAGTGTCTCCTGGTTTCCATGGTGGATCCATCAGGAATTGTCACAGAAGGATTTAGATTTATTATGGTTTACAAGATTAGCATTCTAGTTGTTGTGCACAAAGATTGAGTTACCGTTGTTTCGAAACTGATCCAGGGTAACGAGTACGTTACCTCAAATTGGGATCATCAAATTCAAGCTATTATGGGGAGAAAATTATCTTCTGTCTCCTTGTGCTGGGAAGAAAAATGACAAGAGACTTAGTCACTGGTAAAATAAAGGTGATTTGATTTAGCGACTAGTATAGATATTTCTAAATTGTTCCTTCATTTATTCATTCCTCCATCATGAGCTACTTTGAGATGGCAAAATGTCAGTTAAGAGCAGTTGCTGTCCTTAGTTGTGCTCATGTCACCCAAGTTGGGTCACTCACAGCATCCTGAAACTCCATCTCCAGGGGAAGATGTCTTCTTCAGCACTCCTTGGTTATTGACACACACATGGTATACACGGCCATAGCCAAATATATATATATATATATATATATATATACTGTTTCTTCTCCCTACTAAACACCAAGAGGATTCTCAAGAGTATTGTTAGTTCTGGTGCTGTTCTCATAGTTAGAAAAGATGGGCTTTCACTTGAGAAATACATCAAAGTGATCATAAGCTGGATCTGGGGCTTGGATGCCAGTGATGCACAGCAGGGTCTTCTAAACCCCAAAGAGTCTGCAGGAGACCATGAGTGTACATCTGTGATTGCTTAGGTGCCCACTCTTATGAGAAAACTTGAATCTATTAAGATACAATTCTTTCATAGAAGTAGTTGAAAACCACTGACATAATTGTAAACATTCATATCATGTCATAAGGGTAGTTCTCTACAGTGGGAAAAAATCTGGTGAGGTTTCTAACTAGAGAACAGAATTAAAGAGTAAGAGTTGAAGAGAATCTTCACAGAATGTATTAACTGGTGCTAAACTTCAACTTAGCAATTGGATATGCCAGTCATTATCAATTTGTAGATATTCATTTTTATGGCTCTTAGTGCTCTGGTGTTACTGAGCACTTTGGGTTCCTCAAGTTCATAATTCTCAATCCTCAAAAATCCAGAGTGTTGATCAAGTCAATTCCTGGAGATCATGTACTTTGGAACATCTCCATTTGCTACAGAGTTCCTCTCAAGTGGCGTGCTTCTTTATCTGTTCCCATGAAATCATAACTAGAGCAGAAGTTATATTTCATAGAGAATCATCCACAGTTTCCCAAAGTTCATAATTTCCCATTTGTGACATTTGTTAGTGAAATGAAAGTACGGCATACCTAGCAACTGTCTGTTACTAGCTTGAATGTTATTGGCTTGAATGTCTGTGCCTCCTTTAAGCTAGCTTTGACCTGTAGTTCTTCCTATCAATTTTGAAGGAAACATACATGAATAATTTGTCCACTCATCTTGATTGTTGCCCTCTAATCCTTCTCTTAGAAGAATACTCTAAAAGTCACATTTGCTTAATTATTTAAATTTACTTTATTGTTAATACTAATAAAATTGGGGACTTGAAGAATAAATGACATATGACTGGAGAGATACTTCAGTGGTTAAGAGTAGTCACTCATCTAAAGGACTTGAGTTCAATTCTCAGTACCTACATCAGGTAGCTCACAATTGCCTGGGGTTCCATCTCTGAGAGAGTCAGATGCCCCTGGACTCAGTGGGCACCCACACTGTATGTATATACACACACAGAACACACACGCACTCATGATTGAAACTATTGAATCTTTAAAAGAAAAGAGTAAATGCTTCAAGAAAATTGAGGTTTGGAGAGAGAGAGAGAGAGAGAGAGAGAGAGAGAGAGAGAGAGAGAGAGAGAGAAAGAGAGAGAGAAAGAGAGAG
>NW_021604565.1:17724295-17749434 GCF_004785775.1 Grammomys surdaster | reverse complement strand
ATATATATATATATATATATATATATATATATATATACACATATATATATATGTATATATGTATGTATGTATGTATGTATGTATATATGTATATATGTATATATATATATATACTACATTTATGTCATCTATCTATATCTATATCCATATCCATATCCATATTTGTATATGTATCTGTTTTGCATGCAGAACTTTGGTCAGAAATATTAGAAACCTAAATACTGAAACGTTATTAAAGTTGTTGTATAGTTTCTTTGATGAACTGGGCATTTTCCTTGTGAATTTGCAGGACTCGTAAGGTAGTTTTCTTGGGAAGACACATTTAACCTTTGCCCCTTCATCCCAGAACTCTCGTACCCCTGCTCCCTGTTCCTCTCACGTCAATTTCCTGAATGTCAACTGTTTCTCTTTTTGACTCTACCCTTTGTCACTGTTTGAAGTCAAGCTCACCTTGGCCATTCAAGTGGTCACTGGCTCATTTCTATACCTTGTCCTTGTCACCTTTTAGACAGTTAAAACAGTGCTTTTCAAGCAGTAGGATGTGATCCATAAATGGGTCATGGAATCAATTTAGTGGGTCATGACTAGCATTTTATAAATGAATTGGAATTGCCTAGACTAGACCAGAAAAGAATAGAATAGAAAATACCAGAGTGCACCCTACAACAAGGGTAACAACTATATTGTGAATAATTTTTTTCAGTTGTGAGACGGAGAAAGACTGTATGTAGAGTCTCAAAATAGTTTTGTTACCACAGTCATGGTTAAAAGCATTTCAGAAGCACCAAGTAGAAGCCTGGGGTTAGGAAATTATTTCCCATACATTGCACAGGCATGAAAGTAAGCTACTGATATTACCCAATATAGTATACAGACATTTTTAAGATGTTCTGTGTTAGGATACCTTTTAAGACTTATCAGATTATATTTCTTTCATGAGAAAAAAACTATAGGAGCACAAGGTCAAACCAAAGCTAGATTATCCCTCACATAGAAACTGAGGGATATCCCTCTTAGAATTGTTATCTAGACTATCTTTTCTCTTTGAAACTTTCACTTTATCTCATCACTCTTCTTAGTTCACACATTATTGTATTGTCCATTTTAATTGCTTTTTGGTCAGTGTCTTTTATGCTACCTCTCTCACCTTCATAGCCAGCATCTTGTTCTGTGAATGGAAGAGGACTTTGAGATGCAAGTCTTCTGATCAGACTTCCATGTGGTTTCTTCCATTAATATTCTTGAAGTCTCAACTCCTAAAGATGCTGTGATATCAAAAGGAAGGGTTAAAAAAGATCCTTATATTCATTTGTCTTTCTTTTCTTTCATCTGAATTTATGCATGTGTCTACTTAACATGACATCTGATGGGTAATGAACACCTTTGCATAAACCATACATGGTCTGTGAATGTGATGAATAGTCCTTTGTTTTGAGGATCCATCTATCCAATCTGGAAGACACACAATCTGAAGGAACTGACATGTTAAAATTCCCTGGAGTTTGACAAAATGAAAACAGGTTGTACTGGCTCCTTGGATTCTAGCAACGACTAAAAACTACATTTTCATGCAAACATAAATTACAAATGGAATTATGATAACTGATTACCCCCCCAAATGCACACAAATCACTTGTAATCCTGCCCTGGAGTGCTGTATAGTTGGCTCATTGCATATGCTCAAAGTGCTTGTCAGGCTATTCAATCACAGCCACTTCCAATGGCAAAGTGTGCAGGGCTGTTCAGAAACCAGTATGTCTCTATTCCCCTAAATCTACTGTAAGGGCATAGGAGCACCCGAGCAGAGCACAGCTAGTTCACAATGGGAGTAATCCTGAGTGTGTATCTTCGTTTTATTCATCTTCAATTTCTGTTTGACAGAATTTCACGCTGCTGGAAGATGTTACATTGACAGTTGAGAGATAATTCTAGTTTTTTTTTTTAATCCAGAGAACAAGAGCCACTTGGGAAGTGACTATAAATGTCCTCTGGGTGTCCCAGAGATATGCCTCATCCCTGTGCTGGAAGGAACATACCTCCAGGAAGAAAACAACTTTGATCAGTAATTCTCCTTGGAAAACATTAAGAGAAATAGATCTCCCGTGACTCGAGGGATCTGTGATAATGAAGCCCTCCCTTATAAGTGGAGGCGACTCATTTCTCACTGTCTTCAGCAAGAGAGTGAGAAGACAGGAGGAGATTCACGTTTCTAAACAGGCATTTTTCTTTTGGTCTCGTCTCACAGACTTTGTCCAGAATAAGGTCATTCTGTCAATACAGATGCCATAACCTTCTGATTTCTAGGATTGCCTCTACAGCTCTGCCAGGGAGAAGTTCTGTTACAGATGCTGGACAACTTTACTGATTCTCTACACTTTAGTGCTCCCCTGGGACCAGTCCTCCTGACCTTCAAGATCTGATGGACAGACGTTTTCCCCAGCAATTCAATGAATGTATTCCCAGAGGTGGCCCAGTTGAGACTCTGACTGAGGTTTGTTTACTTGTTTTAATTTTTTCTGAACATGGACCATTTATTCTATTGTTAACAAATAAAAATGTATTCCTTCTCCATGAGGTAGGTCACTGTCTCTTCTGTTTTGTCTCAATTAATTACTAGCCCATATTCTAATCTACTATAGTGTGTACATTTATAAATACATATTGGTACATACACACATAACAGATATATGGGTATCAAAGATATATGCCTATATAAGTGACATATACAAATATATAAGTGGCATATTTATATACAAATATGAACAAAAATTAATGTCTTTAAGGGCTTGGGTTCATTTGTGTGTTTGTAGTCATCACTATAGAATACATACACATACATATATACATGTGTGTGTATTCATGCGTATGTTTGTGACATTTGTCACAAATACTACATATTAAATGACTGTATACATATAATGGTTGTATACAAAATATTTATTATGTGCTTATTTACACCTAAATAATTGTCATTCTGTTGTGTGTGCAAATATACAAAGGACTAGAAGTCTTTAAGACTGGGACTCCTCATTCATACTTTGTCCAGGATCTATCATTGGAAATAACAGGTAAATGCAATAGTGAGTTCAATATGAATGCTTCATGAGCTAAACCAGGCTTATTTCAGTGTAGTCTCTTCTCTTTCACCATATCCATCGTCAGATGTCAGTTCCTTATACTTAACTCTTAAAAAATGCTTTTTCACTGATGGTGGCTTGCTTGGGGCTCCAGATATGACTTAGGTGTTCTTGGTACTTGGCATCTGTGGCTCCCTGAGAAAGAATGTGCATCATACATCTGTGAACATTTGAATGCTCATCTCAGATTACTTCCCAAGTTCACATGAGCCCAGTTTCTTTTCCTTGCTCTGAAAACTACCTTTCTTACCTATTTTAATTTCTTTTACAGGCCAAATTCCCTGTGGTTTGCAGGTCTATAAAACTAATGCTTTCATTTACTGAAGCATGTGCCTTGCCTTTTATGTCTACTGAATATCTATTTGTGTCTTGCTTCATGAACATCTTTACACATACTGTTGAAATTATTAATTCTTTATTTTCTATCTTACCCATTGGTATTAATTCCTCTGCTTAGACTGTGAACTGGAAGATGAACTTAAGACTTCTTTGTTGGATAAGTGAAACCAAAAGGAGTGAAGTGTAAAGAATTAGAAGCCAATAACGGACTGGTGATATTAAATATTTCCAATGTGTGTATGTATAACCGATACAGGTATATTTATACAACAGACACATAGTATGAATATATAGAATGCTGACATAGGTTGCATATTGTAAATGTACATACATACAGATATGGACTACATTAACTACTCTTAAGGGCTATATCATGGAAGAGACATGCTAGTGATGACAGACAACAGGTTTCAATGTAGCCTGTTGGTTAGGGATACAATGCCGTAAGTATAGACTCTGGTGTTCCATCAGAAATCCCAATTAGAGTCTTTCTACTATCTCACCCTGGATCTTCCTTCATAACTCTCCCTCTTCATGGAAACCAGATAAGAAAGAACATAAGTAGAAGCAGGTAGCATTGGGAGGTGAGAAAGAAAACTAAAGCCATTGTTCTAGCACTTGACCTGGGTTCTCATGAGGCCAATTCCTAGAGTAATTCCTTTTAGTTCTATGGTCTTCCCTCTGATTCCACAGAAGCACACAGTAAGGAAGCAAAATACAGTAGTCATGTTAGAGATGTCCTTGTACTCATGGATGTAGGGCCATCCACTAGAGCATGGAGACTTATTAGAGGCCAGAACCCTGAAGAACACTGTCTCTCCCACCCCTAGCATCCAACAATGCCAACAGTTCTCAGCCAGAAGTGATGCATGATGGGACCCTCCTCAGTTCATGCTGGAATGTTCATTGATTTGATTTTGTGCATGTCTTACAGAGGTTGCTACAGTTGCTGTAAATTAAAAGTGCAACTGTTCTGTCATGTACTGGAGACACAGTGAATTGCAAAATAAGGAAGGAAGGAAGAAGGAAAGAGAATATTTATGAGGATAGATGGGGAGAGTTTGTGAGAGTTGTAACAGGAAACAAAGGGAAGGCATGATCAAAATATATTGTCTAAGTGTATGAGATTCTCTAAGTATAGATTTTAAAAAGAGACAAAATCATCGAAAGGCTGGTTGTGAGATTGTGTATGCTGGTTTTGCTTCCCACATCTTCCCCACACTGGCTGTGTGTTGTTATATGTTATCTAACTTACTGCATAGCTCACAGGTTAATCAATACATGTGAAATCCTTTGGGTTAAAAGTAATTTTGCCTAAGATGCAAAGGCCTTGATGTTTTAGCAGACAAGAGATTGGCAGAGGAGAGTAGTGTGGGGATAGGTTGTCTTCATAGAAAAGTAGTGACCTTCTCTTGGTCAAGCACACTAGTGAGGTTTAAAATCAGGATCATTAAAAAAGCAGAAATATTTAGTACAGAAATTTAAAGTGAACATATATTTAATTTTCTTTTTTTATAATTGAAAAAAAAGACTTACAGCACTGTCAGCCTCATAGAAATGATAGGACCCGCCACTCAGTGATGGCTAAAACTGTCCATCTTATTAAAGACCATAGTTCAGACCACAGCATCGAACTCGCTCTCTCATGGTCTTGTCAGTTCTGTATCTGACCATTTCTGGGGTTCAGCGAGTGTTGTAGAGACTAGCCAGAAGTTCTTGATAAAACTTGTTTGAAGCATAGAGGATTCTATCCTCCCTCTCTTCCCTTTCAGTTGGATATGACTAAGTAAGGAATGCAAACCAAAGAAATGCATTTCCAGTAGATATAAGTTACTTGTATGTTTGGTGAATGAAAATTTACCTTCAAATGCTCCTCTTTTTCCCTAGCTGTCAGCAAGGTCATGGTGTTTTAAGAACAAGGTTACTAACAGAGAGACTACCGTTAACCCGAACTTGGCCTTTCTGTCTATGGAGACTAGAGATGAATTTTCTTTATCGTACGTAACTGGAATTTCATGCTTTCATATTTCAACAACTAACATCACTATACTAATATAGTGACATTTAAAAAATAATCTTCTTTGAATATGTAAGGCTTGAAAGTTGTTCTTCTAGAATAAATCAAGGCCACGATATTATGAAGCAATACCCTTTAGAGTACCTAGGAGTATTTACAATATGAAAATGGTAGCTGGAGAGTCTTGTCATAACACTGGCTAGTAATTTCATGTATTTCATTTTCCCCTTTAGTTACAAATAAGAAGAGTGGTTTCCCTTATTCATCTTTGATATAAAATATCTGGTAGGATTTTAGCATATCTAATTGATCAACAAGCACACAAAAATAATCAAGATTTGAATCAACAAGGAGCCAAATCATGTAATGTCTTGTTAACCACAGCAAAGGAAACGGACTTGATATTGGTGGTAATGGGGGAGTCATTGGGAAATTTAAAAAGAAAGTGAGAGCAGTCAGATTTTTATCATCAGAAAGATCACTGTAGTAAAAATACGTTTTTCAACCTGAAACAGGCTTATGACTCAGAGTGTGTCAGTTTGAGAATTATCTTGTAATAATTAAAATTTATCTTCTAACAATCTAGGTATCAGATGGTTGTACTGTAGTCTTGAACTAGACTTTAGTGATCTTATGAATAGCGATAAGGAAATGAATTTATGTCTAGAAGGGGAACTGACAGGGTGGGAGGTTATCTAAAAGGGAGGTTATAGACAGAGAGCGGGAGAAAGAGGATTATACCCATCTAGGTCTGGGTGACCCAATGGGTGATACTGACATTGCACAGTAGGAAACAGCAAAAGGATAGATGGGGAATTGAATTATGTTCTTCTCAACAACTGAGGTTGGCACACAATGAACTCTTCATTTAGTATCTTCTAGAAATGATTCCATTCCAATTTTCCCCTCAAACCACTCCCTTTTTTCTGTCCTTTGTCTTCTGCTTTATTTTACTTGAAGAAATTCTGTTAATCGACTTTTCTTATTTCCTAGAGTAACTTGTCTCAGGACTCCCAAGACTGGCTAAGGTACTTTTCTATGTATTTCTGTTACTCCATGCTGCCATGTACCATCTACTGTAGGAATGTAATGTGTCCACTTGTGTAATTTTTATTTTACACTTTACTGGGTACCAACTGAAGACAGAATCTATCTTCTGACATTAGATTCTCACTGCTACAGTGGAATAGCAAGGGGGGGCATGGATAAATGAAGGAAACAGAATAATTTTGTAGAGGAACAAATTGAAAGCAACTAATAACATTTACTTCCATACTCTTTGTTTCTGTTTGAAATTTGTTACATGCAGCGAGCACAGATGGCCACAGGATTGGATCTGCACAAGCTCCTCCACTCTCTTTCAATCTCCCCATTTCTACTTCACCCCCTGCCAGGAGTGGTCACAAATCTCAGAATGGCTCCAGTATTCCCCTAAGCATTTGTCTCTGATCACAGTAGGAGTCCACCAATCTTGTTAATAGACTCCACAAGTGTTTCCTCCTCAAAATTAATAATTGAAAATGAGAAACTTGTGCATAAGTGACCTGGAAATATACCATGGCAAATGATGTGCTCAACAGTTCTGCTCTGCTCTCCACATGACCACAGAATGAAAATAAAGTATTGGAGGGGCCCTGCCGTTCCTGGTCTTCAAATGCAATGACTCTCTTTTGTGAAAGGATGTAAACTTATCTAATATGTTTCAGGGATGAAAACTAAGCTTAAATAGTAGAAATGAAGAGCTATACTAGGCTGCTTACAGTACTTAGATTTTTAAGACCCTGTGGTTGAAGATACCACACAGTTTGGCAGAAAGACAAAGAAATCTCACTAGACCTGAGTTGGAAGCCTTCATCTTACCAACTAGCTTTCATAGTTCTGGAGGCTACAAGGGAAATTAGGGTAGGGAGGGCGATCATTGATAAACTTATCAAGCTGTAGACAAACTGCCAGGTAAGAGATTCCATAGTGGTCCAGTTTTAGGTTGTTAGGGCTAAATAACTACTTCTTAACTGAAAGGAATTGAGGACAATTCCACCGGACGGAGTTCATTCCTGCTATTATGGATCTCATTAAAGGCCTACGGCTACTTGATCATAGGCCCAAAAGTTATACTCACGGTTTCTTGTTTTGCTAAATGTTTTGTGTGTTGTCAGACTACCTCCTAAATATTTATGTGTATATGTAAAGGTGAGTGGCGCCCTGAGTCTTGGTCAGAGAAGCTTCTTTTTGTACTAAATGGTAGTAACTGCAGAGAATAATGGCTGGTCAATATACTGATGAAAGGTGACTATGAGATGCTAAGCCCTCAATGGGACATTCATAACAGGACATTCCCATTCCAAGGCTCAAGGAATATCAAAGAAGGGGTTGCAGAAAGGATGCAAGAGATGGGAGATGAGGGGTAGAGCTGAGAAATATTATCTTCTGGACAGGAGGTTTCCATTGTTCCCATGAACTCATAACTGCTACCACTGCTTGTTCATAAGCTGAATAAGAACAGGCCTGCCAACACTCATTCATAGGGGAGGAAGCAGGTCACGGGGCCCTACTTCTTTTTAGGAACTGTTGGCATTTAAAAACTACTGTGGGAAGAGTTACTACTGTTTCAGTCATGTAACTACCCAGAACAGATGAGTTTCCCATGCTCCAGTGACTAGCACCATGCCCATGAGATCAGACCAGATAAGCTACAAAACAAAATCAAAACAACCGAAGCAGAGTGAAGACTTGTATGGAGGAGTGGGAATAAGTGTGCTGAGAGTAAAGAGAATATATCATGTGCATGGATTGAATTATCAAATATACACTGAAATAAAAAAAAAAATAAACGAAGAGACCCAGACTTGAATGGAACTTTCAAGACATTTGAGTTCAGCCAGGTTGGAAAAATGAAACATTTTGAAGTACGGGGTAAAGACAGGGAGAGAACTGCAGGGTAGAATCACAGGGCCACTGCACAGAAAGCACATGTAACAGCTGTGCCCTTTACAACCTTACATGGACAAAGCTTGTCCATGTAACTGCAGCGTTGGCACTGACTACCACAACATAAAATTCACGCTCATTCCCTCTCTCCACCGAGGCAGCACCCAGTGTTTGATAGGATCTTTGGATGTGGACACAGGAGTCTGATATCCTAGTGATTTCAGCTCAGTCCCCTCTAGAAGTGCTTTGCAGGTGACTGCATATCATGACGTTTCAGAGAGTGGGATGAGTATTTAAAGAAGGTAACTACATACTTGGGAATATTACTTATTAAGAAATAACTTTTTAAAGTGTACTTGTTTGATTAACTAATTTGCACATTGTTGAGTGCTTTTGTCCAAATTTTTGTATCAGTTTAAAAGGACATGTATTAATTTTGTACAAAGGAAAATGGAAATAACGGGTGAAGCCAAGTCAAACTTGTTAGAGGTGGCAGATGCTTGTACAGACGATGGGCTCTCACTGGGGATGTCCATGCATGGTAGCAAAAGGAGGAACCCAAAGGTCTACCTTCAGTATGTCTGTGGGTGACCTGATATTGTCTGTCTCAGTCTATAAAGTCTCATGTGGCTACTATTAATTTTACAAAAACTACTATAGCTATGTATTTTAAATAAATGTACTATTATACATTTATTTAAGTATGTATATGTGATCATGTTCATTTATATAATTATGTACATTATATGATTAAATGCTTTCTCTTCTAGGTCACTAGTGAGTTTGATACATTTGTAGCATCAGGAGACAGGTGATGTCACATGTTGGAAATGAAATATGTGATCATAAAATTATTGGCAAGTTAAAAACCTCTGACATCCTTTTCTAATGTGAAGATAAAACTGTTTGAAATTAATACATTATTTGTATGCAAAGTGGGGCAGCTGGGGTTGCTGAAAACAGTTTATTCTCTCTCAATCCTGTTTACTCTATTAATACACTGAGCAAACTCTTTTAGCTAGATAGTGCCAAAGTAAACTTTTGCTTAGCTTGTGTCTGATTTTCATGATTCTCTGAATTAATAAAATTTATTAAGTTCCAAATAGATGCACTGCCTTGTGCACAGTTGGCTCCAGACTTAATTATGTCCCACAACTGGGTCATCAGTGATCAACTGGGATGTGTTGCTTTAGGTGCCTAATTCTTTATAGGGTGCCATTGACATTTGTTAACATTTATGTCTCAATCACTTGTTGAATGGCCACACACTTGTAGAACTTGGCCGAGAACCTCTTTTCTTTATTGTCTTCATCTATGACTGTAGGATGGCCAGAGTAATTCATCATTTCCTGGTAAAAGACCAAATAATGGTCCCAATATCAGGACTTAAAACTTACAGTCTGTAAATGTTGTCATGTAAGAGGAAAAGTCTTTGCTTATGTGATTAAGGATTGTCACATGGGAAGATTATACCAGACTATTCCTGTAGACATTAAATGCAATCATCATGGTCCTAAAAATGGCAAAACAGGAGACAGGAGGCACTGGGTCCATGGAGACAGAGAATGGAACAACTCAGTCACTAGATAACCATTGTTGGCATCAAGGGAGCTGGGAGGACCACAATAGGAATCATTCTACAGCAACTACAGAAGAAGCACAGAGGCCATCCACAAAAGGATACATTTCTGTTTGAAATAACAAAGTTTGTAGTCATTTTTTACAAAAGACACTGAGAAGCAGCTGGAGCCCTCCTGTACTTCCACTGACATTTAAGCTGAGTTTCCAGGTATCAGGGAGAGGACAGAACAGTGATTTCGGATGTTTGAGTTGTTCTTTTCCACCGGAGGAGAAACTGTATAAGGGAATACTGTCCAAGCTAAGCTTTCAGGACTAATCCAGGGCATTGCTGTTTTTCCTCAGCTCCTCCTCAAGCTACACTTTCCAGAGACCCCCCCCCCCCCACAGAAACAGATACCTTGTAAGTTTTACAGTGGGAGGCACCAACAAGAAACCAAAGGATAGAAGGAAGACAGGACTCTTACTGTCCCCTATGGCATGTCTCCTAATAGCAACTGTGACGTGGACAATTGCAGAGCCCTGTGCAGCAGGAGTGTTCCCAGAGGCAGATGAAGGGCAACCCCACCCCTTAGTGTCAGTAGCACAGCCTTCCTGAGCTCTGGCTTTAGTGGGACGTGGACAGTCATTCAGACTCCTGGGATTCAGCACTGTGAGCCTTAAGAGTTGGGGTCTCCAGTTTCCTACAAAGCTACGGTGTCAAGGAACCCACAGTAGCCAAGGCTTCAGCAGAATGTAGAATGCTCCCTCAGTGAAATACTACTTTTCCTTCTGTTTCTCCAATATTCAGGCAGGTTTGGGATTACTTTCTTAAGTTCCTAATGCTTTCTAGTTCCCTCATGCTTTTTTATTTTTTTTCTTCTTTTTTTTTTAGTGATTATTTTCCTACATAAAACTCATGTTTGAAATAATTTATGCCAGACTTTCCCAGTAAACAGACTTCAGATATGGATGTGGTTTTACTTTTTCACACTAGTCTGTCACCATATCTAAAAGGAATTTCTTGAAAACTATCTGGCATATGGCTCCTTTCCATCAACAATTTAATGACATAAGGGTAGCCCTCAAGTAACCATTCATATATTCTTTCATTTTTTATTCGTTTAGATATTCATGCACAAACTCTTTTCTGTATCCATTCTCTGTTTCCCAGTCCATTCACAGGTACTTAGAATACATCCTTGAAGTTCAGGAGTGATGAAGGGGAAAGTAGCAGGCAGAGGTTCAAATGAAAGCCATTCAGATGCTTTCCAGGTTCCTGTTTGTGGTTTAATTCACTCCTTGAGATTCATTTCTTCTTAACATAATTTTATGATGATCAAGCTGGAGTTGTACACAACCTGCTGATACTAACTCATGAAATTAGAAGCCAGACTATTTAAACACTATTGGACTCAGATGAATGTAAAAAAATGAGTACCTGGCTTTAATGCCACACATTTAAAATGGATCCAATCAAAAGGAAGACTGTAAGGGTTTAATATTGAAAGATCACACTGACGACAAATGATGGCATTTGGAGGGAGCTGTTGCTTGCTTCTTAAATCCGTAAGATTGAAAACACCTATTACTTGGACATTCACTTATTATGTGTGAAACTAACTCGAGATGAGATTATTTCAACTCTATGAAAACTGGAATGTAGGAATAATATCATCTAAAAAAAAACCTCTAAGTAACTTTGGTTTTTAATAAAAAAGATTAATATTGTTGAGGAGTAAGATTTGTCTACTGTTTATTGACATTTCTGAGTTACAGAAACAAAGGCATGTTTTTCTGAATGCATGCTTGATGTGTGGTACTGTCAAAGGCTTCCTCCTTCCATAAATTTACAGGAAAAAAAAATCACCTATGAAATAAACAGATCTTGGTTATTTTATTCTTACAATTTCTATTAGAGATATGTTTTTGTTCATAGGTATAATGTGCTATGCCTGTGTTTTCTAATTTTCATTTGTTTGCCTGTTGGGTGTGAAATCACTGAGCAAAGGGGAATTGGTCCTAAAGTTAATGAATTTAACTTTAGAAGTATTGAATTGACTGCCAATGCCTCTGATGACAGACTGAATAATGTCCTAGTATTTACTGGAGTCTTTGGGGACATAAGGCTGTAGAGGGAGCTCTTTATGGTGGTCAATTTCATGGTGAAACTTACTTTCCTAAAGGTATGCCCAGGTGAGAATGGGGGAAATGCTTCTCCCTGGGATTATTTGTGAAGTAGTGCAGAGCACACAGCTGGGAGCCATGGAGTCACCCATGGCACAGAGAACCAGGAAGCTGGGGCAGGTCACAGTCCTTGAGATTAGCTGTGCCTTGTGAGTGCCTTGTGAGGTGCTATTTCCACTCCTTTCCCCTTCTGCCATTGATGCACACACTAAGGAGATCATGTCAGGTGTTCTGTCTGATGCTTTTGATCACTCACGTGGCAAAGGAAATGCAGAGTGAGGCACGTTGAAGTGTTACCACTAAGTAGTGTGGTCACATTTGAAAGGGTTTCCAGAGGCATCACACAATCTGGAAATCTTCCACAGCTGCTCAAATTCTAGAGTGAAAGCTGAAGGAGGCTGACGTCACTGATGTGTTTTTCCTTATAAAGGATATCTTTCTTCTAAGTCACACGGCAGGTACTCGACACTATCACGTGCCTCTGCATTTGCTGTGTGGTGTGGATGCACATGCAGCTGAGAATAATTCCCAGGTTTCTGTTTCTTTCTCATTAGGTTTGTGACTTTGGGTACTTAAAAATCTGAAACCTCTGATACTGCTGGAAAATGCAACCTAGGATTCAATGTCCTTAGCACCTCCTACAATGATCTATATTTTGGTTTTAATTACATTAAACACATACGCTGAATATAATTTTTTAAACTGAGGTCTGATTAGTTGAATAGTCTGAATATCTGTGGTAAAAAGATCATAGTTTATAGTCATCGCATTTAGATTGTTCAATGGAATTTAAATCCATTACAAAATACTAAAATCTGTCAAGTGGGGATGGTTGCAATCTCAGTTTGTTGTTGTTGTTGTTGTTGTTGTTGTTGTTGCTGCTGCTGCTGCTGTTTCTATCCAAACTAGTGTGGTGTGGTGTTCTAGGCTGACATGTCTTGAGAGTAACTGAGTAAGGTTAAGTTAAATAGAAAGAATGAAGAACTAGGTGCCACAGACATTTTTGAGTGAAACTTGCCAACAGAAATTAACATGCAACTGATGAAAAAGTATTGCTATTTAACAATGTGACAATTAGAGCTAGAGATTTTTACCTCCTGCTTAGCGTGAAAAAAAAAAAAAGCCCAGAACATCAAAACTTCCAACAATTTGGAATTTTATTCCATCCATGTACATGCATAGTAACAACATTTGTTGAGAAATTATTTCTATCAGAAGTAGAACATTATCTTTGTGATCACCAGGTGCAGTATTGCTACTCTTATATTTAAATAGATCTTATATATGAATTAAATTCATACTTGCAGCATTGAGTTTAGGGGTTCGATTTAGACTGTGCCTTTCAAAAGATAAAACTGATTAATACTACTCCGTTACTTACAATACTGCTTCCAGTAATTTTGTTCATTCTTTATAAAGTATTGCATTTAACAGCAAAGATTTAAAAATTGAGACAGAGCTGCATCAGCAAAAGAAAATACAAGTACTGTACAAGAAAAAAAATGCCATCTTCATTTAACATACATGTTTCAGTTTGAGAAAATGGACAGAAATATACGGCTACATACCAATGCAAAGCCTAGTGACTAAGAGACTGTATTTGCTAAAATATAAAGTGCAACTGGGGCCTGATTATCCAAGAATTGAAATCTTAAGGCGAACTTACAGCATGTGTATTTAGAACATGTTTGCAGGTTATATTTTAGCATATACATTTATCTGCAACAGCATATAAGAAAAAAATCAGGATACACAAGTGCTTTTGAAGCTATTTCTAAAATGCTCTTCTGTATTGTTTGTGACTATTTTCTTTAAAAGCTACTATACAGTGCAAACCATATGTGCTACACAATAACTATACAATAACATTACAAATGACTTTAATATAAAGTTTTTAAATAAAAATAACATAACCACAGCTATGAATACTGCTGGTAAAATAAATTAATTTTTTTTTCTGAAAATGGCACCAATAATACACTTTACTAATGGTCTGTAATGAAATTACACCTTAAGTCTTCAACTCAGCCATAATGAATTATCTCCTGATTGCCGGATGTAATTCAAACAGCTTCTTTGTTTTCTGAACTGTTTAGAAGAACATACTAAACACGGGTACCAAAGGTACTGCTTTCTTTAGTAACTCAGTTAGTTCATTTGACGTGTTCTGCTGCATGTGATGAGCAATAAAACTTCTTGTGAGTTATAAAGTTTGAAAGATTATTGAACTGGATATCGCATAACCGGCAGTATTTCCCACTGCTGGGAGCCTGGGTGGAGCCATTCACACCCTTTGCTATGCTAGACAACTGTTCTTCTGCGCAGGGAATTCCTGGGGAGACATTCTCATTTGCTGCTAATGGGTTCTCAGAGATCCACGAAGGGGATTTGTGGCCATCTTCGTGCTGGGCATTCTGGGAAACGTTCTCTTGCTGTGGGTTGGCTGTAGGTCTTTCATCTTGCTTCAGTCCACCATTCACTATGACCATGCCTCTGTTTTTGGGCAACAATGGCAGAGAATCTTTCTTGGGTACGGCACACCCATTTGAGGATGCCTGACCTTTAGGAGATTCGTTTTCCGTATTTGTGCCTTGTTCGACGTCGCTGTTGTGGATGACAAGAGAACCGGCAATATAATCACTTGGCTTTATGCCATAGTATGGAGAAAGTTGGTCAGCTCCTTTCGTCTTCTTTATTGCTCCAGGATAAAGGCATTGGGGAAGAAACAAATGTTTGTTTTCTTCTTTTGTAGCAATGAGCTGAGCCGCTTCGCTGAAGACTTTCAGGCCTTGCAAGGTTGCCAAATGGGATGAAAACAAATTTCCATTGGGAGAAGGTTGCTTTGGATTCCCATTCTTCTCACATTTGATCATGTTTCTTTCAAAGCTGACATCTGGGCTGTTCCGTTCGCTTTCTGGATTAGGAAACACTTTGCCATCAAGCTGACCGAGGTCATTACGCTGATGTGCAGTGACAGGGCAGAAATTCTGCTTGTGGGCCAGATAGTTCTCGACCTTATTGAAGCTGATCTTGCACACGGTGCACTCGTGGTAGTCTAGTAGCCTTTTAGGAGATGCTGTCGTCCGCTCAGACTGCGATAAACACTTTTTGCTGAGATCTATGGGAACATCCATCTCCAGACAGGAAACACTGGAATGGGTGGTGTCACATTTGGGGACCGGAACACATTTGTTCATGGCCAATGATGTTTCCAAGTGCTTTGAGACAATTCCTGGGAAGATGTCACATCTCGGATGGTAGCATTCTCCTAGCCCTTCGGTGGGCTCTTGAGTGGAGCTACACGGATTGCTGAGGTTGGCTACATCAAGAAATCTCTGCTGGACCAGGGGCGGCCGTTGCTCCTGCTCAGGTAGGCACATTTCGTACATCTTTCTTCGCTTACGTGTGCGCATGGTTCTCTGCATGGCCGGCACTTTGTTGGAAGCAGACCTCTTTAGTGGAGGGTCATGGCGAGTTGCACAGTAATACTGTTTGTGGACCATATAGGTTTCATGCCTGCTGAAGGTGATGTTACAAGCTTCACAGGTAGTCTTATTTGGGTCACTTTCCCCATCCACTAAGGGACCACTGGGATTTTTCACATCAACCGGCTTTCCATTTATTTTTTCGTCATTGTTGGAGGTGGGCAACTTTTTGGCTTGAGTGGAAAAGTCCTTCTCATGGCCTTTTCCGTTTGGCCCAATCAAATCTAAAACGGTGGAAGAGTTGATGCAGGATGTTTGAAGAAGTGGATTCTCTGGGTCTGATGAATGAGCCACTGGGTTAAGAAGGTTTATGGAAGTCTGGCCAGTGTTAGGACTCACAGCTTCGGGCATCTTTTCAGAAACATTTGGAAACTCAGGGGATTTGGCCATCTGCTGCCATCGGCTGCTGCAGTAGTGCTTTTTATGAACTAGGTAGTTATCCAAATTATTGAATGTTATGTTACACTCAAAGCACGTAGCCCCTTTGGGCATCAAAGGGCTGTAAATTACAGGAGGGTAGCTACTACTCCCGTGCCTCAGCCGTCGGTGCACCAGCTCGGACATCTTGGCTAAGATCTCCGAAGCCTGAGGAACCATCGTGATATCTTGGGGGAAAGCAAACTGAGACAGGAAAGGTCCCACAGGGAAAGAGGGCCCGATGTTGGGTTGCACTGGAGACGAGGCAAGTCTGGGGCTGGAGGGCTCAGACTTTATTTTTGTGTAAGAGAAGCTTTGCTTGTTTGCCGCAGGCTGTATCTCTGGTCTCTGATTGGTGAGGAAGAGTTGAGTCTTTTTCTCACACTTGTCCAGCTCTGTGTCCGAGCTTGCATCTTTAGTCGGCATGGCCTTTTGGCTCTGGGAGAGGTCACTTCTGGCCAACAAGTCTGTGGCTGGCTGTAAGCTGTCTTCCGTTGCACTTGGAGAGTGCTCCATGTCGCTTTCCCTGGGAAGTTTGCCACTGGGGACGTGGAGTTCCTGGTGCTGCAGTAACTCCCTCTGGGTCTGAAAGCCAAAATGGCAGTGGGTACATCGGAAGGCGGCTTGAGTGAGGTGCGAGAACAGGTGTTGGTGGAAGTTGATCACAGAATCAGCAGTGTAGCTACAGACTGTGCATTTTAAACTCGCCCCAGGGGGCAGGAATTCTTCCATTTTCACTCCTGGAAAGACACACAAAGTAGGAAAGCTGAGAGCCACACCTGTTTGCTTCCCAGTGATGGAAACCTTTACTAGTGAGCTCGAGTCTCCAACACAACAGAAACAGAAATCTTTTCGGATCCTCACCTATGATACTAAGATTTTGGTGACATCTGTAATAATAATTTCCTAAGTCTCTTTGGAGTGTTATGGTATAGATGAGAAGAACTATTAGTGATTTTACTTTATGGGTCAATAAACAAACCAAAATAAAAAATACCTAAGAAAATTAATTATAATAATCGAGCTATGAGACACAGAGTTACGTCTAAGACTTAGGCTTGTAATTTTTAAACTATCCAAATACTATCCTCTATAATAGAATAATATATCCTCCATTATATATAATATTATATATAATGTTTATATAATATAATAATATATTAGAATATCAGAATGGGTATTAGCTACTGAATGTCCACATGCAAGAAGAAATTGCACGGTCTTAGCAACCACTTGGCTCATCCTTTATCTTTTATATGAATCTATTTATTTGTTGTTTTTACTGAATGTGGTTTATCTGTATCTAGGACTGATATTTGGCTGGTAAACGCTAGTAGGCTTATAAAGATTGTCTAGAACAAAACCCATACTTGTTAATCACTGCCTGTTTATGATAGCTATTGTCATTGACTGTGGAGATAAACATCATGGAGATTAACTCCTGCTTCTGTCTGTTGGAACACAGTGGGAACAGACTTGGCTTATCTTCTCTATACTGAGAGTTTAGAGCCAGCCCAGTCTACATAATGAGTACCAGGGCAGCCAGGTAGAGAGATAATGCCACAACTAAACTACTAAACTAGACAAAAAAAATCTAAACTATTTACATGGAATACAATTCTGTACTTTTTTTTTTAAGAAGAAGAATTAGGATGCCATGAGAGTAAGCTAGCAGTAGATGGGATCCATTTCAAATATAAGTGAGAATAGATTCCACCTTGTTGTTCGTCTTAAGGAATTTAGAGTCGTTTCATGTCATAGAAATCAATTAAGCCTTAATCATGCATACTCTGGAAACTGAGGGGGGTTTTAATTGAATCTACAAAAATCACAGTGTCAATTTTGTTCAGCAGCTCCTTTTTTACCGTACCTACTAGTTCTTCCTCAGCACATAGAAAGTGCCATGACCAGTCTCCAAAGTTCACTTAACGCTTAGAGCAATAAATATGCATGGCATTGAACAAAGGGAGAAGAAATAACGCTATTTTGATGAAGAGGAAAATGAATGTAATGACTTGGTCCACAGTCTATAACCACTGTTGTAGGTGTTGAAGAAATCAAGTCCTTTGGTTAAAATATGCTACATCTAAATAGTAAAAAAGAACACTGCTTGTACCAGTAAAATTATGTATGTGTGCATGTATGTATGTATGTATGTATGTGTGTATGTACATATGTATGCATCTCTCTATATGAATATATTATAGATAATATGTATATATGCATGTGTGTATGTATGTATGTGTAGAAAGAATAGAGAGGACCCTAAAGCAACTGCAGAAACACTAGAGGCCCTTACCACTGTGTGAATTCAGGTGCATTTCTAGAGCTCGGGCATTGGAAAAGCTCTTGGTGCACTGTGGGAAGGGGCACAGGCTGGAAATCTGAAGCGTGTTGTCTTCATTTTCTTCAGACACTGGAGCAGCTTCTCTTTGCCTCCCACTACAGTAGTACATCAAGTGGGCCTGCAGGTTCCGCTCACTCCGGTACCAGATGCCACACGACTTGCAAGGGAATATATCCTCTGCAGCAAAACCAAAGACATGTTAGCTGCTGTCTGTGGAAGTGAAATAAGGGGGTGGGAACATGTCGCTTGATCTTTCTAAGCCTGCTCCCAGGTTCTGTTGGGAGCATCAATGATCTCACATCTTCTGCAGATCAGGACTGGGCTCTTAAAGGTAAGGTACACTCTATAAGTTAACTTCCCACAGACTGTTTAGATAGGAATACTCTAGGATATGCCGATATGAAAAATACTAAATCACTTCATTTTATACTTAGGGTCAAAATGGCATGCATTTGTAATAGCAGTGAGAATTGGTTTGTCTGGTTAATTAAAAGGTAAGAATACGGTGATAGTGATTAGTGCCTCTGCAGCCTCTGATAGTGGAAACGAAAAGAGCACCTGAGGGATAGTCAGTGATGTCCACTCTGCTTCTGAGGGATAGTGATGTAGGTAGAGGCCAGTCAGGTATGCCGTTAGAGAACTGATAATGTTGTGACTTAGATCTGATGTGAAGGAGGAAATGAACTTATTCAGGTGGAGAAAAAAAATTCCTGTCATTTTGATAAGAGCAGCAGTGCAGAGAGGAAGCTACCGACCCTGAGAGGACCTGGGTGAAGGCAGAGCAGCTGTATGGTATTGTAGAGGCAAAGGGCAAGACAGAACATAAAGGATCTCGCAGGCTCTTCTGAGAGTCTTTCTTTCTGTCTCTGTGATTATGGGGAATCAGATCCTATCACAAGACTGGAATCTAGTATTGAAGGTAGTTAATATGGAAGAAATGTTCTCGGGGTAGAAGGCAGGTGCCATCAATTAAGTGAAATATAATGAGGCTTGAATTGTAGCCTCGCTGTGTGATTTGCAGGACTTCACTCAGAAAATTTCTTCATGTGTGTATAATTTCCCCCTCGTATAGCTACAATTGGGGAAACCACAGTTCACTACCTTGTATAAGACCATGTGAAGCAGTGGTTATCAACCTTCCTAATGTTGTGAGCCTTTAAAACAGCTCCTCATATTGTAGTGATTCCCCCAACCATCAAACTATTTTCATTGCTACAGCATAACTAATGATGCTACTGTTATGAATGGTAATGTAAATATTTTTGTACATAGAGGTTTGCCAAAAAGTTTTCAACCCCAAGGTTGAGAAACCATTTATACTTAAATCTCCTTCCCTACTGTGCGGATGGCAAGGTAGCAGAGAGGAGGGATTATAGGAGAGAAGCAGAAATGAGGAGATGACAAGGCCAGTACTTTGTAGGCTGAGGCAGTATCAAGTGATCAAGCTTGGCTTCCTATTGTGTAGACGCATGGCTTTTAAATGGTCTGTAGAGTTTTGGGGAAGTTAGGGTCACACTAGTCATAGAATTTGATATTTTTGAAGGAAATATATGAGGACATGGGGGAAGTGTTACGAGAGTTCTAAAACTCTGCAGGAAGAGTTAGATGTATCATTAGTGAAAAGTCAATATGTAGCTCATAATGAAAGAAAGGAATCTGCGGAATCATGAGTCAGAAAGGAGAGAAAACTAAGGATCAAATTTTCATTTTGGGGAGACAAGGGCAGCTTCAAAACGATGCGCTGAGCATTGTCATTTAGCCCCTTCTTCCCAAGTTAAGTGCATTTACCCTAAGAGACTACACAGTGTGTTACAGTGTATACGTCAACAGAGATGTCACATGATTGATTTCAGGGTGCAAGTGATAATCTGTGCATATACTGGGTCACTTGAGATTAATCATCTTCTTTCTACAAAAAGCAAACAGGTATACCCAAATATATAATTAGAATTAATATTACACGGTGGAGCATCATATTTGAATAAAGTTATTTGAAATCTCTTGTAATAAAATTACTTTGCCTCACATCCAAGTTGGCCATGTTATTTCATGCTCTATGCAATAAGAACAAACGTTAAAAAAAAGAAACAAACTATTCTATTAAATATATCAAGAACTGCTTATGTTAAAAGTCCTTGGCCTATTGATTAGATGCATAGAGATTTAAGAATCACCTGTGAATTTCTTTATTCATAATCATAGTGGGATATTTTTAATAATATGAAAACACTATTGCTATCTAAATTTCTTTTTCACTGGTTTCACAGATCTTCAATGTTATTTTAAGGTTCGATGCATTTTTTATTACCAACATTATATAATTCTACTCTTGCCATGTGACTGCCACTCAATTTTGTTTCCTACAGAGAGCTGACTAAAAGCAGATCTTCCTAGAACAGAGACCCTGGGGCCCCTTGAACCATTGACTGTCCACCACATAACGTACCACTTTATGTGTTCAAGGTATCCAAACTAGACCAGCATTCATTTTAGCAGTGTAATGTTGCCCAGGGACCTTTGCCACAGTGTATTTTAAAGTTCTCTATGAAGTATTGAAAGCTTATATATTCTTCCTCTCTTTTTCTTTTTTGTCCTTTTAATTAACAAATATTTTAATTTGTCCAGGTTACCAGGGCTTCATCCAGATTGTAGGATAAATACAAAAGCTCTATGTATTTACTGGTTTATTTGAGGCAACTAGGTAATATTGTTACTTTCCAATAGAATAATACTAATTGTACATCAGAGCCTCTCACAGACATATTCTGTATCATTAATGTAGATAATAAAATTTGATTTTTAAATCTATATTCTTCTTTACAATTTTTTAAAATTCCATGACCCTTAACAAATACAACTTTTGCTACTCGAAAATCATCCATGAAAGCTGTTGGGTTCGTCATTGCTAAGCAAAGTTGAGTATTATTCAACAAGTAGTGAATGACAGTTTTTAGTATAGGTGACATTTAGGAATCTAATCGGATATAATTGTATGTACATGTTTTGTCTACATTCCCATGTGAGGCAAACACAGATACACACACACACAAACACACAAACAGACACACACACACACACACTCACACACACACACACAGTGAAGAAAATGTCTGTCCTTAGCTGCCTGTCAGTAGACATTTATTTTCTCCCATAAACACACATCACCCCACAAAACTGAGCTATTGTGCTCAGCACTTACTATTGACAATAGCTGTAGGCAAAATAGAAGCCATGGCAGCCTGCTGAGGAAGCAGCTGAATTGAGTCCAACAGGCGGGCCGGGTACATCCCTTCTGTGAGAGTCATCTGACTAGCAGCTTGTAGCCTTGAGTCAAAATCCACCACAAAGGCAATGAGTTCTTCGCCCTCTGAGATGGCCTTCGTTGTGGTGCACCAAAGCTGACCCCCTGTTGAGAAGGGTGGAAACAAGAAACAAAGAGTTGTCATGGAACAGGTGAGCTGGCTGCATGCAGGACCCTCTTCTGCTCCTGTCATTCATATGGATGTGGACTGGGAGTGCAGTTCGGTCAGCCTGCAGCTGTGGGTCTCAGCCAGCCTCTGTGGACAAATGTTCTCCTAGTATTAGACAAGGTTTTTAGTAACTATTTGTAGGAGAAAACCTGGGAAAGATATAGATAGCATAGCGTCTGTGGAGTTTATCAGTGTCCCAGCTCTTGCCTGAATCATGAACCCAATATGACGTTGTATGAAAACCTGCATGGGAGGGATACAGCTGCAAAACTTTGCTGCAGACATTTTCAAAGCTACTATTTCATAGCTAATGGAAGAAGCCACCGTTTCTCTCCCTCTTTCCGCCTTTAACTTCCTCTGCTAGCGTCCCTCTGTCTTTCTCTCCGCTACCCCAATTATTTTGTAGTGTGAGCACAGATACAACAAATTGCCAAACAAACAAACAAAAGTCTGTAAAATCTTAGATGTTAAAGCTCAGTCCTAGGGAAGCTCAGCATGCCTGTGTATCCTACTCTGTATGTACTTTCTACTTTGACTGGGCGATCTTATAAAATACCCTGCGATGTCCCTCTTTTATCTCCGTTTACCCTGACTGAACTGCCTGCAAAGAAGGACACACTAAAGATTCTTTTCAAAAAGGCTTATTTCAATAAAGATTTGTTTAAATGAAAGGAACCTTGTCTTCAAACACTGAGATAGACTCCGGCTCTGCATTTCAAATGATCATGTGCGGTGCATTAAAAAGAAAAATTAACTATGCAAGTACATCTTCTAATGTATTGGAATGTGATAGCGAACACTCATTTATTTAACATGTTTAGACAGGCAAAGCACTTATATTTTGTTATCTCCACTCTCAG
The DNA here is from genome assembly GCF_004785775.1 of Grammomys surdaster. Classification (NCBI taxonomy): domain Eukaryota; kingdom Metazoa; phylum Chordata; class Mammalia; order Rodentia; family Muridae; genus Grammomys; species Grammomys surdaster. Next base: position 17,726,690 of record NW_021604565.1, on the reverse strand, counting down.
GCCTAGATACATATCCCACACAGTTATGTCTGCAGTAATGTGCTGTACTTGATATTTCATAAAGCACTCCCCCCATTGTGTATGTTCTGGAACGCTGTATATTGTACTCATTAACCAAGAAAAATTGTACCCATTTTGATAAGTCATATTGCTCTGCTTATCTTTTAGCATAACTGTCATTTCAAGTGCACTTCATTTTTTCCAGCCTCAGAGATCATGGTTTTTAAACAACTTGTACAAATCTTGTGGTGATAAGAACAGTATATGAGCCGGAGGAGCCGGATGGAAACCTAGCGTGGTGCCTTAGAAACATCACGGGCAATTAAGAAATGTTTAAAGTAAGCAAACAAAACACAACCCAGGACGGTATGTGTCCGTGAAAAAAGAAAAGAAAAGAAAGATTATAGTCCTCAAAGTTATGACGGGCTTTAGAGTAAGACAGGAAGACAGTAGAATACCACAGGGTGACATGTGCTTACCCCAACTGCACTTTGATACTAATTTTTCTCAAAGCATGCAGGTTTACTATCGTTGAAATAAAACAGATTTATTTTGTTGTTGAAATATTTTCTTTCCAAGTCATTGCAGCCAAAATTACATCACTGGGGAATGAGAGGGAGGGAGAAGCCTGTGTGGCTCCATTTCCAGGGGGGCCGTGCTTGCTCTGAGAACCTTGGTGTTTAGATGCTCACATCTTACTACTTATGGTGGAGACAAGCTAATCACTTGTGTCTTATCTGCCCTGTTTATAAAGCCAGCATGTGGAATGAGGGTGGGAAAGGAAAAGCCAGGAACCCCAGTGTGGGATGATTTTCTACCATGCTCACAGAGCCACTAGACTTCAAGCATGGAGTTCAGATTCTTGGTTAATTCAGCTGTGGTTACCTTTCACAAAAATAAAGCCAGGCTTGGTTTCAGACCTTAAGAGAAGGCATCTACCAACAGCTAATCATGGTCACCTCAGTGAGCTACATAGCAAGACGACAGCTTACCTATGCAAAGCACTTAGCCCTCCCAAAACAAAAACAAAAACAAAACCCCCAATGAATAAACATAGTAAAAATGAAAAAACAGTTGTAAAAACCACAACAAAGATATGATTCTTTACATTAGTAAGCAACTTGACAGTTGTTATATACACCTGCATTTTCAGATGTACCTGTGTTGATTCATAGTTTACCATTACTACTTCTTGTTCCCATTTTGTGGTTTACTCAAAATGTAATATTTTGAAAGGGTGAATTAGACTGAATTAGTTGTTTTAGGACTAAATTTTTTAACTAATAAATTCACCACCCATTCAGTGAGGTGAGGTGTCTGCTATGTGTTAGGCTGGGCTTTTTATTTCATGTAAGAATACGCTTATATATGTCAACAGATGAATCAAACTGTGTATCATACTACATGTAACTGAAGCTTCTTGAAGGAATTAGGGAAGCCATCCAAGTTAATATTTGACTGGATCTGGAATAAGTCAAAGTGAAATATCAAGTGTCTGTGTAAGTAGGAACAGGCAGGCTTGTCATTAGTAGATATGGAATGAACATATGAGTAGGTACAGGATTGTGGAAAGACCTGACTTTGGAACAGACCTTGAGCTGAGAATCTGTGGGAAAAGCTAAGGATCAGGGGCAAATGTCTGTAGGATGAATAGAAAGAGACAATTTCAGGAATTTTGTTTGTTGGTTGATATACTAGTGCTACCTACCTTAAGGTTGGCCATGGTGGAGGGTTATAGCATTTATCATGGGATCGGCAAGGAGTATAAATTCAAGGCTCGTCATAAAAACCTTAATACAAGGCAGAGGAGCTTTAAGTATAAGGTAAATGCAATTTTTATCTGGCTCATGCTGGGGGGAGATATGTCTTTATTTTAATGAATAAATACATTAGTAGCATGGAGATTTTCCTCTCTACATAATCTAGAAGGAATTTTATAGGCAGGATGTGCTATAGCAGTTTAGAGATTATTGTACTCATTCAGAAGTCATAAATACATGGATATGAGGGAGAAAAGAGCCACACTGAAGAGGCATGGGAGGGAGGGGGCTGGAGGGATGGCCTTAGATGAGAAAGAAAAGAAGGCGTTGAGATGTCTCCAAGGCTAATGGTGGTGGAGTGCAAATGGTAGCTATGGCCCTACTTTGGCAGAAAGCTAGAATGGTAACAGGCATACAAAGACAGCAGCAGCAGCAGCAACAACAACAACACAAAGCTGATATGTGTCAGAATCCTTTCTTTTGACTGGAGATGAAAAGCAATTAGTGTTCTTCCTTTGTTTTAAGCCTGTCAGTTACTCCACCAGGTGATGACTTCCTCTGAGGGTGAAGATGACTAAAGCTCCGATAGGAGTGGCTAACTTCCTATGAATGTGCATTTGGTCAGCTGCAGAATC
>NW_021604565.1:17709889-17723895 GCF_004785775.1 Grammomys surdaster | reverse complement strand
GAGAGAGAGAGAGAGAGAGAGAGAGAGAGAATGAATGAATGAATGAGGGACAGGGATAGTGAGAATAGGAGAATGCTCACATGTGTGCACATAATAAATTATATTTTGTAAAGGCAAAGTTAGGGCATGTCACTTTTGATTTTAAAAACATATGAAAAAATTATGGGGAAAAAATGAGACCAGCATGATAGCTCATGCAAGCACTTCGAAAGCAGAGGCAGGATCCCAATTTGGCCCAGTCACTGGACCTCCTTTCCCTTAGTCTCTTCTCCATTTTTGTCCCTGCAGGTCTGACACTATTACTGATGATATGGTGTGCTTACAGACAGGAGCCTAGCATGGTTGCCCTCTGAGAGGCCCAACAAGCAGCTGAAAGAGTCAGCTACAGATACTTACACCCAACCAATGGACAGAAGCCTGGGACCCCTGGGGTTGAATTAGGGAATAGCTGGAAGAAGCTGAAGAGGAGGGCAACCCCATTGGAAGGCCAGCAGTCTCAACTAACCTGGACCCCTGAGATCTCCCAGACACTGGGCCACCAACCAGGTAGCATACACTAACTGATATGTGGCTCCCGACATATACAGCAGAGGACTGCCTGACCTGGCCTCAGTGAGAAAAGACCTACCTAACCCTTGAGGGACTTGAGGACCCAGAGAGTGGGGAAGTCTTGTGTGTATGGGGTCATCCTCTTAGAGAACGGGGTGAGGGAGGAGGAGGAATGGGATGAGGAGCTGTCAGAGGGCAGGCTGGGAGGATAACGACTGGACTGAAAAAAAATGATTAAAGATAATTTAAAAAAAAAGAGGCAGGTGGGTCTCACTTTATTCCAGGTCAGCCTGGTCTACAGAGTGAGTTACAGGCCACTAGAGCTACAGAGTCTGTCTCAAAACAAAAACAAAAACAAAAACAAAGTGTGAGAAGCCTTTACCTCATTCTAAGTGAATGTGGATGCTCTTTGCCTTGGTGAGGTAACTCATGGAGAGCAGAGGTTACAAAGGAGGACCAAAGACTGAAATTGGGAGTGCTTAGGGAGTGAGCAGAGAAGAGAAGTTAAGTCTCTGTTAACCACTATTGGCTGGTTCAGTCTAAGAGAAACCATTACTCTGACTTCTCACTATTCTGCCACATCCAAGAGAAAGAAATCTTATCAGATAAGGCAAACCAGTAGGACCAGGGAGCAAATTAGGCTGTGTTTCAAGAAAGCAGCTAACTCATGTCCACAAAGAAGGCAGAGGTATCTCTCCCTGTAGACTGTATCTTGAACAATTAAGACTTGAACTAGTTTCTAGAGATCAGTTATAGCTTGAGGAGGCAGGATGGCCACTTCCTCACCTCACTTTAGACTTAGAATATGCTGTCAATTTGAGTTTGCATCTGGGTGCAGGGCAGTCGTTGCATAAGATGCATACCAATGTTAAGTTTTTTTGAATATTTAACCTGATGATCAATGTAAACAGAGTGGTATATTTGGTTTTAAAACAGGCGCAGAATTATTATTTAAAAGGATAGAATATATCAAGCATCTTTTAAAATGCAGAAACACTTGGACAATTTGAAAGAATATAAAATTAAATAAGATAGTGATTATTAAAAATTGAAAATATAATTACCTATGATTTATAATTGCATATATATCTATATCTATATCTATATCTATATCTATATCGATATAGATATGTCTCCGAAAGAACTGAAAGAACTTGAAGAAACATTTGAATACACACCCATAGAATAATAACATATTCATAACGACTCAAACATGAAATCATCTTAAATACCCATAAACAGATGAATGGATAAGGAAAAAGTGTCATAATGGATCATGGAGTGTTTTTGCCTTTAAAATACGTGATATTTATTCTACAGTGTGATGAACTTTGAGGATAATGTGCTGAATGATAAAAGCCAGTCCACAAAGACAAATACCGTACGATTTCACTGATAAGAGGTTCATAGCCTATTCAAAGGATAGACAGAAGAGGAAATGCTGGTGCCAAAAGATGAGGACATCAGAGAATGAAAATTACTGCTCAGAAGAAATAGAGGTTTAGTTCTACAGTATGAAAATGTCTAGAGATCGATGGTTGTATAACCCTGTGCATGCCACCTAAAAAGGGACAAGAGAGTAAATTTTGTGGTATGTATGTTCTGACATAACTTAGCACACTGTTCAAGATTACAGTCTCATTTCTTTACTAAAAAAGCCTGTGAGAGCACAGAACATCTGTTCTTCCAGCCTTAGTTTTCTCATGAAATCTTAGAAGAATAAGTAAGAAAATACAGTATTCATTTCCTAGCCTTCAAATATATAATGAATCTGTTCTGGTTCTTTAGTCAAATACCCGAGGCAACCTACTTAGAAAGAAAAAGAAATATATTCTACCCATGGTGTTGGAGGCTGAAAGAGTGACCATGAGATCTTAGCATTTGGGAAGTGATGTAACAAAAATTAAAACACAAGAAAGATCGATTTACATTTCCAAACAAGAAGTCAAAGAGAGACTGGGGCCTCATAATTCTTTGAAGATACACTCCAGTGGACTCAATGTTCTGTCACTGGGCCTCTCTCTAAAAGATCTCAGACATTCAATACCATTGGAGGGCTGAAGCTTTTGACTCACAGCACTAACATTCCAATCACTGGATCACAGTTATTAAGGACCTTCTCTGGGGAATCTTCTAGAGTCCTCAGGCTGCACCAGAGACAGAGACTATTTGACAACCATTCCATCTTTTCACTGCAATACATGCCCACTGAAAGTGCTAGTTAGTTATTACTTACTTTGTAGCTTGATGTTTCTTCCTGTTACCAGTGCTAAAGACAACCCTGCTGCATCTCTATACAGAAGGCAGTTTAGGAGTATTATTGGATGTTTCTTGTGCTTTTGCAGCTAGAAGTACACTTAGTATCCTCTGATTTAAACCAAGCAAAATTTCAATATACTGATTTGCATTAAGACATGTTCATAGGAACACAAAAAGAGTTACGTTAAGATACAACATGCATGTATGACATGTAATATTTGCTCAGTTGTTAAAACTTCTATTGTTTTCTTCTCAGTACCACTCAGGAGAGAATGTCCTTACTCTATGGAATTTTTGGCAAACAATGAAGCGCAGTGGGTACCTGAAATTACAGAACACTTATTTGTTCTCAGTGCTAAACAGAGTTGCAAAGAGAAAATAACTGGTGGATGAGAAAGATTAATTTTAACTTTGACTTGATAGTTAAGGTGTAATTTTGAAAATTTGTTTATGCTGGTGCAGAAAATGACAGGTATAAACTAGAGGTCTCCTTAAAATTATGAATATCCTCCTGTGGATAACATGCTAAGAGGTGTAATTATTGCATGCACACTCCGTAAAGCTAGGCTAGAGACCAAATCTATACAACTTGTGATGTGGAAGGAACTCCCAATTCTAAGATGACTCATTAAAATACTGAACATGTGGAAGGAACAATTTTAAGCATATCTCATATACTAACCTATTGATACTAAACACTTATATTAGCCATGTTAAAGTAATATTTTACCAATTTCTTGATGAGGTACAAGTTGAAATAAATATATAAAAGGGACTCAAGATTCCCCACGACACAGAAGTTCTGGCCAGCAATTTTGATTACACTGTAGATCCTATAGAGAAATTTGGCTCTGTGCTGACTTCAAGTTTCTGTCCTAAATTAATCAAATCAAAGGCTCAGGGAGTTAAGTTTGATCTTCTGTGTTTTAAGAACCTAGCGATAATGCTTATCATACCAGCAAAGTTCAGGATAAAGGGCACGGAATGACCTTCAGGCAGCCTGTGTACTATAAAGTGTCTTTAAAAAATAGCTTCTCTTGATGCTGAACTAACTTATCAAAGTATTTAGACAATTTGATGGAGAAGACCCATTTTTGAACTCAGAAACTGACAACTGAAAGTTGCTTTGAGTCTTCTCTTGTCTTTTAATATTTAAAGAATATGGACATTCTGAGTGAGCCAGTAAGACATGGTCAATAAAGAAGGAAGAAAAGTATTAGCCATTTTGGAACTGATGAACCACTAGTAGTTATGTAAGCCTGCGAGTTTTACTTGGTTTTAGAAATGCTTGTCTTTATTATTAGTTTGAAGGCATACAGCTTGCTATTAGAGATGACAGACAATGATGTCTACATGTCAACTGTGGAAAGATTATAGTGTACAAACCAGAGAAGAAAGAAAAATCACATTTATCGTTCACAGACATGGATTTTTATCTGATGACAATCATCAGCTGCCTTTCTGGCCTCCACCAAATGGAAAGCTTGTTTCAGACTTCCTCGATGTCTGTCTCCCTTTACTTCAAAGAGAACTATTCTTCCAAGTCTTCATACTCCCACCCAACTCCCTTGATAGTGAAGGACAAATGCATTCAAGGTTCTGTGAAAAAGCAATGACGTCTAAGACTTTGACATTCCTGGAAAACCCTGTACTTGTGGTTCTCAGTAATGTTTATGATCAAGGTTCTTGTAAATCAGATTTGGTGTACAGCTGAAAGCTTGTACATTTTTCTCCTCATAATTGGTGTCAAAGCTGCAGTGAAGTATCCTACAAGTTTCAATAATAAAGAATAAAGCTATGGTTCAGACCTGATTATATTTTGGAAATCTCGTGCTCCCCTTACTAGAAAAGGTACCCTCAAATCTCTCCCCATTCTGCCAAAATTGTTACTTGCACATGTTATTAGGATATGAGTGTCTGCACAATGCCACACAGACCTTTGCTGATAAACTCTAATTAAGATTAAGACAGGACTTTTGGAAAGGATCCCATCATTAGCAAACACGATAAACACAAATATACTCCCTACTTGTCAACCAGGAGCAATTCAGTAACCTAACGGTATTATCTGTTGCTAGGATACCGAGCTGACAAAGCTTCAATTATATTGTTCGACCATACCTATAGAGTTCTGTATAAGCAAAATATATCCAGACTAAAAGCATTTAACTTCATCTATGCTATCTGCAATTCACAGCTTCTTACAATGGTAAAAATCAGGTTAATAATTACACAGTGTGCTGAAAATTCTTTTCCATGTGTTATGTCTATACATGATTCTTTCTAATTTATCTGTGTGATTGATAGACGTGCTTGCTTTGTAAAAATAAGAAAATGCAAGGAACGGAAGCTGTAAACATCTGCCACAACCAGTGGGCTCATCAAGATACTGACCTGTGCTTAGCATAAAAATATGCAGCAAATTGAACCAATTAAATAACATTTAGATTTTGCACTACTCTGACTCACTATACAGTAGGATAAGGAGCCTCAAGCAAAGAGATAGGAACCCAATGAAAACTTTTTTTTTTTAAAAAGCTAAATAACAACCATCTTTACCTAACAATAAAAAAATAGATGATTTATAATAAGGGTTTATGGCAGTGGCTTTTCTGGGATTATTTTTAAAGCTGATGTTAGCAACTTCTACTCCAAAGCATTAAGCAATCATCAAGTCTGGTTTTCTTTCTTTAAACTAGGAACACTGGGGATTCAGTACCCCAAATACAGGCATTTGATGAGGAGAAAACCAAAAAAAAAAAATCTTCATGTGTGAAAAGAGTCAGTTTGTGAATAGTCCTTTGTGTGTATTTTGGCATCAGGGACTTTGGATGGCTTTCACAGAAATCTAGAGGAATATAGTAGTTAAGTCTGATTGAACTCCATTCTTTAAAAATTTTTACTTTTATGATCATTGGTGTGAGGATTTCACATCCCCTGGAACTGGATTTACAGACAGTTGTGAGATGCCATGTAGGTGCTGGGAATTGAACATGGATCCTCTGGAAGAGCAGCCAGTGCTCTTAACTGCTGAGCCATCTCTCTAACCTGTGAACCCAATTTTTAAAGAGCTATAGAACATAAAATAACTGTTCTACATACTAACCTGTATTCTGGTTTCTTAGGGGATAGATTGATATTTCTTCATTAATCTATATTATCTGTCTTCCACACACAATGTAACAAGATTACAGATGCGGATTAGAGCACAGATGGCAATGAGTTAAAATCATTTTGTGTAGGGAACACACACACACACACAAACACACACACACACAAATGCACACACACACAAATATATACACATGCAAGCACACACAAACAATGCACACAAATACACACACGCGCAAGCACACACATACAAACACAAACACACAAAAATACATATACACACTAACAAACACATACCCACACAAATACATACACATACAAACATACACAAACACACATACAAATACATACATATGCAAGCACACACAAATACATTTACACACATACAAATCCATACACACACAAACATACACACAATTACATACACACAAACACACACACACACACAAATACACACACAAATACATACATGCTCAAGCACGTGCAAATATGTACACACCAATACACATACATACAGACACAAACACACAAATACACATGCATACACAAAACACACAAATACACACATACACAAACACACACACACACAAACACAAACACACACACAAACACCATTTTTCTGAAAGGGGGAATCCTTACTTGTCTTCTTTTATTTTTACAAAACTATTAGAAAACCAGAAATGATGCCTCTTCCTGAAATCTATTCTTTCTGCAAAAGTAGGAAGCAATTGGTTGAAATGATTCTCTAAAACTGAAATTACGGCCCCATTTCAGCATGGCATGCTGTGTGCTACTGTCTCCACCTCAGGGTTTAGACATGAACATGGGACATGGATCTATACATAGACGTGTTGCCTAATACAAATTTTATAATGAATTCAAATCCAATGCTCTTGAAATTCTTGACAGTAGAACTGCTGGGAAGGGAACTTATAAATTATGGGTGCCCCTTCTTTGAAAACCGCTTTGGAGGTTTCTTTGTGCATCGGCAAATACAGTAGGACTAGGAGGCATTGTCTGGGTCCTCCTGCACAGCACCTGATAAAAGAATAAAGAGCTGTGACATATTCTTAAAACAATAGAGGAATTAAAGGGAAACAATGGGCCAGCTGCTTCATTAATACAATCAAAAGGGAGCCCAGCACCGAGGAGTGCAGATAATTAAGCACTACTCTCTTAGCCCTCCTTTCTATCATAAAATTGCTTAAAAATGTATTAACTACTTCAGAGTTGTTAGATAGATCTGTGCGCTTGTTTATTTAGAGTTGATTAATGCCTTTTTTCTGTATTCAGCAACATGCCAACTCACAGTTTACACTAGTTTTTGAATACAAGAGAATAAGAATAACTGATAAAGATCTGCACATCGCACACCAATAAATCAAAATGCATTTTGCAAAAGGTCTTTCCTGTTTTAAACTAATCTTTAACATTTTTCATTTGTTATTGGTAATGTGGGGCATTTGAGGGCATTCAAGTGCCCTGGGCTGGCACTCCTGAAATTGTTTTATAGGACATCCAGAGATTCCTAGGAGGGTTATTCAGGGGGAATCAGACTTGATCTGCAACTTTGGATGTGTCTTTACGATTTGAACCAATGGATGTGATTGATTTATTAAATTACATTCTTTTCATGATTAAGGGAGATGGACAAATGGCTGAACTGCATGCTAAGTTCAATGTTTATCCGCCATCCACTTTACAGAGAAAAAACCCACACTTCTTATGCTATTTATATTAAAACAGTTCATAATGTATTATAGGAAGGCTTTCATTTTTCAACTCTTTGGTAGGTAGCCTTTCCCAACAGTTAATGATACATTTAATTGCTTAAGAACTGTGAAATTGGTAACTAGATACTGAGTGTTAAAAGTTAAAAGTCAGACAGAAACTATAGTCTGCTTTTCTTGTAATTTTTTACAAGTAAACTTAGAAACAAATCCAATTTTAGAATAACAAACTGTTCTGAGCAAAGTGGCCAGTTTAATATAGCTAACTGAGTTCTGGTGGTTTTAGGGTCTTACCTGGAAAAAAAAAAAGGAAAAGAAAGAGAGAAATAGACCAGGAAACCGGGAGATATGTACAACAGGACACTCAAATGTACTCTGACACTAAGAAGATTGTGATCTTACACATATGCTATAACTAAGTTACACACCGCCCTGTTTATATAGGGCTTTTTGTACCATGTAAGTAATTAGAGGATTTGGAGGGTTATCTTTGGGTATGAAACCTGGCTCATGACCAGTTGCTGCTTCTCTATTAACTTAGTTAAGTTTTCCTCAAATACCAGGAGATAACATATACAAACAGTAAATATACATAGGAATGATCATTTAAGGAATTATTTCATGTAGTTGTTTATGGGAATATTTTTGTTTTGACAGGACCCTCGAAACTCACTTTGTTAAGGTGCAGAGAATAAGTAAACAGAGATCAGCTGTCAGTCAGTTTCTCAAAGATCACATGAAGATTCTTGGTAGGATACAGTCTGAACACCTCAGGTGACAAACTACGTCCACATGTATCACAGAGACCCCTTGTAAAATGCTAGTGAAACTCTTCCATAAACACACTGAACTGTAGCATCTTCAAGAAACACTTTTTGCACAGTGAACCAACTTCTCAGAGCACATGATTCATCATTTCAAATATCAGAGGTTCATCACTTAGCATAAACTCATCAGGAAATATTGGTGAGCGTGGTGCTCAGAAACAAAGAAATGCCATCTTTCTTATTTCAAAGGAATTAGCTGTGACAAATCAGAAGCACTGCTGCCACAGTTCTGTGAGAGGAATTTGAAGGCAGGCTACATGAAGCTCTCAGCTTGCTAATTCTTGTTCTCTCTGAGGGCTTTCCTTGTCTTCTTCTTGTAATGGATCCTCACTAGATCTTTTCACTCTGGGATTGAATTTTCTCCTTGGTGTTTATTTGTTTGTTTGTTTATTTATTTATTCATTCATGCTTTCCTTTTAGAAAGTGTCTCCTATGGAGATAATTTCTTTTTCCTTCTAAGATGCAACTAGAGCCTCTTTCAGAAAAGTGAACAGGATAATTCAGCTCAGATTCTGATTACTGTTGAAGTGTATGGGCAGAAAGTTTTGCCCTGCAAACAGAAATGGATTAAGAATTTTCTGGAAACACTGTGAACTAAAATTTTGGAAGGCATAGGACTCAGGAATAAAACAAAAAAATCTGTATGCATTTTTTCTTTATTATTAATTTATTTACATCCCGGTCACAGCCCCCCCCCCCCAGTCCTACCTTCACAAACCCATCCCTTCATCGCCCCTCCCCTTTTCCTCAGAGAAGGGGAAGTCTACCAAGAGTACCAACCTTCCCTGGCACATCAAGTTGCATTGCAGCAGGACTAAATGCACTTTCTCCCATCGAGGCCAGTCAAGGCAGCCTAGCTAGGGTAAGGGGGTCTAAAGGCAGAGCAAACGGATTCTTAAAGTCTTTACCATTCCTGGGGTGTGGACTGTGTTTCCTAAGGTGTGCTATGGTCTGGCTCTGCAGCAACTTACACCAGCACGTGATGGCAGCCATCAGACTAAATGGCCCTGGCCATCCAAATTTCAATGGACCAGGCAAGGGGTGACATTGCACCCAAAGAGCAAGCTGTCAAGAATTTTACTCGCTGCTGATAAACTGATTACAAAGCTGCTTAAGACCTTGCTTGTAAACAAAAGCATTTATCAACTAATAATTTGCAATAAACTCATGCACTCCCAGCTGAGTCCCTAACTGTAATTGTCTTTACCATCTGCCTATTAAAATACCATTCTTCATCAGCAATCAGGAGCAGAAGGGAGGAAATCTCCACCAAAATACACAACTTGCAAGCTTATGAATAATCTGCGTGCATTCTGCACTTTCATTTCTGACTTGTGTGTTGGGTGTTCTTAATTTAAATTCTTGCCCAGCCTGGGAGGCTCAGAAATCAGGTGGAGGGGAAAAGAGAAGGGGAGGGGGAAATGACACACTGTGCCTGCTGCTTTGCAGAGGCATAAATTATACAAGTTCATCATAGGAGGCTGTTTTTAATTTCTTTTTCCCTCCTTCCATTTCTCTGTGCAATATGCATTGCGGGATCTCGATGGAACTCCCTTGAGCACCAGGCAGGAAATGAGCCTCTCTATGCCTCTGTCAACATGTCCATTTCCATTAGACTTCTTTGTTTTGTCTATTTATTTATTTATTTATTTATTTATTTATTTATTTATTCATTCATTCATTCATTCATTCATTCATTCCTAGGAGCTCATTGATTTTTCTCTAGGGAGCTAGGTCAAAAGTGTGACGTCAGTGGATGAGGTGAAAGACTGGTAGCCCCTGTAGCACTGGTCAGAAAAGAAATGTCAGCATTTGGCAGGAACCTGAGTTTTCAGCCTTGGTTTGCAATCACTTGGGAATACTGCCTACTTCCAGTGCCCATCGTGTCCCGCGTGCTCGGAGATGACCTGTATAGGTCACCTCTGAACAACGGTTTCAACATCAGCTACATCAAGTGCTCAGAGCCTTCCCTTAGCAGAACTCTCAGTGCATAAGCGTTGATCTTAAGAGATCCATGGGCAAAAGCAGCCAGGAAAGGGGATTGCATATTTCTGCGAGCCATCTTTAGTTAACATATTTCATATCTTGGTAAAGTTTATTAACTTTTACATATATTTATTCAAATGTTCTCCTAACAAAATATGCTACCCATCAAAAAATATATCCCAACAACAATACAGTATTAAGTAATCTGTGCTGCTTGGAAAAATTAGAAATTATAGATACTATATATTATTTTCGTGCTTTTTGTTGCCCAGAGCATGTTTCCTGTTCCAGTGTTTTTCCATTCTCAGAGAACATTTTATCTGTCCATAAAAGGTCAGTAATTCTGAAGGAGATCACGGGTTGAACGAAACCTGTAGTAAACAATGGCTATCACCTGTAATTAGGATTCAAGTTCTAGAGATGACAATGTGTGTTGGCTTTCCTTATTGCAACATATAATTTTAAATTAATGTTTATGTTTTTATTTCACTTTATATGAGCTTTCCTCTGAGCAATTATTTTTCTTTACAATCTACTGTTAAATATAACGAAACTAATAATTTCCTGCTGTGGAGAAATGACAATGGCTTATGTGCACCTGTTTTTTTCTTTTCTTTCTTTTCTTTTTTTTACTATATCTGGTTTGGCAGAGAAAGTTAATGGGAAACAGGGATTCTAACTTTCTTCATGGGCTGTGGAGGACCGGAAGTGTAGGCCGAACTGCAAGGGGCCCTGTTGCTTTCTTTAGCACTGGAGACATGAAATATTTGAACAAAACCTTGTTATCAATTTAAAGTAACACAAAAATTTTCCACGATGCTAATAGCATGATGTATAATTACTACCAAAAACATCTTTTCTTTTTATCCATTTTTCTACACTTAAAAATTCTTTAAGCTGTGGAGATTTTTAAGAAGTTGGTAAGATGAGTAGCAGCTGCTGACGATCATGGTTGTGCTTCAGGGTGCTGGGATTTAGTGTCTTTTATTACTTTTAAGGAAAATGAATGATTACCATAGTCTTAGTGATTATATAAGTTATTTAAGATCATATAATCTAATACATAAGACTAAAATCTGGTGTTCTTGTTTACAAATGTAAGGAACAGTGGTGTGATGCTTCATTTACCTGGGTTTTATTTCATTAATTTTTGACCAAAATATGCTTATGTCACAGTGTAGGTAAATTCAGAGAGTTTTAATAATTTTAACTTAACTGTTTAAGCATACTTACTTTTATCTTATGTGTGCAGCTGTTTTGCATACATGTATATCTGTGTACTACGTGCATGCCCAGTATCCAGGGAGGCTGGAAACCCATCAGAATCCCAAGAACTTGAGCTGTGTTTGAATGTGAACTGCCGTGTAGATTCTGAGAATTGAAGGTGAGTTCGTCCTAAACTACAGCTCGTGCTCTAACCCTTGAACCATCTCGATCCACAGCCCTAATATTTATTTTAGTATCTAAAACCTTCATGATAGTTTATTACAAACAAAGTCTTTTTGAAAAGCCACTATATTTCTACCAGAAGGCAAATAAATTGTAGCATAATGATATAACAGTTTACAATAATAAATACTTCCAGGTAAAATATGAATATTTATAACTCATCTGTAAATAATGCATCTTTTAACTTTATTCATGATGCTTTCTCTGTGCACTGACATAAAATTATCAATGTGGATATCAGGATAACATATAGATATAACTATAGATATGATATATGATAATTAATAATTTACATATATTTTTAATTTTAATTTTAAATGACTGAGTAGGTCAGGGAAGAATATAGTTTTGAAAACATGAAACAGCCAGCAGGTGGCGCTCAGTGCACACTGTGATGTAAAGGCAGAGGGAAAGAAAACTCAGGTTTTATTTATTTAATTCTCATCTACCTGAAATGTTGAAGTTGCTACACTGAGCTTTTATAATCCCTAAAGATTTATGTTAATTGACTAAACAACTTCGTAGTAATTTACAGACTATTCTCCAATGCTCATCTGAATGGCCTTGCATTCAACTCACGCACCCTTGTCAAGATAACAATACATAAAGATGTAACATTCGCACACCCCCTAATAGGGAAAGAACAGAAGCCTGGGTTGCTGAAGTATAACAAACACTACCCAAGTGAACAGACCTAATATTTTTGCTTGTTAATATGTGACAACTACTATTCCTCTGCTTTTTATCAGCTTTCTTTATTCTATGAATGATACAAAAATCTCATGTTTAAAGAGTTTCCATTCTGTATCATAGACATCTTAATGTCTGCCTGTAACAAAATGTTTTGAGCAGATATTTGACGCTTACTGAAATGAGTATGATGCTTCTGAATTGCATGGAAAGTTATGTATTTGTGCCAAAGGAGAAACAATAGTGACAAGATTAAACAGTTACTAGAGACTGTTATGTCTGTAAAATTAATAAGACTCTTTCCAGACCTACAGCCAGACACATGAGGAATATTTTGCTTGAACATATACTTAAACACCTCTGAACACATCTGTTTCCTTGTCATTCTATCATTCTGTTATGGGGGGAGATATCTTTCCAACTTAATTTTATGTTGGGTATATCAAAGGTATTCTCAAGCCTCTACATTCTGAACATTTGTTGGTTATAAGTAAAAATCCTAGACCAGAATTCTAGTGATCAGTTTGCTTAACGTGAGTCTTTTCCTTCAAGGCTTTCATTGTTGAATTTCCAGGCAAAGTCATTAACGCAGTCTGGAAAACCTCCACAGGGTTATATCCATAATGTCAGCAAGAACTCGAGTCCCACCATCACCAGGAAGGGCTATTCAAGCAGGTGATTTTAGAATGTACAAAGTGTAGTTTCTTTATTTCTCTTTGCTCTATAAGAACATGGAGCTGTCTCACAAACCACATGGACATTCACAAAGAATGGACGCTAAAAGAGCATCATAGCATCGCAAGATAGGAAAATAGTTTTTTAAGTAATTGGAAATCCATAAATAGAAAGGGAGCCCTAGGCTTGTGCTTTGAAAGTCTGATATTCAAGGTCGGCCTGTCTCAGTCCAGTTAGGTAGGGCAGTGTGGAAGGCAGGGTGGCTTTCTGTTAAGGGAGTTGCAGATGAGTGGACAATCTTTGGGGAATCTACTGCAAATCTCAACTTTTTGCCTGTGTGACTATGAAGATAGAGTAAAATAATTTTCTAAGACTTGCATGGTATTCTTTTCAATTTTATTGTGAAGTCTTGAATGACAAATTTTATTATTCACTAATTGGCACAAAAAGGGTCTACCTGACAGCAACTGTTGTTTCAAGTAAGATTAGCAGTCCAATGCACAGTCTTTATCCAAAAGTAGGGATGTGTCTGCAGATTGGTGGCTACAGAAATATGTGGTATTATTCCCTTGGTGATTACAGGGAGATCCAATTTTGGTATTTCATGATTACTTTTTATTTGGACCATGTGATGACAGAATCAGACAGAATGGGTTTGTGATTTCCATATGGGTCTCAAAGGGGAGAGAGAAAGAGAGAGAGAGAGAGAGAGAGAGAGAGAGAGAGAGAG
>NW_021604565.1:17678728-17709489 GCF_004785775.1 Grammomys surdaster | reverse complement strand
CAGCCTGGCTAGCTTCCTCCTTTTTTTGTCACACTCTAGCGTTTGCATCATAAGACATCTAGGAATGAGTAGAGCAAGCAGAACAGTTATCTAGACATGGATGCTTAGAGGACAGCCAGGAGGTGGGCATTTCTCTGGGGCATCCTGAGCTGGGTCACATGCCCTTCCTGAGCCAACCAAGCCTCTAGTTAAGCTCCAACATGTTCACTTAAAAAGTATACATATACACATATACACATATACACACATATATGTATGCATACATATGTTTACATATATATATTTATGTATGTATGTATTTGTTTTTCTTTGATTATGCAGCATTTGACAACCACTCATCCATAAAGCCTGACTATTTCATTAACAACATAGTGTCTTTTGGAGTATAGTTATGGATTAGGGCACAGTTTGAGTAAAATTGTTTAAACACTTAGTGTGTGGTTTCATTTTTATGTATAGTACTGGAGAGAGATTCTTGACCATGAGCTGTCAGTTGAATCAAGTTTTGCAATAATGAATGGAAATACATTTTGCACAAAATTTGTTTTACTTTAGTATGTAGTCTCTTTACCTAATTTACTTGAGCTCAAACTCTCAATATTGTTTAGAAGTGGAAGGCTTGCACTGGGTGGGGCATACTCACGGGGCAGTTATGATCTGTAACTGTCAGCAAAGTCACCGTCATGAGGCACTTTTGAGAGAAATGCAGCTACTAGCACCCAGATGTTCACAGTAATCTATTAGTGATTTGTCTGGTTACCAAGACCAGGCTCCCCCCAATAATCTCGTAATGCACTATCTTGACTGTAAGTTTATCAAATCAAGAACAGCTTAAACAAACAACCAAACAAAAAAACAAAAACAAAGCAAAAAACAACAAACCAACCAAACAAACAAAAACAGCCTGCCATCTATTCTGCCTGTAATCTGAAAAAAAAATTGAAAATGAAGGTGGATTCATTTTTCTATAAAGAGGTTATTGTTTCTTTCATTCAAATTTAAGTCAGGTAAGGAAGGGATGACTTACTGTCTTTCTTTATTGAACTACATTGGAAATGAAGGAGATGAAATGGTGGGTAGGTTTGGGACTGTATTTGTTTGTTTTGCTTTGTTTTGTTTTTTTTCCTATACACACAAAGGGCTCACTAAGATGAGTTAGCCAAAATCTCCAGTGAAGCCAAAAATTTAGGGAGTGGAACATCCCCGAAGAAGGGACTGAAAAAGTTAAGACAGGATATAATTACAGCTTGAAAAGAATTTCAACAGACATAGGGTCAGGCTGAGGACAAATGGCAGTAATGTTTTCTAAGTAGTGATAAGAGAAAGGCACAAGAAGGAGACTCAGTGTAAAACTAAAAGCTCAAATTTGGACTTAGACAGGATTGTAGTGTCTGAGAACCAAGGAAGTTCTGACATAAAATGACAATAAAGTCACAAACAAGGTTTTCCTTCCCACAACAAAGCTTGAAACACTGACAAAGCATGGCATAAACTGCCTCAACCATAGATCCCAATTTTATTTTCAGTAGCTTGAGTGATGACTCAAGAGCTTTTCTAAAAATAAACAGGCAATTAATGTGCCTAGTAAGACTCTACATCTCTTATGTGGTTCAGCCTTGGTTTTAGAGGTTGCAAAGTAAAACAATCCCAAAGTTCACCGGAAGTGCGGAAATGGAAATCCGGTCAATGGGGATCCATCACTGAAGAGTCCCCGCGCGCTTTTCCTCATCCTTCCAGACTGCAGTGTGAAGCAGAGTGAAACATTTTGATAATCTGTTTATTTTCTCAATTCAATGCTGATCACAAGAGTCTAAGAATTTCTGGTTTGGAGGCATCTTATGGAGCTTCTAGAATTCATGAGTGAAATACCATGCCAAGGACTTAGATGATACATACGAAAGCTGTGTGTACATAAAATATGTGCATTTTATGTGCTTGCATGCACACACAAATACATATTTTCATATGAAAGTAAATCATCTTCCCTTATGGATTTCTGTAGAATGGAGTTTTAGTTAATAACAATAAAACACAATGGAACTGTAGGCATGGACATAAAGACTCAGAGGCACAGATTATCCAATAAAGTGATTATGAACCGCAGGAGTAGAGCCAACACCTCTTACTACAAACCTCTTTGCTCTGTTATAGGTGTCGAAGTCAGTTCAGCAGTTCCTGATCACACAAGTATCCTAATATTCAACTTTAATAAAGGGCCATTTTCCCTTTAGGAGAGAGCCTCAAGGATAGGTGTGAAGTGCTGAGGAATGACATGGATATAATGTTGTCTTCTCAGAATGCAGAACTTGTGGGTAACTAATGGAATGCAATTATGGGAATCCTTGATTAATAAAGGATAGCCTTGATAAACAAAGCAATGTCTGTGCCTATAGTAATATGTAGTAATACGCATATACTTTCTAGCCTAAATTAGGAGGACACTAACTGACATGAGTCTGAGCTTCCCATGAATAGAGTAGAACTTGATTGGTCTGTGTTCATGGGATCCCAATTCCATCAGGGTTGTAAAGTCAAACAATTATATGATACGAGGGACGTTCATATAAACCTGTTGCTCAAGACTGGAGAAATGGCAAGGTCTGTGAAGTACTTGCCACACACACATGTAGATCTTTGTTTATTTCCCATGTCCAAGTTAAAAAAAAAAAAACAGATACAACCATACACACCTGTAATCTCGGTGCTGAGGAGGCAGAGGCCAAGACAGGTGAATTTTTGGAGCTTCCTGCAAGCCAGTCTAAACTGAATTGGTGAGCTCCAGGTCCACTGAGAACCTGTCTCAAAAATCAAGGTGCAGAGGAAGACTGAGGAAATCATTTGGCACTGGCCTCAGTCTACCTTCACCACACACACACACACACACACACACACACACACGCATATATACCTGACATGTTTGTATACATGTTCACAAAGAAACATGAACACACATATGTATCACACATACATACAAATAAAATATGCTGTTGAAATGTAATATCTATATTTAGATTCCAATGTATACTACAAAAAATGTCTAACATATACCCCAATTAAAATAATGTTTTCTGCTTTATCAAGATCAAATATATCTATACTGTTGCCTCTAGAAGGACACGTTATGTTCTGCATCACACCATGGACTTAACCAGGGAGTTTTTGCAATGAAAATGGAAGATAAATGTTTAAACCTTTGAATACAGGCATCCCTTTTTGAGAAGAAAATAGAAGAGAAAGAGATAGGACGAGTCAGTATGTATATGTTTGCTCACAGCTATATGTTTTCCCGAAGACACATGCAGCTGCATGTTTAACTGGAGATGATCCTTAAAAGGTAAATAAAATACTTTCCAATCTTTAGTTGTAAGTTAAAGCAGTGAGCAATAGTCAACCATCACACACTGTTAGAGAAAAATGTCCAGTGCTTATTCAATCACCTATATTTAGTGTAAAGAACTGGGGAAACGAAATAATCTTAGAAAGGATATCATGCAATAAAAAGGCAACAGAAGATAGCTGTTAGAAGTTTAAGATATCAAAATTCGTTGGAACAGATCGTCTCACGCAGTCTCTCATCTGGCAGCCATTTTTTTTTAAACATTCTCTGATTGTCTATGTTCCCCAGTGAAAGTTATTACATTCCTCTGCCCATTTTTTAATCAAAATCATTTCCAACTTATTTCAGGCTGTCACAGTAATATTTTCATACAAGGAGTGCTGTAACCTAATTCCTTCATTTGAATAATACATTCGCTTTTAATTACTGCAACTTGATCTCAGATTATTCAAATAACTGTTTCATTTTTATGCTTACCCTGACCCCAGTGTATTTATAGGCTTTTATCCTTACCTGATACCAGTGTAATGTAATTATAGATTGTATTTTAATCATCTACTATATTCTAGTGAGTTTGTTTAAATCACTCCAATCCAGAGTCTTTTATTTCTGTGCCTTTTAAAATTCTACAATGGCATTCTCTTTGCATAAAAGCAACATTTTTTTTCCTTTGAGTTCACAACAATGAATGAATGTTTCGTATGCATTGCTGGTTGCAGTTCTGATTCAATAATATTTACAGAGTGGTATGTAAAATCAAGTCTTGCTCTGTAGAGCACATCTTTTGGGACCGTTGCACCTGTTGTTTTCCATATTCCAGGAACCCCCAGCTCCCCTCCTTTAAAATCCCAGATAACATTGCGCTCCTGATTATCACACCTATGTCTGACCTCAAACCCCTGTAAGCAGTCACTCTGCTGTAGACATGCAGGCCTGGTGTCATGGGGGTGGGATACATTTGTCTAATGGGAATTGTTTTGCCTTATAGGTCATTTGCAACTTCTAAGTTCCTTTTGACTGGCATCTGACCTCTGGATGCAAAAGCTGATGCTTAAAAAAACAGATGTAAAAATAATACAAGATTTTGGACTAAGAGAATTATATTCTAGCCATTAATATTCTCGTGTTCATATGGTGATCAGAATTTACAGGCCTGAGATATGCATTGTTTGAAAGGGGTTTTATTAGTAAGATTCTTTACTGTTGCTGCTCTTCACAGGTAGTCAGCTATGGAAGACTTAACAATGGTTCACCTGTCTTTCAAAACTGCCTCCTTGTTTTGCCTCCTGACTTGCTGGTAAGGTTCAGATTCAAGAAACCTTGCAGAGCTTCCCTTCCTCCATAATTCTGTAAGTAGATATGTCTAGAACATCAGCTTCACAGTGTCGCGGCCTCCAGTGACACTGTATTCATTGTGTCCCCATTGGCCTAGTGAGCAAACTCAATCTACCTATCCTGGCATCCTGAAAGTAAAGATTCCTCTTAGCTATCACTTTTGATTAGAAGGAATCAAGTCTAATCACACAGATAACTTGAGTATTTGCACAAGTCAAGAAGTAAAGAGGGAATACAAATAAGAGAGGGAGGTATAAACTTCTGGGTTCTGAGATCAATAGTTAACAAAACCCAGGACTTTTCATAAATCAATGCCGGTTATGACCACAGGCCCTATCATTTAAGTTTTTAGTTGTGGGTTAGACTCCCTCTTCCCCATCCACGTCTTCATCTTTATCTTCAATCCCTTCTTTTGCTTATAGTAGATAATGCTGTGAAGACAAATGCCTCACAGATAAGCAATTTAAATCAGGAAACGGTACAGTTAAAAATCATGACTACCGGCCGGGCGGTGGTGGCACACGCCTTTAATCCCAGCACTTGGGAGGCAGAGGCAGGAGGATTTCTGAGTTTGAGAGTTCGAGGCTAGCCTGGTCTACAGAGTGAGTTCCAGGACAGTCAGGGCTACACAGAGAAACCCTGTCTCGAAAAACCAAAAAAAAAAAGAAAAAAAAAAATCATGACTACCTCAACCAGTGAGATTTCAGTGCAGTTTCGTTTATTGTTGAGGAAAAATTCATGAGGTTTTTTTTGAAAATTAGTTTCCACAGTTAGCAAACCCCTGAAGTGTGAGAAGACATAAATATTTGCCTAAAATATCAGAAACAAAAGGCCACGTCACACGTCTCCTTCTGGTTGGGAAATCTGGCTGAGGACTAAGGAGCACATTACCTGTACTGTCTTAAGTGATAGTTGTCAGACATAACTCAGAGAACTTTGGAAATAGGTCACTGTTATACAATGTACACAAGAACAGCCTAGTGGAATAATGACATGAACTGAGGATTTGGGGAGGAACTGCCTGATAACTTACAAAAATGAATTTTGCTGCTCCCCACCCCCAACTCCCCAATCTCAGTGTGGAAACATAAGCTTCCTTTGGGATCGCTCCCACCATTTGGTCCAACAGTCACTTTGGCTATCATAATACAAGCTTCATTAGACAAGTAAGACGCAATTGTCTCCGTGAGATCAAAGGACAATCTATTAAATACAGCTAGTGGAACTCTAGACTGAAAGACGATGAAAAGTTAGAATTTTACGGTGAATCAGAATCTAAATTGTGCTAGCATACTGTGGCTAAAAGCAGAACTGAAGATTAGCTTTATTAAGGGGAAATTGACAGTGGGCTTGAACGATGTGGAAAATGGGAGAAGGTGCATGAATTCTAAACAACCTGCTTTCTGTTCTACATTAAACGGAGTGTTAGTGCGATGCTGGGGAATTCAGAAGCACTGCTGGCTTGGAATTGTTAAGAAATAGAGAACCAAAAAATAATAGGTACCCTAGTGTCTACAGCAAACGCCATTTTCATAAATTCAAAGATGCTGAAAAGATGGTTTATGTTAAAATAAAAAGAAAAAAAAGCCTGCTATTAAATGTTTTCATCTGGGAGAAATTGGGACACATTGTACACTGACCATTTTCCCCAAATATCTGTATGAATATTCTTCCTCATAAATGAAACTGAGACCTTAATCCGAGTTGTTTTAAATAAAAGATTATTAAAATTTCTGAAAGCTACAGCCCTTGTCTACCTGAAGGAGAAGAAGACAGGAGAGATAAATCAAACCCTCTGTGATCCTTAGGGAGTCCAAATTTGACTTTGCTTCAAGTGCTTGTTTTATAGTTAGTATTCTCTATTACAAGGGAAAATGACAGATTTTTAAAGGCTAGAGTGTATATTTCATTGTATTATATCACTTAAGTCATTTACAAAATTCTGTAAAATTGCCCTGAAATCATAGCAAACATAGCAACGCACCATGAAGTTAAAGAAAAAATATTCATAAATCCACATCTCACTTTTGAGAATATCATCTTGGAGTCAGGGGTCTGAGAATGAATCACTCCCTTTGAGATTCTTGAACACAATTAACTTAGAGCATATTCTACCCCTGAAATAAAACACTGAATCATAAAGAAACACACACACACACACACACACACACACACACACACACACACACACTCTGTTGGACTCTGTTGGTTTAAGTAAATATTGGGAGAAGAAATAGAAAGAAAAAATAGTCATCTGAAGCAGGAAATCAGGAAATGTGATGGCTATTCTTGGCTGCCCTCTTGAATTACTCCTGGAATCAGCTAAATTTCAGGTGGCTGGGCAAGACTGAGAGAGATTTTCTTGATTGGATTTTTTGAAGTGGGTAGACCCACCTACCCTAAATGTGGACCTTACCTAGCCTTAGCCTACATAGAAACACATGCAAGGAGGAAGCTTCACTTTATGCTTGCTTGCCTTCAGTCTGCTGGCAAGTTTAAGTATCCTGTTGCTTAGGCATTCCTTTGCTTGTATTAGAACCTATTTCTTAAGATTCTAGGGCATACATCCTCTGGGACTTCAGCCCCAGATTAGGACTGATAAAATTCTGAACTCTGCAACTGTCAACTTCCTGGACTATTTCATAGATAACCATTGTTAGACTATCCAGATCACAGCCTGTACATCCCTCTAATAATCTAACAATCCCTCTTTATATGAAGCATGCACATGTGCACGTGCAAGCGTGCATGTGCACGCACACACACACACCCTATCCTATCCCTTATGTTTATTTAGAGATCCTCAAGTAATGTAAATGAACTTCTATAAACATTGCAATGAGAATACAAGGAAATTATCACATAGTCCACAAATATTAAGAATATATTATCTTCTAATATTTTAAATTAACATATATCATACATAATTATTTATTTAATCCAATATGTATATATATACATACTCTAAAATTCTTATCTTCAAAATATTTTTACAAAAACTCAGATGTTCCAATAATAAACAGTTTCTCACGATAATCTAGTATTGTCATCAAATCTCAGGCTCATGTTTCAGAAGGCAATGCTTAATACTTCTGTCTCTTCTTGAGTCTCATGATCATAGTTTTAATGGGGGAATTAACATCTTAATATTCAGCAACCAGTCCTTAAAGGGCTTAAAAGAATGGCTGAAAAGACGAGTCTATGTGGTATTATACTCTACATACAGGGTCCTTTTATTTACAGATCCAGAGAATAACTGGCTTGTAGGTACATTTCAGGGAAGGGTAGGCTTTCTGCATTCCCAGATGTCTGGGCTGTGGGTGCTGGGTCCTTGGCACCCTTTCATTAGGAAAAACTCTTTTATGAGCTGCTGCTTCTATAGCTCATAGACCTTGAGCACCTCAACCAAGGCCACTTGCTGATATTCCTTTTGCATCAGACAAATCCTCATAAAAAAGTGCAGAGGGACAGATTTTCAAATATATATATGTTTAGTTATATCCACATATGTGTGAGTGTGCATATGTCTGTTTATTTTTTATCCCATTTAGATCTGAAGTTAGAAGGTGGTGGTGAGCCACAGATGCAAAGAAGAAAGGTGAGAAGTGAAAGGGGTTGAACTTAGGTCATCTCCAGGAGCAAGAGCCATGGTTGTATGTGCTCTTAACCTCAGCTGTCTCTATAGTCCCAAAGGAATGGAGCTGTTACAATCAGCCAAATCAACATGAAGAATTCAGCCCTGAATATCCTGCATCTGGGGTAAACCTGGACAACATAACCCTTCAAGACTCCTCATCTGGAGAATGGCAGCTCTCTTGTCTTCCATCAGATAAGGGCTATGTTTGCAGGGGACTGCTTTAAAATAAGGGCACCCAGAACAGACAAGAGGACAAATGGGAGTGCGAGCCATATTTCCCCTGCTCCTTTGTCATAATTAGTTTACTTGGAATGGCAAACCTAGTCCCTGGAAGCTTCAGCTAGGGCAGATTGTAAAATATCACCTGCTGGAGGCACTGTCCTGGAAGGCACTGGCCTCCAAAATCACTTTCCATTTGCTAGTCTTCTTTTGGCCCTGGATTCTGTGGGGGATGATTTATATCATTGATTTCAGACTGCTATTCCCAACCAAGAAGATTGGCCCTGTTTAGCTCTCAGATCTCTACTGTCTGCTGAAGTTTTGAAATAAATAGACACTTGATAATATTCCAAATTCTTGGAATCTACAAAAATGAATACTGGCTGAACGAAACCTGGCCCTTGGGATTTACATGTATTTCTAATTCCATAGAGTCCTAAATTATTAGATTGTTTTTCCTTTTGTTTTCCAGTTCATAAACTGAAGTTTGTTTGTTTGTTTGTTTTTTTAAGGGAAACTGCTAAGCAAAAGTTTAGTCAGTGTGGGTCTTGACAATAATATATATTTAACATGCATGTTCTTTAAATAGACATTCTACTACACATTTGTTTAAATAACTATAAATAAGGGTTTGTATAAATCTAGTTGAATACATAATTTACCGCTACTAATGATGGCTATATTTGTAAAAATCTTATGAATAAATGTGAGAACCATGTAGTTTGGAAGCACTAGCATAAAGTTGAAGATTCTGACCTATGTTATCAGTATGTGCCATTGAGTTGTTTCTATTCAAAATCTAGTCCTGTGCTATATTTAAAAAAATTTTAATGCAAATAAGAAATTACACACACACACACACACACACACACAGAGACATGCATACATATACACCTATATGTGTATGTTTGGATGTGTATGTTTTGTGCATCTGACTGTGTAACATAATTTGGGGCATTAATTTTAAAAATAACAACTATAAATGTACAAAAATATTTATATGAACAACACTCCTGGAAAGAAACTCCATTTCTAACAGTAAACCTTGATGCGCATACTGGTCCCCTGGCATGCTCAGCTCAGGGCCATCTGTCAGTTTGGCGCTGTGCCCACTCCCAAGGAATTACGCCAGTTCAATATGATATAGGTGACATCAGAAAGAAGGTTTTAGAGAAAAGATTATGGAATGAGCTCTGAACCTTCCATTAATCCAGAACTTTGATGGTTTTCTTTATTAGAATAGGAGATTTGTGGTAACGTCATGGACTCTGTATTTCTGAAAACTCCATGAAAAAGTTTACTTTCTGTTACTGATGAGAATATTAAACATTTGCACAATTGAGAAAAGTTAAATACTTTATTCTAAAACCTAGCATCATCTTGGAACTGACTATAGCAGTGCACATGTTCTTGGGTAGATATTAACATAGATAATGCCTATGTTTCATGTGAAGGGGCAGCAACAAAAACACCCGCTTCTAGAATTTTCATTGAAAGCACTTCTGCTGTCTTGTGTCAGCTTCACCGCTTTTATAAGCAACCGTCTTGATGCTAACATTTTGAGTTTGTGTTCTCTTGCTTGGGGTCAAAAATAAAAATTATATTTCTATGCCATTGTTTGACAAACTTTTATCCTGTCAAAATCCATAAAGCTGTTTACTATTCTGACATTTTAGCAAAGAAATTATAGAAAAATATTTATGAGAGAAGTTAAGGAAATTGGCTCTTTTCGATAAACCTATGGATCAAATCATCTTCATTCTGAAAAAAGTGAAACTACCCACTGTGATATGCTTTGAGCATCATGGAATTCCCCTTAGCTTTTATGAATCTAAAACGATGTTTATATACTCATAAAATGAGAAGCAGTATTGAGGAGAGAGCTCAGTGGGAAGGAGTAATAACTTCATAATTATAAGGACCTGATTTCGTATCTCCTGCATTTATGTAAAGGTCAAGTACACTGGTACATGTCCAACACTGGCACTGGTGATGGTGTGCAGAGACAGATTCTAGAACAATGGTAAATATCTGTGATTTTGGGTGGTGTTAGGGAACCTCCATGGAAGGGTCATTCGACCCCCATAGGGTTGCTACCCATAGGGTGAGAATCATTGTCCTAGAGGCTTCCTGGCCAGCTAGTTTAAACAAAGTGATGGGCTTCAGGTTTAGGCAGAAACCCTGTCTGATAAACAAAGGAGTAGTAGTTATACAGATGTCCATTGATAACCTCTGATCTTGACAGGTTCATTCAAGTGCATCCACACACACATTCACACACACACACACACACACACACACACACACACACACACACAAAGAAAAAATAATTTAGGAAAATAGACAATATCTTTCAGAACATATTCAGAATACATTATTTCTGACTTTAAAATTTGAGGGTTGAAATAACTTGGTCAGACTAGGAAACTCAAATTATGAGGTGGAGAAGAAACAATCATGTTTGCCCATCTCATTTGTTTCCTGTATGTTTGAAATGCTCAGCATGCTCCAGAA
Organism: Grammomys surdaster; assembly: GCF_004785775.1. NCBI lineage: Eukaryota > Metazoa > Chordata > Mammalia > Rodentia > Muridae > Grammomys > Grammomys surdaster. The sequence goes on along the minus strand of NW_021604565.1, from coordinate 17,698,447 downwards.
GGTATGAAGAACACATTGTGAACAATGAAATGTACAGTTCCTCCAAGTACTCACTCTGGTGGAATGGAGTGGACCTTCTCTGTTGGCCTTACATCCCCTCAACAGAGGAATGTTCAAGATGCTTCAAGCTATGAATGCATAAAGACTGAAATAAGTCTCAGCTCAGAGTGTAGTAGATTTTAATAATGCCATGGTAACTAACTAATGTTGTACAATCTATTGTAATCTGATTGTTTGTAAACTTCGTTACTTGGTTACTTGGGGGTAACTGTTTTCCTTGCTTTTATAACGCTAATTCTTGCTTCTTCCTAAACAGGCTGTGAATCTGAAGCTTATATGGATCATATACGGAAAACACTGGAGATGAAATCGTACATCAAGCTAGTATGATTTAGGCATTCCTCGTGATCTGTGACTTTCCTATTACTTAATTCAATACTTAACTCTTGTGTCTGGTTTTCATTGAACTTTATCCCTAGACTTGAAAATATGATCTGAAACTGAATGCACCACTTCTGAACCGAAAGGTCTTTTCCAAATACAACTTTCTGGTAAATTACCCTCACAAAGTCTTAAATGCCTGTTTTTTTTTGAAAAAGGAAATAAAAATGCTAATAAAGCAAAACCTGTTATATAATTATTATGGAATTAAAGTCATATATCCTGGCCAGTGAGACAGCTCAGCAAGTAAAAGTTCTTGCATCACAAGCTGACAAGCTGAGTTCAGTCTCTTCCTCCTATGGTGGAAATGACTCCAGAGCCTTGTTCTCTCATCTCCAGACTGAGCACACAGTGCCTGCCCTCCTGCCTGTCTGCCTGTCCCTCCTCTCACTTATGCGGACACAAGCATGCTATAAGTAAAATATCAAAACCATATAATGCAGCCTTGGTCTATTACATGCTCCATATTTTTCTCATATCCTCTGTAGGCCCATTACAGACCTGAAGACAAAGTGGTGGCAAACACATGAATTTTATGTTATGTGTTTTTTATTTTAAATAGAAAGCACTGGTAAGTTAGGCTTCAGATTTCTATGGAAATGGTTTTAAGTTCAGGGTTGGGTCTAGGGAAGCCTCAGTACTAACGGCACAGCAGAAAGCTTTGCCTTACCTTTGTCTTTCAAATATATATTGCATAAAGCCCCACTCAAGTTAGATCCTAAAGGGGTGCCCCTTTCCTAAACTGTTCCCCACTTTCTCCTGTATGTGATTCTTCTTCCTTCAATCTGCCCCATACAGATGGGCAACGTTCTTTTCGTGCCAGGTTGTTCTGTCTTTCTGTTGGATACTTTCTCCACGCTATGGCCATTCTTATCCACAGCCAACACATTCTTTGAGCATATAGCATGCACCAGAATCTATTATTCAGCATTCTGACTCTTCCCAGATAAGCCCTGGCACTCTCCCTGGATGATATCTACTCACTGGTGCATTGTTGAATTCAGACAATTCAGTTGAACCTGCTGTACCTGGGGGAAGGATGCCCTTTCTGTTTTGTGCAGTCTTATCCTTAAAGCCCATCAGAATGTCCAGAACAAGTAGGCAAGCATAAAAATGTGCTAAATGAAGGAATACCATTATTCTTAAAATGGTCAGGAACATTAAGGGGGCACAGTTACTGCAGGCACTAGTGAGCAAGGTATGAAAGAGAGGTGTCATGGTGGATAGAACAAATTCTTGGTTGAATTCACTCATGCATAAATGCATCCATCATTTTATCTTGTGTTTTTAGGATTATAGTTAATGATATTGAAAGGTCAAGTTCCTTGACTCTGGGAACATACTATCCAATCGGGTAATGAACACAGTTAAACACACAAACACAATGTGTTATCCAGACACAATTCCAATATCAGGCTCGGTCATAAAACCGAGCCTAACTAGCATAACTAGTGCTTTCTATTTCAGTTTAAGGGAGTCGTACAATCACTGTGCCAACAGTGGTAGGAAGCTTGAGATGAGATTTGAGTGGATGCATTAAAACCTTGTGAGGCTGATTTTGCAGGTAGTGGTCTTGCCCTCATGAAAATCCTGCTCATAAATATTATGTTTATCTTTGGCCATGGAGAGAGAACTGCACTCTTTTCTGGCACAATGCAGACAATACAGGAGGCTGTGAGAAATTCCTCTGGGCATATGTATATGTGTATGTGATGTATATGTATAGTGTGATATATATGTATAGTGATATATATATATATATATATATATATATATATATATATATACATATATATGTGTATGTGTGTGTGTGTGTGTGTTTGTGTATGCATGAATGGGTAGGGATTCAGATTCTCAGGCTAAATGGTAGTTTGTTCAAGTTTTGTGAAGACATGGTATAGCTTCAGAATACTTGGGGCTTGGAAGGAGGAGGAGAATCAAATGAGGAGAAAAAACAAAGCACACTATGCTTCCACCCTAAAGTAGCCCCGGACTACTGACAGGTAGCTACTGAATACACAAAACTATCCCAGGAGTATGTTGAATTAGCTAAGGACATCAGTAGATTGGCTAACTATCATTACACATGTCACTTCAGGGACTTATCCATGTCTTTTGAATTGTACTCATAAAATGCATTCTAAATACAGTTAGCTTTTATCCTGAATATGAAGAAAATTTTCATTTGTATTTAGGTTTTCATTTTTAATTACACAGGTGACTGCTTAAGTATTTCCATTAATATAGGAAATTAAAATGTTTACTTAATAATTTGAAATTCATCGCTGTTTTATAAACAGACCAAATGAGCCTTTTATAATCTGTTTCTAGAGGAACGCATATGCAGTTGGGCAGTGCAGGATTGTCTGTCTCCAACTCATAGGTGCAATATGCAATGAGAGAAAGTGATGGGCCTGCTATAAATTTTCAGATAAAACGCCTTTAGACATTGCTCTAACAAGACTCACATGCTATTAGTATTCTCCCCGGGATCAATTTTAAAAGTTGTAACATAATAAAAAATTGTTGGACTATATTTACCTACAGCTTTCGTTTTATTATGTTGCATGAAATATGCCTTTATTGGCTATAGCATTTCTGGAGGTAAAATATACTGGGTACTGAAAAATCCTGTCACTTTGTATTAGCTGTAAATTATTGACTAGTATAAACCCTAATTTCATTTGTCACATTCTGTTGCATTGCTGCTCGTCCCTGTTCCCATTCTGTCATTCTGGCAGGCCCGCGCTGCCCCAGGTATCACGGCATCGCCATCTGCACCCGACATCTGTCTCTCTATTGATCACACGGGTTTAGCACTTGATCAAACAGAGCACAACAGAATACATCTCTTTTTGCAATACTGCCAATGCCAACTGCTGCACAGAATCTATGACAAAAGCTTCCCTTACCTAGTTTGGAATCTGCATTTACATGGCTCTGCTTTGCTATCAAACTCAGTGTTTCCTCTTTTTTCTCATATACCGGGGGCAGGAGTCACATTAACATAAATCCATTCTGTATATATTTGAGAATTAACCAGACCGAATGAGGCCCAAGCCAATGAAGAAAAATAGAGACCAGGATATTCGGGGAAATAATGCATGCTGGTTAGGCCTACCTAGGTAAATGTCCTTCTCTCTCCTTTATTTGTTTTGAGGACATTTGTGACTACATAAAATCTTTTCTTGCTGGAATAAATGAATATTCCATATTGGTTTGTTGTATTTCCTGATTTAGAGATGCCTAGCCTTCCCCTTGTGAAGCAGCCCTTGAGAAGTCTATGGAAGCAATCACAGATTTCTAGTTAGCTGCAGGGGAAAAACAGGTATTTTCAAAAGGGCTAAGGGGGTGTTACCTGTGTGTCTTTCACTAACCTTAAGGAGGGGCCTCATGCACAATTGGGAAAACCAGTGCCAAGATGTTGCAGAAACCAAGCAACACAATGGAAAGATAAGGCTACAGGGAGGCATTAAAGGAAGGGGAAAACCAGACTGGCAGCCAGCATTTCTACTTCCCAGGAACACAATGGCAGGATTAAGGTCTGCAGTTATGTTTGCTCTCATATTTTCACACTTTCCACTGTGAGACAAATTGTTTCCAGAGAGAATATCTTACACTCACCGCGTAAACAAATAAATAAAAATGCCCTTAAATTTTTAAGACTGATAGCCATATCATGCTTAAAACCTATTCAATATCTTACCAGCCAGAGATTGCATACTTTATTTATAGCCTCACAAATTACCTTGTGGGGCAGGGGAACAGAGCAAAAGCTTCTGCATTAAAAATAATCAAGTCTTTTTTTTTCCTTTTAATTTTAACTGAATCATGGTGGTTATAAAATTAGAAACCACTGTTTTAAAAAAGAGGCAGTATTAGTTATAACACAAGACAAGTAGGTTCTATGTATTATTCATAAGGTGTTTTGTAGCCAAATACATTAGAGTATATAGTGGTACTAACAAATTAATATTTTAGCGCTAATTGAAATTGTTCTTTCCACAAAGATTAAGCCTTTTCTACCCACCACACTTCAGTCATTAAGTAACACTTTTAATGCCTTGTCGAAATGATGTCTGACATTAATACAAAGCTATATTAAAGCACTCGAATGACCAGTTCTTTTGTATTCTATATGATCACACGCTGGGTCAGAGTGGGCAGTATGCATAAAGTGGTATCAAGTGGAAGCTAATTAAAATATATTCTTTATAGAATTTTACAGAAAAAAGGGACTGGCAATCATCAGAAGGTATTCTGAAAATGGCATTTTAAAAAGGCATGCAGCATGCTTTCTTCTTCTGGTGTAAGGGTAATTTTTGACATAAAGGTTTTATTGTAGGCTCGAACCTTCAGCTGGAAAATAATTTTTATGGTATCAATAAAATTGTAAAAACACTTTCAGATGCTCTTTAAATATAATTTTTATTTCCTGGAAAATCATATTTTGTTTTCTAAACAGAGCCTTTCAGTATTTGCTACCTTCCCTTCCAACTACAGTCTTGAGATCACTGTCAGTAGTTTTTTGTTTGCATTGCTGCTGTTGCTCTGTTAGGACCATTACTATAGCATGCTTACATACACACAAACACATACACACAACAGCTAACCGGATGCACACACACACATACAAGCATTAGGCATATATTCACACACACACTGGATACACAAACACCAGGAACACATACACACACACACCACACACATACACACACATTCATACACACAAACTTCAGAAACACATACACACACCAGACACATCCCCCCAGCCCCCACACTGCGCCCACTTCTCCAGACTCTCACACAATGCAGAAGAGCAGTTCAGTTTATATCAATGAACAATTTGTTTGCTCACTACAAATTCTTTCCTCACAGTAGGTCAGCTGCAGCCAGGACCAACTTTGCAATAGTCATGTATGAGCCTACAAACCACGTCCTGGCATTATTTTCTGTTATCTCTCAGACACAAATGTGTTAAGAAAAACAAAACAAAATAAAATCCTGTATATTTCTGTAGTATCGATGGGAAATTCAATTGCCCATGATAATTTCATTTACCACTGTAACAACAGCCGAGTAATGCATTAAGCAAGTAGTGCTCACCGTATTTAGGAAAAATGAGTTGAAAATACAAAAACATTTTTTTTTAAAAAAACCAACATATGAGAAATGCACTAAGGACAAGACAACAAAAGACTTAGGGTAAATACTCAACCTGTAGATGCAAGCCTAATCCTCACTTAAAAATTCCCCATTTAACTGAGAGTGATCATTTAGCAGAAGTGGGAATTAAAGCACTATTGTCATGTCTGTATGTAGTTATATTTGTCCTGATACTTCTTGATGGAAGCATGCATTGTTACTGCTACTAAATGACAGAGTACTATACATTAATCACTTTGAATAACATGAAGTTGGGTTTTGTATTTTTAAATGTTGAGGCGGGTGAATAAGACTATCAAATACTAATTTTGTTAAGTGTACTTCAAAGTTATTAATTACTTCAGGGATTTTGGGTCAATCATCTCTAGTTTAGGAACTGAAGCTTCTTATTCTTATTTATACATTTATGTTTCTCATTGAGTATGTCCTAAAGTAATTCAGACCTTTAACAGTAACTCTAATTCTAACGGAATCAGAAAGAGTTATGCAAAGCTGAAGACTTGCCTAGAGAAGGATCAACCTAATGTGGATGAATGAGAGGTTACATATGTGAATTGTTGGAAGGATCAGAGCAACTGCCCATAGGTGGGGTGGTCTCTGGGCAGAAAGCTTCTCCTTTCCTTTCTCTTTCTTCCTCCCTTCCTCCTTTCTCCCTTCCTTCTCTTTCTTTCTCTTAAAAACAAAAACAAAAACAAACAAACAAACAAAGCAAAACAAAACAGGATCTCAGTAGGTATCCTAGGCTGAGCTGCCTCAGCGTTTACAACCCCCCCTCAATCCCTTGAGTGCTAGGATTTGGATTGTACAGCTGTCCCATGACAACAGCCTTTCCAGAGTGGTTTCAGTGGTTTTTGGAGTCTACGCATTTGAAAGTGCAACTTTGATATCACAAAGTGTATCATTAGAACTTAACTCCTGATCCCAAGACCTCAGGTTTCAATCCCCTGCATACCATTAGATAACACTACTTACCGTGATCACAGCTAATTTCAGGTATCTTCGAGCTTTCTGTTTGCTTTGGTAACGGGGAACCCCAAGAGAGGAGCAGACATCTTTGAGAGCTCCTATCTTGTCAGGTGAGTCTTGCTCAGATATGTTGGAGATGATTCCAACACATTCAGAAATTCCTTACCCACTGAAATCATGCCATGCCAATTGTTGAATGGATACAGTAAAAGGATTTTGTACTCTCCCCAGCAACAATGTCAAGAGAAAACTATACTCAGGTGGCTTATAAAACATGTATCTATGGTCTTGGTGCCCTAATAGAGTTATGAAGCATCAAGATTTTATACCTTAGATTTACCCATGTATTCAACTGAAAGAGGTTTTCCAGATTCAAATGCCTATAAAGAGAGTTATCTAGAGGATTTATGACTGTCACCAGGTGAATTGAGGGGGAAGGGCTGGAAGCAAAGGAGCTAGAGATGACTCCTAAAGTTCACCTAGGCAAAGTGACTAATTATTAAAACAGAACAAGACTTGCTTGTCTATTCTACATAGATATGCTAAATCATAAACTAAGCAGTATTTAAATGCTCTACACTGACAAGGAGGGAGAAAATATGTACATGAGCTTTAAAATATGCATGTAGTCACCACAAACAACCAACTGTTTCCTGTTTATGACAAAGGAGTAAATAATCCATTGATCTGGCAGCGGGGCACCTGCTTTGCAACCGGCTCCATACCAGTAGTCCCTGAACCCTCATTATTTTTCCCCAATTAAAGTTCATAGTCTCAGAAAGTCTGTGCTGAGCAGATGTACAACTGTTCTTGACGACGGAACACAGAAGAATCACAAATTTAGAAAACTACTGCCATTTCATAAACCCCAGAATCACATCATTTGCTGTGGGTAAGAAACATTACAAACAGTATGTCTCCTTTATAGGCTGTGAAGCCGGCACATTACAGAAAAGAATATTAAAGTTCAAAACTGTCACATGAGCAGTACATTATGAATACAGTAATGCATTTTTTTATGATTCAAATAATGGTTACCAAAATGAGAAAAAAAATAAAGTCTTCAGTGGGTTATAATGTGAAAATTGTGACTGAGAATTAGACAAAATTGGAAATATGAGAAAAACCACACACAAAGTAATGACCTGCAGAGAAGCACAGAACGTAATAATGAATGCACTTCAGAAATATGGATTCTACTAATGTTACTTTTATTTTCATCTTTTACATAATTTTGAATCCTATAAGCACTGATCATTAAGGCAAGCCATTTAAATAATAAGTGCAGCAAAGATCTAGCTTCAAATATAACCAAGAGACACTCGGCAGAAGAATTAAGAAAAAAGAATCTACCTAGGGTCAAATACCACAGCATCATCCATTTAAAAAGCTGCGTAAATACAGTTTCCGTCATTCACAAACCTCCCTTTGTGTTTAAGAAAATGAGGAAGGAAGGTAAGCAGCCATGGAGAGGCTGATTCCATTTTATTCTCTAAATGTTATCTCAATGAGACACTGAAGACCACATTTTGCAGTAAATATGAAGTTTCTCTGTTTTTAGCCCCTTCTTCTCCAAGGATAATTCTGACTGTACAGTGTGAACATCATTGAATGTGGCAGATTGCAAATCTTTAGGTAAGAGTGGATACTTACAATAGCATTGGCTAGACCTGTTGTTTCACTTTTTCAGAGAGAAATATGTTACTGGTTTCTACTGTGCCACAGATCCTCTACAATATGACTTAAAGTTTTACTACTACTAGGAAGGCCACTACACGTCTCCATTAACAGAACTGCTTTAGTTATCATTAACCAGCATAACTGTTATCAGCATTGTTACTAAGTTAATTATGGGCAGAATTTGATTGCTTCTTGGCCAAGCCAACTCTTGAAAACCGTTTCCATTTTCCTCTGTAATCCTAGCACCATTTGTGAAGACAGACTTAAATCAGTATTGAACACTAGTAAAAGCGTTCAGACCCTCGCAGTGTGATGAGTGGTTGGGAAATATTTTCACTCTTCGATTTCTCCTACTATTTTGTGTCTGGTGAGTCAAGAAGGAGCTCAGGAGGCCTAAAAGGGAAAGCTGCTTTGCCTTTGCTTAGAAGCCTACAAGCTGCAGGATGATGAGATGCCTGGCTAAATATACATTTTTCCCCTAAGACAAAGACTAGTGTTAAAATACTCTGGTACTGAAAGCCAAAGCACTCTTTGTCCCAGGGTGAACTGCTTTCATGAAAATCCTTTGTGTATTTTCTCCCCACAAACTGGCCATTGTGAATTTCCATTTAAAATATTATTGCTGTTCCTGTCATCCATTCCACCAGCATCCTTCTAGGTGATGCTGATTGTGCTTTGTCAATGTTCTTACTTTGAACAAGTAAGTTGTGAGTATTATTCTTGCTCATTGCCACCTTTAGAAACAGTCCAAAATACATGAACCAAAAAAACATGGTCTGCAATGACATGGGAAGGATATGGGGTGAAAATCTTTAATGTTGAAAGTAACCCTGATGAGATATTAAACATAACTAAGATGCATTCTTATTAGAAAAATTTTAAAGATCTTATATTAATCTATTTCATTAGCCATGAATACTATTGATTTTAAAATGTTCAATCTAATTTTGCTTACTAATTCTATAACTAAAAACAAATACTTTTCTGTGTAGGTTGTTGGTATTTTTTTAAATTATTGACTTAATAAAACAAATTTTAGACAAATGAGATAGGCAGTGTTAGAAATGGCTGGGTTTTTGCAGACAGGTATATGTAACAAAGAAAAAGGCATGTCTGTCTATATCACTGTTGGACTGGTACATGAGTTACCTAAACTTCTTCAGATAGTTTTTTAATCATAATGTATAGATATAATTTCGTCTACAAGGACTTTTAGTATTCAGTAAAGATGGCATAAGTCTTGCACTTAGTATGCAATAAATATTAACCTCAATTTTCCTGCCCTTTCTTGGATAAGGCACTAACAAATACAATACTTTTGGCCTTTGTTATCTGACCTTGCACGCATTGTTATGGCCCAGCATAAATCTTACAAACTCTTGACATTTTCCTCTTAAGTATTTGATATGCCCATTCCAATTTTCTGTTATTGGCCTTGATTCTAAGCTGAAAATATCTAGAGATGACAGAGCATCATACTCCTGAGTAGCTGAAGTTGGCCTCCTTCCCTTCTGGAGTCTTTCCCTTCCTTTGTCTTTCTCTCCCTCTTCCTCTTCTTTCCCCCTCTCAGCTCTCCTTCCTAGTTTTCCCCGTTCCCTTCCTCCTTCTTTTTTGGTCTTTTTCTTGGTAATAAGCAGGCTATTTGTTACAACATTCACTCTTTTGGCTAGGCCTGGAGAGCAAGAAGAACCCTGTTAGTGAACTCCAAGGGGAGAGGGAGTTCAGGCTTCTCACAGAAAATGGATGTAAGGTAGCTCAGTGCTCAGGGAGGAGCTAACAAAGGTCCCAGGAAGTTGCCTCTACTTTGACAACAAACTTTATGTTTGATAAAGTGGTGTTATTTATTAAGGTTGTTTAAAGGAATGTTTCTCTATTTTCATGATGTGCCAGAGAAATTTTGCTTCTACTGTTTCTTCTTAAATTTCTTTTCATTTTCCTGTGTCATACTTTTGTCTTCTATATACCACCCAGATGTATCCATAGAAGTTTGCCTTTTATATACTTTTAAAATTTTATTAGAAATATTTTTAATATCCTCGTTCCAACCCCCAGTTAAGTTTGTTTTCCATTTTGCCCCTTTGAGCAAGTATAGAAAGGCACACATTCCATAATTTTGCCTTACTCTTACCTAATAAGAGCAATTAAACTAATCTTTAGTGAAAAAAGAGACCAAAGAGAAAGAGGGGGTGACATTGACTGTTACTGATGATCAGAGAAGTCTCTCTGTGTGTACAAAAGCAGCGTGCTGCACCCCACCCAACTGAGTACAGCAGCTTCTATCTGTACTGTGGGTATTGCTTTTCTAAGTGGTTCAAAGTGAAGAAAATATAGGTTTACAATATTAACATTGTTTTATTTAGATGATAAATTTTGGGATTCTTTTAAAATTAAGTCAATCCCTCTGGCTGGTTGTTTCAGGTAAAACTGGCAATTATATCAAGGCATCCTGCTACCGCCACTGAGTGCCAAAAGATCATGTGACAGTTATTAATGCAGGCCAAATGGTAACATTGGCTGAGCATCGACACAGTCAAGAACTTCAAAATTACATTTTTTTTAAAGCAAGCAATTTAAAAGAAATCCTCTACTTAGAAAACTCCTCTTACTAGAGTCAGGCAAGAAATTTATCACAAATCAAACAAAGGTTGCACAGAAATTGCTCATTCGTTTTCCAAAAGACCCTTACCATTTGGGATTTGCTGGCAAAACAGCCAACCAAACATAATACAAGCACAAAAATCAAATAACAACAACAACAGCAACAGCAACAGCAGCAACAACAACAACCCAAACGTAGAGAATAAAAATGTAAGTGTGATTAGGTTTTGCCTTACATCACTTCAGACATTTAACTTGCACATCTTGGCCAAGTATCAAACTACCAAACAAAAGATATTCTTTCAGATTTACAATTATTGTCCTTGATTTGGATCCTTCCTTCATAGGGACAGGAATTGCTTAAAACTCAACTCCCTTTCCCTATAATTATCATAAATAATTTTAGAAAAAAATCACATAAGTAATTAAGCCTAACAGTATATCCTAATAGTCTTGCTAGCTATATCTTTATCCCTCCAACTTTTGTCATTGGTATTGTGTGTCCTCTGTTTCACAACCCCAATAGGTGCATATTAATAACCAGAGATCATTTTATATGAGATTAAGAGTAAATGTATTCAAGCACAAATAGACTGTTGCTACTTTGTGATCAATGACAGAGAAAATATCATTCTCCCCTCAAAAACATACAAATGCCTTCATCCTACTGCCAAGCTGCAGTATGGGACTAAAGTAACCAAGTTGAGTGTCATTTAAACTTGTCAACTGCTAAAGGAACTCAAACAAAATACTAAGCCACACTGCCTCTGTGTGAGTGTGTGAATTCTACTGAGGAATTCCATTTTCTCCTCTGCAATACTAATGCCTCATGTCAGAGGTCTAAGGCTCCCTTCAGCATCACCTCCTTTTGCACCGGTGTTACCACACTGGTATATTTAACAGAGACATTTACATGCTTTGCATTTTAAGTGCCTTGAAACTCCAAGCAGAGAGCTTGCACATTTCCGCTGCACCATCAGATGTAATGAGTTATGGTACTATCGGCATGTTGATAAGCTATAGCCCAGAGAAGAACAAGAAGGAAGTATAAAAAATATGGCCAGAGGATGGGATAAAATTATCAGCTAGTGTGTTTTCCTGTTTGGTTTTAATCTACATTTAATTAAATTCTTATCTTCTGTGTACTTATGGTCGCATTTGAATGGCGAGACTGCATTCATTATGAATGGTAAAACTTAACTCAGAGAACATTACATGTGGCTTCTTTAAAAAAGAGAAAAAGAAAAACGCTGTCTTTATTCTTTACACTCAGGCCTAGTAAACGGGGGCTGAGGGGGAGACCAAACCTTCTCCTGGGTTAAGTGCTATAGCACTTAACCTTTGGGTTAACTGACTGAGAAATTTGGATTTAGTTAAAATTTTAATCCTATTTTTTATTTTCGCAATTTGGAAATGTTATCAAAATTTGAGGCTGAAGAGAGCTGGCAAGGCAAGTGGCGGGTATGTTAAGGAAATGCCTTCTTCATCCTGAAGACTAGGGATGATAACAGCAAGTTTTTATTAGTATTGCAAAATGTGTGCATTAGTCTGCATCCTTAATTATTAAAACCATTACATTCCCTTGTCTTTATATGCTGAAATAAAAAATGCCTTAATTGCTATTTAAAGGTTTCTCCCATCACCATCACAGACCCTTTGGGTTCATTCAAGCATTCATATATTTTAGAGAAAACGAAAATGTTTTGAACATCACATTATTCTGTTGGAAGATGAGAAGGACAAATAGAGGCCATTCTTCAGCTAGCACATGGTACTATAATAACAAGTACGATCTCCTCAGGGTGACTGAGAGGGTGTGACTGTCAACAGAGGGAAACAAAGGCTAAGTTTTCTGGTTTTATTTCAATTGTATGTGTAGACATATTGCAGAGCTTCTGGGGACTGAAGTGAGATTCTTTGTTCCTACTGACCAAAATTCATCAAAAGTATCAAAAAGTGCAAGAAAAAACCAAACAAAACAAAAAACTTGTCTGCTTTGGAAAAGCTTTTTCATAAATGCCTGCTAAAGTAATATAAATCCATCTCTTCATTTTTGTAAAATTAATTCATTTAGCTTTGCAGTGTGAAGGATTGAACCAAGGGCATATGGCATAGTAACCTAGCATTTCTACTACTGAATATAGCATTTACATATTTTTAATAAGCAAAAACTGTGTTTAAAACCTGTATGCCAATGAAACAAGAGCATTGCAGATAACTGATTGCTATTCTTCTATATTATATGCAAATGGGGCTACAACCTGGAGAATACTAACATTTAGTTCAAGCACTTGACTTTGGATAGTTTTAATTAGTGACAGTTACCAGTGGTTTAGTTCATCCAAATAATCCTGGCACAAATAACTCAGGAATAGTGTATCATTCTATACCAACAATCTTGCTTTGAATGGAGCTGTAAAATCCCCAGAATTTTGACCAAAAAGTCTCTGTTCGCCCTACTAGAGAATAATTTTGCTTATAATACAGTATGAGGACCCCAGAGGCATACAGAGACTCCAAATGATAGAAAAATTTTCACGAAACATACATAACAATTTCCAAGTCTTTGCACTGTTATTCTGCAGAGCACTCATCCAGCTCAGTGGATGGAATTGCTGTTCTTCCATGCATAATTGGACATAAAATCACAACTCGGAAGATTTTTTAAAAATGTGACAATTCTGCAACATTAAGCCTTTAAAAAAATATTCTCTCAGCTAAGCAAGCTAAAATATTCATAATAAGGAAATAAAACATATCCCATTATGAGAAGTTATCATTCATATCTATGTTTTATTATAAGATGGAACATACTTTAAAGTAAAATTGTGAATGTGGTTCGTTTTAATAATGATTGTATTTTTAAGCGTATTTTTATATGTTCCTCCTTAAGAATAGTTACAATACATATTTTCATTTTAGCAAGTACATGCAAGAGATATGTTCATGCACACATATTAATAAGATCTGTGTGCTGCTTTTACTTAAAGAACGGAAAATTTCAAGATCTTGTGCATTATGGTAATATTTAATCCAACAAACAACACTGACTACATTTACTCACAGATAGCCATTTGAAGTCTTAGGGAGAAGAAAATATGATTCACTCTCTGCATGTGAGCAAACTACAGCAGGCCAGTATTGTAACACTGCTTGCTAAGATTTATCTAGCAGAAGGACATATTGAAAACAAAGGAGCTAAGGTGGAGGCATATGTCAAACAAGTCAGATATGAGGAGTAAGATCTAGTTCTTCATATACTTCAGACTAGTCTCTGGGAGGAATTTGTAAAGTTTTGGGAATCAGACCAGCCAAAGCCTAGATGCATGAAGAGAAGCTGGATGGTTTATTGTAAGGGGCTCATGAGCCTAGAATGCTGATTGGAGTGTGAACAATCATGGAGTTTAACATGGGAATTAGAGCTTTACTGAGTATTGAACTAAAAGCCATGCGTGTTACAAAGGTTGTCTATATTTGACCCATGTCCTGAGATGGTATCAAAAGCTACATATAAAATTGAAGGACTTGTTATTCTGGTGCAGGAATTTTCAAGGTATCCCAACATGAGTTCATTAACCTCTTAGTATAGCATGCACCTAAAATTAGAATGAACAAGCCAATTGGAAAGCTGAAGAAATGGCACTTTTCCCCGAGAAGAAGATGGGAAGTTGGAACCAGGCAGTGTGGCTACTAGAGAAATTTAGGCAATTGAAAAGAAGTCCTTCATATTAGAACAACCCAGCATCTACTGAGTTGGTAGCACTGTTCCTTCAGGGTGTAAGGGTAGCAGGTTTTAACATTTTGGAAACAGTTTGCTTTGAGAAGCACATCTGCCTTGCATAGGACTTCCTAGCAGAACATTTATTCACATTTAACTATCCTGGTACCCTGAGGCCCACGTTGTTGTCATCCAAGGATACCAAGCGGCACTATAGATTTACAAACATAAGTGATAACACTTTCCTGGTAACAGTCTCAGTTAGCTTCATTATTGCTGTGGCAATATACTTGGCATATATACCTTAGAGGGAAGAATTTATGATTCAATCATGAATCAATCCATCAGTAGGTGGGAAAGCTGCAGACTTTAATATCATCCACATTATTCTGAATTAGTGGGTCCAGAAAGGCTTCCATTCAAACTCAAGATCTCTTAATTATATTATAGGGTTGGGGGCCTATAGGCAGCCACTAAGAGAACAATATATAAAGATGTAAAGCTAATCCTCCCAATTCAAATGGAGACCCCGGCAAGTTTTAATGCTAGGACCGTGGAAGGTCTAACAAGCAAAGCTGAAGTCAACTCACAGAATCAGCCCAGATAAGTGACCATGTAGGTCGGAACTGGCAATGTCACTGAGATAGGACTGACAAAATGCTCGGGAGATGACATCATGTCCCTGTACACCCTCAATACCAGATGCAGGTCTGTTGGATTTAATGCTTACCAGGTCGGCTTTCAGTCATCCTTTGATAGAATCCTAGTTTGATGCTGTTTTATTCCTCCTATTTCAGTGAGTGTGTATATGTTCTTAGCTACTATATCTTGTATTGTATAAATGTGGGGCTTGTTTCTGGTTTTAAAAAGAACTGACCTATGATCTTGTCGTAATTTCTAGAGAGGAACTTTGATCTTATACTTGGAACAATCCTGGGGCTGCTAAGATTCTGGGAATATCTTGAGATGCACTGAATTCTCTTTGAACTATGAGGTGGACATGAACCTTATTAGAAGTAGGGATGGGATTGTTGTAGTTTAAGACATATTTAAAACGAATATGGGGACTCACATCTCGAAGCTAGTGCTTGAGAAGCTGAAGCAGGAAAACCATGAGTTGTAGGCCAACGTGAACCATGGAGCAAGACCTTGTCCCAAACAAATAATCAAAAAGAAACAACAGACACACAGCTGGGTGTATGGGTTTGATTCACTACTTCCTCTCCTTCAGTGTGGGCTTGCCTCTCCTCTTGGCTCTAGCCTGTTTCATTCCTGTTACCTGCTTTTCATTTGACCTAGAGTTGAGATGATTTTCCAATTCCTCCATACATACACACCTCCTTGTCTGACTCTGAGGCTGAGTCTGTTTAGAATCTTAGATCATCACAATACTGCTCGCTGCTTATGATGGTCAGTTAATGATCTGTAGGTTATATTGCTGAAATTTCTTGAAAACTAAGCTATGGGATCACCATGTGTACTGCTCCTGGTCTAATGCTTAGCAAGCTTAAAATTCACAATATTTGCATAATTGATCATACAGTATCCCCATTCTTTGATCTCTTGTCATCTAGTAAATGTTTCCTCCTTACTATTTATAATCACAGACTTGGGGTCTCATTTGCCAGTAATTATGATCCTCCTCTATGCTATCTCTCATTTGTTCTACAATTTCAGCTCCTTTTATTCATATTCATTTTCTAGAATTTTAGTCGCCACATGTTTTAAATTTACTAGAACTCCAAATATAGTATTGCCCTATTTTCTTAATTGTCTCTCATCCCTTCCTATCCCCAGTTCCATGTTTATCTAGTTCACACACCCTGGTGTTATCTGAAGCACTTCTTTATAAAAGTTCTCAATTCTTTCTGGAAAAGCCCAATATTCTCCCCTCAAAATTTCTACTTACTCTATAATAAATAAGTAGAAGAGTAACCTTCCTTCACCTACTTTTGAAGTAGCTGAAGGTTAACACTGGACAGGCCTATCTCATCGTAAATGTTATATGTGTTAGTATGGCTTTCATTTTTTTCCTATCCAGTTGCTTACTAAATTCCCACCATTCTCCATTGTCCTGCATTTTCAGGAGACTTCTGAAAGGAGCAGAGAACATAATTTTCGTCCCTCTATATATTCTGCTCTCACATGTATTGCTGACTGTACTCCTGAAGAGCCAGCTCTCCAAGTATATTCTCCTACTTTCCAGCAAACAGCAGGTTCTTACTCCCCTCCCGATCATTTCCAGAATGAAGATATACCATAATTTCCTGCAGTTAAACACAGACATTCTATCTCTCATGTATCTCCTTCCATTTCAAACAAAAGTAGCTCAAAGGGGAATCTAGGCTTAGTGCACCCTGACAGGCACTTACAGATGTGCCCACTCCCACAGTTACCAAGGAACTTATGGGTGTCATCAAGAAGCTACCATCTCCTGCGGACTTTCAAGTTGTTCCTTTTGAATATCAGTAAAAATTGGCATGGAATCTCCTTGTGACTGCCTTACTCTCAAACCTAACAAGCTCTCCTGCTGTCCATCTCACTGGCTACATCTGTTTCCCTTGCTCAGTCCTTCATCTGGACCTACATTTTACTCTTCTCTTGCTGAACAGCTCTGCTTCCCACTCCTTCTTCCACCCAGGATGTACTTTGAGGATGTCTACAGTAATTTTTCCTTACTCTTCCACAGGATGTCTTAAACATTCTTTTCTCAGATAGGCTTGCTTTCACACTACTGTATGAGGCTACAAATCATTTTCTTGTTTTATTTTTGTTCTGCATTATTTTTCTCTATATTTTTTTCTTTTTGCTGCTTACTAAATTTGCAGCATAAGCATTTCTTTTCTTATCATCTTTCCCTTACTGGAATATCCCCCACCAAAGGAAACAAGTTTTCTTGCTGCTTTGGATAATGTCTTGCTTATAGTATGCATGCATCAAGAGTTTATTAAATAAAGGACGAAGGCAGAGGAATACTCTAACTTTTTACTGTCTCATATATTTTACAATACAAATAAATTGTTTTCTATTTCCCATGACCTTAATTATACTTGTATAATAATTTGCTAGTGTTCTGATATTTTAGGAATATAAAATCAAACACCCATTATTTAAGATAATTTTACAGCATTATTTAGCTTTGGGATACATTTCTGTGCAATGAGTACAATTTACCATCGTCTTTTCCTTGCATTGTTCCTCATATTGCACTAGAACAAGCAATACTACACCATTGGCAGTAGAAACAAAAAGCTCATAATATATGGATTAATTCATTTTTGTGGCTTTCTCCTTCCTATATATGTCATTTATCCTTGTTAGAAGAGAAAGAAGAAGGCAAAGTTTGTCTGTGGAATATTTTGTTTTCAAGTAAACAGAACCAGTTGAGACAAAATGCTCAATGTTGTATAATACCTATTTCTCATTTTGACTATGACTGAATAGGAATCCTATAATAAAATCAAGACATGCCAAAAGTATCCCCTCTCCAGGAAAAAGACATCGGGACGGGTATGGCCCTCATGCCTCACTGGACAACGACAGGGGGACTGGAGCCATTACAAGGTCCCCTTCAAATACTGGAGGTCAGGCCTCTATCCCCGCCTTCGCAAGTTTAGAATTGCCACAGCCCTTCTATATTTAGAGAAGGGAGGAGATGTCAGGGGCTCCCTGCTTACATACTGAAGGCCTAAAATGAGCCATAGGCCTAAAATCAGCAATAGGCCTGTCATACATGTATACTAACACCAAGTCTTGGGTCTCAGTGGAAGAACATTGAAACAGATGGCTATAAGCTAATGTCAACGAGCAGCTTTTGTGGAAATTTATAAGCCTGAGTGGTCATGGACCTTGGAAATAGGTAGCCTTGGCAGATAATACCAGCTTAGATGGAGACAAGCGAGTTATAGGCAGAGTCATGGTGACCTGTCCTCTGAACCTTCACCCAGCCGATACCCGGTTCTGAAGATATCTGTATTCCCCCTGAGCACCCGCACTCCAGTGTCATTCCCTTCCCCACATCCTGCCTTTATGTGTTTATACCCCTGTATGAATTTATTATGATTTGAGAAAAATTAAAAATAAAAAAATGCAAAAAAAATCAAGACATGCATACCATAGGATGCAATTTGATCTCCTTGTCTTCAGGATGAAGTATTTCTCCCAGAGTCTATTTGCATGAATTAATCATGCTTATGACATATGCTTAAGGAACTTAACTCTCTTAAACAACAGGTCCTAAGTTTAGATGAGAATATATGGAAGTGAAATTATAAAGCAAAGTCCGAAACTCTAGCCTTTGCTTAATAGTTCAGAAAGGTGCGCATCCTATATCTATACTGGCAGTGTCCTTACGATAGTCTAAATTTCATTGTTTTCATTTGTCTTCATTGACTTCCAGCACTCTAGTCCTTCATACTCCTAAGAAGATTTGGAAAAAGTAATCCTCCCTCCCCAAAGAAAATCAGAACAATTCCTGCAGTTCAAGTTTCTCTCACAAACATACTTCCATGGTTGTTTGGGAATATTGATAGGTTAAATCAGTCAACCATGTAATCAAGAAAAATTATAATCACATTTAATATTTTGGACAAGAATTATTATTTGAACTTTCAAAAACTGAGGATCTTGCTATCATATAGATGCTTTCTTTAATTTTCCATTGAAAGCTATGGTGAGAGGATGGGAATTTGCAACAGGCATTGCTTTACAACACTGACCAAAGGGTTATCATGGAAGCTAACCTATTCTTTACGGATATGGCATTTAGTTATTTTTATTTATTTTTGACAATTCACCTCCCTGCGGGACAGACCACACTTCCTTTGACAATTCAATGTGACTTTATAAAGCAACACATCAGACTATATAGATAGGCCAAAATTAAGAAAGAACATGTGGGATCCAGGCAAGGATCTGAAGGACTTTGCTAGAAGTAAAGTTTCATGGTGGAACGTTGACTTTTCATGGATTCTAACTTACTTTTCAAAACAAATAATATGCTCCTCTTGAAATGTATACCAGCTTCTTTCCTCTCTCTCTCTCTCTCTCTCTCTCTCTCTCTCTCTCTCTCTCTCTCTCTCCTTTCCTTCCTTCCTTCTTTCCTTCTTACTTTCTTCCTTCCTTCCTTCCTTCCTTCCTTCCTTCCTTCC
>NW_021604565.1:17673470-17678328 GCF_004785775.1 Grammomys surdaster | reverse complement strand
TTTCTTTCTTTCTTCTCTCTCTCTTTTCTTTTGTTGTTGTTTGTTTAATGGTGGTAGATTTCTATTTTGTTTTATTTTAGATGCTTAGCTTGATTCTGGAACATATCTGGGTTACATGGATATGTGAATTTTTGGGATTTTGCTTATAACACTGCAACCTCTAAACAGAAGGTTAACATTTTAATGATCTGAGCAAAATGTTCACTTCAGAGGAGACAAAGGCTCAAGTTTTTTGGTGATCCTATGTTTGGGGTTATTTAAAACAAAACAAACAAACAAACAAAAAACCCTGCTTTCATCATGTCCAAGTTTGTCTACAATAGGGTAAGGTATGCAGGCATGGAAATAGGCACCACGTTTGCCTTGGCCTCCATATATTTTTTTGCCTGTGCCCTTAAAAGACTAATGATAATATTGCCAAACTAGGTAGTGACTGAACTAAGGTTTACAGTGCAGCCAATCAGTTGGAATAGACCTCCACAAATTAGGTGGCAGCTCCTGCTTGTGCTATGATTGCTGATAACTCAAATAACCCATCCAGAGACAAGACGGAGAGTAATTCTAGGTAAAATGAAATGAGAACGTTTGGGGAGGTAGTCATCTATCATTAGGCAAAGAGTGTCACTGTAGGGATTAAGCAGATGCATCAATTTATCAATGACATTCAAAATGATACAGGTGATTGTCTAGATGACATCCAAAGTGATACAGTTGATTGTCCAGGTAGGGAAACACAATACAGAGAATGCACATCAGTGGAAGGTCACGTGACAACTAATAATTATAACAAGGATTTAGAGAAACATCGTAAGAAAATATGTAGATAATTTGAGATGGAATCATCAAATTTTGCTCGGATTGCTATGTAGAGACACTCTTTTTTTTCCCACTATGTCTGGGAATGAGTCTAAAAATAACAGAACAAAAATCCATGGATATAAAAACACATTAAAGTTATATGCAAAATCATGTGGGCTTTCCCCACACCTTTAATAAACTACTTAAGGAGTTTCTTTGAAAACATTTCTCTGAAATGATTAATGACCAAATGAAGACAATGATTGAGCTGAGAAATAGCAGTGCCTCCAGCAACCCACTGCTCATTGTGACGAGCAACTGATGCCTTACCTGGTGTTCACCAAAAACACTAGAGATCCTATGTACAGTACAAATATTTCTTAACTTTTGGATTACATTTGTGAAGAAAGTAGTGGTCATATGTAAAAGCCATATTCAAATATGTAGTGAAGAACTTGTCTAATAAATTAAAATATTCTTGTGCAATATTATTTCTTTGTAGCTAATAACAGGCAAAGCCAGTGAATAAATAACATAAGCATCAATAAATCCTCAAGTGTTTATTAATTTCTTACCATATTTCTAGGGTCTCTGTGTAGTGGTGATAATATGACTCTGAGCAATTATCAATATGCTTAATGCTTTACTTCACAGTGCGAAAGAAATGAAAGGAATTCATAAATGTCAGCTACTCCTCTTGTGTCCTAACTATTGGAAAAATATTCCTGTTTATGCGCTTACTTCTTGAAGGATGCCAAACTTGTTTTATAGGAATAAAATATCATTTGAGACTGGTGTTAGTTGTTAATTTGGTACATTATATTGTCTAGAAATACAGCAGAGGCTCTAGGCCAAAGCTTTTGCACCAAAATGATTATTAAATGAATAGATATTCTTAAACATCTAAGGTGCAATGTGGACTAGAAATTTACAGAGATAGCTATTGTCGTGTTTCATGTTCCTCCATTGGTCTCTGTGCTCACAGGATCCCACTTTTACTCATGGATATATTTGCACTTGCAATGGATTGGTTTCTATATTTAGTTTATAACAATTTTAACCACCATGGTTTGTTACAAATTTCACTAGATTACATAGAAAACAATGGTTAGGGGGCTAAACATTGAAACGGAGTCTCAATCAAAAAAGAAAGCCAGGTGACATTTCATGCTTAGCAGTTCATCAGAAACAACATTATTCTTGCTCACCAGTTGAGAAACTTCCTGAAATAATCATCTTTCTAGGAGTTTACAGAGATGTTATAATTTTGAAAAGGCGATAAGGGAGGTAGCAGCTTGGTTTCCTTGAAGGTTCTCTTGAGAAGGCTTAGCACAGCTTGCTGCCTGCCGGATACTGGTCTAGCTACTCGATAGACATAGCTGAGAAAATACAATTTGGAATCACGTAATACACAGAGCGGCAAAAGTGCTTGCTTCATGCTAACTCAGCGTAAAACTCATGTTTCTGCCTGTAATGAAGTTCAGATGAGTTAAGAATGAGTCAAAACACATACTGATGATAAATTTATCACTAGATGGGTTTAAAATGTAGCTTTTAATCTTACAAATTATTTTTGAAATCTTGACCATGTATATTTTTAAAACCTCTTTACATAATACAGCCTGATGTTTAAAACCAGCATATTGGAGGATGGAGTGATGCTCAGTGCTAACTGCTCTTAGAGAGGACCCAGGTTCAGTTTCCAGCATCCACAACAGGTGGCTCCCAATCTTATAATTCTAATTCCAAAGGATTCAATTCCTCTTTGGGCACTCACACAAATCTCATACACATAAACTCACATAGGCACACACACATACAGAAAATAAAAATCATAAAAATATGGACCATAATTCTTTTCTATAAAGAGTAATAAAGTATAGTTTTAAATGAATGGATGGATGTAAAAATTGACATAATACAGTTATGCACTTTCCTGTGTTTACATGTTACAAGCGTATCCATTTGCATATCAATATTTATGCATCTATCTATATGTACATTCTATTTGTATATATGGAACTTTGACAGCAAACTAAAATATTGACAAACTTTTGCTTAAATTACTAAAAGAAAGAAAATATTTTATGTTGGACTTGTAAGTTTCTTAATTAGTGCACTGAACTAAAAAAATGAAATGACAGACTTTTTGAAATGCTATGTTCAATAGAAAGTTCAAAGAACGTCGAAAAACGAAAAAAAAAAAACTTTTATGTACCAGGAGGCTTAAGATTTATCTTAAATAGGAGTTTTAAAATTTGATTTGTCTCAAGAAATTTGAAAAACTATAAACACTGAGCTATTTTATAAATATAGAGATGCTTTTAAAAACCACAACTTGAAAATATCATTTGTGAAATAAATGTTTCTGAGATTTTTTAAAAAGGATCAATTAACTGTCTCAAATAACTGTATAAGTTCTTAAATATACACTTTCTTATTTTCATTAAAAACAATCCCAAAATTCTAATATTTGTTTATTTTCCAGTCAGTGACAAATTACCGCTGGAGGAGGATTTTTGTAAATATATAAATTAAAAGCCTCATGCTAAAAGGGAAGTTTCAGACCTTCGTTTTGAACATGTAAGAAAATATCCACAGAAACTCCAAAGAGAAATTAAAAAAAAAAGAGCTTTATAGACCTCAACAGTAGTGAAATAGGTAAATTTCAAAACTAAACATACTTTTCTTATAAAAGACCCAGGAAAAGGTCATGGAAGAACTTCTCCTGGGTTTCAAGCCCTTGGTTAATCAGATTTTAAAAACAGGAGGGCAGCTGTGTGCACCATCCTACTTACATGCATCTTTGGGCAGGTGCCGGTTGTGCATTCCGGGTAATTTTGAATTGTAGCATTGCTACAAAATATAGGATTTAGAGCCATCTCCTGCAAGTGCATGGTTGTCTGTGTATGCTCATGTAGACAACTTCGCCTCAGTCTTTCCAGACATCCCAGCTTGCTTTATCTGTGCACAGCACACTTGCTTTTTGCATGGATATTTTAAAACTTCTTTGTTTTGACAGAATTTATCTTTATTAATTTTTATGGAGAATTTAATGCAGGTATATAATGTATTCTTATCAAATACACCTGCAATTGCCTCTCTGCCAACTCCTCCATACTGCCTGCTACATTTCCCTCCCAATTTCATGTGCTTTTCTTTATTAAAACACCTGAGGCAACTTAGTGCTGCCAGAATGCATAAGGATGTAAGGGCATCTACTGGGGCATGGAGAGCTATCAGGGTGCCGTCCTAAAGAAAACTGACTCTCCCCCACAAGCAGGCACCAGCTGCCAATAGCTCCTTAGGTATGTGTGGACTTGATGGGCTCCTTCTTCCCCATCCACGATGCAATTTTCGACTGGCTTGATTTTGTGCAGATCTTGTGCAAGCAGTCACAGTAGCCGTGTGCTCCTTTGTGCAACAGCCTTGTCATGTCTGCAATACCGATTTTGTAACATCCTTCCACTACCTAGGGCTCTAATAACCTTTCAGCCATTCATTCATGATGATCTTGAACCTTGGAGAAAAAGGGTGTGGTACAATTGAACTTAGGGCTCAGCCCTACACAGCATCTTATTCTCTGTGCGTTGATCTGTTGTCAGGCACCGTATTAACCACTATCTATTACAAAAGAAGCATCTCAGATAACTCCCAAGATTCCCTGACCCATGGATATATCAACAAGTACTTAAGGGGAATTTTAACACCAGCTCCGCTTAGCAAAATAATAGCGGTAGGTTCTCCATATTTTAGAACATCTCAATAAAACAAACATTTAGAACAATATTTGCTTGTAGTAGCCTTTATTTATAAACATGTGTGAAACTACTTATTTATGCTACTGCATTTTACCGTTATGTCACATGGCACAGGAGCAACTCCATTTCTGGAGAATGCAGGGATATGAGTCCATGGGGCTCTGGATTAAAGGAACATTTTAACTAGTTTTCTTTTTTCACTTATTTGGAAGCAATGATTTTAAATAACTGTTAAGCACATCCCAGACACAGCAAAAGTGAACCTGAATATGACATGGGGCTTTTAACAAAGGAGGCTA
>NW_021604565.1:17613470-17668470 GCF_004785775.1 Grammomys surdaster | reverse complement strand
TAACTTCTAGAGATATTGAGTACCATAATCATATAGAGAAATAAAATTAATTTTAAGTAGGCAATTCCTTAAAACATTCATTTTCAAGGCTGATTCTTCTGAGTCTAACTAGAAAATACCAGGAGAACATCCGGTCTCTGCTAAAAACAGCCTACATTCACTTCTCAGTCCTTTGTTCCTGTACTTACTGTGTCTAATCCTCAAGGCAACATATACCCCAGAGTTTTGCAAAAATAAGAGAAATCATGAACTTGAAAGCCTGTAACCCTGGCACACAACTCCTCCCTCCCTCCCTCCCTCCCTCCCTCTCTCTCTCCCTCCCTCCCTCCCTCCCTCTCTCCCTCTCTCCCTCCCTCCTTCCCTCCTTCCTTTCTTCCTTCCTTCCTTCTTTGTCTCCTTGCCTGCCTTTCTTCCTTCTCTTGAGCATCAACAAAGGTAGAGGAGCTTCTTTTTCACAGCTTTAAGTGAATTTTAGTGACAAGTCTATCTGAGAGCAGAACAGATATCATAAATCATCACATTAAGGATCTTCATATGAAAACATTTAAATTCAGAATATTCACGAATCACCCAAGAAGTCCTAATTTATGAGAGGAATTTTTTTTTTTTGCATGCAGTTCAGCACATGTATTGAAGGGTATATCAAACCAATTGCTGTCTCTTTTGTGGAAAAGATTGCATCGTGCTTCTCAGGCAGTGGGTCCTCAGAACCTGTTTTGGCAAGTGATCAGGTATATATGAGTGACCCTGTTTGTGTCTAAACACCACCTTTCTCCTTCTATGTAGACAAGCAGATCCTTTCAAGTTTTGGTCCATGGGATGCAGACATCGCAGTGCAGTGCTAGGTTCAGCTGAATGTATAGCAGCATTAGTTGCTTTCAGTCAGTTGATACAGCTGCTTAATCCAGGGTGCTCTGACTGACACAAACATTAATCTCTGGAACTGGTTTCTAGTTCTATAAATCCACTGCATAGTCTCCACATTCAGATCCAGGTCAGAGCTTAGAACTTAGTATCTTCTAGTTAAATTCTGGTCCTTTTCTGAGAAGTATATAATAACAATTGATTACAAAAAGTTTAAAGTTTGAAAATCACAGTTGTTGAAGTAGAGCTTCCTTGTGCTTCATTGGCTTCACATTGGGTTTCCCACCTTCGACAGTTTCCCAGCCCAAGAATAATATGACATTTTACCATCTCTATTTTGCCCATTTCCTCTTTTTCTGATTGTTTCTGTGTTTAAATATGTTATGATCTTTCTGAACTCTTTGCTTTTTCTTACTGTTTCACTCTATCTGGGAAGGCCACCTTCTTGTTTAATGGTGGAGTCCTCGTCATTCATGACCCAGCAACTGCTCTATGATCCCTTCCTGCAAACCTAGACAATGGCATCATTTCCTACTTTGTGCTTCCAAAGAACATGGTACTCGACACAATTAAGCCATTAGCTTGTTCATTATGGTGTTTTCTTCCTAGCTCAGTATCTTGATTTTTTTTTCTCTTTAAAGCCAAAGTGCATTGAAGTAAGTACTCTAATAACTCTTTCCTTAGTAATGATGGCACAGTGACTATTATCCATGTGTTCACTAACAACTTGTGTTGGTTTATTAATAGCTGGGCTATACTTCAATACCTTTAGCTAAGAAAAATGGATTAAAAAGTATGATGGGTAATTTTAAGCTATTTTTGTTTGTTTTAGAAAAGAAATGATCAAAAGCTCAAGGTCTCACCTCACCTATGTCCATTCGCTTACCTGAGCAAAATCAGGTCATTTATTTATGGTCTTCTCTATTTCCCCAACACTTTTGTCTATTGTTCTCTTGATGATTTATACACACCCCACCTCCATTGTTCATCGATAGGTTCCATGAGATGCACAGCAGAGATTACAAAAGAACTTTCTCTTTCTAAAAGTCAGCTCACTTATTTCTTCCCTGTGAATGTTTTCCCAGCAGTTCACTGTGGGCAACGCTTCCTAAATTCTGTTGCATTTACCAAGTCCATCCATTGGATACTTAGGACATGATATAACTGCTCATTTTGAGAATATCATTTCTGTCTAAGGAAGCTGGCTATAAACACAATAATGACCAGGATATCATCTTAATGTCTTTGAACCTTGTTGAGGCCTACACAAGCAAAGCATTGGTTGGTTGTTCAGAGACCAGTCATAACTGTGAGAACTAAAGGGAAGTCCAGATAATTCCTGATGTTAACTCTCCTTGCTGATTACTCCTCCATACAGAAAACAAATATAATTTACCGCTTGTCATTATTAATTTAATAACATCAGAATCCCTACAGCTTTCTTTTTCTTCTCTAAGGAGAACTTTTCAATTTTAAATACTACAGTCACACATCATAGACATTAACAACAAAAGGTCAGAGTGACACTTGATTGGTCATTACAGTGAGCTTACTTAGTGCCTTGTTCCTTTGCACTCCAAAGCCTGAAGGATAAAACTTAGAGAGGAAGCCTCATTTGTAGCAGAAGAAGGCCTCTGAGCACAGCACACATAAATCTAGATACCCTATAAAACAACAGGAAGGCAGCTCTGGGCCATTCCTTTTACATTGCTGCTTCTGATATGAAAAAGAATTCTATTACTGTCATGTGACAGAGCATGGTGTTAAGGGAGGCTGACAAGGTATTCCCATGTATGACGGGGATACTCATGCAACATTTGACTACCAATACCAACTTCATTCCTACCAGCTGGTGAAGAGTTATTGTCTTGATCTCTGGATAAAACTCAAGCCTGAATACTTCTGTATCTTATTCAAGAGTCTGTGATTTTAAACACTCTGGGCAAATATACTAGAGAGCTCAAGAATAAACTCATCATTTGACTATGAAGAAAAGTAGGCATTTGAAAGTGTTTTGTAATGCTCATCTAAGTTTCTCTCTCTCTCTCTCTCTCTCTCTCTCTCTCTCTCTCTCTCTCTCCCTCTCTCTCTCTCTCTCTCTCTAACTTACTATCATTAAAAGATAAGAGGGAACAGAAGTGAGTGACATCGGCGAAAAAGCCATAAGAAATACCAGTTTGATGTACAAACATCACTGGATAAGAATGAGAGAATGCATCTGAGGAAACTCGCTGTAAAAGCAGATTATACCTTTGAAGCTGGGGAAAAGAATTGACACTGGAAAATCCAATCAGTTATGTAGATACAGACTTGAAAGTTCTCTCTGAGGAAAACAAGTCAAAAATATATTTTTAAAAGGAGGAATGATGATGGATTACAAAGGGAGAAAAGACATCTGATTTAAGAATATACTGAGCCCAAGAAGGATGTGATTAAAATCAGGTTAGTGATATACTAACGAACCCACTGTGACCCATCAGAAAGAGACACTGGACCTAATCTAGGAAAAAATTATATTAAAAAATACTATCTTCATGAGCAAAGGCTTGGCTATTATTCAGAAGACATTGAGCTCAAAAGGACCTACAAAATTAAAAAAGAATAGAAAAATATTAAACCAACAACAGAGGGGGGAAAAGAAAGGGGGCAGTATAAAAATGTATAGGAATAAAAGGTAAGCCTTTATTCTGTCAAGACCTAGGGCATATCTAAATCAGTGTTGTCCATTAGAATTATAAAGCTGGCCATAAATAGGACTTTAAATTTTATAACAGCCATATCTAAATAATAAGAGAAGCAGAGTTGTAATTTTTGTTAATAGTATATTTTGTTTAATACAATATATTTCAAATAATATTTGTTTATTTACTTATCTATCTAGGAAAAGGCTTGAGATCTGTTATAGATTGTAACTGTTAGCCTGCCTCAATTCAAACCAGAGGCATTTCAGTACTCAACAGCCCTAACCAGCAAGTGCCTACCACGCTGGGTAGTGCAAAAAAGAGAATCATGCACATAAAATAGACTCTCATGGCTGGCTTTGGTGTGTTTTATATGAGATGGCAACAACAACAATAAATTTCACCCAAATTATGAGAAATCAACTTAATCTAGTCATTTATTCAGTATTTGTGAATAGAAGATGAGCATAAGAAATATCCTATTTTTGCCTATTTTGCATTTTATTTTTACAAAGAACGCATGGAGCGCAAAACTAGCAGCATGAAAACACAGAGCATAGATATAAGAAAATCATAACAATGAGAATTCATTACAACGTTTAACATGTTTCCTCATGCAATATTTAATATACTGTTTAAATAGATACAATGAGAATGCTTTCTTTAGGAAGAAGTGATCTGACATTAAAAACATACTACAGGGTCATTATAGAGATATGGAATGGGAAAAGACTTTGGGTTTGAGTTACTTACATGTTAGAAAAAGCTAAGAAAATCATAACAAAATTCACGGACTCAATATTTACTTATGAATTGTCAGTCCTGTATACTCCTGGGGGTCTTGCCTACAGGAGTAGTTTTAAGGAAAAAAATTTTCTCTTTTTTAAAGGTACAGTAAATACTACTGTTGTGCTTCCCCCCACTTCTCTCCCTCTTTTCCTCCCTGGATGGAGCTTCTTATGTAGACAAGGCTTGACCTGGAAGTCACAGGAACCTGCCTGCCTCTGCCTCTCTAGTACAGGGATTAAAGACATTAGATTAAGACACCAGTTAGTTCTCTTTTGTTTTAATCTTCTCTTTCACAATGCTGTTAGTTAGTCCCTCTTTGCAAATGAAAGTCACCATCCCATAAGCTTGAAATGTTGAAAGATGGGAAGGGCTGGACCCTAAAGCAAGGGAAATCTGGATAGCTTGTTTCTTAAATGGATGTCCTTTCAGGGCACAACTGAGGAGCAAAAATGAGGTTAGCTCACTCATCCTTGTGACATGACTCTTTGTCAGTGTCTGAACCTGTCTGTGCATCTATTGTGGCACCTCCATTGAGGAGAGAGATGACTGCTTGGGGATAAGATTTGAGATGCTGAGTTGAGGTTTAAAATGAGGTTATACCCTTTGGTGAAAGAGTGAGCTGGCTTCCTGGCACAAGAGCAAAGTTGTTCATGGAAATTAGGTAACGTGGAACATAGATAGCTCCATGAAATGACCAAGCCAACTCTATGACTCCAAGGTTTATGAAAATATACTGCAGACACGTAGTTATTGGGAATTAAGAGTAGTAAATCACTAGAGAATTAATGATAAAAACAGCAGCGTACTCCAGTAACTAATAATATTTAAAACCTTTCAGACTTGTGACTAAACTTTTAAACAGCTAAAGATTTATCACATTTCAAGATTAACCTAGGGGAATCTTCAATCTAAGTCCTATGATATATGTAAATCATAGAAGATCACTGTGAAGGACAGCAACCGAGAGGGGGTATGGTGAAACGAAAGTGTTTAGGAAAGGCTGGAGCTGACGCCTCAGCTTTTCTGTGCTTCGACACATCTCGAGGTGTTCTGGTTACTAAAATTCAGTCTAATGTCAGATTCCTAGAGGACCTTACAGGTTTAAAAAGTCAACATATATTTTTGATGAGTTAAATGTATCCTTCTAAACTGCCCAGCTTCCTGTGATGTCAAAATGAAATCATGTAGAATTGGCACCCATTATTTCTAGATGCAGATTAGCTAATGAAGTAACTTTCTTTTGGTATTGATCTTTTCATAACTATCAAGGCTGTTGAAATTAATTCAAGATTAGAATCTGTCATAAAATATTAACCACAGGAGACTATTGGCCTAGAATCACTGCTAGTCACTATGCTGTCCATACCTGTTGTCTTTGATCCAAACTAGCATCAGTATTTTTTCTTTTACAGTGAATGAAGTAAAGACAAACAACAGTATTTTTTGCTAAAGAGAATAGTGACAATTACTAATGTACAATAGGTTTTATTTTTATTGGACACTGGTGATTAATGCTTATATGTAAAATATTAAGTCATTGTATATTATAATACTAATATTATATAGTTATAATTAATATATATATTATATATTATATATGTTATATATAATATATAGTTAATACTAATATTATATAGTTATAATTATATAATATTATATAATATTATATAGTAGTAAACTGAGGCTTATAAAGTTGAGTAATATATCCAAAGCAAAAATGTTAATCAACCAAAGAGTGAGGAATCTACCCCAACTCTGTCTAACCCATAATTCATGATACTAAGCATTTTAGAACCTCTCTATCAAAACTTGGCTTATTTATGTTTATGCCTTTTGTTTGACTTATCATGGAAGTGGTGCACAACTGAGGGCAAATTTATATCAAAGAACAAGTGTAAAATCACCAATGCTTCCAACTGTCACAGAATGAATGTACCACATCATCACCTCGAAACATCTCAATGAGTATCTGCACTGTTTAACTGGTGA
This sequence comes from Grammomys surdaster, assembly GCF_004785775.1. Lineage (NCBI taxonomy): Eukaryota > Metazoa > Chordata > Mammalia > Rodentia > Muridae > Grammomys > Grammomys surdaster. The sequence goes on along the minus strand of NW_021604565.1, from coordinate 17,662,147 downwards.
CTAAGATGAAGGCAAAGCTAAGTTAGACATTACTACTTCATGGGTGTTTTGTTAAATATATTAGCTTTGCGACAGATGCCAGGAAGATTGTTGTAGATTTGAAGACAATGTATACTAGAACATCACAGGGGCTGAAAACAATCTTACTAAAGTGGTTTGGGGAAACATACAGTTTAGACAATGAAAGTGACATCGGAGTAGTATATTTGAAAGCGGCAGATTCTGAGTTCTAGGCTAGAATCTGACTTTTTAATAAATGGATCATTTTAAATACATCAGTTCTTCACAACTAACTGGATCTTACTTGTCAAGTGAAGATGATAATCATGTGAGAGAAGGAATAAAGAGGTATGGTAAAATGAGACATTGGTGTGAGGAATTAAACAGGAGGGTTGAACAAGGAAATTTCCATTTTGGAAAGACTTTAGTGAAGATGAAATCAAGACAAGGACAGAATACAACAGATATATATCCATTGTATTCTATTGTATCTATTGCATATATATATATGTGTGTGTGTGTGTGTGTGTATGCAAAATCATATCACAGTTATGAGTAACACTGAACAATTTCCTCTAGAAAAATGAGAAGTGTATGTTATTTGTTTATGTATTTCTTCCATCACTGCTTTGAACTTACAGAAGCCCTTTTTGAAAGTCATAATTTCATTTGCGGTTTTTGGTACAAGTCTTCAAAGTTACAATCATCTCTTTGAACAATGTGCCAGATGATTAGATAACCATGGCATCATCCGATGGGTGAATGGCTTCATTTTTCATCTAGCTACAGCTTGAAAATGGATATACAGTAAAGTTCTCATGTTCTCATGAAATGTGAGGATTCTTCTTTGGAACTAATCTTTCTCTATCAGGCAGAAAATCCTGGTATCAACTAACCAAAGATTGCTCAAATTGTCTAGGACTCTAGCTGTCTCCTCAAGAGCCCCAACACCCTCAACCCCATTAGATGCATGAGCGAGACTGAGCAACGGCCACCAGGTGGCACCAACCTACAATCAGGGAACAATGTTTACTGAGGCCCAATGTTGTTGCCAAAATGACTATGACTAATGATGATCTCACATATTTCATGACTAAATTTTCAGACCCTGCTTACATTATTCTACATATAATAAGAGTAAGCTGTATTAATGTTTACACAGTATGCTACTATCTATGGCCCAAAGTCAGGCTACACAGTAGGTATGTAAGCAGGATTCTATGAGCTCAAGTTCCAATGTAGCTCCTTGCTACCCATGAGGTATGAGTTATAACTGACCATTTCTGAGCCTGTGCCATCAACTATAACTCATGTATTCTGCACTGAGATGGAAGGACTATGCTGTGCAGACATGAAAGAAAATAAAATCCAAATAAACAAACGCCAAGGTATGCTTCTAATACATTTACTTTTACTCTGATTTCATATATTAATCATGTACAGTTTTTTCTATAATAAATACTTGACAATGCAATCAGTATTTCTCTGGGGATCAGCAGTTGCTCATCATGCAGGAAGCTTTGACTTTAGTCTAAAGAACCATAAAACCTAGTGTTCAGGAGTAGAGGCAGGAGAATCAGAAGTTCAAAGCCATGCTTTGCTATCGTGAAAGATTGTAGATAGTTTCAGTAACAGGTGACCATGTCTCAAAAGAAAAAAAAAGAAAAAAGAAAAGAAGCAAAACTAAAAACACCACTGAAGCCTGGAACTCCATTCCACTTAATTTAACAGTCATCCAACAAGAGTTGGTTAAATATCTACCCCAAGGTCTGCATTATGGAGACTATGGAAAACACTGTCATGGTTTCTAATGCAAAGGACTGAGTAACCTATTAGTTGAATTGAAATAAATGAAAACGGAGGAGAGGGAGACAGATAACGTAGGACGAGTATTAGACGCAACGACAACAGAACTCTTATCAGAGGACATGGAAGCGACTGAGCCCAGGGAGGGTGAGCACAGTCTCATACAAAAGGTTAAGAGTTTGATTTTTGTCACGAAGGGAGGCTGTGATGATATAAACACTCTGAAAAGAACGAGCTGTTAGCCATTCTGATTCGGCTCTTTGCTTTTCTCTGACTCAGTGGTTACATTTGGGTTAATACGATCCTCGAAGCTCCCAGCAGATTCTTATCAGGGCAGTTTTGTAATAACTGCTGACCTATCAGTGGGGAATATTGAGAGACATGCATGGAGTATAATTTTTCAGCAGCCACAGGGCAGGTGATGCTGGAAAGGCAGCTCTCTTTTAAATGTATCAGCACTTCCTAGTCTGCAGCGCATAAAAGTTGCTCACAGTTTGTATCCGTGCCAGAAAGATGAAGGCAATGCCTGCTCCACACACCAGTGGTGAGATGTGTGATTTCACCCTTGGAGAATGTGACAGAGTAATCGACTTTGATGATTAATCCATTGTAACAGGAGGCTCAGCATTGGTGGAGATGAATTTGCTGCCTTAAGTGACACCCCTGTTGTGCTGCATTCTTTAACATTCTCAGAGAGTTGATGTACTGTGAGAGTGAATGAGGCTGCAGACCTCGGGAAGTCACTCCGATTCTTTTAGACGTGTGAAAAAGCACACGAGGCAGCTGCATGTTTTCTTTGGGCATACGGATTTGACTGAATCAAGGGGATCTTAGGGAATACATCCCTTCTGGGAAATTCTTGATAATAAGAGCACATGATCTCACACAAGGTTTAGAAGACTTCCTGTAGATCATGGAAAGTGTGTTAGAGTCTCTGTGGGGCTTCCATGGTAATGCACCTGACCCAGTATTATCACATGTAGTATATGAATCACACACACATATCATGCATAACACAATGCATGTTTATATATTTCTTCATGTAGATGCATGTCATTAAAAGTCACATAAACAGATAAATACATGCTACATGTTACTTCTTATAAGTCAAACAAAGAGAAATCATTTTGTCTGCTTGCATCCCTTGTCCCCTGTCCCCTATGATTTTAGGTAATAAAAAAACTACTTAATAATTTAGCAATTCTGTCTTTGAGAGAAAAGACAATAATATTATATTTATAATTGATTAAAATATATATTATATTAGAGACTACATGTAACTCAGCTGGACTGAATAGTAAATTGTAGGCTTCTTGGACCAAGCCCCAGAAATTCTGAGTCAGGAGGTCTAAATCAAGGTCTGAGAAATCTACAGCACTTACTCCCAGCAGAGGAGTCTGAAGTGGATTGTCTGAAAACCACATTTTGACAATATAAGAATATCGTAACTGCTAAGTCAAATATAGACTGTCATTTGGTTCTATCACTCCATGGCTGTGCATTATTAAGCAAAGCCATTAAAGTATATAAACTTTAGTTTCAATGCCAGCCTAATGAATATTTACCATCTGATCCCCAAAAAGATGTACGAATGAGAATGTATAGATACATACACATATAAACTCTTACTGATATATTTGTATAAATCACATGCAGTACATAATATAAACCGAATAATAAGACGTAGTTTTGTCTCTCAACATAGCAAGTTAGAATGCACTGTCTGGTCTTTGAGCAATTTTTGTTTGATAGTCAATCTAAGTTGTAGATGACAGACAGCTGTTGTTCTAATATCACTGCTGTTCCCTTGTTCTGGTGTCCTAGCAAGACGTAAGTGAAACACCAAAGACATATATCTGAACGTAGTGTCTTCCTTAAGGATGAGCAGTGACTTCATGGAACAAGGTCATACCTTTAAATAGTGCAATGTGATTTTCTCTAAAATTTGCACTTTTCCCAATGGGCTAGATAGATAAGGAACATGTAAAATTTAATTCACATGATTAATACAACTCTCTTGATTCCTCTAGGTAAGAAACAAACAATACCCAGATTGTAGCTTGTGCCAATTTACATACCATAAACATAGTTACAATGTTCAAATTTAATCTAGCAATGTGATGCTGATACACCTTCACAGATTATATATGTATGTTTGCATATGCATGTGTGTATGTGAATATGTATGTGTGTATATATGTATTTTACTATACTGACATAATGGTTTCAAATAATCTGAAAATGTTAGATCACAGATGAGTAAAATAATTAAAAAGCAAAAGAATTATTATCTATTCAGATTTAATTTATTTGAAGTTTACATCATTGATTATTAAATTTTAACACATCTAATAGCTGAGGAGCTATAGTATGATTGAACATTAAACTATATATATCTGTGTGTGTGAGTGTGTGTGTGTGTATAGAAATTTTACAGTAAGAAAGAAAACATAGTATGTGTTGAAATGCGAACTTGGGCTAGTGTTTGGATCCTCACAAGGATATGATTTTCTCTCTGGGTCAGGAAAACCACTAAACAGTTGTTCTCTTAAACGGAGTTCTTATTATTCAAGAATATTTAAGGCATGAATCTGGGGTATAGTTGTTGGATGAATGACATACTGAAACTAAATCAGAAAATTAGCTCAAAAGAACAGAGTATAAGATAATGTTTTTTTTTTAAATCATGAAAGCAGGCGACAACTATAAAAAATACAATAGAGAACTATTTGACCAACTTCTTATGAAAGGGACATTAACCACTTTGGTTTTTGTGTATCTAATATTATTGTTTTGCTGGTTTGTTTGTTTTAAAATCTGTTATAAATGCCTTTTGTTACCTTGCATACCTGGAAATTTACTGGTTTATGGTAAAAAGATAAATAAACATAAAACCCAAAGCCTTGTTCATCACACAGATAGGGAGTACGAGGACCAAAGAACGGAGCCCAAACTGATAATGGAGCCTAGCATTAGCTGATGAGAAACTGAGTGGAAACAGGGAAAGAGAGAAATGCATCGTCATAGGGCTAGAGTGGAGAGCGCTCACTCTGCTGGGGATGTGGGCGGGGAGGCCCCTAGCACACATGCTCACTGCAAGCTAGCTTCCCTCTTAACGATCCAGAAACTAAGACACAGAGAACTTACAGAAAGCCACCTGATCATCCACCTAGGATGGTGGGTATCAATGCTCATGGCTTTGGAAAGCTGTTTCAAACCTGCTACACATGTAGAAACACACATGTGTACAAATGCACACACAAATACGTACACCATTTCTTGTGTTGTCAAGCCTTGTGAGTTTTAGGTTACGGCATGGACCCAGTACTGAACTTAAAACTCTATTTCTTTGGGAGTTTTGAAAGAGTAGACGTGAATACCCCTCCTCCCCGCATGTCTTTCCATTTGAACATGGAAAGTGGTTCTGTTTTCCTTTCATGAATATTAAAAAGAAATTGCTTTTCCTAACCCACTTTTGAATTAAGCACATGCTTGACTTGATTTGTCAAATGTAATATGGGCAGAAGTTATATATTCATTAATAGCCAGTGGGCATTTCTCCCTACCCTAGCTTGCTAGCACAATGATCAAAGAAGCCTGTGCTGGGCTCTACTCTTCAGAGTTCCTCAGCGAAGGCAACAGACAGAGCTTCCCCAATGACCACACTAGGTGTGATATATAATTGAAAGGCAAAACTTTTTTTCCAGACCCATGAGTTAAGTATAATTTAGTCTATGGCAAACAGCACACTCACCCCATCTTAAATGAAGGGTTTATTTAAAAACACAGCTTCTAAGTGGATGACAGTTACAGAACTTTTCCATCCTTGCAACAATGCTACATCATTCCCTAATACTTGCTAGGAATATATGTGACCTCAACAAAATTAAGCAGATTTAATAGACACGTTAGCAAGTTCTTATAACAGATTAAAAAAAAATTAGTCTAGATTTAAAGCTGAGACAGTGCTTTGAGGTTGGCAAAATATGTAGAAGCTTCCCACCCCCCCAAATGGGGCTGAGTTTTGAGTTTCATAACGAAATCCAAAACCTGAGGAGACGATCTCATGTTTCATTCTGCACGTCTCATGCTGTTCAAACTTTAGTGTCTTTTTCAGGTATCATACTACAAAAAGCTCCTTAAAAAACCCTTTAAATAAATAATGATCCCGATTCCTAGTACCATCTATTAAATGTATTATATTCTGCTGCTTTTTGTGTACAGAAAATATCATAGGTGTTGAAGAGAGGGGTGTTTTAAGAGCACTGGCAACTCTTTCAGAAGATTAGATTCTCAGCACCCACATGGTGGCTCACAACTGTCTGTAAGTCCAGTCCCAAGGGATCTAATGTCATCATGTGGCCTCCATGAGTAAGCACACATGAGCTGAACAGAAGTACATGCAGGTAAAACATCCATATACATAAAATAATAAAATATCTGCTGTCAGCTACCTTTGGAGTCCCAGTAGATCTTGGTGTTTGCTTGATTCTATGTTACACTTCATTATCCACCACTTTTAAAGTTGAAGTAAGTGCAAGCATTTCTTTGGGAGATTGGAATTTAGTTACGGAGCATAATCTGCAAGCCACAGTTCTAAGTTCCTCTCATGATTGAATCTTTCAATCTTGACTACATAAACTTCACATTGTTAACTCAGTATGGTGACTTACTTTAAAATCATGGTTTGCCATGTAGCCCAGGTTATGTTATATACTACGTTTCCTCCTACATCTACCTCCCAGTTCTTGGAATTACAATCATGCACACTATGCCCAATAACTTTGCTGTTGTTGTTGTTGTTACAGTATAGAGAATTGAATCCAGGTCCTTGACTTGCTAGGTAAGTTATGTACCCATTTACCTCCAGTCTTTCCAATGAGAAAAATGTTAATAAAAAAGGAAGACATCTACTGAACACTGGATAACCCAGACATGTTGCATACACCCGGTATCCTACCATATGGAAGGCTGAGACAGGAAGGTCCAGAATTCTTGACCACCCTGAGTGATACTTCCAAACCTTGTCTTGAAACAGGAAGCATAAAGAAGAACAATATAAAACAGTACCTTAATTCTTCAAAAAAAGCCCATTTTACATATTTAAGCTAGTGACATTGAATATAATAAAATGGACAAAGATAGCTTTTCTTATTATCCATGAAACTGGATCTGAGTAAAAAATATGGACAAGAGAAACTTTAAAGTGACTTATTTTAAATCAGTGGCACAAAATTGTGAATCATGTCTCTTTATGAATAACATTTCATTGTACCTTAAATTAACAATCACCTCCCCCCCCCAACCCAAAAACCAAAACCAAAATGAGACACTTTCCTAAAATACATTCTTCAAATGAACTTGAGGATACAATATTTATTACAATAATTCTACCACAAAACATGGGACGACTATTTAAGCAAACATCATGATGGATGTCTAACATGAACCTCAATATTGTTGTAGTAAAGAATAATTCTGATTAAAGTGTTGCTGTAACTAGGGACCAGTGAAATGACCTCCTGGATAAAGTTGCTTACCACCATCCTGGTGACTTGAGTTTGTTCCTGAGATTCTGTATGGTAGAATGGCAGAACTGATTTCTCTAAGTTGTCCTCTAACTATATGTTCATACTGTGTCAGACATGCCTCTTTCACAAAATATATGGTGTGTGTGTGTGTGCGTGTGTGTGTGTGTCTGTGCCCACATGCGCTCATGCCCATGCGCACAGGAACCACTCTGAAAGGAATGTTGAAATACCAGTATGAGAGCCTACTTGCTTATTCTTCTATCTTAATTCAATGTACAACCCATTCTAAGAACATAAGTGCTGTTTAATTGCTTGCTGCAGAATGATCTTCAGTTATTTTTTGTTTTTATGTTTATCTTTCTAGATCCCAGTTTCTATATCTATTGAGCTGGGATCTCGTGTCTCAAAGAGTCATTATGACATTAAAGAAAATAAAGAATGAGAACATGAAAACTATTGTGTTTGAGTAGTATATATAATTAGATATTTTTTATTACCCAAAGTCTTACATTACATGAATTTTTCTATTTATAATAAATACCACATATTGTGCTAATTCTCTGGTTATTGAGAAATATGAAACTAAGAAATACTGATTTTCTGCTAAAAACTTAAATGGACAGACCCCTACAAGAAGCACTTATCTGAAATACTTATAAGGAAAAGAACATCATCCTATCTTGTGCCAAGCACATTATATTATGATGTAAATGACATAGTTTTCAGGGGATATAAATTCAGTGTGCTACTAGTCACCCAAAAGCAACTAAGTTTATTGTTTCTCAATGTTTCATTATGGAGAAAGTCGTGCAATAGAACAATGTCCCCTGATTAAGCAGTGAGCTCACCAAAATACCACCTTGAAGTCTAATTCAAGTTCCTTATCTTCTTATGTACCAGTAAGAAATGCTCACCAAGGAAGCAAGGCTAACCAATGAATAGCACAGGCCTAATTCACCAGACAAACAGAAAAATAGCCCACAGAGCAGGGCTGGAGCTTGCAGTTGTTGGCTGCGGATTCTGCAAGAACACACCATGCTAAACAAGTTGTGCCAAGTTTCTTCCTTATTACACTTGGCTTTGTAACATTTTCGAGTTATTCATCTTGTCCTACACTGATTCCTGATCACGCCTTCTTCCACCCTGTCATCATCCAGTTCTCTTCACAGCATTCTGTGGCTGTCTAAGGATAATGGATTTTACTATTATGCAGAATATGGAAGATGATTAAAGAATCATGCTAAGTCCATTTGAACATATGAGTGGCCAGTAATTTTCAAAATAAGAAACAGTGGATGAAAATAGGAAACAGATGATCAAAACCAGGCAAATCAACAATGATTTTCTTCTACGGTACTTAGGACAAGAAGAATACAGGGAAATAATTTCAGAACATAATGTCACAATTCTATCTTAGAAATATGGCCAGAAAGGCTTATTTTGTTTTAGAACAAGGTTACAGTCATTTTAACCACGTTTATTAAAATTGATTTCATTTTTAATACAACGTTAAATTATAGCTTTCATTTCACATTCTAGTACATCCTTTTGTGTGCCGATTCAAACATATTTGTTTTAGGTACTACTACTTTAGAGTCTCTCACAGCCATCTCATTTAAGGACTCACAATTTTTGTGTAACATACATATAGTTGGGTTAAGCAATTTCCTAAATTTTGAGATAGTAGAATAGCTGAACACTGGACTCAGACATCTTGGTTCTGGCTCTTTTTTGTCTGTATGACAGTGCCTGGCTTATTCCTTCCTGAGATTCAAGCCACCATTCAGAAGACTGAGGTAACAAGCAACATACACACATACATACACACACACACACACACACACAAGCATACACATGTACACTCACACACACATCTACATGCACAAGCACACACATGTACACATACACAAACACAAATGCACACACACACACACACATACACACACATACACATACAGACACATCAAGTGTGTGTGTTCCATGAGAGTTGAATGGGATAGTATGTGTTAAAGTAATGCACAAAGCATACAGAATGTATAGAAATAGTTTCCAAGTAAAATCACTTACTGCTAGATTTGTAACCACATATTCTACATAATTGATGAAATGCAGCAGGTATCTTGGTTTCTTTGTGTGTTGCTATGATAAAATACTCTGACACAAGCAACTAAAGGGAGAAGGGTCTAGTTCAAGGGCATAGACTGTTATCAAGGAGAAACCAAGGCAGAAGGAGTCTGAAGCAGCTGGTGACATTTTCCATGTGACAACAAACAGAGACTGGTGATATGCTGATACTCAGTTCTAACTTCATACACACACAGCTCAGAATCCCAGGCAGGGGACAGTACTACCACAGTGGGAAGGTCTTCTCATCTCAACTAATGCAACCAAGATAATAGCGCCTAGCCATGATCATCAGTCCTCTGCCGTGAGTTGGCTTCTGTTCTGTTTACAGCAACACTAACCATCATCACAGGCTATCTTCAGTAAAGCCATGATGCACCTCAGGCAACCACTCATTTGTCCCATGAAGACATAAGATGTCTTTTCTGCCTTTTGAATATTTCATAAGGAATTGGATTCTGATCCTTCTTCTGTTACCCTTATTGGTAAATAGCACTAAAGAAAGAAGCTGTGAATTTCTTGCCAGAACTTACCAGTAACTTCCCACTGCTGGTTGTGAGAGTTATCTTCCCTAAACTTGGGTAAACTAGGTTGCTGACTTGATGTGCTCATTGGCAGCACAGTCTTTAACTCGTGTAGCACATTAAAGCTACTGTCTTCATTTTTCTCTACTGTATTGTATATCTGTCACTCAAAAAAGAGAGAGAGGAAATGTTATTCACTTGTTCCTAAGAAACCCAAACAGACTCAAGGTTGTGTAGTTGTAAGGACAAAGGACACGTTCTATATTGGTATGTGATTTAGTCTCTAATCTGCTTTGTAAATGTTAAATAGTCTTAAGTTTACTTGCTATATTCTGATTTTCTACTAAATGTTAAGGTGTCCGTTGAATATACACTACCCTAACATGTTCATTTAACTGATTAACTTTTGCATTAGAATACATGGGTTCTGAAAACATAGGCAGGCAATTATAGTGATTTAATATGGCAGCATGCTTTGACACAAATTAATAGCTTTCCAATATAATATCATGATTAAAACTTAATACCTTAATTATATACCAGCTTAGAATTTATAAACATTCCATATCCATGATCATCCAGTCCTATCCTCTTGCCCTCTCTTTGACTAGGTTGTCTGAGGTGAAGGCTGAAGCTGCATATCACAGTGATGACAAAAGACCCCAACCTACAACTTAAAGCTCCCTGGCGCTACATGTTAACCACTGAGCTAAATGTCCATGAAGAGGCTTCATCATACAGCAAACTGGAACACAGTGACTTGCAGAGTTGAATTGTAGTCCACTTTCCCTTGGGAGACAGTACATCTTATCTAAGTATTGCAGATGTTTCTCAAATGACCTAATAAATATTAGAATATCATTGAGGTAAATGAGGTAAATATGTCATTGGAATCTTGCAGTGTTCCATAATTAAATGCAACATATCAGCTACCGTTTTTTTTTTAAACAAGCTAAACTTGTCTAGGATGAATCACCAACACATTCTGATACAGAAGGTAAGATCTGTTCATATTGGCTGTCAGATGGAGGTGTGAAAAGGGTTAAGTAATTATCTAATTACCATGATATTTTAATTAATTCTACATCCTAAGAGCACAGATTCCACCATGGATTTCAAATGAAAGTTATCAAATCAGACTGGAACTCTATGCAGAGAAGAGGGTATGGCATTTCAAAAACCACCAGACTCTTCCATAGCATCTAATTTCCTTACATATTCAGCATCTAGAGAACATAGTTATGGTATCTTTCTTTATGGGAAGCAGTCCATATATGCATGTATACAACGGGAGTTTATTTCTGTCAATTGATCACTCTGCAGAATCACCACAAACCCAGTTCGCCTATATAAGGGTCTTCAGCTGGTAAAAAGGCAGGATGCTCAATTCCAGATAGATATCAAGAAAGAGGGAAGGGTTAAAGGACACACACACACACACACACACACAGGTGTGCATGCCTCTGTGTGTGTGCTTGTGTATGTAAAGCTCAAGATATAATTTGAAGAAGTGATTGAGGAAGACATTCTGAAGTCACTTCCATACACTTCCATAGACCCTGGCATTAGTAAGCACATTCAAACTCAAATGCACACACTAACACAGTGCGCGCACACACACGCACACACATACATGCACACACCATCTGAAAGTATATATATATAGGGAGAGAGATGGAGAGGGAGAGGGAGAGGGAGAGGGAGAGAGGGAGATAGACAGAGAGACAGAGAGAAGGGCTTCTGTTCTTTGCACCTTCTATTTGTGCCACAGAAGAGACAACTCATGCTTATCTATCTGCCACGAAGTGAGACAGAAGTGGATGAGGGAACTAGGAGGATTAGAAGTTTTCAGAGTCTAAAATGAAGGACAGGAAGAAAGAGTAACATGGCATCATGGTGGCAAAAATATACACACTTGCATAATAATCTTTCGAGAACTGGAGTTTGAGTTGACTAAAGTGCTTACTGTGTGAGTCAGAAGATCTGGATTCAGATTCCTAGAACTTATCTAAACCTGTACATGGTGGTATTCATCTGTAATCCGGAAACTGGATGGGTGCCAAAGACAAATGGATCTGAGGAAGTTATTGGCTAACCTGGACTGCTGACAGGATGAACTCTAGGTTTCACCAGGAGAAAGTGACATAAAACATAAGGTGGAGAAATGCTTGAGGAGGACACCCTGAAGACATTTCCATAGACATTGGCATTAATGCACACATTAACCAGTACACAAACACACACACACACACAAACACCACACTTACACACAGACATACACACATAGATACACACTCATACACATACCACACATACAGACAGACATACACACATAGGTATATACACACAGATACACACACATATGCCCACACACACTCATACATGCTGAATTTTAAAGTATGACTCTAGTTTTCTTGACAATTATAGTGCTTTATGTAATGAAAAATTTATAGTTAATGTTTAAAATATAAGGACATTTTAAAGCAAACTAGGTTAAGACCAGTCAAGGAAAGAGGTGCAGATATTTTTGCTGTGATATATAAAGAAGGTGTATCCTCATTTAAGTAGAGTTTAATCTCTAACGTGTTAATAAACCACATTCCACAATATAGTCTCATGTGACACACAGACTTGAATGTTTGTCCGTCTCTGGGACTAGATGGGACTCTATGAACCTTTCCATAGTGAGATTGTTTTTTCTTCAATATATTTAACTATATTATATATTTTCGTAGTAGTCTCACAATCTGAAGAACAAGTTAAAAAGTATAACTTTTTAATTGTTGTGTGAACAACAATAACATTATCTGATCTTAACAATTTTATCAATAAAATGTTTTATTCTGATCTGAAGTGTGTTTTTATATGAGGTCCATACAAGGATATCCTCAGCATCTCGATGAAATTTGTTAGCATATTCTCACCATAATATGAACTGTTTGGAGTTAGGGTTGAGTCTCTGTTGCAAAGTTCCTTCAGCATTGACTTGTAAGTTGTCTTAATTTTCCCTCTAGGAGATATATTAAAGAATTGTTGTAGTTATTTAGATAATAGCAGATACAGTGGACTAAGTTTCCTTTCAGTTCTGGTTGACCTGGCCTTCCTTACTTGTGTGTGTGTGTGTGTGTGTGTGTGTGTATGTGTGTGTGTGTATTTGTGTCTGATAAAATTGTGATGAAGATCTGGATTCTTCTAGAGCCAAAGTTAATAAGTGGAAAGACCCTTGTGGATGTTCCCCGCTGTCAGCACACATGTATCTGTCAAAAGGGACTGAGCAGTCAGTCATGTGTAAATCACACTGAAACACTTGACTTCTGATACATGACAAGATCAGGCTGCTTTAACACATTTAATTTGTTATTAATGAATATTATGCTTAAAAACAGAACTGGGATGAAAATGTATAACCAGGAAATGCACACATATGAAAGAGAAAGTAGAGAGAACAAAGACCACCATGGTTGTCACAGGCACCATACTCTGCCAGTCTTAAAGTACTCTTGACTTACATTTGATGCCCACGATAAGCTTTGGAGTGCTAACTATTCTTCTCAAAGACCTAACACAAGCTGCAGCTACATATTGTGCCTAATGTCTTAGTTATTGTTTGTTGAAACCCATCTCTTAAAATTAATGCACAGAGGATGCTGATAGTTGGAAATTCACTTGTTCTTCAAAACAAAGCAAAACAAAACAGAGCAAGCACAAAACAAACACACAGAGACAGCCCTTTAAGAAGGCGAGCAGACACTTCCTGTCAAATAATGAACAACATTGTAAGACAGATTCATTCATACTACAGCTGCGACTTGATAACCGGTTCTGTTTGGGATTTGTTTGTGAAATGTCACACAATCCAAGATGTTTTAATTATGTCGCATTTCATCCAAAGCTGCTGATTCTGAAATGAGTGATCAAGAGTTAAAGCAGACGAAAGTCTAGAAAACATGTAAAAAGACTGCCACCGCGCAAGCAAACCAAATCTGTGGCGTCTAGCTGACGGCTTTCCTTATACCTAAACAAAAATACCTCTGGCTCAAAAAGTACATGTCATTCTTCAAAGATGACTGCAGTTTCTGGTTATCACCTGGTCCTTCACAGTAGGAAGCCTACAGACAGCACCTTGAAGACTATTTTTTCAGATAAAACACATCCCTGAGGACTTATCACATTCTCTGCGAGCATTAATTTATGTGTACTTAACCACCACCCTCTGCTGTTTACAAGTGTGTTCTTGATGCTGGAGATAGCGTGGCGTGTAGCTCACCTTTTATTTCAGAGATTTATTTCAAAATGTTTTGGCCTCAGTGACTCAAACACATTTCCATTTTTGCTTTACTCTATGAGATTATGTTGTACAGAGAGAGGCAGGTTTATATTTCATGTAACTTGCACATAGGCTGTGTATTAAATATTAAAATAATTCTAGTTTAGTGATCAATAACAGTACGTAGAAACAGAAAATAAACCAAATGGTGAGATGTTTCACATATGATTAAATGTTTGGAAAGCTTCCTATAATGACAAATTTTAAGGATTATGAGTGGGCCTGACCTGATCATAGCAACTGAGAAATTTCTATTTCTTTTTGCTAAGTAGAAAACACTGAGTAGTGTAGTGTGTTAGAAATCTAAAAAAAATACTCTAAATATTAATTACAGTCAATTGTTCTTTTGTTTCCTAGTTCCATTTTGAGACTAAATATGGAAAAACAAACTGTGAAATTGAGAAATGATTCCTATTTCTCTGTAAAACCAAAAATGTTAATAGTATAATAAATTTCATTCTTATATAACTACCTTGAATCACAAAAGGAATAACAACAAAATCCTAGTTGACCTCAAATTTAAGAACTATCCATACTTCTCAAATCATATATATGATCTAAATTTTGTGGTCTTAGAACTGACAGAAAAAGTGTCAAGTATAACCCACATTGAGAGTCTTGACAGCAATCAATTTCAATGCAAGTTACAGGATGCAACAAATCCACAGTAGAGAACTTACATATTTCATTAAAAAATAACTAGGCAGGCACTGTCCTGTACTATTTGGGTACCACATCTGCACTTGTATCATATCTGTATACAGTGTAGGAACACAATACCTCTCCACACACTAACCCAACACAAATGACTGCTAAAATAATACTTGAATATCTGATTAACTTTGAAAAGTTACTAAAATCAATTCTGGCTCTCATTCCTCATTGAATACAGATAACATAACTTCAGAATCCATAGGCTCTGGTTGCCATGCAGCCTGCTCTAGCAGTGTGGTACAATAACCTGGGCCTGAATTTTCTAGGCCTCAGTGCTTGCCAACTTGATGTTTTGATACTCTAATGCATCTCAGCTAACTTCCATTAAGCTGTGTTTTGTGGGGTAGTACCCCAAGGTTAAAATGATTAAATAACTTTTATGGTTGATCAAATATAAGCCCTTATTATACACAGTAGGCAAAAAATCATACATTTTAATTACTTTGTTATCGAACATCTATGTATTTACACTTCATTCTTCGATAGTTATATTGAATTTAGTGAACCTTTTAAGCATACATAAAGTATTAGTCTTTAAAATATTTACCAAAAGCAGCAATTAAATAAGAATAGGACAGCAATAAATAGCATCCATGGACTGGTGAGAATTAAGTATTTTTATTTCATGCTTTTGTGTAGTTACTTTAAATTTTTAGATGCAACCAAATTAATTATCTGAGAGTTTGTGTTGTGTTTCTCACTTTGCAACCATGCACAAAATAAAGAAAACTGATCAATATTTGATCACAGTCACAGTGCATTAATTCAAAGTTCATTTTCAGTGGAATCACTTCCATTATTCACTTTTGAGAGGCCCTACACAAATATGAGAAAAAACATTCAATTTTCTTAAACTGAAAAATTGCACCTTTAATATAGAAGCTTTAAAAATAATTGCATAGTTAAGACAAAAAATTTTATATAATATTCCTTCTTATGTGTTCACAAAAATACCAATGAGGTCTTGTTGTTAACATTAGAGTTTGTGCAAATATAAATTGTTCTTTTGTAAGGAGAGAATTTATTGGCAAAAATATCTTTAATAAAATTATCTCTTGGAAATCCACTTATTATCAAAATGGAAAGCTATTTAAAATCTAGCCATTAACCTCTAGCACTTATGTAAAAGCAGATTTATTAGAATATGAGTGAAATACCATTTTAGTAATTTACACTATAAATATTTCAAAATAAAAATATAACCCTTCATTTATTACAAAGGAAAGTGAATGTGTCAAAATCCACTCACATTTAATTTCAATGGCAAGATGTTCAGATAATTACATTTTATAGAAAGACCAAAATATGCAATTAAATCTAAATAGATTTAATATTGCTTATGCCTTACACTGGGTAAATTAAGCCACAGGTCTCCTTTAAATAATTTACTTGTTCATTCTTACTTGCATTGTCTAAAATCTATTTGCTTAATAAAATACCACCTTGCCAACTTTGCCCAAGACCTCAAAGTGATGATGTGGCAAGGCAAGAAGACTCCGGAACTATGCCTTGGAATAGCTGGCATTTGAGTTTTCAAGTAATATTTTCATGGAGAGAGACTCTAAATCAAAATATCAGTGTACAGTTAATCTAAAGCACAGTGAAATTGAAGCTTTCTGAGCTCGTTACAATGGCGGCAGTATATAATTTTTATTCTTCTGACTATTTTATGGTCAGGGAACTATCTAATTTCTATTCATATAACTCGTTTCCTCCAGAGTTCATTTGGCTTAGTTTGTGAGTAACTCATGAACTTTCCTTAATATAAGTGAAAGCTATCAAACATGAAGCAAAGTTTTCCCCCCCAGTGTGGGGATGCTCTCATGAACAAAAATGTAGTATTTAAACCTAGGATAAACACTTTCAAAGTACACTCTTCCACTTTGCACTCATCACAGCATGAGCTTGCTGTGTGAGAAATGACAAGGATATCTCTTGTACTGTGTTTTTTATTAACACATAATCTATGAATATAAGAATGTAATAGGTGCTTTCTGTGATTGAAAGTATCTTGGAGCTTAAATTGTTACTAGGTAATTATGTTTTAATTTTAAAACATTTTGATAGGCATTTGGCATGCCCAGGACACATGGTAAAGGATATTTATCTAAGGTGATACCCTCATAACCTCTTCTTGGTCACCATCTCTGCTGTCTCATTCACATAGGAAGCCCTGGACCTAGAATCTGCCAAGTTGAGGGATCATGAACAAATTACCTGGTAATATTTTAGAGAAGATATCATGGGGGAATGTATAACTCCGATTCAAAGTTAATCGAACCTGATCCCACTCTGAAGTGCATCAGGAATGTGTCCTGAGCACACACCACTCACACATAGCTGAGCTAGGCATCATGGATGGCTTTGAGAAATTCACAAGCTCCAAATTTTCATACCATGGTTTATCACACAGCATGAGTAAGAGATTCAGAAATGAAATTGAGGATCGGTTTAACTTACCCTCCCACTTATTTGAAAATCAAACAAATATAACAACTATCAGATACTAAAGGGAGATATTCTCCTTGTCAGTTCTGGAAAAAGGCTTCTAAATAAATGAAGAAAATAGCTGACAAGCAACATCCTGAAATGACCTCAGATATTCATTGATTAAAACAAAAAATTATACAAGTGGCCTCAGAAATGACTCTACAGGGCACTTTCTGCTCTTGCAGAGAACCCAAGTTCCATCACTAACATCCATAGCAGGTGCTGAACAATCACTCTAGCTCCGGGGGTCCAACATGTTCTTCTGACCCACACAAGAACCAACACACACACACACACACACACACACACACACACACACAGTGACACACATGGACACATAACAATAAAAATGTTTTTTCCTTAATTTAAAAATCTTAAAAGTCTGATCTTTTCTACTGAAGCACTGCCAATATCAAAGTGAGAGTGGGAATTTTTAATGTTCTGCATTCAAGATATAAATCTTTTGAAAAATCAGAATTTTTAATGTGCGTGGAATAGGATTTCCAGGGAAATTATATGGCAGGAAATGCAAAGTTACACTGGAGTAAATATAAAGGCCAAGGGAACCAGAAATAAAAGTTTAAAGTACATATTATCAAACTTTAAATAGGTCTTTCTCTGCCCCAGCTAAATTACAATTCTTGATGCTGTTTGCACCTCATAGCCATTGAAAGTGTATGTGATTTAACAGCCCTCCTCAATAAGCCGTCTTTAAAATACCTTCCATGCGTTACCTATCTGTAAATCTGCTTTCCATGCAGAATGTGGCAGCATTATGGAAATTTGTTAGTTTAGGGAAGATTGTGTGTACCATAGGCAAGTCCATCTGCACTCTGTGGGATTATACCAAACATTGGAAGCAATCTCTCACCACTTATAACACTGCAAAATGCATAATTAAGATTAAGGGTTCACACTAACCTTTATTACGGATGGTGTGTTTCAGATTTGGAAGGGAGGTAAAACAGAAGTTGAACGGTAGGGTATCATACTAAGATGACATCTTGTAAATTACAGGAAGTTGATTTGGTTTCCTAAATTCAGATTGAACATATTTGTGAGATTAGCAGATAACCATGTGCTCACTGAAGTGATACAGAGAATTTCTCACTCAGAAGTTGAAACTATGCACGTGTATTTGGTTTAAATATTTCATTCTAAATCTGAAGCAAAGCAAAGGAATTCTGACAACAGAATACATATCAAGTTCATTCCAATTTCTGTCTAACCCACTGTATCTGATATGTATGTGAGTTTTACTAGTCTCCAAACAAATTTAAGTGAGATGGACCATCAAGCAGATCCACAAAGCTACACAAAATAATGAAGAATATGTATAACTATGCCGTACATTCAAGTAGGTTCTCTGTGAAGCCAAGCACTTAAAAACCTGCTGGGATTTGAAATGTGAATCAGTTTGGAAGCTTTGCCATGAGTTAGAAATATCAGAGTCTTCCTGGCATTCACAAACCACATACTGGCTTGATTGATTTTTGTCACATTTTAGATTAATGCTAGTTCAAAATTACACACAGACATTCCTTGGAACAATCAGTGTTCTTTAGAGCTTATCAATACAAAAAATAATTTAGAAAATGTGAATTTGAATAGGTTTCCCTCAGAAATTTCAACAAGCTAAAGCTTTTTCATGTTTGAGTTAGTGTTTTGGAGATAAAAATTAAATATGAAAGTTTGCAGTAACTATATAGCCGTTATTAGATTTTTTTCCTAAACTTGTACATAACTAGTTATTTTATATGTTTTATTTTTGATATTATAATATAATCACATCATTTTCCCTTTCCTTTCCACTCTTCAAAATCTCCCATCTCCTTGGCTCTCTTTCATAAAATGGCCTCTATTTTTATTAATTGTTGTTACACACCTGCACACCCCTGTACTCCTAAATGCAGAAATGTAGCCTGTTGAGCCTGTATAATGCTACTTGTATGTATGTTTTTAAGGCTGACTATATGGGTACTGGAAAACCAATTAATGTGCTCTTCTATGAAGAATACTATTTCTTCTTCTTTCAGCATAATTCCTAAATATAATCTAAATATCTGTCCTAATACTCACAGGTAAAGTTAGCATTTACCTATCAAGGGAACTTCTCTTTGCGGTAGATGAAGGCCATGATAGAAATATACAACCAAAACAATACAAAGTTACAGATCCTAGCCCAAGGGACCTATCTGTAGAATAAATCCCACGCCTGAGGCTCATCTCTACTGCCTCAGGGGGGTTGAAAAGTTATAAGAGACAGAGAGTCAGAGAGTTTGCTGTGAAGCTGTAGCTTGTTAGAATATTAGAAGCTACATCCAAAAGGTCTCACCTACATGACTGCTCAAATATCAGCTGAACAAGGACAGTAAAATAGACATCAATGTGAAGAGATGAAAGTCCAAGATCACTCAACCCTACACAAAGGACTATTGTTACTTAATTTTAAATAATATTTTGGGCAACTAAAATAGAAGTAAGCAAATTTATAAAGCTTAGAAATGAAGCTCTTATCTGAGGCATGATTCTCAGTTTTAGATTAAGATGAAGCAAAATTATTAAGATTTTCCATGCAGAATCACATTTTATTATGTAAGGGTAAAGAAGAAAAATGCCAGTGAGTGTTTAAAGATAAAACACCAATTCTTGAAATACCCATTGAATTAAGTGGGAAACCGTTCCATCCTTACTGTTCTGGTCATTATCTAGGACAGATCCATGGCAGCATGGCCTGTGGGAACACAAGGATGGTGTATGGCAGGTACCAAATACCAAAAATAGACATGGTGGATCCCTAAACCACTCTGAAGTCTTGCAGTCTCTTGCAAAGAAGGTAGCCCATGTTTGGCTATCTTCATGCCCACAGAAGAAATGTCCCATGAATACAGTCACTGTACAGACAAGCTCTAGCAGATCCACCAAAAGTTACAATTGTACAAAGACCATGAAAAACATGAGCCGGGCCTCTGAATTCAAATGAAAACCAAGCCAAAAGTTCTACAGAAAACAAGAGAATCTTCTTTTCTTTTTCTTTCCAATGGCTGATTCCATCAGCATCCATTTACAAAAAAAATCTATCTTTTTATTCTTATAATAAAATCACTTACACTGAGAAAACAATGGGAAATTTGTCAACTTCAAAAGTCTTAAAGATGATACAGATAATCATATTTATAACATAAATAGCATACTTTAGGCATTTACATATTTTCTGCTCACAACATTTAAACATCTTTCCAACTAACACAATGATGTCATAAACATTTTTCTGCTTGCTCTGAGTAAAGAAGGAATTCTTTTTCCTCATGAGCCCTTCAGTTTTTACTAAACACGGCTATGCTAACGAAACATTGAAATGTGAAAAACCTAAGTGCAGCACTCATAATCATCCAGGTGTACCACAGTCTCGGCATGAAATTCACATCTAAGCTACAATGTCTTCCTCACGGTCTATATTTAATTAGGGAGGTTTCATCAATGAAACAAAAGATGAAAGATGAGCTAGTCCCAAACTCAATTTCAGGGACAGTAGAGCTGTCCTGCCTGATTCCAATCCTTGAATTGAATATAAAAAGAATTTTAACTTGTAGATAAATATATGTAAATATACTTCATTCTTCTCCAAAGTAATCCATGCATATATAGTCTTTCTGAAGTAAAATAATTAAATCTACTATAGTATAGGGAAGAAAGTAGAAAGATGCACAAACAGTTACTGCTTACAAATATTAAACCATCAGTTTTAAAACCAATGATACTAGTTTTATAAAGTATTGTGAAAATTCCTTCTTAAAAGGCTCAGGGCTCATCAAGGAAGAGGAGGCAGAAATGTGGTTTGCCGCTAGAGGTAGTAGACATCTTCACTGAAACTGTATTTGCAGCTATGACTCATGCTGCATACACAAACCTACAGTTTCTGTGACCACATGGATAGCACACACACACACACACACACACACACACACAAAGACCAAACTAGGTAGAATCTCAGAATGGACTTGGGAGGGGACATGATGTTCCACTGCTGGTTGAAGAGCTATTGGCAATGGAGTTTAGAGGAAGGAGAGTTCGTTCTTCAGGGATGAAGGTCCTTAGAAATGCACCAGGTGATGGTGGAGACCCTTTGTCCATTTGATGATCAGTGCCTATGCACACATAGCCAGTAGTAAATTGACTCAGTAAGTTTGAAAAATGCAAGTGAGAAGAAAAATGTAATGAGGGAGTAAGAAACAAAGTAGAAGTAATTTCAGGCAGGAATCTAAATCTTAGGCTAGAACAAAGCAGTAGGCTTCAGACATGAAAATGATTCTGGACTATGTCAGGGAAGTAGGCTCAGATATTTTGGTCATCCTGAGAAGCTCTTAGAAACAGTGATCACAAGACTATGTTTATTGCCTTGCTTGTTCTTTGACTATTTGTTTATTGTCTAGCTCGGTCCTTGATTATTTGCATCTATTGTACTGCTAATTCCTCAGCTAGAACTGACTTTAACACTTGCATGTAATTAAAATGGTATAAAAGCAGATTGGGAAAAAAAGAAAAAACAAGAGAGAGAGGAGAGAGAGAGAGAGAGAGAGAGAGAGAGAGAGAGAGAGAGAGAGAGAAATTGGAGGGGGTATATTTGATCAAAACATTACATGCATGTGTGAAATTTTCACACAGTAAAAAAGTATCTTAATATACCTAAGATTCAGTGCTGATATGGAAAAGAAGAAAAGAAAAGTCTATTGTCAAATTTGTGTTCTACTCTGAATGAGTCTTTATTGTTAAAATGAGAACAGCTGTTTGCCTTAAAGTTAACTAAATAATAAAGAAGGCCCAAGTGGGGAACATTTGAATCTGACTGAGAAGAGGAAATAGAATAGACTTGGGGATGAATGGATGAAGGGAGGCAACTGGGTAGGGGAGGGGGAGGGCAACAGGGGGATTAAGTGGGGTTGAGGACAAAGGGGTAGAATTCAAATTGATGGAAGGATATCTGTGACAAGCTAGAAACTTAACAGAATTGGAAACTCCCAGGAATCTATAAAGGTGGGTCTAGCTAAGACTGCTAGCGATGGGAGATACAGAATCTGAAAATGCCATCTCCTTTAACACAAAAGACTTCCAATGAAAAGACTGGGATATGATCCCAGCCCCCAAACTTTCTCCTACCTACAAGGAGTGCAGGGGTAAAGAAAGAGCAGAAATCGAGGCAATGGCCAACCAATGACTTGCTCAGCTTGAACCACATGCCATGAGAGACCCCACTCCTGACACTATTAATGATATTCTGCTATACTTGCAGGCCAAAGCCTAGCATAACTGTCATCTGAGAGGCTTCATCCAGCAACTGATGGAAACGGATGCAGAGACCCACAGCCAAACATTTTACAGAGCCTGCGGAATCCAGTGGAAGTGAGGAGGAAAGCTTAAAGGAACCAGAGAGGTCAGGACACCACAGAGAACATACAGAATCAACTAATCTGGGCCCATAGGGACTCACAAAGACTGAATGTCCAGAGAGCATGCATGGGATGGATAGACTAAGCCTTCTGCACATATGTAACGGTTGTGCAGCTAGGTCTTCAAGTGGGACTCCTAACAGCAGGAACAGGTGATGGCTGACTCTGTTCCCTACCTTTGGATCCTTTTCCCCTAACTGGCCTGCCTTGTCTGGCCACAATAGAAGACACTCCTAGTGCTACAGCAACTTGATATGCCAAGGGCAGTTGATACCTATGGGAGCCCTCCCCTTTCTGAGGAGAAAGGGAGGACTGGAGCATGGAGAATGTGGGGTGATAAGGAGGGACTAGGAGGAGAAGAGGGAAGGGAAGCTGAGATCTGGATGTGAAGTAAATAAATGAATTAGTAAACAAAAAGAATATTTATTCTTAAATTTAAGTAAATAAGTTTATTTGGGTGATCTATTTACATAATACAAATACTTTATAAGTATTTAAAATAAATCAGCCAGATTTATTAATAAGTGAAGAAAAAGCAGTGTGCTTTGAGTCTATTACTTACATACTATTTTATTTCATTGTATTATTTTTCTAGCTCTCTAGACTACTCTGGTTTAGGATTCAATATATAATCCACACTGGCATCAAATTCATTATAATCCTCTAGCTTCAGTCTCCAAAGTACTGGGACTAGGGCATGAGGAACTACATTCCACCCAGCCTCCAAAGTACTGGGACTAGGGCATGAACAACCACATCCCACTCAGCATCCAAAGTACTGGGATTAGGGCATGAGCAACCATGTTCCACTATTTGAGATTTTTCAAATTCCAAGAAAGCAGAAAGCTATATTTGAATTACTGAAAAAATAAAGGGAAACATTTTAATTTGTAAATATATATAAATACACACACACACACACACACATATATGTGTGTGTGTGTGTGTGTGTGTGTGTAAATATGACTTAGCAGTACCAAGTAAATCTCAAGGCAAGCTATATATGGATAATATGTGGCCAAAGTTTTTAAGTTTTTATTCAAATGTACAGTAAGATCTATGTGATTAAAATGTGTCTTTATACAACTATGTCTTTTGGGTCTCAGTACATTGGCTATCATTTTCTAAAAATACCTTTCTAATTTTTGGAAATATAGCATAATTAAAGCAAAAATATAAAAAAACATTAGCCCTCAGACAAATGATGTCATTAATGATTTATCTGCTCCCAACTCCTGTGACCTATTTTAGCTGTAAGTTGGGTTGGATCCATGTGACAGAAATCCTGATACTCTTGGGTATGTCTAAGGAAAATAAAAATTCACAGTATTACTTGCAAATACAAGAAAATGAATTTTATTACCAGTATTTAGTCATAGAAGCAAAACTTTCTTACATGCTGAGTATCACAGAGTCACCAACCAACTGGTGAATGACCCGCACTAGTGCACCTAATGCTTGATCTTACAGTTGCATTAAAGCAAAGCTGCCATTCATGAACCTTTGCTCTTTATCCATTGACCTAATTGTTGACTGGTACTCAGGGCAGAGATCTGAATCATGCTCCCCCTTTGTTCTGCTCCTCAAATGGGCACCCAACTAGTACTATTATAATAGAAAAATAAACATAAACTTTCTTCACTAATATCTGCTCTTCCATTTCTATTCCTCCTCTAGAGGGTACTGTGCCAGTGGATTTCCAGCTGGGCTCCTGTCATGCACTGGGACTGATGCTATAGTCGCTCTTCTCTCACCTGCCTACTTTCTGGAAGCACACTGCAGACACTTCCCTGAAACGTTATTTTGAGAGTATCTTTGTTATGTGCAAGAAGGATGTGTTCTAGTATTCTGTTAAATGAAACCTCCCTCTAGTATTCTGTTAAATGAAACCTTCCTCTAGTATTCAAAGAAAATTCAACTCATCTCAGAACTACCTTCCCACTATTCTTGACGGCCCTGCCCATAGAATGTCTCCTCAACTCAGGAGAGCATGCCATTGAACACAAGTGCTTTGTGCCCTGTTGTTCTGTCTGGTTACAACAGATTACAGAAGAATGTCTTCCGTGTGGACTTTAGAAACAACCATATTTCACAGGTAAGTGCCAAGCTAACCCCTCAGCTTTCTGCTGGAGGATGCTTTTCTCCCATCATTTTGTATTACAACAAAGGGTGTTCTGCATCTCCCTATGGCAGTTAGCATCTACTACAATGAAGTGCATCTTTACACATCCTGTTAGAAGGATTGGATAATACAGTCCAATAAATAGATTATATACCCTTTTGCATTTTTTCTCTGTAGAGGCAATCCACAGATAAAATTTGGGGCAAATACTTCAATATATAACATCCATTTGTAAATTATATGTGTTCTACATAACAACAAAATGTTATTATGAAGAAAGCATTATTAATGTGCAGATAGAGAAAATTTGGAAAATAATTAAAAAGGATAGAAATAAAACTTTTAATAATTTATTTTTATTGCTATAAAGTCATCTGATTTTTTAGACAACTAATGACTTAGTGGTATAAAAATTTAAATGACTTTCAAGGTCTTAATCAACTTATAAGCCGTATACAAAGATTTTGTACAAAATACATAAAAAATGATTTGAAAAATGCAAAATAAAGTCCTGATTTTAATTCTTGAGCTCCCTATTAACCTTAAAACAGTAGGGCTTATACACAACTGTTATTTCATGAATATGCTTTTAAATGAGTAAAAATTAGGAGTTTGCTTAAATGTTTTCCCAAAGGCTAATTAGTTATGTTGCTTAGACATTTTAGTAGTTTTTCCCTAGTTGACATGTACTTTTATATCCTTCTCCAAAGTTTACAACTTATATCAGAGGAGTTATGTAAGAGAGCATCATTTCTCAGTTGGCTCCTCTATGTCAATTGCCTATGCTCCAGGAGCTACGCTTGATACCAATGAGATAGCAGTGAACTGTAATTTCTATTCTTAGTAGGTTTATCTCTCTGTAGGAAAGAATATGATAGAAAAGGAAACATAAACTTTGTGAGAAAACTTCAAATCATTTGAAAACTGTAGGGAAGGAATGGGCCATTAACAAAGTAAGTATAGAAAAATAACCACTTTGGGGAACAGAGTAATTAAGCTGCCTTGCAAAAAACAGTAGAGGGGGGTGGGAGGAGGAAGGGAGAGAGAGAGAGAGAGAGAGAGAGAGAGAGAGAACTTGAATAAGTACAATGGAATGAGAGAGAGAGAGACAGAGACAGAGACAGAGACAGAGACAGAGAGATAGTTTGAATAAGTACAATGGAATTAAGGAAATGGGGAGATTTTCAATGGGAAGCTAATATAGTAATACACCAAGGTTTCGTGAGCAAGAGAAGGCAACATAAATTTTCTTCGAAGAGCTTCAGAATCAGATAGATTGGGCTCCAGTACTAGTTTCTATAAGTATGATGACTTCACAAAAGTTATCTACATACAAAAGGTTAATTGAAACCTTTTTATCATCTGTGTGTGCAATCAACTTCAGCTTAATAAGATAACCTAATAAAAGTAAGAATATAAAGTGTATCACTGTGTAATATTGCTTGTAGTAAAGGGCCACTAGCCAAAAGTTTTAGAAAGAGTATAAACAAATTAATAATACCTGTCTAGAAAGCCATACTTTGATATCTCTGTAGTTTAGTAACTGATATGATCCTGAAAACTCTTCATATAAATAAAAGATATTTACTCCTGGGGACCATGAAGCTTCTCACTCAGAGGCATGTCGAAGATACATGGAATTTGTGATGATCCTTAGTCCTCAGAGTGATATCTTTTGGTCCAAAAAATAGACAGGCTCATGGATGCCACTGAGCAGAGACCCTGGTTACTGAAATCCATGATCACTATCCTTTGTTTTTATTATCTTAGAATCAGTGTAGCATATGGTAGATTTCTTTAGTCTAGACATTTGGCCCCTGATGGCCACGGTGACTGAACCTGCTTCCTTACCTGTTAAGTAGGGATAATGGTTAACACTGGCTTACCTTAAGGATTACATAGATATATAATTTTGTCATAGTACTCTAGTTGAGCATGAACATCAAACAGTGGTGGAACTGAGTTATTTTTAACATTCACCTTACTATTCACACGAAGAAACCATAAGCTGTCTTACTTGGTTGAAATTGCTTGAGAATATCAGTGTAAAGATATAAGCCTCCTTTAGTATCCTAGTTAAGGTCTATATTGTGTGGTACTTTTGATGCACTTGAGACAGCCCAAGTTCCTTTATGCAATCTATGACATGGATTGCACAGAGGTAACTAAAAGCTTTAATCGTTCTTGCTGGCAAACTTTAAATTGACCTCAAAATGAGAAACTGGTGAGACGGTCATCTATTTTACTCTTTCTCATCATTTCATACCTCCCTGATTATCAGTCCATTAATCCACGTAAACTGCATCCAAACCTCTACTTCATACCCATCACCCTCACCACCACTCACCCCCACTATTACTAGAGGAGTGGCAACTGTCTTTCCCCATCTCACCATCAGCACGAACAACCCCAACTCACTCATCCTTCGGACTCAGCAGCTTTTAACTTCTTTACACAGAAAATGACAGAGCTGTGATTACGTTCCCAAGCATCTAAATAACCAAATCTAACCATCTAGTTATTTTATGAATAAAAAAAAAATTGAATTCAATCTGGTTTGTTCAGATGTCAGCAGAAATGTTCCTGTGAATGTAGCATCTATTGCAGCTGAAGAAGTCTTTAAGACCATCGACGTATTATAATAATGTGCCTGCAAAGAAATTGTAAGAGGAAAAAAATATGTTCGTATTAGAGATGAAAATGTACTGAAGTGAAGGGTTCTTTACAACTTAAAAAACTACATCAGCACCTCTGTGTACTGCTCTTGTTCTGGAGGCTGTGAGTAGTGCTTGGCTCTACTGCGCCTCAGGAGATGACAGACTAACTGAACATCATTAAGAGAATGTTTTCAGAGGAAATTTTAATTTCTCTGAAAGATATCTGAAGTAGGAGCAGAGAGAAAAAAATGACTGGGACAGGGATGAAGTGGAGGTGAAGGATGAGAGAGAGGGAAGAGAGGACTAATGTATCACATAATGGCTTTGGGTACTGCAAACCCAGGTACGTATGAACCAAGTATAGGTTAGTGTAAAGTGAGAACTGGAGAGGAGGGAAAAGCCATCTTGTGAGCAAGTGACTTGAACACTGAGAAATGACTTTTTTTTTTTATAGATATGTCTCTATATGTCTTCATGGAGGCGAGAGCATGTGTATGCAGAACAGAAGCTGACACTGGATATCCTCTGTTGCTTTCCGTCTTATTGAATGAGACAGGGTCTCTCAACTGAAACCAAAACTTAGTAACTCTGATACTATAGCTTGCTCAGAGACACCCACACTCTACTTCCAGAGACCTATGATTAGATATAAACTGCCACATCTACCTAGCATTTATAGAGGTGGTAGAGATTCAAACTCAGATCTTCATATTAGAATGACTAGCACTTTATTGACTGAGCCATCTCCTCAGAACAAGTACATCCCCAGACACATGTTTCCCACACATTGTAATGTTCCTGCCTTAAGAAAAGATTTCTGATATTAACTTATCTTTGTGACTAATATACAATGAAAGCAGTTTCATGTGTTTATGAAGATCTGAATGTAGAAAAATACTAATTCAAAACTATAAAATTTATTAACAAATATTTCTTTAATCTTCATTACATTCTTAGATTTTGATAATCTCATTTCTACATGTATTTACACACATGTCCTATGAAGCCTAATTGTAAGGGTTTAAGTGAGTGAGATGTTGGGTGTATCAGTTGGAGACATAATTATACTAGGACAATATATCTGCTATTCTGGACTTGCGTTTATAATGTTTGTATCCTACCCATTAATTTCTTGGCAATTGAAACTCCACATGGAATCTCTTGGCTTCTCAAGTTTTCAACACGTGACTTTCAAGGGCAGATTGAGCTTTAAATTCATTGTTGCTTGTTGGAGGTAGAAACAGAACACTGAATATATTCTATAAGTCTGATTGAAGCATTTTTCATACTACTATTTATGCTAAATAGAAATGTTTAGGAAGACAAAAGTTATTTGTCTGGAAAGCAACATTACTGCGTAATGCCATGTACATAAATGTATTTAAACCATATAACACTGTTTGGTTAATAGACATAAACATGAACAGACGAAAACAAGTTGCTTGATTTGGAAGAGCTGAAGTATTGTTTCCATATAAAACACCCCGCCATGAGCTTCAGCTGGCAGCCATATAAGATTATTATAGAAATCCCAAAACATGACGTCTTCAGAACCATGTTTTTTTGAAAAGGGCTGGATGACCTCAGCATGGAAAATGTGGGGAGCCCTGCAGATAACGAAGAGAAAATTATAATGTACCAAGGTGTCAAGAACCTGGGTCCTTGGACTGTAAAATGACTGCTTGATCATCCTTGCTGTCAGGCTGACCCAAAAGCAGAGGTTTTGATGCAATGCTATTTCATAACAGTGAAAACCAGACACATCAAAACATTAATTACACATCCATCCTCTCTATTTTATAATATTAATTTTGTTAGAACAAATGATGTAAGCTGTGTGAAGAGCTTTTGGGCATTTAAGAATAAAGCTTTAGGCATTTAATTTTGAGATTATTGTGGCTGTAAATTTCCCACTGGGCCCAGTCCAAATACACATTTTAACATTATATTATACTTGAAAGATAATATCTTAGGGTTACAATTTCTGTGATGAAACACTGTGACTAAAAGCAACTTTGGGATGAAAGAGTTCATTTCGCTCACACTTTCACGTAACTGTTCATCATCAGAAGCAGTGAGGGCAGAAACTCACGCAGGAACCTGGAGACAGGAGCTGATGCAGAGGTCAGGGAGGTATGTTGCTTAATGTCTTATTCTCCAAGGCTTTCTCTGCTTGCTTTCTATGAGAACCCAGGGTGACCAGCCTACGGATGGCACTACCCACAACAGGCTGAACCCTCCCATTTCAACCACAATTCAAGAAAATGTCTCACCGGCTTGCCTATAGCTCAATTTGTGGAGACACTTTTATCAATTGAGGCGCCCTCTTCTCTGATGACTAGTTTGTGTCAAGCTGATATAAAACTAGCCAGCACAGAGTATGTAGTCACAGAAAGCTATACCTAAAAGTATTGGAATTTTTGACATTATTTTAATAATGAGCTCGCTGAGTCTGGTTTTGTTTTTGTCTAGTGCATGTGTACATATGTGTGTGTTTGTAGGTGTCTATATGTGTTTGTGGCTATGTATATGTGTGTATATGGGTGCACAATTATATGAGGAGGCAAAACTTGATGATGTTGGGTGTTTCCTGTGTTTTCCTTGATATTATATTTTGAGACAAATTCTCTCACTGAATCTGGAGCTCATGGATTGACAGTACCTGCAAGAGTGCCAGGGCATGCATATATATATATATATATATATATCCCAGACAACATTTATAAATATATACCAGATAACTTGGTAAAACAAAATTAATGGTCCTCACAAAATTGACACAAAATATTATTTGTGTTATAAATAGTTGTATTTTTTAATACAAAATCTTTTTATAATCAAAACATTTAAAAACAGGTTAAGCATAATCTCTTCAAAATCAGTATACAAAGACTCTGAAGGGGTTTATGAATATAGCTCACTATCCAAAATCTGCCTCTGGTTTCCTACAAGAATTTATCTTGTGGGGTTTCTATTTTATTAAAATTAAAGTCCTCATTCCCAAGATTTCAGAGATAAAATGCTAGGTATTGACCCATTTTTAGTTATAATTTAAGATCCAGTTTTTAATCTCATGAAGAATATTGTCAGTATCCAAATACTTGTGTACAGCTGGTGGCTGCCATTTTGGACAACACATAATAGAACATTGCGCTTTCACAGGACGCTTTTTTGAAAAGTGATGGATTTTAGTAACCGTTGATGTCAATCCAATTTATATTATTGCATTTTAGGTTTTAAAATATAGTCCCAA
This sequence comes from Grammomys surdaster, assembly GCF_004785775.1. Classification (NCBI taxonomy): domain Eukaryota; kingdom Metazoa; phylum Chordata; class Mammalia; order Rodentia; family Muridae; genus Grammomys; species Grammomys surdaster. The sequence goes on along the minus strand of NW_021604565.1, from coordinate 17,631,152 downwards.
CTATTCAGAAAATCAGTTGAAAACGGTAAATGCTAAAGTCTGTATTTGTACAAATTTTATAGCAAGAGTATAAATGACAAAGTTATTATTAAGTAATGAAATAATTCTTGGGACTACATAACCTTTTAAATATTGGCTTCATCGATAAGAAAGCACGAATCTGTCTTTCTGGCTCCAGCGGGCATGTTTCTATGCTGGTGCAGCTGACAGCTTCTGATTTCATTTCTAGACTAAGATTAAAATTTGTCATTAACTATTGGAAGTAAGGAGCAGAGTTTTGTACTCTGTCTGTTAAATCAATTCTGCTAACCCAATTTACAGATGAAAAACTACAGATGCATGATTAGCATCAGGCGCAGTGACTCACACCTATGATCTTTGCATCAGGGAGCCTAGCTGGAAGATGGCCAGGCGTTCTCAGGCTAGACTAGGCGTGAGATCCTGTCTGAACAAACAAAACCAACCAAACACAAAAGAGAAATAGTCAACAAGAAATGGTACCTCCATGGCAACATTCAGATTTCATCATACTGAGAACACAACTGGCCACGTTTCATTTAGAAGTAAGCTTTGCTTTCAGATATCCTAAAATTTCAGCGTAATGAACTGTGAACATTGAGATGGCCTAACACAGCTGCTTATTAATTTCAACCAAATTGCAGTGCTCTCTTTTGGCTCCTCGCCATCACTCTCCCATCACCCAGGTTTGGGATTTACAAAACTGTGACCGTATCTGTAAAAATACCCAACCCAGTAAAACCTAGTCTCTCAAGGTGAAAAGTATACTGATGAACCAAAAATTATTCATTTTCCTTTTAAAAATGTACATGACTGTGTTTTCATGGCAAAATTCAATCGATAACATAGTCACCCCCCATTGTTTTCTCAAGTCAAGTGAATGACAGTAGGAGAAAGTGCTACCCTTAATAACTAAGTAAAGTGGTTTCTGTTAACCAGAGTCACTTAGTTATTATGGAACCTGGTGAAAACATGTGAATATACATCCCTGCCTATCCATCTGCCTATGCATCTATATTTCCATCAATATAGTCTATGTGGTGTTTTATGAATATTCTTTAGTTTTATCATGGTGTCCTCTTGGTGTTTTCTGTTCTTTATAATAGCAAGCCCAGAAAGGTTAACTGATTCATTCACTCATCCTTTCAATATTTCACAGATCTGTGACTGAAATCTGTTAAATATCTTGGCTAAAAACAACATGCAGTCTTTGGTCATGATGAGAGAACATTATAGTTGACTGAATTTATTGAATAAAATTAATGAAGATAGATACTGATTATCCCAGAATGTTGAAGAGAAGGCTCCTAATTCAACTTCTTGATGACGGTTAATTCAAGGTTTACTCATATGTTTCTTATATAGATGCTGAACAAGAAGCAGCAGCAGTGGGAGGAGGCTTTGGTCATTTTTGTTAGACAGGATATCCTAAGATAGGTCAAAAAAGCAAAATAAATAAATAAATAAATAAATAAATAAATAAATAAATGCTTTTGATAAAAGTTTTTTTCTTTTTAGTGTAAAGCCTGATAACTCCCCTCTCTCCTACACTCCCATGAAGTGTGTGTGTGACTGTGTGTGTATGTTTCTCTATGTGTGTGTGTGTGTGTGTGTGTGTGTGTGTTCATCAGAGTTAGCATTCACTCTAATATGCCAAATGTGAGGGTGGATGTCTGAATGTTCAGATCACAATTTATATAATGTATAGATGGGCAAATGCTGTAAGGAAGAGCCCTATAGTTAACTATTCATTGGATAATTTCTCCACACTGTTTCTAAATTTTTGATATCACATGACTATTTGAATCGTGACAGTCACTGTACATGTATAAAACAATTTCCTATGTTGAAACAGATCTTCATGGGCATCAGAAAACTGTTCTTCTTGAGTGAATCACTAAGGGATACATGGACCTGTTTTAGAAATTTTTAGTTTGTACTACCTGGACTTGAGACTGATTTGTGGATCAAAAGATCTTAGCAAAAGAAAATCGAAGACCTTTAAAAGAAAATTCAATTAATAGTGATAGAGACCAGACATTGTGGTACATGACATTTAATCCCAGCACTCAGGAGGCAGAGGAGGGCAGATCTCTGTCAGTTTGAGGCTAGTGAGTTCCAGGCCAACCAGACCTACATAGTGAGACCCTCTCTGCATAGAGTGGTACGAAGAGGAGAGGGACAGAGAGGACATGCTAGGAAGATAACTCAGTGGCTAAGATCTCTTGTAGATTCTTCAAACCCACATGAAATAAACTGTGCACACATGCGGGCATGCTTCTGTAACTCCTGTTTTGTGTGGGATAGTGACAGGAGGGTTACTGGACTTTATTGACCTGCTAGATTATTAAAAATGATAAGCTCTAGTTTCAGCAACCTTGTGTCAAAGGAATTAGACAAATGTGGTAGAACAGGTGACCTGGGACCCTGCACTGGCCTCCACACTTGCTCTCACACAGACATGTATGACTGCACATGGGCACAAATCACACACAACACACACATGCATGCATGCACGCATGCACTCCTACACACTGAACATGACTACACCCTCACACAATTGATACAAAGTTGTAGTTATGAAAATTGATACTCATCCTTAGGAAGACAGGCTGACACAAATAACGTGTTGATATTTACTTTGTTTTATACCATTCTCATTATCTTTACTTAAATAATTGGAAAAGGAGTAATTCAACAGACTTCCTAGGTGAAAACATGGAGCCAAATATACTATGCAATTCAGTCTACCTCGTTAAGAATTTGAAATGATTGTCAATAAAAAGTCCAAATTACCAAATAGTTACTATGCATATCGTAAAAAGTTCTCATACAGACAACATAATCATAAGAAAATTCTGGTACATAACTGCTATTATGAATATTTAGCATGGGAGAATGACAAACTCTATAACCAAGTAATCTTCAATCTCAAAGTTACATAATTTACTTATACATGAAAGCTGGTTCAAAATGTGAACCTGTGTAGCTAGATATTAAAGTGTCTTTTTATAAATAGCACAGGCAACAACTCTAATGCCTACAAGCACCAGGTAGGGTATATCAACGTGCATATCAGGCCAGACAGCAACTGAAATAACTACACAGCATACCCTTGTCTAAATAGGAACTGGCTCTTCCATGAGTCTTTGCTGCCATGTATAAATAGAGATGAATCTGAAAAAATCTTTCTAAGAAAACCTGTAACATCTGATTCATCAATGATGCTAATAATTAAAATTTAAGTACAATATCTTTGCAGATGGCATTGTCTGAAGAGCATCCCCTGATGATGTGCTCATGACAATGAGAGCAGAAAGATATCCACTTTTGTAAGTAAGAATGTTAGCAGTCAAATGGAGTAATTCATGTGCTAAAGATCATGTGGGCTAGCAAAGCAACGGTGCTGTGATTTGAACTCTCCAATTGTTCTTCATACTCTCATTGTTATAACTATACTGTATATGTCTAGAAGTTAAAGAGAAATACAATTCTGTCATCATACAATGTGTTTCTATTCTCTTGCATAATTCTGTCCCAGCCAATGAAACAGCACCAGACTTGCTTTTGAGCCACAGTCATGACCGGGGTAGGGGGGCTGCATCAGGCACTAGTTCATGTGAGTGGAAATCACAGTATACTTTCCAGTAGGATAAAAGGGTAAATTGGGGGATAAGAATGGGTACTTTGCCTTTTAAATTTCCATATTCTAATTCTGTTAGTTATCAGACTTAGCGCACAGCAGCTTATCTGACAAGAAACTGCCCTTTTGGGCATGCTTTAAACAAGAGATGTCTGATTTCCTCATATGTGGGTCCAGATGGTCCTTTTTGCTCTATGTTGAAACCAGGAGGCAGAAAGGCCATTTCTAAATCAGAAACAATGAAAGTAATACAGGATGGAGACGGGTAAGACTGGCCAATGTAATGTTCTCAATCAGATTATACTTTAAAGCTAATTCCCTGTTCCTGACATGAGCAACTGACAAAGAGTAGAAAGAGGCACGATTTAATAGTGATTTTGCTAGAGGAGCTATTACATGTAACTACCAGACACTAGATAGATGCTACGGCCAGGCAGACTCTGTGATTAAATATAGAAAAGCAACGAGATGGCTAACAGAATGAACCAAACAGGAGGCTAATGCTCTACTTGAAAAATACAATTTCTTTCTTCCAATTTAGAATTAATTCCACACCAAACTTTTGGACCTTTTATATAGGAATTACATGGCAATTAAGGCAGAATATGAGAGGAAGAAAAAGTTATATATATAAAAATATAACTGGGGAAAAGAAAAAAAACGAGAGTAAGCAGTCCAGGCGGGGTGGATCACATGAACTTCAGAGTAAATACTTAAACAAAAGTTTCCTAAAACTCTCAATTTACAAAAGCTTTTTGTGAGCAGCTTCAAATTACAACATCCGCTACTTGCATAGGATATTATAGAGCCATTTATTATGGTATTCAACAAAAAGAAAGTACCTCAAAAGACATTTTTCTCATTTGGAAGTACAATTACTTTGTAAGTTAAAATTTGGAAAGCATCCCAGTTTTCAGCAGTAAAATGATGTTGCTGCACGTATCACTTCATAGAGGAATGTAGTGCAAGCTAACTCAGTTGACAAGGTCACATTTAGACTTCTTTTTCTTATTTTTTTATATATTATACATATGATATATAATATATTTTATATATATCCAATCCTATTATTCAAAGCCCTGGAAGTTATTATAGAAATCCATGCCTTTACTCAGAATCAAGGTATCTGTGTGATGAACTTTTAGTTAATAAAACAATCCCCCACCTGACATTTAAGAAACAGATCAGAATTATTTATAAAGGTCTAAGTAATGTAAACAAAGCAGAGAGGCTGAGAGACTTGCATGTTGATCTAATTGTTCATAAGTGAAGACTGGGTCTGGTAGAAATGTGTTGGGTTAGAGTGTACACCCTGGCAGGGCCTGGCCACATTCAAAACTTGCCACTACTCAATTTACTGAAGGCAATCAGTCACCTACTAAACTTTCTTGTGCCTCTATTTACCCATCTAAAGATAGCAGTATCTACCTCAGAGTCACCAACCTAGGCCCCATTTGTCAACTATCACAAGCATTACCCATTACTAATTTGCTCTTAAAGAAATGAGCAGTTGGTAAGGAACATGGTTTCATAATATAAGAGAAATGTATTTTCAATAAAAGGCTGAGGACATGACCCACTGATAGAATATATACATGTCCAACGTACACCAAGTTTGACTCTCAGTCTGGTCCTTACTTCCACCAAATAAACATGGTATGTTAGAAAGAAATTAAGCATAAAAATTTTTGTGCTTATACTTGACTTAACCTGTACATCTTTTTTTTGTGAGAAGAAAAATGAAATTACAGAGATATAACAATAACTATGTAAACTGCTTTATATTAAAATATTACAGAATTACTTTCCTGAATTGAAGTCCTTCAATTGCCATTATTTCCCTTTTGGCTATAGGTTCTTGACTCTGGTTTTCAGAATAACTTCATTTGTCTACACTCACTGATGTCACTCCATACTACAGCTGACTCATCTATAGTCTCAGAAATAATTCCCCAAACTTTAGGTATACAGTTGCAACATATCCAGGGTACGAACATATCTTCCTCAGTAGAAGCGAGGCCCTGATAGCTTGGCACATTGGTCTCACAGATACTGCTGCAGTGATTTAATATTGTAGACAGCCATTTCTTTAGACTGATCATGAATTTTTCAGCATCTATTTTCAAAGAACTTCTATGTGCTCCCCTTACGCTCCTCTCAGAGTTGCTCATCTCACTGGACCTCGTGACCTTACTTCACCTTGGCGTCACCATGTTGGGAGTCTTATCTGGTGGAACATATTTGGAATTCATACACATAAGTATATCTTCATTCAGCTTGCTCAGTATGAGTCAAGCATTTGCATTCTGCTCTTTCCTGATACTTGAATATTGAGGTTTATTCTTAACCAGTATCTGGCTCCAGTGGTTTTAGAAACTGCAACTCTTCATTTCCCCTTGTCAAGGAACCTATAATGCAATTCTCTCTGAATTTTATTTCCACCTACTTCTCTTTCTTTCTTCTCTTTTTCTTAGCCAAATAAATAATAGCCTCACAGAAGGACAGTCTATAAGGTCAGTCTCCATTCTCATCACCTACACCAGACACTGACTACTGGTTTGTTTGTTCTTCTATGGCTTCCCCTCCATCTTTATTAGATTATTACATATGGCACACCTTTTAAAAATATGATGTCAAGGTTCGGAAAGGAGAGGCAATGAGGAGAGATGAACAATGCAAACGAATCTATTTTGATTTTCTCTTTACCGCTAAATACAAGACTTGGTCTCCTCTGAGAGATTTATGAGGCTTTCTACCATAAAGGAGGCTGGATTACGGCTATGCTTACTTTATAAAATGAAATTCTGCCATCACAGACAAGGGTTCATGGCTGTAATTATGTCAATGCTCTTCCCAGTCGATGTGTCTTGTACAGCTGAGGCAAACCCCCTCTCTCACAGGCAGGAAGGCCATTTCATAAGAAGTCTAAAAGCTCCCACAACTTTGTGTGACCTTGCATTGAATAACACTGGAAAATTGATTTGGCTCTAGCAATAAAAGACCGTCTGCATTATCTGCATTCTAATTATAATTAATATAACCAGAATAACTGCTGTATTATTTACGATCAGTGCTATGGTGAGCACACTGTAATAATAATCTGCTACATAATTTTTTATTGATCTGATGGCTTTATTGCAGAAAAAAACAAAATGCTACCCCACTGTATAGCTAAAATTGCCTTTCTTGACACTAGTGTTTAGACAGACTTTCATTCAATATTTCTTCAATATCATCAAAATCTTACAGTTTTAATATTTCAGGAAGTGAGATGTTATGAGGAATCTTTCAATTTTCCTTATTGAAAGGAGTTGAGTAAGTGGTATAATTCATCCAGACTAGGTCTTCATCTTTCCCTTATTGAATATTATTAATTCTCAGGCACTGTGGTTGTCACCCATTGATTAACAGAACTGGAATGAGCTTGAGAGAGAAGAGACTCTCAGTTAAAGCCAGGTCATCCTTTTACTTGAACAAAGCCTAGTCCAGGTGAAATCTATTGAGTATAAATGTGGGAAGAGGATGTGTGCATTGTTCTTTGACAGAAAGTTATGTTTTGGGGACATTAGTGGAGGGGCTTTGTAAATAGTCCCATCTCTACCAATCCAGCTGTGTTCCCTACTCTCTTCTGGTTTCAGTGAGGGCAGCTTGTATAGGGTACAGATAAAATTAAAAAGCATTTTCTGTATACAATTTAATAAGAAACACTTGTAGTAAAGTAAATATGAGAATATACACAAGAAATATTTATATTTATCAGAATTATTAAAACTTGGTAATCAATTTTTTTCTGATGTCCAATTGTTGCAAACCTGCAGGAGAATGAGTAATAAAATCGTGAAAATGGGTTATTTCCAGTTGTTTGGCCTTGCGACCCTCAGAAAATTAGAAAAGCACTACATTCATGTTTCATAGTTGGTCTTGTCTAAATTGGCTTGTATTTCAAAATCTGACTTTAAGATGCTTGGCTGCTTCCATGGTATTACTGAGGAGACTGCAGTCTTCATGTATCAACTTGAAAGGTCTACTCAAACCACATCTCACAGACTTATAATATATTTCATGCCTTTTCATCGGTTGTTCTTTAACATCAAATGAAGCCACAGAGACAATGTTCCCCTTGGGCAGATGCAGAAACTGAGGCTTAGACTAAAGCTCTGATCTTCTTCTCTAACACCATATCCATAAGGGTTTATTTTGATTTTATTGAGGTGATTGGCATATAAATAGTAAATCCCTACAAACAAGATTAATATAAAATTTTCATAAAAGTATAAGGATTACAAAATATGCACGTTTAAATATACTCGAGAGCTGTCTCCAAAGATACATAGTAAGTTTTATTTAAGGTACCCAGTAATGAAGACTGGGAAACCATGAGGAGACAAAGCTGTATGGTGTTACATGTAAGCTAGAAATGAAAGAGGGTCCTGAACACATATGAGTTTAATATTAAAGTTTATACCTTCAGCTTTGTTCTATTTCTCATATATATCAGTTTTCTAGAAATGTTGCTGATAAGTATAAGGTTACACTTACTTTTATAAAGATATATTTGATGCTATTTTTTCTTGTCCTTTTGTAACTGAAGGATACTGTACTGTTCCAGGAACAGTCATTCCAAAAACCTCTTGGCCATTACAATGTCTTTACATTTGAGAATTCCCTGTGACAGCTAGGACTATAAAAGGAATCTCAATCTCATTACACTGTTTTTAGTCATTGCCGTTTCGAAGACTATGCCTTTCTGTGAAGTTCATTTTAATTTAAGTATTTGTTTATGAAGAAGTAGAACTTTGTTGGGTGTTGTCTATAATGTGGACATTTCTCTGTCTCAAATAAATGCATCTTAATTGGTAATGGATTTCTGATAAGCATACACTTAAGTGTTTTGGATAGGAAAGAAAACTATATGATATTTGAAAATATGATAGTAGAAATATGCAAAAAATGTACAGCAAATATTCCTCTAGATGTAGATATTTCTCTTAGCAACCTGTCTTTCACCCAACTTTCTCTTAGTTGCACCATGAAAAAATAGCTAAAAGATAAAACAAATTAAAACAAAAAATCCATTTCACCATGGAAACTATGGTGAGTCACAGTGCACCCTTTTGTCCACACATCTTCATTTGTAAATGTTCACTGCAATGAGTCATTGGTCTGATTTGAAGCCTCTGGCTTCGGCTACACTACAATTGCTAGATCCTCAGGGTAACTCCTCTAGGATATTCTGTTGTTTCCCTGAGTCATGAGATCCTACAGCTTTGGATCTGCAGGACTGGCCCCTTCACATGCTTGAGCAGGTCATAGATGGGGTAAATATTGGGGTTGGCCAACTTTTATATATATTTATTTTATTTTTACTTCTTGTTTTATTATTTGGGAGGGTGTTGCAAGGGTGGATATGAAGGGATGTGGAGATGATATATGACACAAAATTCACCAAGAATTTATAGAAAGATTTTTTAAGTAGCTAAAATGAGATTAAACAGGAAGGAATATAACAAATCAAGACTTTCAGCCACTCTTCTATGGCCATCTCTACTGTATGAAGGGACAGCCTCTGGTAGGGCAGAACAGCTTTCTTGCTGTGGTGAACACATGACTTCTCCAGGAGATTACCTGAAATGACTCAGCTTTGCCAGCCCAGTGTGGCAATACCAAAGGCAATGCCCAGTGCTTACTGTGTGAGTCTGTTCTTCAGACTGTAGTACTTGCAGGAAGCAAACACAATTTAAAAAAAAAAAGAAAATTCATTATGTCTGCTCCAAATGTTTATATTTTCTTTTATAATGTTGGGTCGGTAACTGTTTATAAATATCAGAAATTCTTAATGGACTTTTCTAGAAATTATAGGATACAAATATGAATTTTAAAACTGTAAGAAAAGAGAATCAAAATCATTATTTAAAGTTTCAAACAAATACATAAATATTAACCTAGGATTGTAAAACTTCACAATGATTTTGTGTAGTATTGCCTAGAAAATAAATTTCCTACACATCTTCATTCATAATTACATTAAAATATCATTGTGTATGAAAGTATTTTAAGACAGAACACATACAGATACACTCACATCTTCACACTCACACATACACACACAGACACACCACAAAAATGTATACAAACACACTCACACACAAATACACATTCACACAGAGATACACATTTCACATGGCATAAATTTGTCATACATATATTGGCCAGGATTTTATAATATGAACAATTAAAATGGAGAAAATATTTGTGCCAATTCCCCCAAGGTGATTTATAAATGTCATATAATCAATTAAAATTCTTTAAATACATCAAGAACTTTAATTGAGGAATTTTATTTCTTTTATGCATGAAAAACTAGATAAAATTAGCTAAAATCAATTGAAAATGCAGTAAAAGAATATGTTAAAATATTTCATGGAAATGAAAAATCAAGAAGTTAAAAGTGTTTGCTGCTCGTGCAGGGGACCTAGTGTCAGTTCTTAGCAGTCACACAGGCGGCTCACAACTAACTAGGTCTAACTGCATTTCCAGGGGATCACATACTCGGGTCTCCATTTGCACTAGTCGTGCACATGGTGTGCATGCATACAGGCAGGCAAAGCACTCATACTCATAAATAAAAATAAATAAGTCTGTAAATGGTTATAAAACCAAAAACCATGATACAAGAAGGAAAGAGGCCAGGTAACCAGCAGCTGGACCACAAAGACAGTTTAGAATACATATTAATTTACATTATTGGTGTACTTCATTCACTTGGGAAAGATTTTAATTTTCTGAAAATATACAGTTCTTTAGGCTGCAGTTTAAACCACTCAATGACATAGGGCAAGATGAATTAGAATTGGGCACGCATGATAAAGGCATCTAGGTGTGCTGGTTCAGAGGTGAGCATGGTGCTTCGCTACAGCAAAGTACCAGCTGGACAGTCTCTTATTTCCTGTTGCAGGAGGTTAAATAAGCGTGTGGGTGAAGTACTGTTTGTTTTATAACAATGCTCCTAACAGTGAGGGGGACCCTCTTCATGGCACTACTGAATATTAAATAGCACTACTTGTTATCAAAGATTCAAAGAATAAAGCAATTAAAAATAATAAAGAACAATAAAGTACTTACTTGATATCTAGATGTGGATGGTGTTTGTAGGGTTTGAGAAAGGTGTTAAAGAAAGGCACAGTGAATTATACAATGACAGTCACTGAGAAGGAAAACTTCAATAATCACATTTTGTGAAGTAAAAAAGTCAACAAAACTAACAGAACCAGTGAATGTTGGAGAGCAATTTTCATCTCAGAAATGAATTTTACGGCTAGCAGGTTGTACACAAAAGCAGAAGACACAAAACAAAAATAAAATTCTTTCATATCTTCAATACAAAATAATTTAAAGAGCCTATTATTTCACTCCATCAAAGTGTTCTGAGTTCATTGGAGTTGTGTCACTTTTAAAATTTGCAATGATAGTTATTATAATTAGAAAAAAGTTTAAAGACACCTGTAGGGTATTTGGCATAATTCTAACACCTCTCTGGATGTTTTAACTTTGCACAAGGAGACTATGAATTTAAAGAATGCTGCTTTGCTGAACTTTGATGCTGCAGATAAATCTGATAAAATTATCCAAGTCTTGTGGTCAGTATTTCCATTTTGGTCAAACCTCAAGAATGGTATATATAGCTTAATCATGTTAGACCTTTTTGTCCTGGGAATAGTTTTATTCCTGTCCATCATGTTAAAACTTGTCTCTAACAATATCAACATGTTGGCAGCCAAAGTACATGACTTGAAACTGAAAATGGACCCCCAGACAGAGTTATTAATTTAACAGGCTGGCAACCCAAGGATGGGTAAGATTCTGTATAGAACCTTGCCAACGTAAGCCAGAAGTGCATTGCTTTGGATAATGCATATTTCATGACTGGTAAGGAAGGCATTCTTGTCAGAACCAACTTAGACAGGCTCAGTAGGGTTTATGTAATAAAAAAGGGGGAGATTGTGGAGAGCTTTTGGGGTTGCCTGGCAGGAATCTGACATTGGCCAAGGACAAGAAAATGGACTGCTTGGAAGGAATCTGCATCGGCCAAGGACAAGGAAATGGTCTTCAGGCAGGAATCTGACATTAGGCTAGAACAAAGAAGTAATTTCAGGCAGGAATCTAAATCCTAGGCTAAAACAAAGAAGTAGGCTTCAGACATAAAAATGACTTTGGCTAGGACAGGGAAGTAGGCTCAGATATTTTGGTCATCCTGATAAGCCCTTAGAAATAATGATCATGGGACTCTGTTTATTGTTCTGCTTGTTCTTTGACTATCTGAGTTTATTGTCTAGCTTGTTCCTTACTATTTGCATCTATTGCATTGCTAGTTCTTCAACCTAAGGCATGACCTTACTACTTGCATGTAATTTAAATGGCATAAAAGCAAAAAAGGAGGTGGGATGGGATAAGGAGTTAATGGGGGGGGAGGGGAATGGGGAAAAGGGATAACATCTAAAAGGTAAGTAAATAAAATAGCGAATAAAAAATGTTCTGAGTTCAAATTATCAGGTGTATATAATCTGTCTAGGGACACAGAATTTATGTGACTGCTCATGGTTTTGTGAACAAACCCTGATAGCCTGAAATATCACATGGTAAAACACATACATCAAAATATTTAACATACTTGTCTTTAGTACAGTATTTATATTGTAATTTCCTTATGTTTTTTTTAAAAAAGATAAAAACCTTTGTGGAAATGGGTTCAGTATAACATTTTATGTTAAAAAGAATACAACACTATAAAGTGCATGGCCAGATGAAGTTTACTCTTTTCATGATGCCTTTGTATCTTAATCAGGCATTAACATGACTTCAGTGAAGATAATTGGAACTAGATATTGACATATGCAGCTACTAACTAAAATTCTATAATACATGTAATTTTATCAAGCAAGTATACTAAAACTAAATCCTTCATAGCGCAATGACTATTTTTCCATTTTTCTTTTCTTTTTTGAGATTGTAATTTAACTACAGCATTTCTCCCTTGTGTTTCCTCCATCCAAACCCTTAATATACCCCTTCCTTTCTCTCTTTCAAATTCATATCCTCTTTTCTCATTAAGTGGCATTATATGCATATATGAGATGTTTAATTTTTGTTGTTGTTTTGTTTTATAATTGTAGGACACAAACTGTTTTAAAGCTGGAGTTTTGGCTTGAGTTTTAATTAATCCTGGTATTAAGTATAGTAGTAAGCTTGCCATTAAATCACTAGTATCTCTTAGATTAAAAACAAGATATTTATGTTTTAAGAATTCATACATATGCATAATATATTGTTTTACAGTCTGCATATATTACAGGACTTATTTTTTAAATCATATATGAAATAATGTTTTGAGAGGCATAAGAGAAGTACTATCCATAAAATGGATCCAATAAAATAATGTTCAGTGGGCTTGGTGCTTGACTTTATTACAAACACATTACCCTTTTCTCTAATGCCAATGCTGACTTTCTGTTCTCTCACTACTTACTTATCTTATGCTTGAGTACTCACAAATATGTAGGAAAATGAGTTCGGGCAATCAGAAGTAAGTCCATGGAAAGACTTTCCCTACATTTCTTCTCTAATTGGGAAGTGGCTAGTTAGTTGGATCAGATCAAAAAGATGCTGAGAAAGTTATCATAGCCATGGCTGGTTAGTGCTTGCAGGATCTTTGCTTCTGGGGCTACAATTGCGCACCCTTCAACAGAGAGGACAATTGTGTTTGTAAATATTGCCTAAAGACGCATAAGAGGATTATGGTTAGTGACCCTGTCAAGCTTATCAGAAAACTCTATCCTAAGCTGATGGATCTAACTATAAACACAATGATGAATTCAACCAGAATTTTTACATGGTAATCCTTGTATGCAGGCACACAGGCACACATTGACAGACTTTCTTCAAAATATCAAGGTGAGATGAAACAGAAGATAATAAATAAAGGCATGTCCTGAATTGCCAGCATTATCAATATGTAGGCTTTTAAAACTAAGTAAGTACTGAACTCTATTGCTGTAAAAGCAAATGTGAAAATAAGTGAACCAAAAACATGAATCTAAATCCAAGTATCTTGAGTAATGAGTAATGAGAATTAAGTTATGAAGGTTTTAGAGGGCATAGGACTAGAATAATGTTAGATTTGTGTATGGGTTAAAGACTGCCTTTACTCCAGTGAATCCATCATTACTTTTATTATCTTATTTTCACTAAATGTCTCCGTAGACTTTGAAGGAAGTGGTTGAACATTCACTTGTAGTGGGATGATCATGAAGCATAAGTCTGCATTTCCATAATTAAATTAGCCTACTTTTTACTTTTCTTACTTAATAGAAAGGTCCATATAGATGGTCTTCAAGTTAAATAATAACTTAAAACAAGGAGATATTTATGTAACTTTGTACTTTACATAGACTGAAAAGCAGTTCTGTTCCCATGGACAAGTAGACCAATTCATTCACTTATTCAAAACACCATTGATTATTTAAACCCTGCTATGTTATGGGGATACAAAAATGTTGATACATTTTGAAATTAAATTTAATTTTAATAAAATTTAATATATTTAAATTAAATTAAAGTTAAAAACAATTTTAAGCACAAATATAGTCAAGAAATAGATCCATGTTATTTTTTGTGTTGTAAATGATACCACAGCAATATTTGGGCCTAGAACAAAGAAACAGCTCATTCTGGCTGAGTATTAGTCATAAGTAATTGTTTGCTGTGATTTATTTTTTTAACTGCACGTAAATGTTTGATGGAAATACCCATAAAACTCTCTCTTCACGTTTCAATGATACTTTTATATTTATTTTGTATATGTCTGTATTTACCATACCTAAGGGATACCCATGGAGGCTAGAAGAGAATACTGAGTACCGTGGGGCTGTCCAGTGTGAGCGCTGGAACCCGCGTTCAGGTCTTCTAGAAAAACAGTGCATACTTTTTACTCCCGAGCTATTTCTCCAGCCTTTCTGCCTCACATTTCAAGACATAATGTGACTTAAATGCAGTTATTTTCCTAACTATGGCTTCTCTGTGGAGAGCACTCATAATTCTGTAAAGAAGGAGCACTAGAAATTGACAGGGACAAAGAAAGAAAGCATCCACATTTTTTTTCATTAGGAAAGGATAATTCTGGTGCTAAAAGTACTTTTTCCTGCTATAAGAAAATGCAGGTCAGCAAATCTGGGATATTAAACTGTCAGCTCAGTCATCTTCCCCATGTCTGCCCAATGCAGGCCGCTGCTTTGCAAGGTAGAAAAAAGCTAATTTAGTGGCTGGAGCTAAATTAGACTTCTTAATTGACATTTCACTTTCATCTAAAATTAGGCCAGCACATGTTTAAAAATCCCTTTTATTTTGAATGAATTAGAGAACAGCTTGTAAAGGCTGGTAAAGATCAGAGGAGGCTGAGAGGGCAAACTCTGGGGAGCTTCCTCACAATTTGGCAACAGCTACCTCAGCTGTGTGTGCCTTAGAGGAGCTATCGGACTGGCGAGGCCTGGAAGCCTAAATCAAGTGACCCGCACATTAAATATTTTGAGTCCCTCTTCCATGTTCTGTTTCAGTGGATCAAGGCACTATTACACACTGGAAATCTAAAGACCCCAAAAGATATTCTGAGTAGGTGGGTTACATAATCTTCTTAGGCACCAAACTGTTGAGAGTCAATGTTTTCAATATTTAGTTATCCATTTAAAAATAAAAATGTTAAATATGACATTTTGACATAAATGGAACAATTTAATGAAAAACATTAATTTTAATCCCTCAAGTAACAGGAATTTGAACCATATTAAAAATTTAGCAGACCTCTTTAAAGGCTATCTTCAACAGAAAAGACCTGGGTTCCTACGTGCCCTGCATACAGCCTTGTTTCCTATGATGTTTGGTTAACCTGGCCTCCCAGTGATGCCTAACTGGGAAGAGAAGTACATCACTGACTGCCTCTTCACGAACTCGGGCTTTGGCTTTTGATACTGCATCAAAAGTCACTATGTACTATCTTCTTAAAGGTGAGTGGTGATGTGGAGTCTGACAGCGCATGAAGAAAATTTTGCACATACATACATACATACACACACACACACACACACACAGAGAGAGAGAGAGAGAGAGAGACAGAGACAGAGACAGAGACAGAGAGGGAGAGAGAGAGAGAGGGTGGGGAGGAGAGGAGAGGAGGAGAGCATGGTCCACTTGCCATTTGATCAATATTAACTCAATGAATTACGGGGATTGTCCAAAGGTAGCACCATTTAGTCATAGACCGTCAAAACCATTCTCCCTACAGTTGGCAATTCCTTATAAAGAATGTGCAAGTTTTAGAAAGATTTCCAACAGTAGCAGAGAGCATGGATTTTCAAAATTCTGAGCTTGACTTGACAGTTGTTTTCCATATAGCAATGGGCTCACTTCATTATTTCTACGAAAATAAACGCTAATTACACAAATCTTAGTAATGTGGTTTATTTGGTAGACATTAGGTAAAAATCATGTTAAAAAACCCAAACAAACAACAACAAAAGATGGGCTAACCCAACTTTTAATGAAAGCAACAGAGCTGCTGGTTTTTGTGCCCCGCTTGGAGTCAACTGGTACTACTACAAGGTGAAGCAAAGCTCTGATTTTCTAGGTGATCACAGAGAATATAAGAACTACATGTACTCAGGCATCTAGGTTGGATAAGAGTGGAATTTTTTTTTGCTGCTTCTTCAGGAACACTCTCGAGTGTTGGTACGGTTGTCGTTGTAGTTGCTATCATCTTTGAGTGCCTTCTAGGAAAAGACATCGAGACTTTTTAATGTTTGGTGCCTTTCTTGTTTCATGCAAATGCTCTAATCACTTTTGTATTATTTTCAGTAGTACAAATGGGGTCAAAATAGAAAATATACGAGTAACATCTAAGTAGAATCATGAAAATAGTTTTGGACCCATGTTCTCTGCTGAAGGATCTTAGTATGTCCCACTGTCCCCCGTCCCCAGGGATGTGTATACACGTTTAAACTACCTAATGGTGCACAGAGAGCTTCACAACCAGTTAGTGGTATAGACATACTCTCTCCTAATGGATTGGTATGAATTCTTTTTGATTTTTTTAATTAAAACTTTATTTCATACAATTTATTCTCATCATTCTTTTCCCTCCCCAACTGCTTCTGCTTTCTTGCCATCTCCCCATCCATCCAAACTTATGCACAGATTGAAGCCAGACAGGGTCCCAAAGCTGAGGGGGATAAGTGGACAAGAGCTCCCATCTCCAACCAAGAAGCTATCTGTAATTGACACTACCTGGATTTGAAACCTTAATTTTCTGCAATCAAGTCTCACTGGGTATCTTATCCACACTTTGGGATAAGTCCAGGGCCCAACCCAGAAATAGATACTCACTACAAAAAAAAATTCTAAGAGTATTTTTACAGGCTCTTTATTTCATATCACATTTTTTGGGCATTTTTCATTTCATTGGTCTTTTGGTTGTACATTATAGTTTCCAATTGTTTTTCTAAAGTGTGAGCTTGGCCAATGAAGATGTGAGGTAAGGAAATTGATAAGTGACCATCTACCACAATCTTCCAAGAGGTTCTACTTGGGAATATTCACATAATACTCACAAATCACAGAAATATGGTATTATTCATTGCAATATGTTGATATCTAAAAGAACACATTAGCATAAACATCCATTTCATAAACTGTACTTGCTCCCATCTGGGTTTGTCCCAGAGTCATTTAGATGTGTTTCATTGATGTCACTAAGTATGAGCCTATCAATGCAAAGGTTGATGATTCAAATAATACCAGCTCCAAATCTTTGTAACCTACAATACAATTCACTTGCTCTGTAGACTAGTCTGGCTTTGAATTCACAGAGATCTGCCTGCCTCTGCCTCCTAAGTGGTGGGATTAAAGGCGTGCGCCGCCGCCACCACCACCTGGCTTTTCTATACTTTCCTCTCTCCCTCCCTCCCTCCCTCCCTCCC
>NW_021604565.1:17588676-17613370 GCF_004785775.1 Grammomys surdaster | reverse complement strand
CTGTCTCTGTGTCTCTCTCTGTCTGTACCTCTCTCCCATTCTCTCTCCCATTCTCTCTCTCTCTCTCTCTCTCTCTCTCTCTCTCTCTCTCTCTCTCTCTCTCTTTGTGTGGGGGATATGGATGCAGTTGGGGAGGCAGAGGCAGGTGGATCTCTGTGAGTTTGGGGCCAGCATGGTCTACAAATCAAAGCCCAGGCCAGCAAAAGTTACACAGATAAACCCTGGCTTGAAAATCAAGCAACATAATGAGGCCAAAACAAACAAACCAACAAAAAAACACCAAAACCAAAACCAAACAAACAAACAAAAAAAACAGATAAAAAATAAGGAATGAATTTAACGATTGAGTAGATATTATAATAACTTCTCAGATATACCACCATGATTAAAATTAGAAATGATTTTCCCCAGTGATTTATGATACTGGTCCCCAGTTTGCAGGTGTTCTGGAGCTTTTGGGGTCTACGGATGGTAATGAAGTCACATGGGTGTGGCCTCTGAGTAGACTGATGCTGATCTCTGGAAGTGAATTAATCTTAAAATTCAGCTGCTGTAGAGGGAGGCTAGGCGGTACATTCACACTTCCTGTATGTTGCCTGTTTACATTTTTGCTTTGACATTTTGATACTATACTGCTAGGAGCCCTCAAGAGAGGCTAATTAGCAGGAGTTACCCAGATCTTAGACTTTCAACCTGAAAACTGTGAGTTCAACAAACCTTTTTATAAATCACTCTGAGTTTGGTATGTGGGTATAGCTGCATAGAACTGATTAACGGCAATGCCAAGAGCAAAGAGTTTAGTTTGCAAATGAAAGTGAGCATTTTATAGCCTGTTTTGGTTTTCTGCAATGTTCTCCACTTGCAGGAAAGAGAAGCTTCAGGGGTAAGAGCTACAGCTATCTGTATAACGATAAGTTTCAGTATGCAGGTAGGAAATATGCTAGTCCTTTAAAGTAGTCGCAGCAGATTCTCTTCTATGACCTATATCCTCGATAGTTCCAGAGAGTTTGCTAGTTTTCTAGTATAAGGCATTATTTCCTCTTCAATTAGAGAGATCCTGGTAACCAACAGGATGTGAGTGCCACCAACAAGACGGGAATGCCACTATTGCACCTTTAGAAATATAACACAGTGATTAATGGATCAGGTTGAGCTCAGCCCTAATGGGTATACCAACAACCACTCCTGCCCCAAGTCTCCTACAATGTCATGGGAGATGGGGTGAAAAAGTAGTAAGAACCAGACCACCAAGAGGTCCGCTGTGTGAGTGTGGATCCAAGAAATGAAAGGGAAGCTTCACTCCTGATACCTAACTTTATGGTGAACTAAACAAGACTTGAACTGTGATAATATCAGAAGACATACTACAGGGGAAAAGGGAATTCTCACAGACAGGGGCTACCCCTAGACAAAGAACTATAGACAACTAGTGATGCTAAGAGGGGGAGACTTAACCTCCTTCCAGGTATAAGCCTCTTAACTGGCTATCCAATACAAGCCACTTAAACAGACTTCACGGTTGTATTTATGTACACACACACACACACACACACACACACACACACACACACACGTCGTCAATGAGAAAAAATAAGGGGAGATACAGGAGTATCAGAGGGAAGGACTTGGAGGAAAGATGGGGAATGGGTTAAGTGATGTAATTATATTTTAATTAAAATGTATTTAATCAAAGCAAGATGTCTAGGGTTCACAAAACACCAACAGTTAAAGAAGTTTATGATTAAATTAGTGGTAACAGTAGTGAGAATGGTCGTATGATTCAGTAAAATGAAATGTGCTGACAGTTGGGAGATCTGTATTCGGAAATTAATCAGTGTTTTCAAATAACAAATACATATAACCATAAACCATACAAATAACCAATAACACCAGTTGGGAAATTTTAATAGTTCTGATGTTGTGGAGAACAAAATGTTGCTGATATAGCTTCGAAGTCTTCCAGCCTTAGAGTAATCACCACTCTTCAGTTCTGTTCATTAGTATAACCAGCCCAGGTGATCAAGAAAACTACCAAAGTGGTCCCTCCCCATTACCTTCTTGTGTGTGGCCAAACTTTCTGCATCTAATTTAAACAAGCCACGTTGATTTCCAATGAGAAAACTCTCCATCCACGTGACTGTATTAGAAAGGCTTGAGCATGCTAACTTTCCGATAATACCTGCTTTTAAAAAAGCTATCTACACATCATAGTTATAGACTATAGAAAAAATGAAATCCAAAAAAAAATTATGGCAAACAACACAATAAAGTAAAAATAGTGAGCTGAATTGGGAAGACTGCATTGTCACTACCTGTTTAATTTTAAAATCTTAGGAGACCTTGATAGAATTGCCTTATTTCTCCGTGCTTTTTGTCTTCTTTCATCAATGGACATCAAGACACCTGTCTTGTGTTATCAGCTAGTATTTGAATGAGGTGGTTTATAACCTGTAAGATGTTTTTATGAACATTAAGAGATGCTAAGACAGTAAATGTTTATTTTTTAAATAAATGATAAAATGTTTAGGTGATAATCTCTTGGAAAACACAAGAGTTTGTTCATGTTGCTACTTTACAGCCAGAACCTCACATAATACAGACACACAGTAGGTGTCCAGCAGACATTTGTGTGGCAATCTGTGTGGCAAATAAGGAGATTTACAATGCCATTCCTTAGATTGATTCTACTGATAAAACAAAATTTGGTTTGATGACTTCTTCTCCATATATACCAAAGAGAAGTTAATGGTTTATTTGAGAATATTTCATTTTTCTGTGTGATTATTCCTTTATCAGAAGACCATAAACTCCATGAAGACACTGACAATGAATTGGTTCTCCATTCCATTCACAATGTCTAGTACTGGAAGAATCTATAAAGTCAAGCTAATGAGTTTTAAAGAAGAATAATAAAACATATGCACACAAACAACACTATGCTTCTCATGTCAATAATATGTTGACATGTAGGCCACCAGATACCTTGTCCTACACCCTAAATTAGCACTGATCCTGACAGGCAACAAAGTGTTCATTATCCACATGCCTCAAATGCTGATGAGAAGCTAACCCGACATTCTTCCAGGAGTGGCTCCCACTGCAGATGGAGTTGAGGAACCCAAGCAACTCTGTAATCATGCACTGGTCTTCTGAGATGGAATCCTAGGTACACCAAACTCAAGCTAGCCTCCAGAATAACAGCACAAAGAGGGACAGCCTGCAAAATATTCCACAGGAGCGAAAAAGAAGAAATAAATGTATGCCAGTATTCCTTTTAAGGGGTTGGTTTAAATATATGAGTATATGGAGAAACCCTTATCTGGTTTCACTCCTATGCTGGGACTAGAAAGTTAATGATAAATGCTAATTTTTCTTTTGAAAAGGGTTTCTTGGACCAGCTTTGCAGGCAGTGTTAGGCCCAGTGTCATGGAGACAAAACAGAAATGCAGAAACACGGTCTTTGAGCACTATGGCTGCTTCTGCTCTGCCAGCTTAGACCGCTAAAGCAAAAGAAAACAGAACAGCTGAAGCTAAGAAAGTTTAATACCTTGGAGCTGATATAGAAGGTATTATTTTGTCTTTCTGACATGGCCCGGTACTATTTTTACCCAGGTTGATGTGGGGCTAGGTTGGGACGTTAGAAAAAAATGGCGATTTATTCTAAGCACTATTTGGGTGATATAGCTCCTGTACTATTCACTGTTTCTAATGTAAAAGTGACCCCCTCCCTTTCGCTTTCCTTTACAATGAACACCCATCAGTATCTCTGTGAAAAGCCTCCAGCAAGGTCTGGGTGCTTCCTTCCTCCTGCTTCAGCTGGTCTGTCAGGCTCCTTCCTGCCCACCCCTATGCCCAGCCTTACAACCTCCTCCATCCTACGCGTTGTTTCTCATTTAAATGAACAGTTGGGTTCTTTTATTTCATGCAAGTACTGGATTCGCCTTATCGCCCTCATTCCTTTGGGGGTTGCCAATTGGTTTTATCCACGGATGTATCGTTTCTCATGCTTCCTTTTTTTTCCTTACAAAGAGAAAGAACCTCTCCGTCAACAAGCCTCTCCGGAGTGGAAGATTAAAAACCTAGACATCACCTACCTTGCAGCGCTACTCCCAACTGGGTTGTGTAAAACTCAATTAAACGTGTCCCCACTGAATACTGCATTACAGTACATTAAACAGAAAATTCTTCAAGCGTGATGACAAAGCTTGAAGCCTTGGCTCAAAGCTGCTCCTTGCAGCTTGCTTTAACATTGCAGTCTTTATGGCACAAATCTCTCGTTGATAAAACTTTAGTCCAGCCTTGAAAAAAATATCATAGAGCCCCCTGAGAAATTTGAGAAAAGGGGGTGGTAAAGTTGGTCTCAGCACTTTCCTGGATCCTCTATGGCAACTATGCTGCCAACAGATCAGGAGAAGACACAGTACAACAATTGAAGCGATAAGTCCTTTATTTGAAGCAGGTGAAATTCACAGATTCTGTCCTCTGTCAGAAATGTTATAGGACCCAGAATGCATATTACAGAGACATATGGGTCCTCAGGGTGAGAGATTTATACAGACAGTATTCACAGTCCCTCCTAGAAAAAGCCCGAGGAACCATTCCAGGTCCGTGGTAAGCCTTGCAGCTGTTACGAAACACAAATGGCTCTCTTCTCTTTTTATCCCTTGTCCTCTATCACTACATTTATTTATAATCTGTGTTACCAAGAAGCAAAAGTTGTAGCCAACTTCTTGGAGTTTTCAAGATTATTAAGCAACTCACACAGATTTACAAAGCTTTGTCTAACTAAAACTTTCTTCCTCCAAATGCTACACATTTACTTCCAACCTCACTGTACTGGCATTTTAAAGATTTTCTTCCCTCACTTTTGAATTCTATCATCTCAAAGCATAAAGTTTCTTCTTTCCCCAGCTTTATCTACCTATCCCTCTCATTTAGAGGCCAGACTGCTCACCAGTGCCAGGAATGAATAGCCTATGTTTCTCTAATGACTCTTTTACATTCCTTGTGGATTATTAGTTCTTGTATGTAGTTTCTATGATATTATATTTGCTCTTAAATTTAAAATCTGAAATGCTATAGAACACCATCAAGGATATATTGAAAGTTATTATGGCTTATAGGGAAACCCGGTAACTCTTTGAGTAGTCAATACTGAAACAGTACTTCAGTGTGCCGCTAGGGGGCGTGGTGATCCCAAGACCTTACTTTTAATTTTCAGGATCAACAAATCTAACTACAAGTATTAAGCCTTAAAATGCTTGTCTGCACACATTTAGTCATACGATGTATGTATGTATGTATGTATGTATGTATGTATGTATGTATGTATGTATGTATGTATAAAAGCAGGTTTTAGAAATCATCTTCAAATGAACGTACGATCCTTCGTTATGTCCTTGGTGTCTTGTTGTGCCCTGTGAGTGGAACAGGGCTTCATTCCCCATCATCTCCATTTTATATTATTGTTGGCAGTGTTCTAGTACAGACAAAGGGGTGTTGGCTCTGGCTGTCTTACGAGGTTGGGAGCTCAAGTGCTGGAATTGGAAGTGTGACACAGTGGAGGCTGACCAGCTTGTCCTCCACGGCCACCATGCTAGAAGGGTTAATGGATATCACTAGGGATCCAACTGGTGACCCTCATGCTTTGCCGAGCAGAGTCATAACATTTAGGCCACTGGCGATGCTGTCTCAGATTCTTCAACAATTGTATATAAGTTTCCAGCTCATTCAAGGAAGTTTTCAAATACTGGCTGATTATTTATAGAACAATTTAATATTAAGAACAACCTAGAGAGTTTTGGAAAGAGTTTATCTTCTTTTCCAGCCCTTTGTTATTATCAGGATAAAACAAGACATATTTTCCATTCCAAGGCAGTTTCCTAACAAGTGCTGGTATCTTTTAACTCTTATCCCCCCTCCCCCCCAAAAGTTTCAGAAAGATAATTTATATTGTATGCAAGTCTTTTCTATATCTTCTATTAAAATACTTCACCTCCTCAAACATATGTGTTCTCTCCTTGTAGCTTGGTAAGCAAATTCCTATATTACATTTCAATATTTTAATTGGAGTAATTATCTATATTCTCAAATGACTTACATATTTTGTTCAAAGGACAGCAGCACTTTATAAAATTCTTTTTCTTCAAAGATTTGAAATCACACGTTGTATGAGCTATTCTTTTTTTCAATTAAAATTTAAAGATACTTTGTAATTTATAAGCATCTATAAAGTACTTTCTGTTGGGCATATTTTCCTGGAAATCGTTATTAGATGTGATTATTTTATATACTCTTAGAGTAACAAAAATCACTTATTTTTGTAATTTTAAACAAATTGCCCATCCCCTAATATCAGAGGCCTTTTGGCTGGCCCGGGAACCAGTTCACTCCCTCATGTCTCATGTGCTTCCGTTCCAGCATTTCTGAGTTTTTGTTTCAACTAACAGACCAGCGGCATTAGCTCATCATCCACGCTGAGTTGAAGGTTAGGGCACAGCAGTGAATTGCTGTTAACCGTGTGAGTCTTCATTTATTAAGACTGTTGTATTTGTTCTCTTTCTTTCTTAACGTATGAGCAATTTGGGTGTTGAGAAGTTTATCAAAAATATATTTCTTTAGTAAGGATGCTGCCACAAGACGCAGACTAAACAGTGTTCTCAGGCTGTTTGGGGGGATTTAGTTCCTGTAAGGAGTTTCCAGGGCTATCTGATATCATCTGGTCGTGCCCATTTCTAGCCTCTAATTAAGACTAAGTGTACCGAATTCCCTTAAGATACATCTCCTCCTGATAGATTTTATTCCTGGTCTCAGAAACCTGGTTAGTATTACCCATGATTTCTTCTTTAAATAATTGTTTTACTTCTTGACCATTTATTTGTCTTCCCAGTGATTCTTTTTCACGGATTCAACTGCCTATTAGCTGAAATAATAATGCTGATATTTTCCATAGTGTTGGCTGTTTCCATGCAAGGAATCCAAAGTGCTTTTAAGAGAGCTTTTTTTTTCTTTGTGAAAAGCAATTAATAAGACAAAGAGAAATAATGGCCAGAAGAAGAGAAAGAGTCATGGGTATTCACACAGCAGGATCACTTAACTTTGATCATATTTTCATACGTGTATGCCAATAACATTTAACTTTTATCATATATGCATATTCTCACACCAGTATCACTTAAGTTAATAAAAGTATATGCTATTCGCACACTAAGTTCTTAATACCATCTTTGAACCACCTGGGTAGGTAGTTAGGAAGATGGGTAATAGGGTGGGGAATCCTGACAATCTAAGCAGACTGTTTGCTTCAGCTCCTACAGGCTGACTCGGTCAGCATGGCACAAAGCTTACTCAACTACAGAAGCCAAGGATTACGACTTGTGTCATTCTTTCCCCCCAAGACAATGCTAGAAAATATGCCTTGATGTGATGCCATAGTATAACAGATTTCCAGATTCTCTCAATAAAAAACTTTTCTTCTTTTGAGGAATCCATTTCTGCAGATATGAAAAAAAAGTCAAAATTCCCGTTGCAAAACAGCAATCTGGTTGCTTGTAAAAGAAGCAGGGAAAAACTAGTCGGCAATAAAAATAATTAACACCGATGCAAAAGACAATATGCATATGTTATCAAAACATAATTTTGACCAACATCATTTTGGAGCTTCTAGTCACAAAACATAATACCACACACACACACACACACACACACACACAGAGTTTAAGTAGAAATCACATTTTTGCTGTTTAGAATGAAAAGAAATTCATGGCTTAATAGATGTATTTTATATTTTAACTGCATGTTTATCACATCTATTTCATTATATTCTAATATTAACTTAATAGACAAGAGACTATAATTTGCTATATTAGAAACATTTTCTGAGTATGCTCTATTATTTTTATATAAATAGTCATTCACCTGCCTTTTAGTGTCTCTAAATATATTCATTTATATAGTAAAGCCTAATGTGTTGAATTATTTATTTATTTAATTGGACAGACATATCACATTACAACGTGATATGCATGGGAAAAATTAAGCATTCTTTTATTTTTTAAAAAAATAACTTTTGGACAAAACCAGGTATAAATATTTACACGATCCATCACTGACTCTTTAATGTTAAACAAAATATCTTCCCAGTTTTTTCATCCAGAGAAATATAAAGAACTCTTGCACAGATGTCATGGAAGAAGACATCAACATATTTTTTTCTAGAGCATGTATGTCACAAATTTTAGAACTCTCTTTTCCCCTTTAATTTTATGCTTCATCTGTGTTTAGAAGGCTGCATGTAAACCATGTTTGCAGTAGTTCTTTCTAGCACAACTGAAATTTCAGTAGTATAGAAAGTAGTGATGCTACTTGATAGCTCAAAACCCCATAAAGGTAGGCAAGTGTTAACAAGGAAGTAATCAGCTGAACTCATTCTAGAATATCAACTCTTAAGTTGTTATCTGCTTTGCTGCTTCTCAACCAACTCTATTCTTTTTCCTTTGATCTCAATAAACTAGAGGCCAAAGTAAGAGCAAGTGAGGCAGAGCATCTCTTCATGCTTCGATTCTTATTAGGATTCAGCTATTGATCCTTAACTCTCACTGTTGCTATGACTATTGCTGCATCCAGTGTTCTTTATTCTGGAATGAGGATGCGAATACATGTTTGGAGGAAGATGTTGTTGACAGAATATTGACTAGATCAGACCCTTGTAAAACTTTATTAATATTGTTCTCATCATGTACTGTTAGCATTGCAACAGAAGCAAAGTTTGTGATGACACATTTCCTGATTTTGAAAGTAGCTGAGATTCTTTTATTGACACAGTCTCTAAGAGTGACCTTGAAAGTTAGAATCAGGGAGTAACATTCAGTCAAGACCCTGCCCACTTACCCTCCTCTCTGGTCCTCAGACTGTAGGGTGCCACATGGGACTCATCTGTTTTCTTAAGCATTTCCTGGCTAGGTACAGAGTTCATTGGTTGTGGGAGGAGAGGGACAGGATGAGATTTATTTAAGACTGTGGTGTAATTACCAAATTATTTAAGACTGAGGTAATTACCAAAATATCCACTTAATCACTAGCAATAGGGAAGTTTATTAGTATTACAGGATAGGATTCTACATTTAGAAATATCCTGGCAAATTATAGCAAAAAAATTTCAAATAACTTTTCACTGAAAAAGTCAAGTTTTCAGAGGTCAGAGGCAACCTCAGGAGAGATCATTTTAGTGATAGCAAGAATTTCCTTCACATACTCTTGCGTGTGTGTGTGTGTGTGTGTGTGTGTGTGATAAACCTACAAACCTGTGAATTAGTTCATCATTAATTTTGGCACCCCAGGCAAAACTGTTAATTAGCACACAGGGATGTGTTGCTCACTACAGTGCCTATAAAAATGTTCATCCATTGATAAAGTGGTTAAGCATCAGTTGAATATAGGAATGAAAAATTAAAAAGGGATAAATGAATAAAACAGCAGAGATGGGCTTGTGGTGAGTGGTTTCATTTGTTAATACTGCGGCATGAATACATATTTTTCTTTTAAGGATGTATATCATTTTTAATTATTTCTGTATGTTTGTCTCTGAGTGGGTACCAGAAGAGGGCATCAGATACCTCGGGTCTGGTATTATAGGAGGTTGTGAGCAGCCCAAAATGGGTGCTGGAAACTAAACTCCTGTCCTGAGTAAGAGCAACAGATGCTTTATCTACTAAGACATCTGTTCCTCAAAATAGCTCCAGAAAGCTCAGTCAATACTCCTATAAGAAAATTAACATAATCATATTGCTTTTACTGAGTATTTATTAGTATTCAATGATCCAATGTCCAAGACTCTGTATTGTCTGTAGTGAGTAGTAGCTGTGGTTATAACCTCTGCTTCCACACAGCTCATCCTGCTTCTATGATGACTAATATGCTATGGGAACCAAATTCATATATTTCCTTGTGAGCTTAGCCTATAGTGGCTGAGCCTTGTCTGGTCCCAGTGGGAGAGGATGCACCTAATCCTGTAGAGATTTGATGTCCCAGAGAAGGAGAATGTCCAGGGGAGCAGCAGGGGAGGACCCTCTCAGAGGCGAAGGGGAGGGAGTATTGAGTGAAAAACTCTGGGTGGGGGAAACTGGGAGGAGCAACACTTGTAATGTAAATAAATAAAATAATTAATTAAAAAACTATGCTATTGTACAGAGAGTGAATAAGGCAACTCTATAAAAAAGTGTTGTAATGGTGACTTAAAAATAACTTGAAATGGGGGTAAAATGGGGGTCTTAGTTAGACCAAGGTACTGCCTGTTAATACAAATTTTCAAACATGAATATAAGGCAAGAAAATCATCTCTAAATTTATAAGAACAATAGTAAATACAGGAAATAATCATATAATCAGCAACTTCCTCCTGCTTTAAATGTTATACTCAGTACAATAAGCTTATTTAGCAGAGAGAATTTTATGATTGTTGAATACATTTCTGTTTTTAATTTGTCATGCCATATAAATAAGTTGTTCTTCCCCTAAAATGAGTAGTTTACTTGAGAATTTGTGTAATGAAGTATGAGTCTTGGCCTCCAATGGCTGGAACTGCAATCCTTTTTAAGCTTTCTATCATAGTGCAAGCTGTATCTGAGGCCTTTATTTAAAGGGGTGAGAATATTTGCTGATTTTTGTTTTTATTACTATAGGGCAGATCTGACACCATTAGTTTTCCTTCTGTCATAAATATAGACCAGTAGGATTTGACAGGCATCACTATAAAGCGGGTTATAGATAAGTTCAGGCATCCTTCCTTCTGCACGGACCTTTCACACACATCCTGATGGGGCTGCCTGAGTGGAGCGCCAAGGGTTGATTTTGGGCTTCTAGGTCACGCTTTCACCTTGACAACAGTTCTTTCTTTTCTGGCAGTAACATTTGCTGGGATCCCTAAGGTGCTTTCATTTCTGTAAGTAGCATAAGGGGGAAGAGGGATAGAAGAGGGAGGAGATAAATCTTAATTCATACGCTATAGGACTATCTCTTGCGTCTCTGGCACAAAACTTCAAATCCAATCCAGAAACTGGATGTGTATTAGAAGTCGGCAGATTTAAACCCCATCCACCATGATCAACCTGGATTTATAGAGCATCATAACTCTCCAGACACCATCCAGCAGCTTATTAATTTAATAGACTCCTGTCCATTCACTGATGTTCCTGCCCTGACAGTCTCTCAAGATAAGGCGAAAGCCTTTTGACAGGACAGAGAGCATATATATTCTCTTCTGTTTTCTAGTGGATAGGGTTGTCGACAACTTGAAATGTGTGGCTCAGCAAGTTTGTTTTTTCCTTTCTTCCTTTTTCTTTTTTCTTTCTTTTTTTTTAATTCTTTTTACATTTCAGGGAGGATGATAGAGCCAAGCCTTTTGAGAGAGTCAGGGGTCAGGAGTTTGCATTTCCCCTTAGTACTAATTTAGCATTCTGTTTTTGCAAAATAAAGAGTGTTGATTTAAAGCCATACATGCAGGGCCATTTTTACCATGAAAAGAAACAGCATTACAGTTTAATACTCGATATAAATTAATAGGTGCTGGAGAGAAGAGGAAAATAGCAATAAATGTTGCGGGTAGAGCACAGTGGCATATTCTTTTCCATAATTCTCCTTGGAGGAATGATGGATAAGGAGCTGTGTGAAGGAAAACAATACAGTACTCAAGCTGTTGCCTATCTAAAGACAAAGGAGGGAGCTCTTTTCAGTGTTCTTATTTTCCCTTAATGGCATTCTCATAC
Organism: Grammomys surdaster; assembly: GCF_004785775.1. Taxonomy (NCBI): domain Eukaryota; kingdom Metazoa; phylum Chordata; class Mammalia; order Rodentia; family Muridae; genus Grammomys; species Grammomys surdaster. Next base: position 17,601,608 of record NW_021604565.1, on the reverse strand, counting down.
TGTGAGAGTGTTACTTGTCTCTGAAATGCAAATGAACTCACAAGTCTCAGACTGAAGGATAGTACACCAGTAGCTAGGCAAGGTTAACTGTTGTAATCTCACAGAGTACTCACCAGAGATCTTGTGAGAATGTGGGGATGGGTTTGGGAAGACTGAGGGAGGCCTGATGTACCATGGTCCTCGTGAGTTAAGAGTTAAGAGTTAATATTTCTGATTGGCTACCAACTATACATTAAGTAACAAGGTATTGAAGAAATTTAAGAAGGGATAATTCTGATGACATGGACAAACAACATATCAATTAAATAACTTGTAACTTGAGCATACTGGAAACAGTTAACAGATTGACTACCTGGCAAGTTATGTCAACTTAGCTGAAGCACAGGAGATCCCAAATACCATGTAGCAGTTATTTTTTTAATCATCTTGCTTCATTTTTTGTATATGTGTAAAAATGACTGCCTAAGTATTTCTTGAGATAGTTACCTTAAAATGCACACCCAGCGCTGTGGACCTGAGGTAAAGTTTGAGTGTTAGAATACTAGTCTCCTGTATCCAAGGTCCTGGGTTAATTTCCCTGTAGCATGAAATAAATAAAAACAAATCCACAAATAAATCAAAAAGTTATGTGGTACAGAGCTTGCTCAGTGCATAACGTGGGTTTCCCTTACAAAATTGAAGACTTGAGTTCAGATCCCCATCTGCCATATAAAAAGTAGCCAGATATGGAAGGGCAGGGCTCTAGCCTTAGTCCTTTGAGAGAAGAGACAGATAGATCACCTGTGTTCTCTGGCCAGCTATTCTAGTTGATCAATGCATGCTGAGTTCAGTGGGTAATCCTGTCTCAAGAAAAACACTAGACATCAACCTATGCAAACATATGCAACCTATACACAAAAGTATCAAAAGTTATTTGTGCAAAGAGTAGGTACTTGTTTTTTTATATATAACTATCAAAGGTCAAAGCTATGAGGTAAAGATTTTTTTAAATAAAAATAATTAAAAAATAAAAATCCCCAGAAAAGCAACAACCATAATTTAATCTAGATATCCATACTTTAAATGTGCATGTATAAAAAGAGTTTAAATGCAACTAACCTATACAAAAGGATAAAAGCCATACGTCATTAAAAACACAGTTCTAAGAGAGAGGTCTCATATGCCCCCAGAGCAATACAAGCTATTTCTATTAGTATTGATTGCATTTCAGAAATAGACAAAACCCTATTGCTGAAGACACCTCATGCTTCACCATATATAGTACATGGAGAAATCAAACCAATAATGATCAGGGAGCTTTACCCCTTCTTGGTTGCTTGTATAGTGCTAAAAGGTGCTATACAGTTTACAGGCAGAAAAAACACACCAGTAATCAAAATACAGCAACAGTCTGTGAACCTTGTGAGTACAATAGTGAGTGATTACACTGGCAAAATATGTCCATTAGTGCAATATTGACATGAATAATTTCGGAATAATCTATTTTCGATTAGATTAGCTCCCCACAAGAAGAAACTCATTTCTGGTAGCATTAACTGCGCCTACAAACTGTGACTGGCTAGGTGGTAGGCCCTAGGGAAAACCCAATGCTATTACTTTTTAAAATGGACACTGTATTATATTGTCCTCTAAATATTTATTTTTATAGCCATAGATTAGTGTAGCTCTGAACACTCATCAGAGACGTTTCTTTTGCAGGAGATGGTGATTAATATATATTCCCAACTGGTCAGCTTATAGAGCATAAGGCTCTGCAGAGTGGTCAGCTCTAAATGGGGTATCAGTGTCACAAACCCTGTCCTCAAGGCTCTGGGATCATGCTTGAAGGTAGTGGTGAATGTTTCCAAACAGTATTTGACAAGCATGGCAAGAATGCTACATTCATGGACAGCAGAAAGAAGCTGTGACCTCATGCACAAGATATGCACCAGGACAAAATCTGAGTGTGAGTTTTGAGGGGCTCATGAAGTCCCAACCCTAGCTAAGGAGCTATTGTTGGCTTCTGGAGGAGGGAGAGCCAGGATCTGGCTCTGGATAATGCCCGTGCTCCAGTGAATGGTACTTCACAGATGCATACAGAAGCATCCAGTGGGCATAGTTGACTTAAAAAAGAGACATAAAGTTGGGAGGAGGGACTAGTGGGATGTATGGTAGAACTTAAGGAGAAAGGAATAAAGGACAGGGTTGGCTAAAAAACATTATACCCACGTATGAAACTTTCAATCAACTAATAAGAACTAATAAAAACAAAATGGACACATAAGAAAACAGCACCACTGGCTCTTGCTCTTTTGCTCTCTTACCCTTCCCCCTAGCCTCGTCCCTTCTCTCCCTATTCCCCTCCCCCTTCTCCACATGTTCATGGCTGGCCTCTACACTGCTATTCCCCCCACCCCTCTCTCTCTCTCTCTCTCTCTCTCTCTCTCTCTCTCTCTTTCTCCCTTTCTCTCTCCTGTTTCCCTACCTTTCTCTGTCTTTACTAATCCTTCAACTCCCCTCCCCATGTCCTAAATAAAAAAAAAAGGAGGAAAGAAAACAGCATCATAGCAGGAGCTATACAGAAGGCCTCACATGTACGTAAAACTAATTCTGACATTGAAAGACTCCAATGTCATTATCATGTTTTTATGAGAAAATTACTTATCTTTGGGGGGACTGGAGAAGCAAACCATGTTAATTTGTTAAGTTTTACAGTCCTCATTACGTATACTTAATAAGGTTCTATGAAATTAATAATAAAATTTTCATTCCTTGAAGGATGGTATGAGTAGTAAATCAGTCTAGAAAATCTTTATTGACAATGAATAATAGATAATGATGGCAAACACTAGATTTACAAAAGTAAAAGCTGGGTTAGGATCTATTCCAAATGAATTTCAATGAGAAATACACAGAATCATGTAAATAGATTTGCTCTATCTATTCATATATGATCTGGGAATCCTTGATCCATTCCCTTGTTTGGGATATTCATGCTTGCTACATCACAAAATGCTATCATGGTTGACTGACCCAATGTTGTTTGACAGTTACAAAGACCTGAGAAAATAAGAATATATCTTCTCCAAGCTTCTAATGCATGTCATGACATATAAGGTGACCTTTTGAGTTTAAAAACAGACTCCTAAAATAGGACTGACTTATACACCAATAGTAACAGAAAAAGCCTTTGATGTGGGTATCAGAGCACAGACTTGATAGCTGGCTGGCTTTCTTTTTTATATTTTCCATGAAGAACCAAAACCAAAATTCATAGTCATTTCTTTGTAGTAATCAGGATCCAGAAAGTACTTAGTACAAGAGAATTGATGTCTTGTCATAGTTGCTAAGATTTCAAACAGAGCCTCACCATAAAGAGCATTTTTTAAATATAAGCAGACCCTGTTTGTTTTCCACATGCTTCCATACATGCATGTACTGTCTGACATAGCATGATGTACGTTATGTGTGTAGCTTTCCTAGAACTTCAAAAACCTCCCTATGAAACATTTTCTAGACATGGAAAAAATGTCAATGTGCATACTGGATTTTCAATGACTTACACATTACAAATTGTTGATGCTATATCAAGTCCTACTAGAAGTTGTTTTTTGAAGATGAATCATAAATACCTTAAAAATAGCTCAATTTTAATGACTATATATTATGTTGTACTTATAGATATGCAGAGGTGAAAAATTAGAGTCAATATATCTGAGGTACTTTAAACTTGCTTGGGACCATGGGGAACTTTCAAGGTACCAATTATCACCTACCTTGAGCAGTAGTTGTCAGCATAAGTAAGTAAAAGAGTCAGAATTTTTTTCAGGTAAAAAAAAATATATGATGTATAAGACAGTATAGCAAGCAATAAAGTATTTTAAATAGATGGGCATGATTAGAGTCTTTAGTAGGAATGCTAAATGAAGGTAAAAGAAATATATTTAACAGTTTGAAATAAAACAAGGAGGGGTAAATGGAACAAAACATGAATAGATTTGGAGGAAGGAAAGGGAAAGGGAAATGATGTAATAGGAGTATAAAAAGAAAATGAGTCTAAAGCATATACATGAGATAGTACAGGAAGAAACTAGTGAAAGAAGACTTAAGTGCCATTTAGTTATCGAATGGATAACGATGGAGGCACTTGTCACTGGACTTTGAGAAGGATGACTAGATCAAACTAAATCAGACTAGAAAAACTGGTAACAACTTGACTGCAGGAGAACTGTGAGAAGCTCACCCCAGTGGAGTTGGAAAAATGGCTAGTCAGGAGAGGAGACATGAAACTGAGGGTCTCTCAGATAGAGTGCTTCCCAAGAACACACATGAGAAAAGCAGCAGAGAGGACTTCCTGGTAGGATGACGAATAGCATATATGCATTTGCTTCTCCCTTTTGCTAAATTGGCAAAACGATGAGAAAAGAGAAAATGGTAAGAACAAAAGTATGAGGAAGTCAGTGAAAGTGGGCAGAACATTGGAAGCTAGAAAATTAATTAAGAGATAACAGAAGAGAACACACGAAGGTTAAAACTCAAGTATGTATAGGAAAGGAGGCTAAGAAGCAAGTGTATTGACTCCACGAACTCCATACAAGATCTATGAGAAGAGGTTCCTAAGACTGCAAAAGTAAGGGCAAGGTGGGAATCCAGAAATGCCCATCACCCAACATGACTAACCAATCCTCATTAAGCAAAGTACCATTTCCTGAAATGCTATTAGGAGACAGACATTTTGGAGACCTGACATAGACAGACACTTTGGAGACCTGACATAGACACTTTGGTTTCAGGGATGAGCTTATCCAAGGGGCTTATTTATAAGCCATTTAGAGGAAGATGAGGAAGACCACTACCAAACAAACAACAATGATAGTGAACAATTCAGACATTACACACATGAAATCATGGTGACATCAACAGCCAGCACAAGACTTTCCCAAGCTCAAGCCAGTCAAAAATCTCATCATGAATGGAGGCAGGAGAGGAGAGCACAAAATCTTACCACTAGCTGAGAACCTATTGACATTTGGTAGCAACTGGGAAAGGAAGAATTAGATTTCTTTCGTAATGTGACTCCAAGACTGTCAGTCACTCCCAGGCATAGTTGGATAACACAAATGACTCAATGAAGGGTGAGAGAACTCACAGTTGGAGGAGTAGAGAGATAAGGCTGGAGAAGGCTGATATGGAAGGACTTGGGGGATGAATATAATCAAAATAAATTATAGGAAGCTCCCAAATAACTAATAATAAAATTAATATTAAATTTAAAAAGGACTGAATTTTGGGAAGCTGACTACCATGGTTGTCTATTGTCCTATGATCATATGCAAATATCAGCTGGTGTTAAGTCTTGACTACTTGCATGGCTTTTGCACTCAACCTTGAGTTAATCAGTCTTAAGAAGTGAAACAGATATCTATCTGTGTATAATAAACAATGTAAGAAAAGCTTCAGCATGAAATGCAAGGACAATAATGGGAAGATAATTGAAAGAAATGAGGCATGACACAAAAATTTCTTTGTCATCATACCTTGTCATCAGAGGCAAAGGAAATGATAGCTATATGAAGAGCAACATGTGGAAAAATATGCACAGAACTAAAATCTTGTGTTAATTATAAATAAGATGCTAAAAATTAAGGAACAATGACAGGATAAAATTTGAATACACTTCAGAAAATTGGTCAAGGTTTTCAGAGTATTACTAAATGTGTACATCAGTTTCTATATTCTTTCATAAGTACATATTGAGTAGGTACTCTGTACCATGCATTGTGTAAAAACATACTCCTGTTATTAAAAATCATCATGAGACAATCATTAAAATTTCAAATATGAGACTGGAGACATAGCTCACCAGTTAAGAGCATTTGTGGCTCTTTCAAAGTTCCTGAGTTCAATGCCCAGTATCCACATGGTGTCTCACAACCATCTATAATAGAATCTGATGCCCTCTTCTGACATGCAGGCATACAAGCAGACAGAGCACTCATATGCATAAAATGCATAAACAAACAAGTCTTAGAAAATATCAGATATGAAGGTAAATGAGAGAGAGATGGGACTGGCTATTATCTTCTCCTCAGCTTTATATACTGAAATGTTAATCTCCAACTGCCACGGAGAGAATAGAGTCATTTGACAGTGTTAGTGACTACAAGAAAGTCATAAGAAGTCAGAGAAAAAGCAAGTAAGACCAGATCAGTGTGAAGTTTCTGTGATAGTGACAATATCTCCAATCAGAAGCACAGTATTTATGGTACTGGATTAGGAGAGTTGGACAGTAGTAGAATAAAAGGCCACAGAGGTATCCAGTGGAAGGTTGCATGTCCCTAGAAATTCAAGACCCCTTTTCTATACATGAACAAACTAATAATTTTAGGCTTTGCAAGTTGGATTATCATACAATTATTCACCTCTTATGCTATAGTTAAAGGTGGGTATAGACAATATAAAATCAAATCTCCATTACCAGTTTCTAATTTTTGTGTAACAAGACACAGAGTCCTTATCAAACAGTTGATGCAGTGTATTTGTGGAAGTGAAAACCTAAATCTCTGTATATCACTTTGGAGATTAATTAGAAAAATAAATTCAGAAGGCTAAGTTATATCCATCCATGCAGGTGTCATATTTATTGTATATAAAAGATAACAGAAACCTAATCAGAAGTTTTCTACAGTTCTCTTATTAGTAGCGGGAGCTGTGGTGTGTCTTTTGTTTTATCTCAAACCTTTGTAGAGGGTTCTCCCTCTATAAGTTGCTTGTGACAGTTAATTTAGTTACAACTTGACTAGATTAAGAATCATCTAGGGCACATACCTTTGGGCACCCTAAGAGGGCTCTCTAAAAGATATTTCATGGATGGTAGAGCTATGGTTGGCACTATCCCTTAGTCTACGAATCCAGAGGGAAGAAATGGGAAAGGCAGAGGAGCAACAGCACTCATGGTCCTCAGCTTCTTGACTTTGTATTCACTGAGGCCAACCACCTCACACACACATTATCACTTCCCTGACACAATGACTGTATCCTCTCAATTAATCTGTCCTTTCCTAAGTTGGTTTTTTTGTCAGGTATTTGGTCACAGGAATGAGAAAAGGAACTAAGACGGTGCTATTCTGAGCATTTCACAAATAGTAACCATCCGTCTGCTGGGTCTAACCAGGAGCAAGTTGGGGCAAACAGCAAATAGCCAGCAGTATTGCTAGGCTGATAAAAGGTCATGAAAAGAGAAGTGTAAGAGGTGGATGGAGTGTTTAGAATGATGGATCCATGTGACACAAGCCAGTTGACCTGCGAATAAGGAAAACGAAGTCAGGTAACAAGTAGAGGAAGGAGGCTGGTTTATTACCTGCGAGAAGTGTGTGACGGAAACACCATTTTCCCGTCAGGACACAGTTTTTAAATGAATGTGGATAAAAGCTTATTTTCGACACAGTTATCTGGCTCAACTCTCATTTTGATTATGGATGTAGCTGGATGATCAGCTCTACCATGGCATGATAATCAAAGACTCCTGGGATCAGTCAAGAGAATGGTGGGAAACGCATTCACTCATCACGGGCCTCATTTGCAAGTTGCCTACCCTTACGAAACTGTACCCTGTGAGCATCACAGGCTATGAGTCTCTGTGCGCATAGATCCAAACTTAAATGCCCTCACCCATTTCTTGAACTGATACTTAACTTTAAACAAAACAAAACAGAACTAAATTTCATACCCTTCATGAGTCTTGGCTTGCTTATGAGCAACTGACTGAAGTCATTATTTGAATGTTTAAATATACTTGATTAATAAAGGTTTCAGTGAGTTTGTTAGGGCCAAGGCTTGTTTTAGATTAATTTGTATCTTCATTCCAATACCATATTTTGGAGAATATATGTGTACTCAATTACTTGTATTTTATTTAGGATATTATCTTAACAAAAAAGTAGTTTTAAGGCATTCATATTGTATTTAAAGCAGGAAAAAATGATTTTTTTTTTTTGTGGAGTAAAGATTTTGTGAATCAAACAGTCCTTATTCTACAGTTTGACTTTTAAAAGAAGAAAGAGCTGAAATTGTTAGCTCAATGGTACAACAGGTTGCCATACGTATGTCGATATGGGTTTAATCTCCAGTAGTGTAATGCAACGAATGAGTGAGTGAATGAATTAATGAATGAATGAATGTGAGAATGGGTTAAGACAGAGTGATTTGAATATGTAAGCTCTTTTCTTAAACTCTATGAGGAAAATAAGAAGAGAAGTTTATTTTTAAGAGAGGCTACAAGGCTCAAAGTGCAGTTGTTTGCACAAGCACTTACTTAGCACGTCTTGGGTTTTAAGTTCTGTCTCTAATATGGAAGTAGATACAAATAATGTCCACAAATTGCTCCTTTACAGAAATACTTTTGCAATTTCATGCAATTTTATTTCATTCTGTTTCTTGTGCATATGCTTTGAAATGTTACTCTAATTGTAGTGGATATAAAAGCATATTTTCTGCTTTTCTTAACTAGAATTATAAGACAACAATTTCATCTAGTCTGTATGATGTTTAAAAAGCTATTATGATGTCTTATTCTAAAAATTTTACTCTTAGGAGTTGTTCCCCAGTTCAGCTGACAAAGATACTTTTGGGGGTAGCTTTCAAGATTATCATTGTTTGACTGACAAGCTAACATCCTCGTGTGATAGTGATTCACCTCTCCAAAGACCCTGCACTTCATTTCTCATTTTTATACACATAACACTGATATATCCTCAGCTCTTATCATTCACCAATAGTCTAACTTAGTTTGTATCCCTCAAGAGACACCAGCTTCTCTCATATATGGATCTAAGTTGGTTTAAAATATTTTCTTTTCTAACACAGGTTAGCACATCTCCCTCATTAAGGTAATTAGTGATATGATATGACGTTACCACTCTTTCATTGAGAAAACTCAACATAACATTTGTATGAAAACAAATATACTTTTGCATCCATAGCATACATTAATAACAACTATAAATGTGTAAGTAAACTTAGGTCAACACAATACTAGTAGGCCATTAACACAGTTGTAAAAACAGGACGTGCTCAGTAAGAAATGGAACCAGCAGAGGGTCCAATATTTGCTGAATCCACGGCGGCCATTCTGCCATTTGCAACAGAAAGCACTATTAGCAATAACTCCATCACTAGTGCGGCCGCTTGTCTTGACCTACAAACCTCTCTGAAACGACCCTTTGAATCAAAACTGTGAATTTTCTAAAGCAGCCATTTTTCCAATCACTGATTCTCACAACGGGCATAATAATCTGCTCACGCCTCGAAACGTATTTCTCATTTTAACAGAACACAACCAGAAAGAGCCTCAGACGATCATGAAACATGTTGGGTTTTCAGCATCACGTTATCCTGTGGTGTTCTGCAATCAATTACTGCTCTACCACCATCATTAATAATTTTCTTAATGAAAATGATTCTGTTGATCTCCGTTGTATTTTAATTATCAGAGTTAAGCATAATTACACTGCAGCTCTGAGCTGGCATGTGGACTCCTTTAGGGCGCAATTTTGTTTTAACACACTGATAATGTAATTTTACATTGTGTCAGTTTGTTTGGTTATTATCCAGTTGTACAATTCCACTGTATTCCAGATAACAGATAATAACCTTAGTACCTCCTATATCCTGAAGTCATTTAAAAAGCAATATTGGAATTCTAACACTAGCTAACTTAATCGTCTTATGATTTTATAATTCCCACTGCTAAATATTTGGTTCAGGCACTCACTCTCTTTCAAGAATAGAGTAAAATGAGATGACATTCATACATTTTTTATTAATTTACTGAGTATTTAAATACATGTTTAAAGATGAACACTGTTTCCTTTTTAAATTAGTTTATTATTTGTATGATATTAGATCCTCTGGGTAAAGTTAAGCACTGGCTGGCAGACTACTTTGAAAATTGACTATCATCATGGACAAAGCTATTGTATCAATGTTCTAACAAACTTCAGCAGATCCTCTGTTTTTAGGTGAGTCACAGTGCTGATAATGAAAACTATTTGTTTTTAAAGTTTAATCAGTTTGATTGGTGTACAGAAAGTTTCTTTCCCGAGTTAGGTCATGTTAGCATTTCTGCTATAATTTCATCAGTGCCTAGGACAGAGAAGACAATCATCAAAGTCTTAATGTATTAATCGCATGACTAAATGTGCATACAAGGATAACTTGGAACTTGGAAGATGGTCATGGAGTAACATAGATTAATATAGATTGTGTGGTCATTGCTGTTTCTGTTCTTGAACATTTCCTCTTCAAAAACAATCCAAAGAAGAAAAATAACATCACTGAGAAACATATATGCAATTTGTCAGAGAAGAAAAATAACCTATAATCTTGGCCTAGTCAGTGGTGGCTTTGAAAGCCACACCAATGTTTTTTTTTAAATATTCATGAAATTAGTCTTGAGACTGAATATCAGCTTCATATTGCAGGAGTTATTTGTATTGCTGAGTTCCATGTCTCTGAGCCTCAGCCTTTTCCTCTCTGGAATAGAATAATTTTGCTTGTATTATGTGTATGTTGGAATAATAAACAGGATTGGAAATAATGAGGGTAGCGCATGGAGCAGAAATAGTTTAATGTCTGATCATAGCTATTATTAGTACTAACAGTATCATCACATTAATAATCATACTTATGTAAGATCAACATGAGAGAATCAACTCCTGCATGTTTTCCTCTTACCTCCACATGTTTGTCATAGCATGTGTGTCCCATACCTCTCACACGAATAATATATACGAATAGGTACACAAATAACTATGTAAATGTTAAAAATAGGAAGACATTATGTGTTCTATCAATAGCAAAGTCAATGGTTTCTTAAGCCTTCGGGTCTCTGAGTTTATGACACATTTTTAAAGTTAGATATGTAGACTCAGTGCTACTTAGTGAGAGCTATAGAATTTTTTCCTTAAATAATAGATGCACATGTATTCTTACACATCATTAAGGTCTAGAGCCATTGTCTGATAACTCATACTTTTCTTGACCCTTGGTTGAATAGATGGTAATCGGGAGCATTACAGTTGTCTTAATGTACACAGGATGTGTTAGGTGTTTCCCCATAAAAATTCCACCAAGTGTTCCCCTTGAACACTGTACCATGGAAGCCTATGAAAACAAGAGTCTAGACAGGGTAAGTGATTGGCCTTGGCTTTCTGTAGAGTCTTTACAATCATGCCATGCTCTCACATATAAAGGGATCTGTAGGAAGGGGAAATGAGGGCTACTAGACAGCTTTTCTTTCTTTTGATTGATGTTTTGACTTAGTACAGAGACCTAGTAAGTGAGTTATTTAGAAATAGCTGCATGACACATTAACTTTGAAACAGAAAGGAAAAAAAACCCTCCATGCAGGAGCTAAAAGTTTAGCTTTGAATACTCAGAATAGTTATCTAGGATTTTACATGCATGAAGAGGTAACCATGCCTCCTAAGCCATGAAAAGTAAAGAATAGATGGGCAGCCATCAGTGATGGGTTTTAGCAGCACTGGCCTGTGCCCACTCCTCCAGCAGTGTTCTCTTTAACTGCAGGGTGGTCTGTTGAGTATGTTGCCTCCGGAGATAAGGAAATTAGAATGATCTAGGATCTGTTGAGAATAATGATGACAAACAGATGACCAACAAATCTGGCCTTTCACTGTCTGGATGACCTAATTACTTTCTGGAGGGACATGGAATAGTTGAGGCAGGAAAAACACATCAGATTAGGAATGTTACTGTCAAAAACTGTCTTATCTTCTCCTTTGGCTAAACAGAATGATGCCAGCTTGTCAAATAGCTGTAAGTGACAAAATGTGACTTTTAAATACTTATTTTATGAATGTCTAGAAAATAAAAGCTTGATAGTTATATTTATTCTTGGAATTAGCTGCACATAACAGTATTTTAAGTAAGTCTGAGTCATCAATATTAACAGGATGAGGCCTATTTTTATCCTTTAACAAACACTACAAAAAATTTTCTCAGTTAAACCACTTCTATAAAATGCTATACATACAAAATTTATATTGTATTTGATGATATACTCTGAGATAGTCAAGTCCCATATTAATGGTATTGACATAGAATTCACAAGTAGTGTGGTTAAGTGTTTGACCAGAAAACAAATAAGGAACACAGACTTGTCAGCAGAAACCTACGTTTTTATCCCTTAATGAAAGCTCGAAAGACTTTGGCACTGATAATCTATATTTTCAGGTACTTGGACACTGCCACAGGCAATCCTGTGCTGCGGCAGCAACTCCAAGGTTGTATTTAAGTTACTAATTTTTATGACTCCACTGGCTCATGTCCAGCTAATTCTCTTCGGCTTCCAGCATAATGGAGGCATGCTAGTGAGGCACATTGAGTCACAGTTTCTATATTGCTCAAAAGTCAAGTTTTCACTAGTGTTTCTGTACTTGCAGAAGTCTGGAGCTAGCTGCCACTTCCTAGCTGCTTATACAAGGAAGGGAAGTCAGAAGACAGAAGCATACTGAAGATAGAGTCTGGGCAACAGGATCAAGGTGTTCCTAAACTCCAGGATATCCCTGTAGTCTCAGCTATACGAGCAGATTGCACTCTCTATTCTCAACAAAACCACACAATACACACACCATGCACACATATATTGCACGGAGACATAGACATCACACACACTGTGCACACATAGATACAGCACGACAGAGAGAGAGTGAGACAGACAGACAGACAGACACAGAGACAAAGACAGTGACAGACACAGACACTGAGACAGAGAGACAGATGGACAGAGGAACATAGGGACAGAGGGACAGAGACAGAGTCAGAGACAGAGAGAGAGACAAACACAGAAACAGAGACAGAAAGACACAGACACAGGCACAGAGAATGACCGAGACAGAGAGACAGAGAGACAGAGGAACAGAGACAGACAGAGA